>NC_142469.1:95988480-96624826 GCF_049115385.1 Moschus berezovskii
AGGACTGATTTGCTTTAGGATCGACTGGTTGGATCTGGTGGTCTAAGGGACTCTCAGGAGTCTTCTCCAACACCACAGTTCAAAAGCATCAATTCTTCAGTGCTCAACTTTCTTTACAGTCCAACTCTCACATCCATATATGACTATTAGAAAAACTGTAGCTTCGACTAGATGGATCTTTCTTGGCAAAGTAATGTCTCTGTTTTTTAATGCTGTCTACGTTGGCCATAGCTTTTCTTCCAAGGAGCAAGCATCTTTTAATTTCATGGCTGCAATCACCATGTGCAGTGATTTTGGAGCCCCCACCCTCAAATCTCACTGTTTCCATTGTTTCCCCATCTATTTGCCATGAAGTGATGGGATCAGATGTCATGATCTTTGTTTTATGAATATTGAGTGTTAAGCCAACTTTTTCACCCTTCTCTTTCCCTTTCATCAGGAAGTTCTTTAGTTCCTCTTCACTTTCTGCCATAAGGGTGGTGTCATCTGCATATCTGAGGATATTGATATTTCTCCCGGCAATCTTGATTCCAGTTTGTGCTTCATGCAGCCCGGCATTTCATATGATGTACTCTGCATGTAAGTTAAATAAGCAAGGTGACAATATACAGCCTTGAAGTACTCCTTTCCTAAATGGGAACCAGTCTTTTGTTACATGTCTGGTTCTAACTGTTGCTTCTTAACCTGCATACAGATTTCTCAGGAGGCTGGTTGGTGGTCTGGAATTTCCATCTCTTTCAGAATTTTCCACAGTTTGTTGTGATCCACACAGTCAGAGGCTTTGGCATAGTCAGTAAAGCAGAAGTAGATGTTTTTCTAGAACTCTCTTGCTTTTTTATTATCCAGTGGATGTTGGCAATTTGATCTGAGTCTTTAGTGAGTCATAAATGTCATAAAAGTGATCATCGAAGATCACTGATTACAGTTCACCATAACAAATATAATATTAAAGAAAAAGTTTGAAATATTGTGAAAATTACCAAAAAGGAACGCAGAGACAGAAAGTGAGTAAATACTGTTGGAACAATGGCACTAATAGGCTTGCTTGTGTTGCCACAAGTCTTTAACTTGTGAAAAATACAGTATCTTCAAAGTACAGCAAGACGAAGTATGCCCGTATATCTTCCATCCTAAAAATAATCCCTAGCACAGATATGTTTTCTTTTGGGGGGGTGGGGGTGGGGAGGAAGAGAATGGCAATTTTATCACTAGTACTGGGTATAAATATCTAATTCTTTTGTAGAAAGTCGACCCCTGGCTAAGCTACATCTGCTTTTCCTTCTTGACTTTTTGGTGTCATATGCTGAGTATAGCTTCATGAGTGGGATTTTTTTTTTTTTTATCATTTTATGATGCCATGCTGCTGCTGCTAAGTCACTTCAGTCGTGTCCGACTCTGTGTGACCCCGTAGATGGAAGCCCACCAGGCTCCCCCGTCCCTGGGATTCTCCAGGCAAGAACACTGGAGTGGGTTGCCATTTCCTTCTCCAATGTGTGAAAGTGAAAGTGAAGTCGCTCAGTCGTGTCCGACCCTTAGCGACCCCACGGACTGCAGCCTACCAGGCTCCTCCATCCATGGGATTTTCTAGGCAAGAGGACTGGAGTGCCTTGCCATTGCCTTCTCCGCTGCCGCGAGCTAGATCAGTGTTTATCTGCTGGTGAAGGGGACAGCATGGCCCTGAACCACAGGCACATGCTGGGCCCGTGGCAGAGGAAGCCTTTTCCTCTTTTAGACGCTGGACGAGGCCTCAACGCGCCAGACACTGTCGAGCAGAGTCGTTGCCATAGATGCCATAGATGTACACAGACTGTCTAAAATTCCTCACATAGACTCAGAAGTGTGTTGGTGGAAAGGTTTTCATTTTTCAGAGGAGGAAATTGGCATCAGAAATTAATTGATGTGCACTGCCCATCCTGGTTGTAGTTCCTTTTTACATATTAAGAAGAAATTTAAGATAAAGTAATAATTGTCACTACTGTTTACTTTGGTGACAATGTTGCAGTTTAATTTCGAGAAATACTCCCAAACAATAAATAAATTTAACTAACAATACAGTTTTAAAATGAGGAAATAAGATACTAATCATATAGATGGAGAAATGTATGTTATGTGTTTCAAATAACTGAGATGCTGAATGAAGAACTGGAAAATAAAATGTTTCCTATTTTTCTGAGCTTAGTAATTATAGTCCTGAGTAACTATAATTAGTTTCATTGATAGGATGGGCTTCCAGTCCAGAATATTAGGTTTCTTTTGATCCTACACTGGCTATTTTTCTTTACCAAAATAGTCAAGTGTTTATTAAAGTTAATGACCAGAGAACCAAGTCAATGAATTAAAAATGTAAATGTGAATTTCTTCGTAGGGATAGTCCAACAATTCTTGTGAGAACTGTAGCTGCACGTGAATCAAAGCTTTTTCAGAAGGCAGGGTTGAGAATTCATGTTTAGGAATTGATTTAAGAATAATGTTAAGGGAAAGCTAATTGCTCTTGACCAAAGAGGTTCTGGTTGTTTTAAGAAGCAACTTAGATAGTTATGATATTAAAAATATCTTTTTACTAATTTATATTATGAATAATTAATTAATGCAAAACTTCTTCCTTATTATTCTTTTTCATTTTCAAACAAAGAAATATACTGAATCACATATAGGACCTTAAAGATTAATAAATTCAGGTGAGTGAAAGAATATAGCAGACAACCCGGTGTTTCCATCCTTCAGATCTTTTAATGTGGACTGAACAACTTTCTTAAAAATTTGGCAGAATATGATGGGATCATCTCAGTTCAAAGACTGTTGCCCTACTGATTAATGATTTCTTCCATCAGAGTTACCAATGACTTTCAAGTTGTTAAATCTAGCAGTCAGTTCTTAGTCCTCCTCTTGATAGATCAGCAGCATTGGTCACAGTAGGTAATTCTCTCCTTAATGTGCTGATTTTACTTACCTTTCAGGACAATGTACTTTTTTTCCCCTCCTACCCGATTTGTCTCTTTCTCTAGATCTGCTTTGAGTGTTTCTCATCTTCTTTCCCGACCTCTTAATATTAGAGTGGCCCGGGAGTCAGTCTAGGGAACTCTTCTGTCCTCTGTTTGTTCTCACTCCGTTTTGACATTACCTAGTCCCATGCCTCTAAATACCATGTGTATGCTGATGACTGCCCAGTTTATCGGAGAAGGCAATGGCACCCCACTCCAGTACTCTTGCCTGGAACATCCCATGGACGGAGGAGCCTGGGAGGCTGCAGTCCATGGGGTCGCAACGAGTCGGACACGACTGAGTGACTTCACTTTCACGTTTCACTTGCATGCATTGGAGAAGGAAATGGCAACCCACTCCAGTGTTCTTGCCTGGAGAATCCCAGGGACGGGGGAGCCTGGTGGGCTGCCATCTGTGGGGTCGCACAGAGTTGGACACGACTGAAGCGACTTAGCAGCAACAGCAGCAGCCCAGTTTATGGGCTTCCCAGGTGGTGCTAGTGGTAAAGAATCTGCCTGCCAATTCAGGAGACGTAAAAGACGTAAATTAGATCCCTGGGTTGGGAAGTTTCCCTGGAAGTGGGCACGGCCACCCACTCCAGTATTCTTGCCTGGAGAAGCCCATGGCGAGAGGAGCCTGGAGGGTTGCAGGCCATGGGTGGCAAAGAGTCAGACACGACTGAAGTGACTTAGCACGCACATGTGTCCAGTTTATACCTTTAGCTCAGACTTTCTCCCAAGTTTATGACTTCTACATACAATTTCTCATGTGTGTTCCTCACTTGAGTGTCTAATAAATATCTCAAACTCAGTTTGTTCAAACCTGAATTTCTTGTCTTTATCCTCCAGTGTGCTTTTTCTGTGATCCTTCTCATCTTAGCTAATGATTTCATCTATTGAATTGCTCAGACCCCCAAAACTGAATTATCCTCAACTCTTTTCTTTCTCCCATACCTCACATTTGGGAAGTTCTGGTGGCTCTGCCTTCAGATATTTTAGGACTCTGACCACTTCTCCCCACCTTTATTGTTGCCACTCTGGTCTGAAACATCATCTTTCTCCCACTTTATTGCTGAGGTCCTACTTGCTTTTTTCCTTGCTTCCCTGTAGTCTCCCCCCACACCCAGAGATATGTTGGGGGCTTCCCTGGTGGCTTAGATGGTAAAGCGTCTGCTTGCATTGTGGGAGACCTGGGTTCGATCCCTGGGTCGGGAAGATTCCCCTGGAGTAGGAAATGGCAACCCACTCCAGTATTCTTGCCTGGAAAATCCCATGGATGGAGAAGCCTTGTAAGCTACAGTCCATGGGGTCTCAAAGAGTCGGACACGACTGAGCGACTTCACTTCACTCACTAAAGATATGTTAAAAATGGAAAATAATCAAAGCACTTCTCAAAACCTTGCATTGCTTCCCAGTTCACTCAGCTGTGGCATTACAGTGCCCAGAAGACCCTGTCTCCTCCCTCTTCTTACTTCTCTCACCTCTTTTCCTATTACTCTCTATCCTGCTTCCTCCACTCCAACCAGGTGGGCATTCTTAAACGCCAGGTGCACTTCTGCCTTGAAGCATTTACTCTGACTTTTCCTTCTCCCTGGAATGTGATGCCCCCAAATGTTTGTGCGCCTAACTCTGAAACCTCTCTCAAATTCTGCTGCATTATCAATTTATCAGTGAGGTTTATCCTGACCATTGTATCGATAGTTTGCTTCACTCATGCATCCTGCAGTTGTCTGAGTTTTCCTATGTCCCCATCCCGCATCTGCACCTTTTAATATGTCACATAATTAATTTTAGATGATTTATTATTTGATATCTGTCTCCCTAAAACATAAGCTCCAGATGGGAGCTTACAAACAAGTAAAACATGCTTGTTTGTTCACTGATGACATTTCAAGCACTCAAGTCAGTGCCTGCATCTAATAGACAATCAAGAAATAGTTGTAGCATACGCAACTTAATAGAGTGAACGAGCACAACCAAAAGTGCATTGTTAAGTGTTGAGCTGAGAATAGGTTGAGTGTCAAGAGTCCTGTTTTTCTAATTAAGAATATCTGCTTGGAAATTAAAACCTGTATAGGACTTAGCTTTTACTGCATAGCAGAACCTCACCTCAACACCTCAATGGAAAGACAACAAGAAGCATATCTTACTCACACGTCAAGGAGATGGCCTAGATGCTGGCATTGGCTGGGTTCCCTCTGAGGTCTGGAGGTCAGCTGGCTGTTTTGGCTGGAGCACCTGGGATGACTCAGTTTTGCTTCACATGTCTCCCGTTCTCCAGCAGGCTTGTCCCGGCATGTTCTCATGGTAGGGCTGAGGCATGGAAGGGAACAAGCCCCAGACTGCAAGCGCATTCCAGGGTTTTGCTTGCATTATCCACGGATGTCCAAGGACTAAAGCCAGTCAGATGGCTGGGTCTTAGGCTTCGTGAGAGGGGCCTTCAGAATTGTGTGGCAAAAGCTACAAAATTGGAACCATTTTTGTAATCTTATCACAACCAGAAATAGGAACTTTTCAGATTTTGGACTCAAAAATCACAAACTCTTACACTTGGAAGGGACCTATGGTTCATTTATTCTTCCATAACCAGTGTAGGAATCCCCACCTAGCATTGCTGACAGCTGTGTTGGGGTGCTGAGTGCAGATGTGAATTTTGTGTTCACACCTCATATACATGATGAGTGGACACAATTGGGCAAAAAAAAAAAAAACCAACCCAGGATAGTAGATATGAGCCAGTAATTCTGGAAAAATAAGGGCTTGTTTTAGATATGCCATATTTCACTAATTCATTTAGATGTAGGTTTGGACTTCCCTAGTAGCTCAGATGGCAAAGAATCTGCCTGCAATTCAGGAGACCTGGGTTCAGCCCCTGGGTCAGCAAGATACCCTGGAGAAGGAAATGGCAATTCATTCCAGTGTTCTCTGGAAAATTCCATGAACAGAGGAGCCTGGTGGGCTATCGTCCATGGGGTCACAAAGAATCAGACAAGACTGAGCAACTAACACTTTCACTTTTGTTTTTATTTTATTTATTTTTTCAAAAACGATTTTAGGAATCTTTACTTAAAAACAACCTTATCTTAAAATGGAGTAACTTTGGTTTTACGAGCAGCAAGCAAAGTACAGAAGCAAAAATGCATTACAGGAGCATTAAGTTCTACATTAGGTCACAGCGTCTAATCTGAAATCATACCCATAATATCATTTTTCAGGATATCTGGGAAATAGTTATTTCCCAGGATGTCTGAACCATAGCTACTCTATTTTGACTTTTAATTGTAAAAAAAAAAATTTTTTTTTTTAATAGCCAAAGCAGATGTCACCATTAATGATGTCAGTGTTTTTCTAGGTATGAGAAGATGCAAGAATTGGAACTCATAAAACCTTTTTCTGAAAAGATCTAACTATCTGAAGGCCTGTTCTGCCATTTTTTTTTTTTTTCAGAGCACAGAGTGCCTCATTCCTGATTTTCACCCTGAACTTCTTTCAGGGGGTGTTGAAGGTCAGCAGCTTGCAATGGTCATGATGTAATCTTTGTAGAGGCAGCTGGCAAGTACCAACTTCCAGTCAGCAGGGTCCCTTCATAGCCACATATCTGACCATGTGACACCATTTCATGGCCATTGTGTCCTGCGGTGCTGGGAAGGCTCATTCCCAGGTCTAGGGAAGTGATGGGCCACTCAGTGTGCTAAAATTGGACCAGGCCTTGCAAGTAGCAAAAGTCTCTGGACCACTGTCTTACTAGCCTCCTGGTCCAGGAAAATAATTCCTCTTGTTGCTTTTTCCCATACCCAGAGTCACATTATTACAGTTATTGATCTCATATGGAACTGTCAGTTCAGCATTATATCACAGGCTCAGTGAAACAAGTGACATAGAAAATAATATAGCCATAGCTAGCAGTTATTAGTAAAATAAGAATTATAAGTCAAGAACTTTCATTAGATAAAGCCTGGTATACCCCAAGTCACCTGACTTCATTTGTTAAATGATTATAGTCTGGTGTTAATCTCCTGGTTGTACATTATGGAGCATCCGACCTTTATCTGAAGATTGGTTACTGAGATAAGCCTTAGAAACTAACCTAGAGTGTCCTTTTTAATAACTTAATTAAATCTTTTAGCAGTATCACGTAACAAGGAACTGTCTCAGCAGTGAGTCTTAGTAAACACTAGACATTAACAAAACTAGAAACTTAATTTAACAATTTACAAAACTTAATATTCCCTGATTTTTCATTATGGAGG
Source organism: Moschus berezovskii (assembly GCF_049115385.1). Lineage (NCBI taxonomy): Eukaryota > Metazoa > Chordata > Mammalia > Artiodactyla > Moschidae > Moschus > Moschus berezovskii. The sequence continues at coordinate 95,995,712 of NC_142469.1, forward strand.
GCCTGTAGCCAGGGAGGCTTCAACCCATCAAATAAAAAATGAGGTTTGTCAGGGAGCTGGGAAAAGCCAAGCAGCCATCTTGGATTTCCCATAGCCCTGACTCTGATTTCCAACTATTGTTTTTAATTTTCCAATTTAGAAGCGGACTGTTGCCATGGTTTAAGGACATTAGGATGGCACAAGTCTAACAGAGTTTTTGTATAAGCAGAATGAGCTTTTACATGTCTGCAAACCCGACAATTGGATTAATTTCTAAAACTAGCATAGGATCAGGCCTATGGTAGAAGAGCATTTGATTTATATGCAGAGGGCTAAGAAGTCAAGAAAACATTATAAATGATCATACGAATCAGGTCCAGCATCTTGGGCAAGCTGTCTACCTCTGATGTTGTCGTCTTCTCATCCTGGTGTAGTGTAGTTTCTTCTGAAAAAAGTCCTTCCATCCAGGTTGGAGACAGTCCTTTAAATTATGTCCTTTTTTTTTTTTTTTTAGTCCTGGTTGCAGGTCACGAGGCATCTGATCTTCATCCAAAGATAGATCACTGAGATAAGCTTCAGAAACAAACTTAGGGTGTTCTTTAAGGATTCAATTAAATTTTACATTAATATCACATAACAACAAGGAACTATCCAAGAAATGAGTCTTACTACCTCCATTAGTAGACCGCCATTAACAAACTGGGATTTAACATTTATTGAAACATCCTTTTCTCCCTAAAATCACTCTCATTTTTACCAAATATAACCAAATTAAGACTTGTTTAAAAAATAGATCTGTTCTCAATAAACTTGACCTGATTATTTATATAACCATAGACCCTTTTTTTTTTTTTGGCTGAGACTTTTATGGAGTCTCAAACTTAACTTTATTTTTTAAAAATTTTTTTATTGGAGGCTAATTATTTTACAATATTATATTGGTTGGTTTTGCCATACATTGACATGAATCCGCCCGGGTTTACATGAGTTCCCCCTCCTGAACCCCCCTCCCACCTCCCTCCTCCTTTTATCCTCCCTCTGGGTCATCCCCGCACACCAGCCCCGAGCATCCTCTAACATGCATTGACCCTGAACTGGTGATTCATTTCACATATGACAACATACATGTTTCAATGCCATTCTCCCAAATCATCCCACCCTCACCCTCTCCCAGAGTCCCAAAGACTGTTCTATACATCTGTGTCTCTATTGCTGTCTTGTATACAGGGTTATTATTTGCATCTTTCTAAATTCCATATATATGCGTTAGTATACTGTATTGGTGTTTTTCTTTCTGGCTTACTTCACTCTGTATAATAGGCTCCAGTTTCATCCACCTCATTAGAACTGATTCAATTGCATTCTTTTTAATGGCTGAGTAATACTCCATTGTGTATATATACCACAGCTTTCTTATCCATTCGTCTGCAGATGGACATCTAGGTTGCACTTTTGTTTTTAAAGGACAGAAAGAGGGATCTTCATTTACCTTTTCAAGGATAACCATGTCTCACCTTGAATGAGACATAATTCAAAGACATGCTGACAGATATTTACAAAAATTCCAGAACTGGGTATTTCTTATATATTCCTATAATTTGCTTTCTTGAGATGATGTAAGGACCCTTTCTGTGGATAGAACTTACAAAATGCAGAACTTTGGGGGCAGTAATTGTATGAATAAATTGCTACTTTTTAAGTTCTGTAAACCTAAAACCTCATAAATGTTCACGTGTTTACTTTTTATTTCAGCGATTGTGATTAGGATAATAAATGGTGCTTAGGGCTGAAAGAACTTAAAGATCACCTAGTCCATCTCTTTGTTTTTCAGCTCATTGTTCTCCAAGTTACACAGCTAGGTAGCTGCTCAGACTGGAAGCCAAGACTCCTGACACCTAGTTCACGGCTCTTTTCATGTCTAGCACTACCTCGCTGACCTGGAGGACTTAGAGCGTCATGAAAAATAGACGCATGCATGAGTAAGATACTAATATCACACAGACCAAAATTATGACTTAGGAAACCTTACTGTGGGCTCCAAATCCTGTTCTTCTTCAACAAAAATATTAACACATTTGGCTTAATTACACAACAGAAGCACCAAAATAAATTTATATGGAGAATGTACTGGTTATTTTAAAAAGAATTACTTAATATTTAATTACTTCCTATTGCTTAATATAATTTAAAAAGGACATTTTCTCCTTCAGGCCAAGGATAACAATGACAATATTTGTTGAAAGCCCATCTGTTTTCTTTCTTTTTTTTTTAATATTTAGACTATTCTAGTATAAAAAATGGTAACTTTACCAAGTAAAAAGAAGGGCTGGCTAAGGGTCCAGTCTGAACCTGGCTCTTTCAAGGACTCTTGGACAGATCATTTAATTTTTCTGAACTCAATTTTCATTTGTAAAAAAATAGGAGCTTAGCATTGAGTGGTCTCTAGAGCATCTTTTGAATCTTAAATTTTATATTTTATGAAGAGAGAGTTAGAATCTAAAGCTAAAGTTATGTATATGAGTGTCCCATTATGAAGAACATATTGGGAAGTAGCTATCATATCAATATTTATTTTTCAGGCTAAATTTTCAAAGCAGCTAAAACTGGAAAAACCTGTTGGAATGGACAAAGCTATTTTCTTCATTGATTAGCATGAAAAGTGAATGTCTTCAGAGTGAAGAGTGTCACCAAAATGAGATTGATGTTCAAAGTGATAGGAACAGATGGCTATAACACCACTACATCAAACAGATTAAGAACAAAGTTCGTTGAGATAGATAGGGCTTTGAGAAGATTAGTAACCTCTTTTTTGGTATTCAGTTCAGTTCAGTGACTCCATCGTGTCCAACTCTTTGCAACCCCATGGACCGCAGCATGCCAGGCCTCTCTGTCCATCACCAACTCCCGGAGTTAACCCAAACTCATGTCCATTGAGTCAGTGATGCCATCCAACCATCTCATCCTCTGTCATCCCCTTCTTCTCCTGCCTTCAATCTTTCCCAGCATCAGGGTCTTTTCCAATGAGTCAGCTCTTTGCATCTGGTGGCCAAAGTATTGGAGTTTCAGCTTCAACATCAGTCCTTTCAGTGAGCACTCTGGACTGATCTCTAGAGATGTATTAATTGTAGTTGGGCTTCCCAGGTGACGCTAGTGGTAAAGAATCTGCCTGCCAGTGCAGAGGTGGGTTCAATCCTTGGGTTGGGCAGATCCCCTGGAGAAGAGAATGGCAACTCACTCCAGTATCCTTGCTGAGAAATCCCATGGACAGAGGAGCCTGGTGGGCTATAGTCCATGGGGTCTCAAAGAGTCAGTCATGACCGAACAACTAAACAACAACAACAAAGTTATGCTTAAGACTTGAGTCCCAAGAGCTGGTGAAACTTTACAGTGTCTGCTTTGTGGAACAGAGAAAGGAAGAGGCTGAAAAGATAGTGTTTTGAGAAGTTCCTGATTAGATACCAGACAAATGAACCTGGTGATTTTGACTTGAAAACTTATCCAGTAGGTATAAACCAACACACATGAGATGAGATGTCTTAGAAATCTTGAAAATATATGCCAACCCTAAAAGAGATTTAAAGGTAAAGTGATGAGACACGTGGAAAGAATGGTTCTGGTTATACCTGGAGACAACACATGGAGTGAGAAATATGCAAATTATACTTAGGGGTTTGTATCTTTAAAAGTTTGCTTAAGACTAGTTACTATTATATTTATTTTATATTAAATTTTTGGCAGTCTTACTTAGAAAATTTTATATAACAAATGTCAGGCCAACTCCAAACTTCTTGCCTAAATCATTTAAAATAAGGGTAACCTTTATTGAGCATTTACTATGTGAAGGTGTTTGGAGACACAAGGGTAAAACATGATCACTGAACACAGTGTCTAGGCAACCTTATGATTCAAAGAGACCTTTCACTTAAAAGGTGACCAACCCCCTTCCTTCCCTCAAAAGACCTGTAATTTAAGTTGCCCTAATTATTCCTGCTGTTTCAGTTTATCCACCAGTTCCAACCTTAGTGATATCTATTATACGTTGTACTCCCAGGAATCAAGCTCAAGTTTGCTGGCTGACCTTTCGTATTTTGTGGTTTTGACTTCTGGCTGATATTCATGGGGATATGTCTTATTGCCAAGTTAAGTCCTTCCCATCCTAGATTTATTTCCATCTCTTTGTGGGTCCCAGTCTCACAGAAAACATTCCTGTATGAATCCATTAACTGTATCATCAGGCTCTCCCAAGAATCAAAGGCATGGATTATATTTTGATATGGAAAAGTTGGTACACAAATATCAGGTTTGATTCTTCATTTATCATGTAGTATGATATTTATGTCTTTAGCTTTTAGAATCGGTCTCCCTGGACTTCAAAATTTTGCTCTGCCTAGAAATGAATGACCATGAACGAGATACTTAACCTCTCCAGACCTCAGTGGACCATAATAATACCTACCTAATGATCAACCCTGGGTGTTCATTGGAAGGACTGATGCTAAAGCTGAAACTCCAATACTTTGGCCACCTCATGGGACGAGTTGACTCACTGGAAAAGAGTCTGATGCTGGGAGGGATTGAGGGTGGGAGGAGACGGGGACAACAGAGAATGAGATGGCTGGATGGCATCACCGACTCGATGGACATGAGTTCGAGTGAACTCCGGGAGTTGGTGATGGACAGGGAGGCCTGGCGTGCTGTGATTCATGGGGTCGCAGAGTCCGACACGACTGAGCGACTGAACTGAACTGAATATAGTTGTGCAAGAATTAATCTGTAGCTTTTATTATTGTATTTGACCTGTAGTGAGCCCTCCATATAAGTTGGTTGCAATAATAATAAGTACACTCAAAATTCAGGCGTTTTCACCACCATGAGTTGCTGTTATAATGATGAGCTGCACTTCTGGGAAAAGATCAATAAAAACTGCTGGAGAATCTAGAAGGGCTTCATGCCCAACATGCAGGTTGAAGGAGTTTGCTGTGTGAATGATGCTTTGGAAAAATTAGTGTTCGAAGAATTAGGGAATGTCTGTCGAGATGGTAGTGGTTGTGCCTTCCTGCCAGCCATGAAACAAACTGGCCCTGTGGCCACCGCACCTGGGATTGTTCATCGATCCATTGGTCTTCCTGATGTCCATTCAGCTTATGGGTTTGCTACTGGAAATAAGGCAGTCTTTGATATTAATGACCCTGAAGCAGTGGTATCTCCAGATGGTGTCGGATTTGACGTTAACTGTGGTGTCTGCTTGCTGGGAACCAATTTAGGCGAAAGTAGTATTCAGCCTTTGAAGGAGCAACTTGTCTAAGCTATGTTTGACCATAGTCCTGTTGGAGTGCGGTCAAAAGGTGTCATCCCAACGAATGCCAAAGACTTGGAGGAAGCCCTGGAGATGGGTACAGACTAATTCCTGAGAGAATGCTATGCCTGGGCAGAGGACAAGGAGCATTGTGAGGAGTACAGAAGGATGCTGCAAGCTGACCCCAGTAAAATCTCAGCAAGGGCTAAGAAAAGAAGCCTTCCCCAGTTGGGGACTCTGGGAGAAGGCAACCACTATGTAGAAATTCAACTTGTTGATGAGATTTTTCAATGAGTTTGTTGCTAAGAAAATGAGCATCAGCCATAAGAGACAGGTGTGTGTGATGATCAAAAGTGGAAGCAGAAGCTTGGGCCACTAAGTCACAGATGCTCTTGTAGCTATGGAAAAAGCTATGAAGAGGGACAGGATTATAGTCAATGATCATCAGTTGGCTTGTGCTCGAATTGCTTCCCCAAAGGGTCAGGACTACCTGAAAGCAATGGCAGCAGCTGAGAAAGGAAATCAGTCCTGAGTGTTCATTGGAAAGACTGATGCTGAAGCTGAAGCTCCAGTACTTTGGCCACCTCATGCGAAGAGCTGACTCCTTAGAAAAGACCCTGATGCTGGGCGGGATTGTGGGCAGGAGGAGAAGGGAATGACAGAGGATGAAAAGGCTGGATGGCATAACCTACTCAATGGACAAGAGTTTGAGAAAGCTCTGGGAGTTGGTGATGGACAGGGAAGCCTAGCATGCTGCAGTCCTTGGGCAAAGAGTTGGACACAACTGAGAAATTGACCTGAACTGAGAACTATGCCTGGGTGAACTGCTCTTCCATGACCTTCTTAACCCGTCAGGCTTTTGTCAAGGTCTTCAGTGCAACCCCTGACGACTTGGACCTACATGTGATCTATGATGTTTCTCACAATATTGCCAAAGTAGAACAACATGTAATGGATGGGAAGGAGCGGACTCTGTTAGTACACAGGAAGGGGTCCACCTCAGCCTTCCCTCCTCACCATCCCCTCACTGCAGTTGATTTCTAGCTCCCTGGACAACCAGTGCTCATTGGTGGCACCATGGGAACCTGAGGTTCTGTTCTGACTTGGCACTGAGCAGGGCATGACTGAGGCCTTTAGAACAACTTATCATGGAGCGGGCTTTGCATTGTCCCAAGCAGAGTCAAGACGTAATTTAGATTTCCAGGATGTCCTAGACAAATTGGCAGATGTGGGAATTGTAATCCAAGTTGCCTCGCCCAGGCTGGTCACAGAAGAGGCACCTGAGTTCTCTACGAGCGTGACAGATGTGGTGAACACCTGCCGTAATCCTGGAGTCAACAAGAAGCCCATTAATCTGAGGCCAATTGCTGTTATCAAAGGATAGAATGCTGACTGCCGACACTGGACACCGCTGGTCCTCACTGAAGAGGAAATGGACAAAAACACACTTCAGACATCAGACTCGAGACCTGACAGGTTCCAGGGTGTGCTGCTCCAGCTGCCTGTTTCAGAGTGGCTGGTGGGGTGGCTTCCAATTCTGGAGTCAGTGTTGTAAGCTTTCCTTCTGGAAGGCGTCGTGTTGCCCCCATTTGGAAAGGAAGGCATATGCGTCCTCTCTGATTATCCCACAGAATTTTAGGAAAATCTGTTAGTGGGTGGGGCTAAGTCAAAAAATTGCCTGACTCAGTCACACAAATCTTTCTTCACCAGAATGAAATTCTTTACATCAACCTCTTTTTCCAGCCTGAGAGGTGTTGTGAAGGCCATTCCATTAAATAGGAAGGGTTTGGAATGTTTCTTTTTTCCCTCTGTTTGTCACTTTGTTCATTATCCACTCTTTTACCCCCTTGCCTTTCACTGAGCAAACCCCTAAAAACCATTCTTACTTGGTGCTTTCAAATGGGTCAAAGCAGGATGTTGGACAGATAGATAATGGTACAAGTTATAGAGGGGGGATGTCTGTGGAGGTGTCAGGATGGGTACCCCAAAGAGAAAATCATGCTTCATAGACTTGTTACCTTTGTCATTCTAAATAGAAGGCAGAGTTTTGACTTACCTGTGACAATGGCATCAGCTGGTGTCTGTCATCAATTAGGCCTGGTCAGGGAGACTTTTCTTGAATAATAACTTGCACGGCTGCATCAGAGAACCCCCACAAAATACTGAGTATCTTTACATGTGTGATTGACATTATTATAAAACAGCAAATGGCCATGACTGTGATGCTAATCGTTACTGTGTGTTGACAGGTTGACTGGTCTTGTGCTACCTAATCAGATGAGGTGCTATGTACTGTGATGCCTGAAGATGTTAAAGTTATAGGCTATTAAGGCCACAATTGAGTCCAAACACTAAAACAGAAAAACCTAATAAATTGTAATACATTGTCTATATGTCATCCTTAATATTTTATAACTTAGGACAGTTAGTATTTCTACTTGATTCACTTTGGTCAGTGGTCCTGTTTGCTGATTTTCTCCCTGGTTGCTTTCAGAGATGTACCTTAAAGATATTCTTTTCTAACACTTATTCCTCAAAGCCTGGTGTGCTACAGTCCATGGGGTCACAAAGAGTCAGACTCGACTGAGCGACTGAACTGATCTCTTAACTTATAATAAACCTCCCCTCCCCACTGGAGTATCTTCTAAATGCAGAGTATCTTCTAGAGGCTGGAATAAAGCTGACTTCCTCTGAAGAAATGTGACATGAAATAGCATGTCTTTACTCTGAAAACTCAGTGACTTTAATGATTTTGATGGTAGAATTTGGAAGTTATCAACAAGTTAGTAATGTTAATGCAATAGCTTATAATTATTAATTATAATTTATAGTATATAATTACTTAGGCCTCTGGGTTGGACCAGTGACCATTATGCACAGATGACTTAAGGATGCAGGTTACCTGTGAACACTGGAGGGCATTTGAAGATGAGAAGCAGACTTCTGGCAGGTGCTAGTTTCTCTAGAGATGAGGCAACACTGAGTATCTGTGTGCACTCCGTCTAACTGGGCTTTCCCAGTGATGTCATTTAGCGAAGTCCACTGCCAAAACTGTGATGTCAGTGTAAGAAATGCTGTCGATCATCCTAGGTACATATGTTACGTCCTGTTGGATGCTTTGAAAGTCACTCTTTGGGGAGGGGAGAGGGGAGCAAATGAGGAAGAGAAATAAAGAGGGATGGTTTGTGCCATGGTGTTTCTGTATTATAAGCTTTTCTTATATGTAGCATTTCTCCCAAACTTGGCCCTCTTAATGACCTTGGGAAGTAATGGTTAATATTTTGAGTTCAAAAAGAAAACTGCAAACATTGTTCTAAAGATGTTGTTTTCCCATTTGAAGCAAAAAGCCATTTTAAAATGAATGTTCAAATGAAGTTGAAAAGATAAAGAGTACACTCAATTTTTGCCTTGTCTACTTAATCTAATCTCCATATAAAATGCAATTCCACTATACTATTATAATTAATTAAGAATTATTTAGTAATCAATTATTTTGTGTTTAGTTCAGTTTGGAAAATCAGTGATATGTAAAATGTTGTTGCTTCACCCCCAGGAACCTGTAATTTAACCTCCTGTCCACCTTGGCATTCAGAGTTCTTATCTTCTCAGTTCAGTTCAGTTGCTCAGTCGTGTCCAACTCTTTGTGACCCCAAGGACTGCAGTACCAACTCCCAGAACTTGCTCAAACTCATGTCCATCAAGTCGGTGATGCCATCCAGCCATCTCAACCTCTTGTCATCCCTTTCTCCTCCTGCTTTCAATCTTTCCCAGCATCAGGGTCTTTTCAAATGAGTCAGTTCTTCACATCAGGTGGCCAAAGTATCGGAGTTTCAGCTTCAGTGTCAATCCTTCCAATGAATATTCAGGTCTGATTTCCTTTAGGGTTACTTCTTTGATCTCCTAGCAGTCCAAGGGACTCTCAAGAGTCTTCTCCAACACCACGGTTAAAAAGCATCAATTCTTTGGCTCTCAGCTTTCTTTATGGTCTAACTCTCACATCTATACATGACTACTGAAAAAACTATAGCTTTGACTATACGGACATTTGTTGGTAAAGTAATGTGCTTTTTAATATGCTGTCTAGGTTTGTCATAGCTTTTTTTCCAAGGAGCAAGCATCTTTTAATGTCATGACTGCAGTCACCATCTTTAGTGATTCTGGAGCCCAAATAAATAAAGTCTGCCCTGTTTCCACTGTTTCCCCATATGTTTGTCTTGAAGTGATGGGACCGGATGCCATGATCTCTGTTTTTTGAATGTTGAGTTTTAAGCCAGCTTTTTCACTCACCTCTTTCACTTTCATCAAGAGGTTCTTTAGTTCCTCTTAGCTTTGTGCCATAAGGGTTACCTTCTGAATCACATCTATTCTTTAAAATTTATTTTAATGTATTTCTTGGGGAATAATTGCTCTATAATGCTGTGTTGATTTCTGCCTTACGACAATATGAATTATTTGCCATAAATATACATATGTCCCCTCCTTTTGAGTCTCCATCCCACCCGCCCCCATCCAACCCTGCTGGTCATCACAGAGCACTGAGCCGAGCCCCTTGTGTTATACAGCCACTTCCCACTGGCTATCTGTTTTACAGTAGTTTATATATTTCAGTGCTATTTTCCCAATTTGTTCCATCCTCTCCTTCCCCCACCGTGTCCGTAAGTCTGTTCTCTATGTCTGCGTCACTATTCCTGCCCTGCAAATAGATTCATCAGTACCATTTTTCTAATTTCATGTTATTATATGATAGTTGTTTTTCTCTTTCTGACTTACTTCCCTCTAACAGGCTCTATGTTCGTCCACCTGTGATCTGCTGTCAGAATCCTGGTGTTAACCCGGGTATGGAACATCTTGAACCTTGCCAGTCTAAGGACAAGCTGAATACAGTGGTGGGCAGTCACTTCCAACTGCAGGAGACCAGTTTCTGCTATCTAGGCACTTGACTGCTGCTTGACCTCACTGCCTTTGACTTTAACATATATTTACTTCATTGTCTGCCTTCTCCTTCCTTTCATTTTGACTCTTTGGCATGATCCCATCTACGTAAAGCTTTGATTTTTGACTATTAGGTCATTTATCTGACTGATCATTTCTCATTGCTTGAATCATGTCTAGACTTTTCTGTCACTTACCCATGGTTAGGCATACCACTCAGCTCTGGCCTCAATACTGTCTTGGAATCTTTTCCCAAGTGGCAGACTGTCCATGCCCCTTAGCTTCGGACCCTCTTTGATTGTGCTATTCCCCAGCAGCCAGCCAGCTGCCTGGCACTGCCCTTAATGTATCTTTGTTTATTAAACACTTAATTGAATGGGATATAGATTTCATCTTCTAGGTGCCAGGTTGAGTTGAGCCGAGTTAATGATTTTGGAATTTTATTTTAAAAATACGGTCATCTCATATCTCATATCTATGTGTGTGCTTAGTCACTCAGTCGTGTCCGACTCCTAGGACCCCATAAACTGTAGCCCGCCAGGCTCCTCTGTCCATGGGATTCTCCAGGCAAGAACACCTGAGTGGGTTGCCATTTCCTTCTCCGAGGGATCTCCCCAACCCAGGAATTGAATCCTGGTCTCCTGCATTGCAGGCATATCTATGCAGTTGGCTTTTTAATTTCTGGAAGCGGAGACTGTCACATTCTTGTTTTATTCGTAGCACAGTGATATCTTATAAATAGTTGTTATTGATGGTGAGTTTAATGATAATGGAAAAAGGAGGAGAAGTGGTTTATCTTAGTGTTTAGATAAGTCATTCTCTGGGCATTAGTCTGTTGTTCAGATCCCTAAGCATGACTGAAGTAACACCACTCATCATAAGGACCTCTCCTTCCCCTTCTTTCTCTCTCTCTGCATAGTGCACAGACTTGTGGGAAATTATTATGTAATTTTAGGCATAAAAAATAATGACACTGAATACTATTTATTTGAAATTATCATGACAAATATATGAAACTGTACACTGATTAAGTCAAAGAAAGGAAATTTTTAGGACGTAAAAAGAAGCCATTTCCAAGTTTATTAAGTTACGATTTCCTCATTATGGGATTATTTTGGTAGTATTCAGTATCACAGGTATGAACTATTTTGTTGCTTGTTAAAACTTTTTATTGTTGTTGTTTAGTTGCTAAGTTGTGACCCCACAGACTGTAGCCCACCAGGTTCCTCTGTCCATGGGAGTTCCCAGGCAAGAATATTGGAGTGGGCTTCTCCAGGGGATCTTCCCAACCCAGGAGTTGAACCCGTGTCTTCTGCATTGCAAGTCAATTCTTTAAAGATGAGCCACCAGGAAACTTTTTATAGATATTTGTCTTGAGAAGTTCTAGGTATAACATCTTTACTGTTGGATGATCCCTGTTTTTCCTTTAGCCAATACTTTTATGTTCATTATTTTGTTTCTTGAGAATTCAAAGTATACATTTTGCTATACATGGGAATTTTCTATAAAATATTAGTTGTAGTATAGTGGTTTCATAATAAATTTTCCAGGTATTCTTTCTTGCAGGCAGAGGTTAACTATATTTAGAACAAACAAACAACAAAAAAAACAACCAGACTATATTTGTGCACATTTTTATTCTCTCCCTCTCTCTTTCTCTCTCTCAATATGGTTTCAATTCATTAAATGAAAGATTTCTTTAAAAATAAATTTTAAGCATTTCCCTTAATAATTGATTTTGGAATAACTTAGCTATGTTTGCTCCAGGGCTTTAGTTCACCACTTATTTACTCCAGCCCTTCCCAAAATTAAATGTTGTCCATGTGGAACTGATTCCCTTCACATGGATGTGCTGTTTACTCCCAAAGCAATGTCAGTTTTTGGCTTTTAGTAATGGTAATGGGTCAGAAAAGTGCCCATCCGCGTCTGTCAGATAACTGACATTTTTGAAATGCAAGCCGCTGGGAAGGTAGGGAAATGAGTACTCGGTGACTTTTTTATTTAAATTAAGAGAAAAATTAGAGAATCATCTGATATAAAGATGGGCTTCCCTGATAGCTAGTTGGTAAAGAATTCGTCTGCAATGCAGGAGACCCCGGTTCGATTCCTGGGACGGGAAGATCCCCTGGAGAAGGGAAAGGCTACTCACTCCGATATTCGGGCCTGGAGAATTCCATGGACTGTTATAGTCCATGAGGTCGTAAAGAGTCAGACACAACTGAGCGACTGTCACTTTCACTGATACAAAGACAAATAACAAGACAAACCAAACAGCAAAACTCTAGTAAGATAAATTTCAAAAATACTAAGAATATTAAAAGAATAAAATTCAGTCAGTCCTTTGTATTGTGGGTTCCACATCCACAGATTCAACCAAATGTGGATGAAAAATATTTGGGAAAAAAATTCAGAAATTTCCAAAAAGTCAAAAGTAAGAAGACAATTCTATTTTGTTTGCATTTGGATAATCACATTGTCCCAGAGCTACTAACTGAATAATACATTATTTCCCCATTGATTTGTAAAGCTGCTTCCTTTTTATATGAAGATCCTGCATAAAAAAGAATCTGATTCTGAGCTCTCTTTGCTGTTTCTTCTTTATTGCTCTGTCAATAAAACCATAGTTTTAATTTCTATAACTTTATAACTGTTTTCATTTTTGATCCTTCTTGAAGAAACTTTGTTCTACTTTAAAACTGTTTTGGCTATTTATAGCCACTTTTGCTTCCAAAGGAATTTTAGAATCAACTTTTAACGAAACTGCATAAATTAATTTAGGGAATTTTGACATCTTATGAAATTTTCTCACCCATTGACATATAATTCTCCATTTATTTTAGATATTTTAAAATGATTTTTGATAAAATTTTAAAATTCTCTCCAAAAGATCTTACATATTAAAAATAATTACTCCTAGCTCTTTCATGCTAGTTGTATTTTAAAGACATATCTTTTTTAAAAATTTGCTTTATCTTATTGTTTTAGACATATAATTTTCAAAAAAGTTACAAATTCAGGGTTGCATTGCTTATTCATGCAAAGTTTTCTCATGTTATTAAGTATCCTTCAGCATAAGATTTTTGGGGTCTTTGCATTAATATTCCAAACTAGATATGCTATAATTTATTTCCCTGATTATTGGTGTTTACATTGTTTCTAACGTTTGCAATTTTAAACAAGACCAAAAACAACTTTCTTGATAAATCTTTGCACCCCACAATAATTATTTATTTAGGATTCATTCCTAGAACTCAAATTGCTGAGTTAAAAGGTGTGCTCTTTTCCTTTGACTTTTGATATAGTTAAAATCATCCAGCAGTGTTGGTTCAGAAATCATAATATCACATAAAAGAACATGGTATGAATTACAAAATAAAATGTATTTCTTGATGTGGGCTATGTCATGAAGAGAGCAGATTATAAATGATATTTAAGTATTTTATTTTACTTATGCTTATATTGAGCAATAAAGAGGAGAGTGGATGAGTGAATGAATATGTGTTTCTGGAAGGGTACTCCACAAGAAGCCAGCAACAGTTAGCCCTGCTGCTGCTGCTAAGTCACCACAGTCGTGTCCGACTCTGTGTGGCCCCAGAGACGGCAGCCCACCAGGCTCCCCCGTCCCTGGGATTCCCCAGGCAAAAACACTGGAGTGGGTTGCCATTGCCTTCTCCAATGCATGACAGTGAAGAGTGACAGTGAAGTCGCTCAGTCGTGTCCAACTCTTAGCAACCCCATGTGGGGAAGGGAATTTGCATGGTTTTTATTTTCTACTTTTTTCTTCTCTTTCTTATTTTCAACAATGCACATGAATTATTTATAAATAAAAAATTTTAAACTTTGATATCTTTATATAGGTTTAGTGGAATAATATTTCTCCTTCATTTCTTTAATATTTAGGAAGCTTTCTTCATGGCAGTTTTTTTTTTCTTCATGGCGGTTGTTTAAATGTGTTTCTTTCGCTCTTTTAAGAATGAGGTTGACCAGCTGTATTACTCTAACAACTGTGTACATTATGATCATTGTCTTTAGTTGCTAAATTTCACAACTGTAATTATTTTATTCCCCATTAGATACTTAAATATATTTTAAGCAAGCTCAGAAAGATCATGGAATGAGTTAATTCAACATCAGCATTATCATATTGAAATGTCAATAACCAAAGAATGTTTTATATATGTATATTACTGTGCTTGTTGGTTACAAAGGTAGCAAGTGAAAAGAATACATGAAATCCACTACTGCCTACTCTTTCCCCCTCTTTGCTTAAAACTGAAGCACAAATGACTAGAGTGATTCACTCATGAGGTACTTCATAAAGCTGTAGAGAAATAAGTTAATTTTTCCATTCCTTATCAGAATGTTTTCAATCCCTCTTGAAGGTAAACAACACAAAGAGATTTCGTGAACAATAAAAGCTTTCCAAACAATTGAGAAAAAAGTTGTTCTGAGACAATAATATGTGCCCCGTCCTTTTATTTGAATGTGTTTTCTTAAGGCAATTACTGGCAGTTTGATGGTTTTATGTTGCAAGTTATCTTTTTCTCAGCAAGGCATCCCAGTACCATTGGGTTTTCTTTCAGAGAGATTTGTAACTGACACATTCATTCTGATCGCTTGCTCCATGTTCGCTAAGCGGCACACCCCATTCTGAAATATTGCAATGCTGAATATTTTTATTTGGGCACCTTCTGCAGTCAAGGTAATTCACTCCATCTTCAGAGAATAAAATGGAAAAAGGCAACCCAATCTCTGTGACCTTAAACTTTCACTGAAACTTAAGAGACGGGTTAGTTCAGCTGAGGAGAGCTTGGTTGCTAATGACACCAAGGTCGTGGGCTCGATCCCCTTACAGGGTGGTGAAACTCAAAGGAAAAGCTCCATTGCCTTGACACAGACTCCTTGGGGCTTCTGCTAGCCATTCAGAGTGGGGCAAAGGAGTGTGGATCAAACCCGAATCTTCTGTGTTTCTAATTTAAATATGTACATCTATTAGGGGTGCTCGCTCAAGTATTTTTTCTTAATAGAGATATGTAGTAAAAAAAAAAAATACAACTCTCTGCTCAACAGTGTATACTACAGACAAAACTTGTCCTGTGGCTGAATGATATGATTGAATATCCCTAAACTCATATATTTTGATATCAGAGTAACAGGGAAAGTAGAGTTACTGAAAGCTTTTCTTTATAGGTTTTTCAATAACTCTGTTAACCAATTCCCTAATAGCTCAGTTGGTAAAGAATCCACCTGCAATGCAGAAGACCCCAGTTTGATTCCTGGGTCAGGAAGATCCGCTAGAGAAGGGATAGGCTACCCACTCCAGTAATCTGGCCTGGAGAATTCCGTGGACTGTATAGTCCGTGGGGTTGAAAGAGTCGGACACGACTGAGCGACTTTCACTTCAATATTAACCGATTCACTTATTTTAAGTTTCATAGCTCTTTTATGCTCAGTGAATTTTCCTGTTTCTTCCCATGTCTGTATCTCTCCAATGTTTCATTTCCTGTATCTTTATAGTGACCTCTAACAATATCTGAAAATCAATCAGAAGCTTTAAAATTGTTTCATCTCACTTTATAACCTTCTCTGACTTGGAAAGGGCCTCCGTCACAGCTGCCTCCACAAGTGGTGTAAAAAGAACACAGTGTCAGAAGCTAGTCCTGGGAGCATCTTCTTCCAGCATCTTCTTAAGTACATGTATCATTCTGATTTTGAGATAGCAATCGTGTTTCCACTGCCTCTTTCCAAACCAATTAGGTTAGATACTGAGAGAGGCTACCAGAATTGTTTTCAAAACTCCCCACGTGATTCTAATACATGCTGTTTGTTTTCCTTTAGCACTGTTAAGCACAATCAGATATTACTTCGTTTTTGCACACTTGTTTACTGCATAACCCAATCAGTTCAGTTCAGTTCAGTCACTCAGTTGTGTCCAACTCTTTGAGACCCCATGAATCACAGCACGCCAGGCCTCCCTGTCCATCACCAACTCCTGGAGTTCACTCAGATTCACCTCCATCGAGTCGGTGATGCCATCCAGCCATCTCATCCTCTGTCGTCCCCTTCTTCTCCTGCCCCCAATCCCTCCCAGCATCAGAGTCTTTTCCAGTGAGTCAACTCTTTGCAATAGTTACTTGTTAGTTGTGGCCATCTGAACATTGATTAATTAAAATTCAATAATATTACAAATACCACTCCTCGGTTGCACCAGCCACATTCATGAGTGGCTAGTGACTGCCATATTTTCCAGCCCAGCAACATAACATTTCCATTATCACATAGAAGTCCACTGAGTTAAGTTACCAACTGGGAAATGTCAGATTGGAGAAGTGAAGGAGGGCTCATACAATGCAATAGAAACACCAACCTTTCTGGGTGGTTGGTAGATGCTGGGTCTTATACTACATTTGGAGCTTAGTTTATGAATGCCTTAATTTTTAGATTCAGTTGAAATGAGTTTTAGTTAATTTAAGTGAAGTACTGGTTTGATTTTATATGATTTGCTTAGCGTTGGAATTGGAGGTTTTAGTCACTTGGTTGTGTCTGACTTTTTGTGACCCTGTGGGCTCACCAGGCTCTTCTGTCAAGAACACTGGAGTGGTTATCCATTCCCTTCTTTCTCCAGGGGATTTTCCCAAACCAGGGATTGAACCCGGGTCTCCTGCATTGCAGGCAGACTCTTTACCACGTGAGCTACCAGGGATTCCAGTGGCTTAGCCTGCCTTTGTTTAACTTATCTCCCTTGTTAGAGTGCTTCTAGCAGCATCTCAGTTAATCCCTGCCTCAGTTCTTGTTGCGTGTGTCATTTAAAAACAGTTGAATCACAGAAGTTATCCCCTCTGAAATCTATGTTGTTTTACGGAAAAGGTGAACAGCTGGTGAAAATAGCCCCAAGGTTTCTAATCCCACCAAAGGAAAATATGGTGCCAGTCACTGCCTTGTACTGTGACATTTGTGAAATCCAGGGATGGATTACTTGAAATCCAAATTTCAAATTACTTGAAATCCTATTCATGACCCGATGCTTCTACTCACACCATTGTGTAGATTTTCACCAGTATCTCGTGTTTCACTTTGTGTGCCCTCCTGCTGTTTCGGACACTTTCAAAAAGTCCCTTCCTTGCATGCAAACAGAACACATCAGTCCATTAATGGAACTCATTATGCTCACTTGTCTTTGCCAAGAACTCTTGGAAATGATCGCAAATGACTATGTAATTATAATTAAGATCGCGGAGATGCATTCGCTTTATTTTTAACAAGTTCATTCTCTTAAGTTTGACCCTATTTCAAATAAATGACATTTGCTGGTACAAAGAAGAATTATTAAAATGACAGTTTAACTCATATTTTTGGCAGATAAGCTGGTTATTATATTTGATAATTGTAATGAGTAGCTGATAGTATGTAGGTAATAAATCGAGGAAGTTTATTCTCTTAGAATACCTATGAACAGCTTCTTCTGATAGGACCTGGTAACCAAAGTGATCTCTTTTTCCCATTTTTATCCACTTATCTTCAGTTTTAATTTTGTTCTCTCAAAGACGGCTGAGTCCTTCCAGTGTGATATTTTAGAAATTGTAACACTGTGAATAAGAATAACATATATCAGATCTTCTTTTCACTTACTGAGCTAAAAATTATAAGCATCACTAAATTACCAGAAAATTCTTTTAACAATCAGGTCCTTAGTTCAAAAATGATTCCTTTTTAAAAGTTGTGACAATCTTGTAATTTTCAAAGTAGCATCTTTAGAAACCCCTGTCTGCCCATTATTCTCCTTGTTTCCATTTAGGATATTTCATCAAAACTTAAATTTTTCTTTCTCCTGCTGCATGTGGTCTTTATGTGCTTTCACTGTGAAAAAATAAAATCTTTAGTTTCAGGAGCTCTGTGTTCTATTCCTTCACTTTAAAATCATGGGAAAAATAACTGTCTTTTCCGTATCCCTGTCTTCAATTCCCTCATCATTTTCAGAGAGCCAATTTTCTCTCTTTTTTTCCTGTCTACTTTAAGGAACTTTTTACTTTGCTCCATTCTCTGCAATTCAGGGCTCGCAATTTCTTTGAGCTTCTCAGATTATCCTTTGTCCTTGTGTATACTTTTTTTTTTTTTAATTAAAAAAAACTCTTCAACCTTCTTTGGACTTCATCATATGTACATTGCCATATTGAAAATTCATCTGCTTGTTGACTGAAACTAACTTTGTGTCCTGCTTAATCATATTGGATGTGTATCTTCTGAATGAGTTAAAAAACCATCATGTACCAGGAAAAAATTTTCTAGCATATTCATGGTATTGCATAATATGCAATGAAGTCAAAGTAAAATAACTCATAATGAATATGCTATCAAGAAATAATAATGGGAATCTGCGTATCCTGAGGGCAGAATCAACAAGCCCATGAGACAAATCATCATGACATTTGACAAATCATAGCAGTATTGGGGATGGTATGCTGCTGCTACTGCTGCTAAGTCACTTCAGTCGTGTCCGACTCTGTGTGACCCCATGACGGAAGCCCACCAGGCTCCCCCGTCCCTGGGATTCTCCAGGCAAGAACACTGGAGTGGGTTGCCATTTCCTTCTCCAACGTGTGAAAGTGAAAAGTGAAAGTGAAGTCGCTCAGTCATGTCCGACCCTTAGTGACCCTACGGACTGCAGCCTACCAGGGGATGGTATAATGATACCCTAATGCTGGAAAAGATTGAAGGCAGGAGAAGAAGGGGATGACAGAGGACAAGATGGTTGGCTGGCATCACCAATTCAATGGACATGAGTTCGAGCAAGCTCTGGGAGATGGCGAGGCACAGGGGGCCTGGCATGCTGCAGTCCATGGGGCCACAGAGAGTTGGACACGACTGAGTGACTGAATATCAGCAATAGTGAGTCAAAGGACACGGACATTGAGATGAACTGTCTTGAGTTCTAATTTTTTGTCAGTTCCTAATTGTGTGCCTTTGGGTAAAGCCATCGTTACCTCCCTGAGCTCTTTCATTTATAAAATCAGAATTAATATCTCAGATGCTTCAGTGAAGTGCTGTGTAAAGTGTCCTCCAGGGAACATAGTGTAATTGCCCTCTGTAATGATAATTCTCTTCCTTCCAGAAAATAGAAACTTCTGTTTTGAAATCAGGATAGGTGAACTTGAGCCTGTATAAAACCATTTCATTGTCATGACTTCCCTGGTGGCTTCGATGGTAAAGCATCTGCCTACAACGCGGGAGACCGGGGTTCAATCCCCGAGTTGGGAAGATCTCCTGGAGAAGGAAATGGCAACCCACTCCAGTATTATTGCCTGGAAAATCCCATGGACGGAGGAGCCTGTTAGGCTACAGTCCGTGGGGTTGCAAAGAGTTGGACATGACTGAGCGACTTCACTTTCCCTTTCATTGTGTAAATGTACTACATGGGTAGCTACACTCCCTTTCATTTCATCTACCAGCTAAAGCCTTGGTATCAGCTCTTAAAGTGTTAGATGGAATATCCCATATGATCAAATCTCAAATAAATATTCTTTCTAGTTTTAAAAATATCTCTTATTCAAGTTACAAAGCATGTCTGTCACCTGACTTGAAACAATTTCTTCTACTTTTTCTCTAGTCAGACCATACAGGCAGTCATCACTACCTTAATGGTTTGTTGTTGTTCTTCCTTCACTATCTCCTGGAGTTTGCTCAAACTCATGTCCATTGAATTGGTGATGTTATCCAAATATCATCATCTTCTGTCGCCCCCTTCTCCTCCCGTCTTCAATTTTTCCCAGCGTCAGGGTCTTTTCCAATGAGTCGGTTCTTTGTGTCAGGTGACCAAAGTATTGGAACTTCAACTTCAGCATCAGTCCTTCCCATAAATATTCAGGACTGATTTCCTTTAGGACTGATTGATTTGATCTCCTCCAGCACCACAATTCTAAAGCACCAATTCTTCAGAGTGCAGCCTTCTTTATGGTCCAGCTCTCACATCTGTACATGACTACGGGAAAAGCCATTGCTTTGAACTATACATACCTCTGTAGGCTAAGTGATGTCTCTACTTTTTAATACCCTATCTAGCTTTTTCGTAGCTTTCCTTAGTTCCTTTCAAGGAACTTAATGATTAGGTAAACCTTTTCTGGAAGACTGGAGGCCCTAGCCACTGAGATATTCCCATGATAGGTCTAAAAGTCCATGTGTTCAATTTTGATAACTTCTTTCTTAAGTGAATGAAAGCCCTGCCAACTTAAACAGGATAACTTCAGATTGGTTACTGAAAATTCTGGAATCACAATAAAAATATATTCACATATACTATAACCATTTCCAAAAGTAGAGTAAGCTTGAAAGACGTTATACACTTACTAGTTGTCAAGAATCAAAGAATTTGATGAAGTTGATTGTCTATGTGGCACTACCCTTCGTGAGAAAGGGCAGAAGTCCCCCTGTGTTCCCTCCAAAAGGGACAATATGCTTCTGGAGAAGCCCTTTCCTTACCGAGAAAGCTTGGAAATCTGCTGTTAATTTTCCATCTATATCTTCCTTTGAAATATGTCCCGATTACTATAGTATCTTGAGCTACAAATAGTGCCTAGGAATTTTTCTCTGAAGTTGCAGCAGTAGGGGTATTTTTTTTTTTTTGAGCTACAATCTTCATTCTGATGCTCAACACTTTATCCTTTATAAAAAAACTTTTAATTTGCACTAACCGTGGGCAAAAGGACTGGTGTTTAGAAATGATACAAGTACAAATATGGACAAGGCCAGGGAACCACCTAACTGTCTTCACAAAGTATCAGGACTTCAAAGTATCACATGATGAAATGGACCTCGTTCTGCAAGTTAGATTTATGATGGTTCTGTTAGCCATGCTTGATGAATTATCCGAGTCTTCAGCTCTTTGTACAGATTTTTTTTAAGTTTGCACATGTATCTTATCTGGGTTTAAGAGTCTTCTGGCCAGCTTATTTTGGAATTTCTTCTCCTGTCCCAACTGCTGATAGAAGTTTTGCATTCTAACTGAGGACTTCATTCTTTTTCTCTCTCTTCTTCCATTCCCAGCTGTGAAAAATCTAGGTTATGTAGGAAACCAATAGTTATGCCAGGTTGCTAAGTATCTTCCCACTGAAGGAAAAGTATTCTGGAGAAGCATGTATTTAGCATTTGATATTTGATAAGCTTGCTTAAGATATTTTCAATAGAATTTCAGCTCTGGCAATTGAAAGCAAAGGATACAGTTGATATTTGGTGAATCTAACAGATGTGAACACACTTCCTGCATCAGATGCATTAATTTTTTCCCCTGAAAAGTGGATAACAGCTTGTGAGAGTAAATAATAGAATTCAAATCATATGGGGCAAGGTATTTGATATTCAGGGATAAATCACAGTAACATAAATTTGTTACTCTGTTTGGATTGAATGAGGACTTGCTAATACTGAAATACAGTCTAAGAAAAGAAAATGGGGATTCTGTAGAGGAGAGCCTGACCCGGGATGATGCTTCTACCCTCAGTGGAATGTTGTCTTCTTTGAAAGGCTCTGGTTCAGGTCAGTACATGGGACATTCATTGAAAGCTAGTTTATTTACAAGGCACTGAGTTAAGTATGGTCGGAAATACAAAGAACTAGGTACAGTCCTTTTCATTAAGAAGCTTTCAACTCGTGGCATGTTTCAGAGAGAGAGACTTCTGGCTTTGGGCAGTAAGCACCTCCTTTGGCTTCAGTATGGTGAGAAAGAATTGCTCCTGTTATATCAGTGATAAGTAATAAACATTTCCTTTTGTTGTTGTTCAGGCACTAAGTTGTGTCCGATTCTTTATGACTTCATAGACTGCAGGACACCAAGCTCCTCTGTCCTTCACTATTTCCTGGAGTTTGTTCCAATTCATGTCCTTTTGCTGAGCTCTCTATTAAGGTAGAATTTTGTGACCCTTAAGGCTATTGATAGTGCTATTGTCTCCTCCTGTAATATTAGTACTTGTTCAGGTCAACATTTTAGGAAAGGACCCCCAGTGCTATCTGTTAGCTACCAGGTTAAGTAATAAATTCATCTTTGTTCAGTTCAGTCACTCAGTCGTGTCTGACTCTTTGCAACCCCATGAACTGCAGCACGCCAGGCCTCCCTGTCCATCACCGACTCCTGGAGTTTACTCAAACTCATGTCCATTGAGTTGGTGATGCCATCCAACCATCTCATCCTCTGTCATCCCCTTCTCCTCCCACCTTCAGTCTTTCCCAGCATCAGGGTCTTTTCAAATGAGTCAGTTCTTCACATCAGGCGGCCAAAGTATTGGAGTTTTAGCTTCAGCATCAGTCCTTCCAATGAATATTCAGAACTGATTTCCTTTAGGATGGACTGGTTGGATTTCCTTGCTGTCCAAGGGACTCTTAAGAGTCTTTTCCAACAGCACAGTTCAAAAGCATCAATTCTTTGGTGCTCAGCCTTCTTTATAGTCCAACTCTCACATCCATACATGACTACTGGAAAAATCATAGCTTTCACTATATGATCTTTGTTGGCAAAGTAATGTCTCTTCTTTTTATTATGCTGTCTAGGTTGGTCATAACTTTCCTTCCAAGGAGCAAGCGTCTTTTAATTTCATGACTGCAGTCATCATCTCCAGTGATTTTGGAACACAGGAAAATAAAGTCTGCTACTGTTTACATTGTTTCCCCATCTATTTGCCATGAAGTGATGAATGTTAAGTTTTATGCCAACTTTTTCACTCTTCTCTTTCACTCTCATCAAGAGGCTTTTTAGTTCTTCTTCGCTTTCTGCCATAATGGTGGTGTCGTCTGCATATCTGAGTTATTGATATTTCTCCTGGCAAACTTGATTTCAGCTTGTGCTTCTTCCAGTCTGGCATTTCTCATGATGTGCTCTGCATATAAGTGAAATAAGCAGGGTGACAATATACAGCCTTGACACACTCCTTTCCCAATTTGGAACCAGTTTGTTTTTCCATGTCCAGTTCTAACTGTTGCTTCCTGAACTGCATACAGATTTCGCAAAAGGCAGGTCAGGTGGTCTGGTATTCCCATCTCTTGAAGAATTTTCCATCTCTTGAAGAAGTTTGTTGTGATCCACACAGTCAAACGCTTTGGCGTAGTCAATAAAACAGAATTAGATGTTTTTCTGGAACTCTCTTGCTTTTTCCATGATCCAGTGGGTGTTGGCAATTTGATCTCTGGTTCCTCTGCCTTTTCTAAATCCTGCTTGAACATCTGGAAGTTCACAGTTCACGTACTATTGAAGCCTGGCTTGGAGAATTTTGAGCATCACTTTGCTAGCTCAATTTTGAGCTCATTTTGTGAGGTGGTTTGAGCATTCTTTGGCATCCTTTCTTTGGGATTAGAATGAAAACTGATGTTTTCCAGTCCTGGAAACTCAGGCCACTGCTGAGTTTTCCAAATTTGCTGGCATATTGAGTGCGACACTTTCACAGCATCATCCAGTTGAAATAGCTCAACTGGAATTCTATCACCTCCGCTAGCTTTGTTCGTAGTGATGCTTCCTAAGGCATCACCAGTCTATGCCCAACCAGTTATGCTGAAGAAGCTGATCTACAAGATCTTCTAGAACTAACACCCAAAAAAGATGTCCTTTTCATTATAGGGGACTGGAATGCAAAAGTAGAAAGTCAAGAGATACATGGAGTAACAGGCAAATTTGGCCTTGGAGTCCAGAATGAAGCAGAGCAAAGGCTAACAGAGTTTTGCCAAGAATATGCAATGGTCATAGTAAATACCCTCTTTCAACAACACAATAGTAGACTCTACACATGGTCAACACTGAAATCAGATTGATTATATTCTTTGCAGCCAAAGATGGAGAAGCTCTATACAGTCAGCAGAAACAAGACCGGGAGCTGACTGTGGTTCAGATCATGAACTCCTTAGTGCCAAATTCAGACTTAAATTGAAGAAAGTAGAGAAAACCATTAGACCATTCAGGTATGACCTAAATCAAATCCCTTACGATTATACAGTGGAAGTGACAAATAGATTCAAGGGATTAGATCTGATAGAGTGCCTGATGAACTATGGATGGAGGTTCATGATATTGTACAGGAGGCAGTGATCAAGCCCATCCTAAGAAAAAGAAATACAAAAAGGCAAAATGGTTTTCTGAGGAGGCCTTACAAATAGCTGAGAAAAGGAGAGAAGCAAAAGGCAAAGGAGAAAAAGAAAGAAATACCCATTTGAATGCAGAGTTCCAAAGAATAGCAAGAAGAGATAACGATATATTTATTGAGCCCCTAATTTGCCCAGCTCTGGGCTGTAGGGCGTTTCAAAGATTTCCAATATATTTAATGTGATAGAGTTCACAAATGAGTTTATAGAAAGGAATAGACCCTTTTTAGCCTCAGGAAATATGCCACGCACCCACTGGAGGATTTGTGAAATCACCGGTGAGGGTGAACTAGTTTGTTGATCTAGTCGTAGAATTGTTGTAAGATGACTGTCCCACTGGCAAGCACTTCTTGTCCAGGAGAATGTAATTGGGTGGTGGTGACTCAAGTGAGGATGGGAAGACTTCTCCACGACCAAATTAAAGACAACGGGAACTCTACTTGTACCCAGCTCTGCACAGATCAGCATGAGACAGAGAGGAGACCCATGGGGAGGTGGGGAGACAAATTGTTTCTTTTCACAAGTTGAAGAAGGAAAACTGCAGGTCTGAGTAGCAGCCCTGCTAAGAAGTGGGAGAAAAGCAAAGAGCTTCACAGGCTAAACCTTGGTGTCTTATTTATTCCTCTTGGCTACAGAATGCCTGCCAGCAGGAGACTCATCACTAAGATATTACAGGGAAATGAAGCCAGGCAAGAAAAATATGTATTGCTTTTCTCCTCACCCCATAAATTTTATTATTAATGAATCAGATTCTTATAGAACAGCCTGCCACAGCTGTCTCTCTAGAAACAAGGTTTTATTAGCTGCATTTTTATTAAAATGCACAGTAGTTTTATGGGTGACCATTATACTTTTAAGTCAAAACGGATGTCATCGAGAACACATGTGATTGGGACTTGCTTCATACACTTGGTTTTGTGGCTGGGATAAGGCAGCATGATTTGACATCCAATGACATCCAAAGGCAACCTTGATTGACTTCCCTTTTTTGGCATTCCCTGCCTACACCTTTAGAAAAATTCCAAAACAGTGCAATTCCTATATGAGGGCTACCTCTCTGGTCGCTTCAGCTTACAAAAGGGACGTTTTAAAACCAATTCTACAACACGTCAGAGCAGGACAAATGCAGTCCATTTTTAAGTGCAATTTCATCAAAGTAGATTTGGTAAATTGTCAAATATCATCAAAGCCAGTTATTGTTTTCCAAGATGATTTGTTGAAGAGGGAGACATACTCTCTCCCCACTTACTTTGCAGGAGGATTCCTTGCAAAAACAATAGCACATATGGGTTTTGTTTTCCAGATTGTAAATGTAAATACATGGTAATTGCAGAGAAGAATCACTGTATACTTCTGACGTTGGTGTTTGTGAAGTGCTTTTCAGGCAGACAGCTCCAGCTCAACAGGGCAGAAATGTGGGTTGTTGTAAACTTCTGGGCACACGCTCTGCAATGGAGCAGGCATGACCATGCCGGGCTGACAGCATATTAATTAAGTTTTCTTCCATCGTAGAGCTGCAGCTGCTCCCTTCCATCATCGCTGAGTCCTTACTGTCATAGCAAAGAAGAACCTCGCTCTATGGGACCTGGGAAGAAGGGTGAAGACTGGAAAGGGGTAGCATGATTAACCACCATGGCGGGCTCTGATTACTTTTATGCAAAGGAAATAATTAGAGCAGGTACAAGTGGAGTCCTAGTTTAGAAGGAAAGGGGGAGGAAACATGCTCTTTGCACCCACAGGAGGAAACACTGCTCATCTGTACACAAGTTTACTCATCAAGGACAATTAACTCACAATAGTTAATCACCCCAAAGGAGCCTCCTGTTAGTAGAACCTGCCAGTTTATTTGAATTTGGGTGCTGGCAGACAGCACCATGGGATACTGTGATTCCTCCTAAGTACTGCAGTTTGTTGAGAAGTTGATAGCCCCTGGTCTGGAAGAGAAGGACAAAATGAGTTGGTGCACAGCACTTGGGACAATTGAGGTTAACTGGTGGTGGTGACGGTAATATGGTGGAAAAGTTGGAATTCACTACTTTAAAGGAAAACTAAACTAATTAGCCAATCTTGTCTGGGTCATGTACATAACCCTCTCTCCAATACTAACAGAGTTATCCCAAAGTTATATAAGATAATGAAAAAAAAATACCTTAACAATGTGGGGAGGAGACAGAGGAATCAAGTCATGAGCTTAGACTGATCCCTACTTACTTCTTTTATTTAGCAATTTATTTAAGACTTTTGTTACTTAAATTGATTATAGAAAGTAAGTTGGCTTACCAGAAAGACCTATTTTAAAAGACTGCTATAATAAAATTGCAACAATTGATGGTGGCCAAGGTGTTTTAATATATCAAACTTTTGCTTTTAACATATTCAGTGTGATTCTAGGTCATGCCAAGACTCATTTATGTATTCCACCAACACATCTATTGAAGCCTAGTAGATAATTATGTCTAATGGTAAACAAGACAGATACAGTCTCTGCCTTCATGTGGTTTGTAATTCAGTCATCTTTGCTAATTTGTTGTGATGGTTATATGTCTTTAAAAGGAGACTCTTAGAATTTTAACTTGTGCTAACACTGAACATAACTAACTCTCTCTCATGTCTCTGTGTGTGTGTGTGTGTGTGAAAGTGTAGTGGCTCAGTCGTGTCTGATTCTCTGCGACCTCATGGACTGTAGCCTACCAAGCTCCTCTATCCATGGAATTCTCCAGGCAAGAATACTGGAGTGGGTTGCCCTTCCCTTCTCTAGGGCATCTTCCTAACCCAAGGATCGAACCTGGGCCTCCTGCATTGCAGGCAGACTGTTTACAATCTGAGCCACCTGGGAAGCCCTATGTATATTTAGAAACAGATAAAAAACTACAACAGTATTAAATTTATGTGCCCAATTACAAAGCTTATTCTGCATCCTGAAAACTTTTTAAGCAGCAAAGATATAATCTTTGTAGTTTCAATTTATAGGCCAGTGTTTCTGACAGCCTTAACATTTCCTATTGATCAGCTCCACGGTCTTCTCCATACCCAATGCCATCATGAATGTAGAATTATACTTTGACTCAAAGTCTTGGTTAAGATAACTCAGCTGCCCTCAACAGAGCAGTCTGAATGACAGTGAGTAGTTATTCCAAACAATCAAGGGGAAGTATAAAATTAAATTTCATATTATATAAAAACTGTTCTTGCTCAGGGTTTTGCACTTGACTTTTAAAAACTAAACTTTTCACTTTAGATCAGTTTTAGATTTACAGAATGACTGTAGAGATGGCACAGGGAGTTCTCAGATGCTCCATACGCAGTTTCCTCTTTGATTAAGGTCTTGTGTTACTGTATAGAACTTTTATCACCATGAATGAAACAATATTGATATTGATATTTTATCATTAACTGAAGCCCATAATTATTCAGATTCCCTAGTACTTTTCCTCTGCTCTGGGATCCCATCAGGATATATTATATTTAGGATTCATGCTTTCTAAGGCTGCCCTTGGTCGTGACAGTTTCTGAGATTTTGTTTTTGATTACCCTGCCCGTTTTGAGGATCGCTGGTCAGATATTTTGTGGAATATCTCTCAATTTGGATTTGTATGATGTTTTTCTCATGGTTAGACTGGGGTTAATGCGTTTTGGGGAGGGAGACCACAGATGTAAAATGCCATTGTCATCACATCATTTCAAGGGCACACACATTCAGTACAAGTTTTCGCAGTTAATGTTGACACTGATCATCTGCCTTGAGGCAGGATTTGTCAGGTTTCTATACTGTAAGGTTATTATTTCCTTCACCTTTTCCATACATTTTGCTTTGGAAGGAAGTCCCTATCTGCAACTCATACTTAAAGAATGTGGGTTGTGCCTTAAATGTATAACTTAAAAAGAGAGTACTAACATAAATTAATGGAGTCATCTGTTCTACATTAATTTATTTATTCAATCATGTATTTATGTTAGTATAGATTTATGGATGTTTATGTTTTGGGGTGTAATAGAACTCATTTATTTTGCTTCTCACGTTGTTCCAGCCTTGGCACTGAGAAGTTTATGAGTTAAAAACAGAAGTATTCTTTTGACATACAAATCATTATGCAACTTTTTTTTTTTGAGCAAGTTCTTTCTTTTCTGTCACTACAAGATGGTTCAGACTCATCTTGTATATTTCCTGCCCCAGACCTAGAATAAGCCATTTTTCCATGGAGACATGGTTCTCATTCGGAACCAAGATCTGGGCAATAGATGTACTTGCTGTTCCTGGGAGTATTGTTATTTCTAGAGCCTCTAAGCTGACAGTGTATAGAGATATATGTTTTTATACTACCCCATATGTATGCACCTATTTATAAACATTTTATCTATATTTTTTATACAGCTTAACATCTGTATCTATTAAGTTCACCATGAATACACACGGATGTCTCCAGCTCTAATCAATTGTAGCACGAATCATTCTAAACTTCTCTTACCTTCCACTTCTTACTCCAACAGTGTGAAACCTGGCTCTCACCATGTGCCATTCATTTCATTAATTCCAATATGCCTAATAGTGGTTTCACAGTTGTTGTAACATTTAAAGGTAAAGGAGTTATACATAAACTCCATACTCTAGTTGGTAAAGTTATAACAATTAAGGAACTTTTTATGGCCCAGAATATGGTCTGCCTTGGTGAATATTCCACTGGGGCTTGAGAATAATGTGTATTCATTTGTTATTTGTTGGAGTCTTCTATAAATTTCTATTAGATCAAGTTGATTGATAGTATTATTGAGGTCAATTCCATTCATATTGATTTTCTGCTTACTTAATCAGTTATTGACAAGGAGATAATGACGTTTCCAACTGTAATAGAAGATTTATCTACTTTGCTTTTCAGCTGTAACCTTATTGCCTCCCTAAAGAAGTATCTTAAAAAATGGATATGATACATGAAACATATCATATATGTTTTAAACCTTAGATATCAGGCAGTGTGGGGCAGTGTTTCATGAGAAAGGGAAATAAATGAGATGAGTCCTGCTGCCGCTCCAGCTTCCTACCTGGAGAGCAATTCAAAGCCATAGCCAGGGAGGGGGAGCTCAGGTGTAATCAAACAGAAATTAAAACATGATGGTTATCCAGTGAATGACAAAGGGAAGAAAAGCTGTAAGAAGGAATGAGCTAGAGCCAGTAGGCTGTGGTGGGGTCCAAGATTGACTATGGAGGAAATGAGCTTTTACTTGGGATTTGGTGGCCAATGTAAGAGGAGTAGAAATTGCTCATGGTGGTGATGTTGGGAAGTATTATAAAAGTGGCATGGCTCAACCCTATTTCATTAAAAGAATGAAAGTTTGTGGAGGGGATTTATAAAGAGAGCTTGGAAAAGCACTTTAGGATTATTTGCAGAAATACATGAGTCAGTGTCATGTTTGGTTTTATTCCGTAGGTTAGTGGCTTTTTAAATTTAAAATACAACCGGCAAACTCTTTTAAAAATAAGTTATTTCTCTAATCTATATATATGTATAGATATATACATATCTATATATATATATACATTCATTGTATATATATATATATACACACATACGCACACACACACATATATATACATACATACATATATATAAGCAACTGCTTTAGACAAATGGAGGAAATGAGACAACCAGAAGCCCAACCACATTGCCTCTGATACCTGCTTAGAATTGCCAAGAGTTCTCAAAGAACAGTTAAAACACTCTTGAGGTTTTTAGAGCTTTTGATGGACAATAAGAGGATACAGTATGTGTGTAAGGGAGATTAATCAACTGACAGTTGATCTGATTGGAAGGGAGATCGAAGGTAGGCAAGGAGACAGTAGAAGCTGCTGCATCAATCTAGGCAAAAAGGGGGAAAGAGAGAAGGGCGGTATCAGGAGTCACCATCCAGCTAAGACAGTCGCTGGAGGCAAAGTGGGCTGCTTCCGTTGTCGGCATGCATCTTTGTAGTCCCACAGTTGAGCAGTGGGAACCAAGGGAGTGCCTGGGCATTGGACTCTTCTGGTATCTCTCCCGATTGTTAGCTATGTGAGGAAATACAGGTGGGGTGATATGCTGGATGCTAAAAGAGGAAGAGAAAGAGCATTAGTAGCTTTAAATGAACTAGGTAATTCATAGCCTCTATGTGCATCATCCCTTTGCCTTGTCGTACCGTTCAGGGGAGTTGGTGATGGACAGGGAAGTCTGGTCTGTTGCAGTCCATGGGACCGCAGAGAGTCGGACATGACTAAGTGACTGAACTGAAGTGTATCACTGATGGTGACATATCAATGATACACTTAGAGGCTATGATAATAATAATCTGTAATTGCATGATTCACCTGGGTTGAAATCTCTGGGATGCCCTTGGTATGACTTTAGGGCAAGATAGTTACTGTAAATGTCTTTCTTCTGTTAAGTGGGGACTCTAACAGTGCCTACTTTATAGGCTTCATTTCTAATATTTGAAAGGAAAGCATTCAAATTGATGCAGGGGAGTTTCTTTGGCTGAAGTTTCATTAGTTATTATCGTTATTTAATTCTTAACTAATCACCACTTCTGTTTTCTTCAACACGTTGAATTAGAAAGCTTTTAGAGTGTTTCTCTGTCTGGCTTTTTAATACCTCATGAATAATATGGAATTATTGAGAAACAAAAGAAAGGTGATTATGCAAATGTTTGAAATATTTAATAATACATTAAAGTAGTCTTAGGAAATTGGAGAAATAACTTTACTGGAGTTATAGTAGCTTTTTGTAGAGGCAAAAGGTATTAAGAAGAAAAAATATCATTTCAGGAAAAGAAAATTTAAAAAGCAGAATGCATTAGAAGCAAATGACCTAATAAATTCAATTAAGTAATGAATATTCAGATAGCATTCATTTTTCCTGAGATATAATGGCCAAACCAAAGAGTTTCAAAAATGAAAAAAAAAAAAAAGGATAATTGAGTAAACTCTAAAGTATTAGAAGTAAGTCTTTCGAAACTCCTAGTTGGACACATTAGGACAGACATTTTTATTTTAGGGCCAGGGCATAATTGTTCAAGCAGTGAATATATCTTCAGACCCTTTCTCCCTGCCAGGACTTCACCCCTACACTGCCTTACCATGAACTTCCCCAAGCCCAGGCAGTCTTAAATTCCTTAGGGATCTTAGAGAGTGCCCTGGGCATCATCTCTCTCCCTTTCATTTTCATTCCAATGATCTGTGCTTATTAGTTTAATAATTCTCTTCAATTAATGCTTCCTTGTGGATTAGAATCACTCAAATTCACATTAAGTACTACTAAGTGGAAGTTCTATAGTTGGCTTAGAAATCCTTAACTACAGTACAACAAAGATGTTAAAGAAAGGCTTACCCCAAGGGCATGCAAGTCAAAGTGGTGGCATTTCACCTGAATGGTGGGCTTGCTCGATGATAGAGTTTGTATCTCAAGCCTGAAGGTAATCCTTGAATTTTGCAAGTTAAAATTTTTTTTAAAGGAATGTAAAGAAATTTGCTGTGATATAACTCTTGTCTAATCAGTGACACAACTTGAGATCTAATAATGTTTGTCCACTAGCAAATCTGTTACATGACATCTGTATTGCATTGCTAAATATTTTGCTCAGTCATTCTGGGAAATGACATTTTGGGGTACTGAATACACCTGCTTATATGGTGCTACAAGCCAAAGTGCTATCTGTTACAAATAAACATCTGGGCTGTTAAGGAGTTTGTTTAATATTTGCATGATCTAAGCTAGTTGGTTTTTTTCCTCTCTGCTTTGTGAACATTTGTTAAAATACCAAAATGGTTGAAATAATTTAGACAAAGGAAAGTGAGCTTAAGTAAAATACTTATTAATCTATGTTGTCTGGAAAAATCCTTGGTAGGGAACATAGAACGAGTTTTTTAACTTTATTTGGATTTCAGTTATGCATGCCACTCATATACCCTGTCACTATATATAATTAGGAACTGGCTATATATTCCATAGTGACACAGGTTGTAATTATTCGTTGTGATCTGCAATTCTCATTTAACCTAGGTTAAAATAGAACTGGAAATTTGTACATTTTTCACCTATTGCACTCGATTCCAGTTTGAAATTTTTTGAACTACTGTAAATATGCATTATTATCACTGGCATGTCACAGCTAACACGACTATTACTGCTTCCAAGTAGACACGATTGCTTTCCTCTTTGACTTGGGCCCTGGGATCCTATCTTTGCCGTCAGGCACACAATATGTACAGCTTCCTAATTTTGCTCTGTTTGCACACCTTATATAGCCTTTGGCATTTGAAAAATACAGAGCATCTAGGGGTAAATTTAAGAAAATATCTGTCAGTGCTAACTGAACCTGCCTTGCCATATTTGTCTCTTTGATAATTTTATAAATATTCAGCTCTCATCTCCACCTCTCCAGTTGTATTTAATTGTTCTGCATTCCAGGTCTGTGGTCATTTTTGACTTGTGTTCAACAGTGCGAATCAAATATTTGAGACTCAGCTCTGTAATAGTGCTATACCTAAACCATCTCAAGAGTCTACTTCTAAATTTCTCCAAGAAAGGAAATCTCATGTATTGGCTAAAATGTAACATTGTCTCCTAAAGATCTTTGTCACCTCTTCCTAGCTTCACTGCCTCTCTTCCATTGTGTTTTGGGCAGTTCATTCATTCATTCCACAAGTAACAGAACAACTTTTGATTCCTGTCTTTCTCCCTCCAAGCCAAAAACTGTCTTTGTTTAGCATCGCATCACCTGTGAATATACATTGTTAGTATTGAACAAATGTTCACAAAATGAACACTTTGATAAGCAGTTTTTAATAACTGTCACTTTTAGAACCTGAATTGAGTTTAAAATTATTCTAGAAAACAGATTTGTCTGTAGTATGACTGCTGGGACCTTTTAAAGTGGGGGCAATACTGCGTTTTGTTTTGCTTAATATACCTTGTGTATACTTGTCTTTATCTTGGAAATATTTTAAAATGAAGATAAATTGCAATGATAACAGAAATCATCAACTTCATTTTTAAAAAGTAAAATGCGTGTGTATAGTTATAACTTGATTACTTAGGTAACTTTGTTTCATCTTAGGGTGAACAGAATCACCTTTAATTAT
Source organism: Moschus berezovskii (assembly GCF_049115385.1). Classification (NCBI taxonomy): domain Eukaryota; kingdom Metazoa; phylum Chordata; class Mammalia; order Artiodactyla; family Moschidae; genus Moschus; species Moschus berezovskii. The sequence continues at coordinate 96,029,137 of NC_142469.1, forward strand.
TTCTTCTTTGTTCAGATCACTTGCCTTTATCTTTCCATGTAGATCTGATATTAAAAGATTGTATTGTTTACATCTGTTTACATTCTCTATCTGTTTACATTCTCTCTCTCTTTCTAAAGTTACAGAGAGGGAGTCAAAGAGTATTTGAGTTATACACATACACTGCCTAATATTGAAGAACAAAGCATTTTTTCACTCTAGTTGCCACCAAAAGTAGGTAAATAACAGTCAGCATCATCCTCTCAAAAGTCTGACCTCAAAGTTTCTAAGAAATGCAAATCTCTAGTAGTTCTTTGCTTTTGATCTTCCTTTCCTGTTTTTCATCCAAGGCCACTGGTCTTACATTCTATCTAACAGGGAGATCGTGGAATCCTGCACTCTCAGGAGAGAAAGTACATTGAAAGTCACGTAGTACAAATACTGGGTAACTGAATACCTCTGGTAATACCTCTGTAAAGTCTTCGTCTAGCCTATTCTTGGAAACCTCCAGTGATCCAGCACATCCTTTGCTATGGCAGCAGATTCTATCTTTGTTGTTAGCGTTGAGTCTTGGTAGTGAGTTCTGGCTTCTCATGATTTCCACATATTTCTTCTATGACTCTTTGGACTCATAAAGAGCAAGTTGAACCCATCTCTCTCAGTCAGTTTAGGGTGCCGGAATAGAAATATCACAGACTTCATGGCTTAAACAGCAGACATTTCTCACAGTTCTGGAGCTCGGGAACTCCAAGCTTGCCAGCAGATCTGGTGTCTGATGAGTGCCTGCTTTCTGGCTTGTAGACAGCTGTCTTCTCATACCCTTACAGGGTGGAGAGAGCAAGTTGGCACCCTGGTCTCTATATATAAGGGCACTAATCCCATTCGTAAAGGCTCTCCCCTCGTGACCTAATGACCTCCCAAAGGCTCATACCTTTGGGATGGGATTCAAAGTGTGAAAACCATCACACTGGGGATTAGATGTCAACATACAGATTTGTGGGGGGACACAGACATTCAGACCACAATGCCATTGTATAAGGTAGAGCCCATGTGAAGGTGACACTCATGTTTCCTCTATGTCTTTTTTTCTCTTTGGCTAACCCCTCTTAGTCCCTCAGTGGTTCTCCGTGTGACCTGATTTCACATCTCCTCACCATCCTCGTTACTCTGAATGGGTTTGTTTTGCTTGTCTCTGCAGCATCCAGCACTGCGTGTGATGGTCCAGGTGTGCTCTGATGAGCTGAGAGTAGGGTGTGTTTCGCTTCCTTAATTCAGATATTACACTCACATTAGCATATCTAGTGATGAAAAGAGTTGACCAAGGACAGCAACTGGCCAAATGCAATGATTACTCTCATTTGACCTATTTTATTTCTTTGTTGTTTTGTTTGTTTAGTCACTAAATGATATCTGAGTCTTTTGCAACCCCACGGACTGTGGCCCACCAGGCTCCCCTGTCCATGGGATTTTCCAGGCAAGAATACTGGAGTGGGTTGCCACTTTCTTCACCAGGGGATCTTCCTGAGCCAGAGGTTGAACCCGTGTCTCCTGCATTGGCAGGTGGATTCTTTACTGCTGAGTCACCAAGGAAGCCCATTTTACTCGTAGATGTCCTTAAATTTGTCAGCTGTGTGGGATACAATTTTGAAACTCTGGTAACTGGGGGAAAAAACCACAAACTTCATTTAGTAGCTTGGATCTTGGATCATACTTAATAGAGAATGGTCTTGGACCAGTTCATGAATCTTTCTAAAGGAGCAGTTTTCTGGCATTTACCTTGCAAGGTTATTGTGAGGACTAAATTAGTTGTAAAATGCATACATGTAAAGTGTATTTAAAGTGCTTAAGCACATGGTGAGTGCTCAGTGTATGTTAGTGATAATAATCTTTATGACTGTTACTTATTCCAAGAAATGCTTTTTTGGATACTGAACAAATAAGGAAGGGTCTGTGGCATCATTATATTTTTAATATCATGTAATGTATCTAATCTAGATCTACAAGAATAAAAGCTATGCATAAAAACTCACCAGTCAACATTTATCCAAACTCCTTGACAGAACGAAATAGAGCAAAGTTCTGACATTAGTTATTCATTTGTTTTGGAATCAGAGGACAGGTGATCTGTTACAATGAATTTTACTTCTCATGTCTTAAATATTAAAAATAATTGTATTAGATTTTTACCAAAATAATTATTTCTTTTATACAAATCTGGGAAATGTTGCTTTCTGGTCTATTTTGGAGAGATTAGAGTTTTTGAAAATATGGACCCTTGTGTTCATTTTTGTCCTTTAAAATATTTGTTTCTGCTGATACATTTTAGTACATTTAGCCTGGTGTTTTCTAGGTTAAGATGCTGAACCAAGCCTCAAAGAATCTCTGCGAAAAAAAAAATGGAGTCTCTTCTCCTTAATTAGTTAGGGGTAACCACAGCTGGTAAATCTTTGGGGGAAGACTATTTTCAACTCTTTTAAAACTTTAATATTAGGAAAATAGAAAGACGTTTGTGACATCTTAGAACCTAGTCAACAAGTTGAGGGTCTTGGGTCGATTACTCAGGTGATGAGGTACAGCTTAGCAGCAATAAAAGACTGACTAAATATCTGTTGAGGCTAGAGACTGTCAGGTACATTTTGGATAAATCATTCCTCTTTAGTGTCTTCCATTAAGAGGTCTACTTGGGTGATAAGGACATTTATTAAATACTTTATAAAGATGCTTTTTAAATTTGCTATTGAAAGAATATTCATAGCAGGAGCAATCTTTGATATGTCATATTTCAAGAGTAGCTAATTATTATGTTGTCTTTTTTATAGCATCTGTTACACGCGTGCACACACACACACACACACACACACACATACACACATATCCTGCAACGGTTTGTAAGAGCAGCTTGTACTGGCTCACAAAAGCCTATTGTTAAATTTGTAGGAGTTTGGTACACTGCTTGATCTCAGACAAGAAGCTTGAAATTTGCCATGGTGGGAGTAGTTACACCATGGAAATTGGTGAATGCTACAAATCAAAGCCTTTTTTTACCCCTCTCGTGGACAGCTGGTTATTAAACACTTAGCAGCACAACTGTGTCCCAAACTCTTTCCTTAAATGAAATAAAGGGCTGTTAGCATTAAAAATGGTTTCCATGTGAAAGTTTATATGAGCAAAAGAATAAGCTATTTGTGTGTGTGTGTTCTCAGGAATACGGAAAGACCGAAGAGGCGGGAGAATGTTGAAGCACAAGCGCCAGAGAGATGATGGGGAGGGCAGGAACGACGCGGTGCCCTCCGGAGACATGAGAGCTGCCAACCTTTGGCCAAGCCCAATCATGATTAAACACACTAAGAAGAACAGCCCGGTGTTGTCCCTGACAGCTGACCAGATGATCAGTGCCTTGCTGGAGGCTGAGCCCCCCATAATCTATTCTGAGTACGATCCTACCAGACCTTTCAGTGAGGCGTCAATGATGGGCTTGCTGACCAGCCTTGCTGACAGGGAGCTGGTCCACATGATCAACTGGGCAAAGAGGGTGCCAGGTAAGAAGACTAAGCTTGACTTTTATTTTGAAGAGCCATTAACTATTCATGAACAGGTTGCCATATGTACCATGGGTGAGATAGTGGGACACAATAGCTTGTTATCTAGTTGATTTCAAGGTTATATCAGAATTGAATAATTTTCAGTATCTATACGCTCTTAATTCTCCTGGAAATTAGGAAAGAGTGTTTTGAAATAAAAATCTAGATGATTAAAGTCTTTAATTTGACATTATTTTTTTAACCCATCAATATTTACCCCCAAAATCTGGGGTGAACACTAGATAATAAATTCATTTAATATTATATGTTCACTGTGGCAGAAATTTTTAACACTGAATGATCTGTGTCCTATAAATTTTTAATGTTGAGGGCTTTTGTTCAAAACACCTAAATTGTGAATCATCAATTTTACTTTACAAGATTTTATTTTCAGGTATTTATGAGCTAAAGAAATAATAAGTTTTTTTTTAAACTGAATGCCAAATATTCATTTAACCATCTGTTAACATTTTAGGAACAAGATAATGCAATAGAAAAATCAATTAGGTTCTCATCCCTGAGAGGAGCTTATGGAAAGATAACAGTGGCTGAAGTTATACTTGATTCTTCAGCTGATATTCTCAGAACTGGTGTTCTTATAAAACATGACTGTTGCTCTTATTGTTCAGGGGGAAGAACTCTAGTTATTATGGAAACAAGACTAGAAAATGACCTCCTCCGTGCCCCATCATATCCATTCAGGAGCTAACATAGATGAATCAAGGCAAGAGGAAGTTAAATCTTCTTTTCTGGGCTTATAGATCAAACAAGTAATGAATTTAGATAGTGACTATCTTGTGAGTTTTTTTTTTTTTTAGTAGATGAACTTATTATCTATGAAGCATAGGTTTTTTTAATTAAACTAAATAAATAAGGAGTTTTGTACTTACATTTCAGAGATTATATGCCAAGTGAATATATATCTGGCTTTAGATTTGCATTTACATGTATGAGTTTGAGTGAACTCCGGGAGTTGGTGATGGACAGGGAGGCCTGGCATGCTGTGATTCATGGGGTCGCAGAGAGTCAGACATGACTGAGCGACTGAACTGAACTGAACTGAAGCATGTCGTCCTTTGAATAAGGAGCCAGCAATGTTGTGATCCAAACTGGATAGAGGGCATCTATTTAGGTGGCAGAGGTTGGGTTACATGGAAACATGGGGATTCACAGGCATATTTAAATTTTGAGTCAGTCCAACTGGCAAATAAAGACTCCCAGCCATGTTTGGAATTAAGAGTTTTAATGATCACTTCTCTACCTTAATATTCCTTTGTGAGGCAGATACATGAAAAGTAAATATTGGAAATTAAATGTAATGTGGTTATAGGTTTTCTCTTTGTATTTATTATTGCTTTCATTTTGTAGAAAGGTAGTTCAGGAGAAGAACACAGACAAACAAACAACTAACGGTCATATCCCTGAGAGCCAGCTCTTAGTTGCTCTTAAGTTTTATTGTTGTATATAAGCCTGTATTTTTCCTAATGAGGTTTGGTAATGTTAGTTTGAGAGCACTGCTGAAGTCAAATATATATCTTTCATACTTAGCAGTAGATTTCCATCTTGACATTTTTTACACATCTAAAAATTTGAAGGACACTTGAAACAATGGGAATTAAGTTCAGATACAAAACCAGTGGGAGAAGGGCATGGGAACTCACTCCAGTATTCTTGCCTGGAGAATCCTATGGACAGAGGAGCCTGGTGGGATACCATCCATAGGGTTGCAAAGAGTCGGACATGACTGAATCAACAGCATCCGTGCACGTTACTAATGAATGAAGAATTCATGGCAATAATCACCTGTGAAAGTAAAAGTGTTAGTCACTGAGTCGTGTCCGACTCTTTGTGACCCTGTGGTCTGTAACCCACCATTCTCCTCTGTCCTTGGAATTCTCCAGACAAGCATACTGGAGTGGGTTTCTATTCCCTCCTCTAGGGGATCTTCCCAACCCAGGGATTGAACCTGGGTCTCCAGCATTACAGGCAGATTCTTATACCGTCTTAGAATCTTCTGTATTTAGGAATAAAATGGAGATGGAAATCAAGGGAAGGAAAATATCATGTCCATGCTTAACCATTCCACTGTTAAACCCCAGAACTAAACGCATTTATGGTAATGAGAAGTACAGAAAAACCACTTTATAACTTGATTTGTTTAGGAGACTTAAACATTTCCAAAGTCCTTGGTCCAAACTATGTCTTGTTATTTGATGGTTTTAAAAAAAAAAGAATTATAAAGATGAAAATGAAATTATATATATGCTATGGTAATAAGATGAAAAATGAGGGAAAAATAGTCTTCTGGAATCATCTTTGAAGATGATTGTCAAGTTTTTCAGAGAATTTGACAAAGTCACATTTTGAAAAGTTTTTTACATCCAGATACCATCTGTCATTAAAAAAAACCCAACTCACACCAGAAATCTAAAATCTAATATAGATAATACTACATTTATATGGTCATAGTTTGAGATTAACAATAATATTAATCTAATATACATTTATCTTATATAGATATACTTTTTGCCTTAGTATAAAGAGTAGTAGGAAAGCCAGTTGTAGAGGCACCTGGAATTAACTATATGATAGCTGCATGGAACATTTGGATATCCTCAGACGGCTATCAGTATAACAGAAATTGTGAAATGACTTCATTTTTAAAATTTTCAGCATTAATTGAGTATAGTTGACAGATGTAATATTTAAAGTATATGTTACAGTCATTTGATAGACAATGTAAAAGTATTCCCTACATAAATCGGAGAAGGCAATGGCAACCTACTCCAGTACTCTTGCCTGGAAAATCCCATGGACGGAGGAGCCTGGTAGGCTGCAGTCCATGGGGTCGCGAAAAGTCGAACATGACTGAGTGACTTCACTTTCACGCACTGGAGAAGGAAATGGCAACCCACTCCAGTGTTCTTGCCTGGAGAATCCCAGGGACAGCGGAGCCTGGTGGGCTGCCGTCTATGGGGTTGCACAGAGTCAGACACGACTGACGCGACTTAGCAGCAGTAGCAGCAGCAGTTAACTAAATATCCATCACCTTACCTATTTACCTTTTCTTTCTCTAATGAGACCTTTAAGTTCTACTTTCTTAACAAATCAATTATACAGTACAGTGTTTTATACTAGATCCTCAGACTTTTTTCATCATATAGCTGAAAAGTTACACTCTTATCAATCTTTCTCTATTTGTCCCATCCTCCAAACCCTGGCAACCACTTGTATACTCTCTATGAATTTGACTCTTGTTTTTAGATTCCATGTATAAGTGATACCATGCAATATTTATCTTTTTCTGACTGGCTTATTTTTAATCATAATACCCTCACGGTCTATTTGTACTGTCACAAATTGCAAGATTTCTTTCTTTCTCATGGCTGAATAGCATTCCACTATGTATATCATCGTAGATACAGATTTATCAGAGCTTTTTCCATTCATCTGTCATTGATGGTCACTTAGTTTGTTTCCATATCTTGGATACATGAGAGTACAAATATTTCTTCTGATATTCTGTTTTCAAACCCTTTGGATGTATATTTAGAAATGGGATTGCTGGATCATATGGTAGTTCTGTTTTATTTTGGCAGGAATGGGGATCTCTTTACTGTTTTCCACAGTGGTTGCACCAGATTACAATCCCGATAACAGTTTACAAGGATTCCCTTATCTCCAAATCCTTACCAACACTTATTATTTGCTGTCTGTTTGATGATAACCAGTGTAACAGGTATGAGGTGATATCTCATTATGATTTTGATTTTCATTTCCCTAATGATTGCTTGAGGACCTTTTCTTGTATCCATTGGCAATTGTATATCTGTGGAAGAAAGGTCTATTCAGTTCTTCTGCCCATTTTTTAGTCAGACTGGGTTTTTTCTTTCTTTTGCTATTGAGATATATGTGTCCTTCATATGCTTTGGATATTAACCTTTTGTCCAATAACATGATGTGCAAATATTCTCTCCCATTTGGTAGGCTGCTCTTTATTTTGTTGGTGGTTTCCTTTGCTATGCAACAACTTCTTAATTTGATGAAGTCTCACTTGTTTGTTTTTGCTTTTGTTGTTTTGCAAATAGAGACAATTTTATTTCTTCGTTTTTCAATTTGCATGTCATTTATTTCCTTTTCTTGCCTAATTACTATGTTAGGACTCCCAGTACTATATTAATCAGGAGTCTTGAGACTGGATACCTTTGTCTTCTTCCTAATTTTAGACTAAAAACTTCTGTCTCTCACTGTTTGGCATGATTCTAGCTGTGGACTTTGTATATATGACTTTTATTATGTTGACGTATGCTTCCTCTATACCCACTTTATTGAGCGTTTTTATTAGGAATGGATGTTGAATTTTGCAAATGCTTTTTCTCTATTGTTGATATGGTCATATACTTTTTATTCTTCATGTTAATGTTCTATACTGATTGATTTGCAGTTGCTGAACCATCTTTTTATCCCTGAAATAAGTCCTGTTTATTCATGGTGTGTGATTCTTTTAATATGTTGTCGAATTTTGTTTGCTACTGTTTTGTTGAGAGCTTTTGCATCTATGTGTATCAGGGATATTGGCCTGTAATTTTCTTTTCTTGTGATTTCCTTGTCTAGTTTTGGTATCAGGGTAATTATGGTTTTATAAAATGATTTGGGGCATAATTTCTCTTCTTCCATTTTTTGGAACAATTTGAAATTCTTCTTTAAGTGTTTGGTAGAATTCACCAGTGAAGCAATCTGAGCTTGTCTTTGTTGGTATGTTTTTGATTACTGACTCTATCTCCTTACTAGTAATGGTCTGTTAGAATTTTCTGTTTTAATGATTCAGTCTTGGAAGCTTGTATATTTCCAGGAATTTATCAGCTTTTTTCCTGTTTGTCCAGCTTGTTGGCATATAATGATTCATAGTAGTTTCTTATGATCCTTTGCATTTATGTTGTATCAGTTATAATATTATCTCTTTCTTTTCGAACTTTATTTTCTCTTGGTAAGTCTAGCTAACAGTTTGCCTGTTTTGTATATATTTAAAAGAAAACTGTCTCTTAGTTTCAGTGATCTGTTCTGGTATCTTTAATCTTGATTTCATATATCCAATCTAACCTTTGTTATTTCCTTCCTTCTACTAACTTTTGACTTAGTTTGTTTTTCTTTTCTACTTCCTTGCAGTATTAAATTTGTTGTTAATTTGAGCACCATTTTTTTTCTTCAATGTAATGAGCACTTTTCTTTTTTTCCTAATGCAGCTGTAAACTTCCTTGTTAGACTGCCCTGCTGCATTTTGTAAGTTTTGGTGTTTTATTTCAATTTTTATTTCTGTCCAAGTATTTTTTATTTCTTTTTTGATTTTTCTTTGACTCATCTGTGGTTCAGAAGCATGTTTTTTAATTTCCAAATATTTGTGAATTTTACAGTTTTCTTCTTGTACTTAATTTCTAGTTTCATACCATTGTGGTTGGGAAAGATACTTTATATTTCAGTCTGCTTAAATTTATTGTCTTGTTTTGTGGTTTAACGTATGATTTATCCTGGAGAACTTTCCATGTGTTCTTGAGAAAAATGTTTTCTGCTGCTACCAGAAGGTCATCTGGTCTCCTCTGCAGTTTATACAGTTTAAGTCCAGTGTTTTCCTTATTGATTTTCTGTGTGGGTGATCCATCCATTGTTCAAAGTAGAGTATTGAAGCCCCTACTGTTATTGTATTGCTGTCCACTTTTTAAGGTCTGTTAATATTTGTTTTATGTGTCCAGGTGGTCCAGTGTTGGTTGCATAAATGTTTGCAAATATTATTATATATCATCTTATTGGATTAACCCCTTTGTCATTTTAAAATGATTTTTTGTCACTCTTTAAAGTCTTTTTTTGCATTCTATAAATATTTGTCTGAAATAAGTATAGCTGTCCCACTTTCTTTTGGTTTCCACTTGTATGGCATATCTTTTCCCCATCATTTCACTTTCAGATGCGTGTCCTTAAGCCTGAAGAGAGTATCTTGTAAGTAGCACTAAGGGTCGGACACAACTGAGCAACTTCAGTTTCACTTTTCACTTTCCTGCATTGGAGAAGGAAATGGCAACCCACTCCAGTGTACTTGCCTGGAGAATCCCAGGGACAGGGGAGCCTGGTGGGCTTCCATCTATGGGGTCACACAGAGCTGGACACGACTGAAGTGACTTAGCAGCAGCAGCCGCAGAATATAGTTGGATCTTGTTTTATGATCCATTCAGCCTTTTGTCTGTCTTTTCATTGGAAAATGTAGTCCACTTACATTTAAATTAATCATTGACAGACATTTACTTATTACCATTTTGTTGATTTTTTCGGCCTGTTTTGTATTTCTCTGTTTCCTTTTTCTTCTTGTGCTCTTTTCCTTTGTGTCTTGGTGATGTTCTTGAATGGTGTGTTTAGGTTTCTTTCTTATGATCTTTTGTATGTTTAGTACAGGTTTTTGCTTTGTAGTTACCATGAAACTTATATAACAACTTATAAGCCTATTTTAAGTCGTTAACAACTTCTAAAGCTCTATATTCTTACTCTTCTTCAGTTTTATGGTTGATGTTGTAATTTATATTTTACCTTGTGTATTCATTAGCAAATTACTGTAGTTATAGTTTTTCTTTTTTACCATTTTTCATACTAGATTTAAAAGTTAGTATATGCCTGCCATGGTTACAACATTGGAGTATTCTGAATTTAACTCTATATTTACCTTATTATTGAGATTTATATTTTCTTTTTTTAATTGAAGGATAATTAATTGAGGGATTGTTGATTTACAGTGTTTCAAGTGTATGTGATTCAGCTGTGTATGTGTATCTATCTATTCTATTTGTCAGGTTCTTTTCCATTATAGGTTATTACGTTGAATATAGTTTCCTGTAGTATGCAGCAGGTCCTTGTTTATCTGTTTCTTAGATTTATACTTTTATATGTTTTCCTGTTACTAATTAACATCCTTTCACTTAAACTTGAAGGTATACCTTTAACATTTCTTTAAAGGCTAGTCTAGGGATGATGAGTTCCTTCGGTTTTTGCTTATCTGGTAAACTCTTGACCTCTCCTTCAATACTGAAGGAAAGCTTGGCTAGGTAGAGTATTCTTGGTTGGTGTTCTTTTTTTTTCTTCAGTTCAGTTCAGTCGCTCAGTCATGTCCAACTCTTTGCCACCCCATGAACCACAGCACGTCAGGCCTCCCTGTCCATCACCAACTCCCATAGTTTATTCAAACTCATGTCCGTTGAGTCGGTGATGCCATCTAACCATTTCATCCTCCTGCACTCAATCTTTTTTTTCTTCAGCACTCTGAATGTACGATGCCCTGTAAAGTTTCTGTTGAAATATTGCTGATAGCCTTATCTAGCTTGTATGTAACAAGTTGTTCTTTCTCTTGGTTCTTTTAAGATTATCTCCTTGTTTTTTAACTTTTGATACTTTAATTTTAATATGTCATGCTGTGAGTCTCCTTGGGTTCATCTTATTTGAAACTCTTTGAGAAGCCCAGATCTGCATATCTGTTTCTTTCTCCAGGTTAGGGAAATTTTCTGTGATTATTTCTTTAGCTTTCTACTCCTTTCACTTTCCTTTTTTTTTCTGAGACCACTGTAATGTGAATGTTGGTTTACTTGACGTTGTCCTTATATAAATTCCTTAAACCATCTTCACTCTTTTTCATGTTTGTTTTTTTTTTTACTCTTCTGATTGGATGACTTCCACTACCCTGTTTTTTAATATGCTGATCCTTTCTTCTGCTTGATCTAGCTGATATTGAACCCTTCTACTGAATTTTTCACTGTAGTTGTTAATAGTGTATTCTTTTGTACTGTGATTTCTGTTTTGTACTTTTATTTCCTGTGTCTTTGTTGAATTTCTCACTTTGTTCTTGCCTTGTTCTTCTGATCTTGGTATGCATCTTTGTGATCATAACTTTCAACTCTTTATTAGGTAAATCACTTGTCTCCATTTCGTTAAAGTCTATTTCTGAGATTTTATCTTGTTCTTTTGTTTGGAACATATTCCTCTGATTTTTCATTTTCCTTGACTCCCTTCATTGGTTTCTTTGCCTTGATAAAACAATTACATCTCCCAGTCTTGATAGAATGATCTCATGTTGGAGATGAACCTTACTGATCAGCCCAGCCTGAGCTCTTTGTTGTCTCTCAGACCTTTATGATTTTCCAAGGTGACATCTTTGTTTTTAGAGGCTCCCAGTAGTTGAGGTTATGCCAAGACCTGTCAGTATCTGAAAGGGAAGGATCTCAGTGAGCATGTAGATACAAACTAATTGGAGTTGGACCTTCAGGTACCAGCTTTTAATGTATACAAATAGATTTCTTTTAGGGGAAGACTGAGTGATGGGATTTTGTTTGCTTCTTCTGTGCTGAGTCTTGAAAGGATAACCTCTTAAGAACCCTTTGTTTGTTAAAGACCTGTGGGGCTGATAAGTGCAAGCTCTGTTGGACACTAGAGCCAGATGATCAAGTTATGTTTTCCTTAGGTGGCAGCTGCAGAAGCTAGGGTACCAAGTATATGTACAAGTTCCTTCCAGAGAGATATTAGTGATTTGGAACAGGTTACAAGGAGAATGCAGAGATGGTTTGTAATGCTTTCCCAATTTCTGGGGGATAATCAGTCATTCTCTGCTGCTGCTGCTGCTGCTAAGTTGCTTCAGTCGTGTCCGACTCTGTGCGACCCCATAGACAGCAGCCCACCAGGCTCCCCCGTCCCTGGGATTCTCCAGGCAAGAACACTGGAGTGGGTTGCCATTTCCTTCTCCAATGCGTGAAAGTGAAAAGTGAAAGTGAGGTCACTCAGTCGTGTCCGACTGAGTGACCCCATGGACTGAAGCCTACCAGGCTTCTCCATCCATGGGCTTTTCTAGGCAAGAGTACTGGAGTGGCTTGCCATTGCCTTCTCCGGTCATTCTCTAGATGGTGCTAAATTAGAAACCTGACTCTCAGATAGCAGCTCCTAAAGTATGCAAATGGGCCTTTTTCAGGAAAAACTCGGAGATGAATGTGTCTGTTTGCTTCTTTTGTACTGAACCCTGAGAAGATTGTGAGTCCTTGTGAGCCCATTAAGAACAATTTGTTTGCTTTAGTATTGTGAGTATGGTAGATATAAGCCTTGTTGGTTTTCAGAGCAGTGTGTTTTGGGGTCATATCCCTGGGGTGCTAGATATTAGGACCAACCCTTCCCTCCTCAGGGAGAGGCTAGGAGTTGTGAGTTCCCTCCTGATTGTACAGTGCTGTACGAGGTTTGAGTGTGTTTATGGTAAGAGTATGTCTCAGTCATTCCTACCCATTTCAATGTGAGTATTTTTTCATTTGCCCAAAGTGAAGGAATCACTCAACTAGTTTCTGGATTTCTTTTAGGGGAAATCACTCTGCGTGTAGTGGAGATATGTCCATGGGAAGTTATGAGTTCAGGGGTCTCCTACATCTCCATCTTGGACCATAACCCCTGTTGACTTCATTTTGCATGATGAATTTTAATTTAAAAAACAGTCAATTCATTGGACTATTTTATTCTAGAATTATACTTTAGTAATAAAATACTGTCCGAATTTTCAAATGTTGGTGATTTTAAGTTGAATTTCCCTTTATCTTAATATCTAGGGCATATTTTTGGCTTGTAATGTCTCTCTACTTAGATTCAAGATATGAAGAGCATTATGATAAAATACATCATGCAAGAATGATAATCAAGTTCCTATCTGTAAATTACTTATATTTAACCTAGCTAAAGATCACATCATGACATTAATTTTTTTCCTCTCTGTGATTTAAAAAAGCAGCAGCAAGGAAAATGATAAAAACCTACCTACCTACCCCACTCCAACAAGTTATGTTTGTTCATAACACATGTTACATACCTGCTTTTTGCTATCTAACTATAGAGAAGGATCTTTCTCTTTATTGTTTCCACTGAATTTGTTAATCTTTAAGACGCACTTGGGCTTTCCAGGTGGTGCTAGTGGTAAAGAACCCATGCGCAAGCCAAGAAACATAATGAGATGTGAGTTCAGTCCCGAGTCAGAAAGATCCCTTGGAGGAGGGCATGATGGCAGCCCACTCCAGTATTATTGCCTGGAGAATCCCATGGACAGAGGAGCCTGGCAGGGTGCACTCCACAGGGTCTCAAAGAGTTGGACACGACTGAAGCAACACATGCACACAAGAAGCGCTTTACATAATCTGTGGATGGAGAATTAGTTTTAAGAGATTGTTAAATCTCAATTTATCATTATCATATACATGGTGAAATGTCAGCAAATGCAACATCATTATCTGAAGGTCAACAAGGAAAAGAAGTATGCCTGCAAAGTTGTTATGTTTTTAATTTCTGTATCATTGACTGGCTGATTCTTAGTTTCAGTGTGAATCAAGTCCATTTGATTTTTACCCCCAGAAGCTTGACTTGCATCATGAAACCATTAATTTGACTTATAAAAAATTATGCATTTTCCAAAATTCACTATAATTTTTCATACCTGAAGGGCAATTTCATACTTCGTGTTTATGTTCTAGTTCTGTCTAGTGGATATTTGGACAAATATCTAGCCCTGGGCTCTTCACTGCCTTTTAAAGGCTGATAAATAGAAGCCTGACAGTCTCACTGACCCACAGGGACATCTGGGAGGGTTATGAGGATGCTGAAGCTGCTGGCCCAGGAAGAATAATACAGGGGACATATATCAACAGTTGAGCTCAATTTCATAGGAAACATACTACATTACCCACTTCTTCTTTCAGTGGTAAACTAGATAACTTTTCTCCTTCTCCTTTCCTGCCCAAGGCCCTCTCTACTCAATACTAGCGAGTCCCCACTTCCTTCTGAGCCCTGACTCCCCATCATTTGACTGTGCATTCCTTTCTTGCTCTGTTTGGTCCAAGGGGGAGGGGAGAACTTCACTTTTTCCTGGGTATACCCCTCCATCAACCCCAACCACAGGTTTCTCAGGAGCTTCTTATATTGTCTCTGAGGGTGCAAGTTTGTCGTAGCTGTTCCAGGGCTGAAGGCTGTGTCTGCCCCTGTGTTTACTCGGAGTCTAGTAATTAGCTTCCTGGACTGTAACTCATCCTCCTCATTCAAATTAGAAATGAACTGAGCTCAGGACATTCTTGTTGAATGAATTAATAAATGAACGAATGAATGATGCTCTTTGAAACCCCTGATTTTTAAGAACTCTCTGAGCCCTGTTAGAACTCAGTTTTTCCACAGTCGATACGATTTTTAAGGTAGGGGTGTTACTCTTTTTTTCCTTCCTTCAGAAACTACCTGCTGTTCTGACAATCCTCTCACAGCTGCCTTCATGAGGCTCATTTCCAACCTTTCTTTCTTAAAAATTTAATTTATTTATTTTAATTGGAGGCTAATTACTTTACAATATTGTAGTGATTTTTGCCATACGTTGACATAAATCAGCCATGAGGGCCAGAAGCAGTATCCAGAGGCATGGACAGAGCTTGGGCTGAGGACTTTAACAGGCTTCCTTGGCCAGCAGCAAGGCAGTTTCACTTCAGAAGAGTGTAATTTAAACCTTAAAATGGGTATGGCCAAGAGGAGAGCACAGTACCTCAGTCTGGAAATTGGGAGCGTCTTTAAGGGATACGTTTCTATTCTGGGAGGTGGATTCCAGGGACTTAGCAGTCCTACCCTGTATTCTGATTCCCAACCTGTAATCAGACCAGTGGACCCTACTCTAAAGCTGTCCTAGTGTTCCAGCCTGTTTCAGCATGGCACAGTGATGAATGATAACTTGGAAGTGACTTGGAAGCATAGGTGATGTCCCAGAGAGGCAACAGATAGTTTAAGGGTAAGATTTGTGGTTTAGATTTTGCAACCTTTCTATCATAAGAGCCTTGGGACTGGGTTAGAAACCCCCGCATGAATGGTGGCAGCCCCCTGGGAGCTTTCATTGGAGTGTTCCATTTCCAAGTCAGTCTTGCCCAGGTTTTCACTGCTCCTCTGGAAGCTCAGGTTGAAATCCAAGGAAGGCAGCTACTTACTTCATTTTTTTCTTTCGCTTGAAACTTTGAAACCCCATAGAAGCTTGTTGGCCCAGATGCAGTTAAACCTTTAAAATCCTTTTCTCATTTTGAGAGCATTTGAGAAAAATGCTCCATCTGGGCTTCTTTGCCCTGCTCTCCTCAGGGTTCTTTTTCATTGAGTCTGGGCTGGGGCCCTGGGTTCTCAAGCCACCCTATGGGGAGCTGTGGGCCTTTGGCTCTGCTACTTCTGGGGGAAATTTGGCATGGAGAATGTCAGGGTTTTTTTTGTATCTGTGGTTGGGAAGATCCCCTGGAGAAGGGAATGACTATGCACTCCAGTATTCTTGCCTGGAGAATTCCCTGGACAGAGCTGCCTTGTAGGCTACAGTCCATGGGGTCGCAAAGAGTCGGACATGACTGAAGTGACTTAGCACATACACACATATATATGTGCTAAACAGATGTAATGCTGTTGAAATGTGTTGAAACAGGTGGAATTGTATCTCCCCAAAATATGTGTGGAAATTCTAACCCCTTTATCTCAGAACATGCTCTTATTTGGAAATAGGGTCTTACAGGGTAGATAAAGTTCAAGTGAGTTCATTAGAGTGAGCCTGAATACTTTTAAAAAGAGGAAATTTGGGAGACGAGGTCAGAAAGGACCCTCCTTTAGAGCCCTCTGAGAGCAGGGCCCTGTCACCTTGATTTCAGACTCATTTCTGTTGTTATTTTATAGTTTGCATGAAAGTCCTAGCAACCGATTACCAAGCATTTATTTATTCTTGGCTGTGCTGGGTCTTCTTTGCTCTGTGGGCTTTTTCTCTAACTGTGGCAAGTGGGAGCTACTCTCTACTTGCCCTCCACAGGCTTCTCATTGTGGTGGCTTCTCTTGTTAGGGAGCAAGGACCCCAGGGCGAGTGGACTTCAGTAGCTGTGGCTCCCGGACTCTAGAGCACAGGCTCAATAGCTGCGGTACGTGGGCTTAGTTACTCCTTGGCATGTGGGATCTTTCCAGACCAAGGATCGAACCCATGTCTCCTGCATGGGTTCTTTACCACTGAGCCACTAGGGAACCTCACCAACAGTTATAAAAATAAAAAGCTGACTTTTAAGGCAAAAAAAAGAAGGAATTTTTTATTTAAAAGGATGTTGGGCTCATCTAATGGAGGCTTGGCTAATCATTTACTCTGTAGATTCTCTCCTTTGCCTGTCCAAGTGGTTCCCTGAACTTCTGACTTTGAAATTGGTTTAGAGCTTCAACACTTCTGTGCGCCTACCTGGCAAATGCCTGGTAAAAATTTTTAACCAACAAAAGAATGTTTTCATCTGGTCTTTTGATAGTTTCCTTTTTTACATTATGTCTTTGATCCATTTTAATTCGTCCTGGTTTACACTGTGAGGTGCGCTCCAACATCTTTCTACACGCGGCTGCGCAGTTGTTTCGATTCCATTCATTGAACCACCTCCTACAGAACTATTGTTAAGACTTCTTTTCTTGACCTTCCAAGTTTACTATTAAGAGCTTTTATTTATTTTTTTAAGCACTTTTAAAGTAGAGTGATAGATATGACCCATTAGTTTACATGTTTCATTATTTCCCCCCCAATTATGAAATAAAAAAACAAAGGACTTATTCACAAGCTATAAATTTTGCTTAATTTATATTAGCTGAATATATAATGTGATTTGTGTATCTTGTGCAGATATATTTTGTAACATTCCGTTGATTTTATAAATATGGAGGAAAAGTTCATAAGATGTGACACATTTAGAAAAGATTACTGCTGATAAGAGGTAATCAATAGAATTACCATTTAATATTCACAGGACAGAAAAATTGTTCCCAGGAGAGAAAAAGAAGGCTCCACCAAGCTTCCCTTCTCTTTGAAGGTTTTTCCCAGATTCTCCAGTACTGGTCCCTGAGCACTTTGCTGCCTTTAGCCAACTTGAAAAGCTAGCCTCCTCAGAGCCTCAGCTATTAATTTTTAGGCTCATGATTCCAGATTTCTTTCTGGAGGTCCCAACACCTAAATATCCAGTTGCCACTTTCAAATGCCCGCATTGCTACCAGTATATCTAAAATCAAACTAGTCATTTTCTCTTTCTGCCCTTGTAACAAACTCATTTGTTTCTCTTAATGCTCCCCATTTCTGCCGAGGGCTCCAGCCTTCTTGTCCATCTAGCTTTGCAGTCCTCTTTGTGTCTGGCGCTTCTTCACTGTGGATCGTCACTTCTTCATCCTCAACATCTCTAGATTTTGGCTCTGTTTTCATTCCACTGTCACCAGCCTGGTCCACATCCCCATTGTTTTGCAAGCCCACATTACTATCGTATCCTCCTAGCTGGTCTGTTTTTGATTCCAACCTCTCCTCCCTTCAATTCCTCCTGCTCATCCCTGCCAGAGTAATGTCTGTAAATCATCATTTCAAAATGCTCCATTCCCTATGTTAGTTTCCAATGGCTGCCATAACAGTGTTCCACAAACTGGATGGCTTAAAATGCTAGCAGTTCTCTCACAGTTCCAGAGGCTGCATATCTGAAATCAAGATGTGAACAGTGCTGTGCTCTCTCCGAAGGCAGGGAGGAGCTTTCCTGGTATCTTCTTGGCTTCTGGAAGCTTCTGGCAGCCCTTGGCATCCTTTGTTTACAGAGCTTCTCTCCAGTCTCTGTACTGCTGTTGTCACAAGATGTTTCCTCATGTGTGTCTGTATCCAAGCTTCCCTCTTCTAATAAGGACACCTGGGCCCACCCTAATCCAGTGTGATCTCATCCTACTTGATTAAATCTCCAAAGACTATTTTTGAATAAGATCACAGTCATAGGTTCTGGGTGAATATGTGTTTCAGGGGAGACAACTATTCAATTAAAAATTTGGCAGTAGACTTGACTGTCTAATGTAATAATGGCTTTAACAGAAAAGTGATGGTGTCCTTGAAATTTAAAATGCAGAGTTAGACTATGCCACAGGGCGCCGAATCCCAGGTTAGTCTTTTATAGAGCCTTGGGAAGACCCACTGGCTCACTCTCATCTTATTTGATTTCTACTTTCCAACCCAATCTCCTTGCCTCACCCTTTCTTCCTGCCAGTTTCTGCTCCACATGGTGTGTTCATTTTATTTTTCTTCTGTCTGAATACCTGCATCTCCCGCTGTCCCCCCAAAGGGACACTTCTACTTCCTTTCTGAAACTTCAAACTAGCTTAACTAACATAATCTCGGATCAAGTGTGCCATCACCTGATAACCAATCCATGGTCCAGGGTGCCTTGTCAGATGTATATATGTGAACTAAATCAACCAGGGTCTAAAGCACAATAAGAGCTTTTAAACTGTATTCTTATTTCACTAATAGTAGATTTGAGGCTGGATCATTCATTTAATACTGTGGTTGGATTTCTCCTTTTAAATGGAAAGTTGAAGTTTTTGTTGGCCACTGTCTCTTTTTGTCTAGGGAACTTTGTCAGAGGAAAAGTATTTTTACAATCTGAGTTGACTGGCTTAAGCCATGAACTTGTTCTTTGAAGGTTCTATATGTGCAAAATGAATGTATATTAAATTAATCATATTTTAATTATAGGAAGTGTGTCTCACTTATATAAAACCGGCTATAGATATGGATATGTGAAGTGAGCCTTCATTTGACAGACAAGTGTTTTCCTTTTTGTTGAAATATGCTTCTTCAGAAATTGAGATTTCTCAGTGTTCTGATCATTTGCTGCGTTCTCAGAATGACCCTGAAACCGTATGTCTTCTCCAAGATACATGCGGTAACTTCCTGGGTTGAGAGCGCTTATCTTTTGGCTTAATCAGTTCTCTGTCTAGAACCCCGGAATCCGTTCATTCCTTTGCTTCTGTTGTTCCATTGCTAAATCATGTTTGCCTCTTTGAGACCCCATGCACTGTAGCCCGCCAGGCTCCTCTGTCCTTGGGATTTCCCAGGCAAGAATACTGGAGTGGGCTGCCGTTTCCTTCTCCAGCGGATCTTCCCAATCCAGGGATTGAACCCATGTCTCCTGCATTGGCAGGCAGATTCTTTACTACTGAGCCACCTGGGAAGCCCCCTGCCCTCATTTATTCCTAACAGGGGTGTTTTTAGGCCCACTATGGGCTTAGCCTCTGTGCCCTGAGCATCACCATGGCCAAACGAAAGTTTCAACTCCCCTACTACCCAGTGGAAGTTATACCTCAGTGATGTAAGATGTTAGTTTTCTTTAGGGGATTGTAGACTAGAAAGCTGCAAAAAGGAGAGAAAATCAGTATTGACTCCAATGAAATCTAAAGAGGAGGAGCCATCAGCAATGATGAGAACCTTGGAAGCAGTAGGGGAGTAGAATTAAAATAATTCACCTATTTCCTACATAACTCTATATAACCAATGATTTCTAGGCATATCTCAATAAGTAGATTTGAAATTTGTTTCCTGCCACCACTCTATTATTTCATGGGAACCAGAGAGCTCTAATCAATAGGTTTATGCAGCAGTCTTTATGTTAGACTATAGTGTAACCAGATTATTTTGGGGCACAATTATTCTCTCTCTCTCCTTACCTCCTCACACCCACATCTCTCAAGCATTCATGTTAAGCATTTCTCTTGCCAGTGTGAAAATAAATCCAGTGCCTATGGCAAGTGCTTAAACAATGCAGTAGGTAGGAAAGTATTGATATTAATCTAGAGATATTATATTAGCACTTATTTATAGCATCTTGTAAAACCTAGTGACTTCTTAACTTTGGGGATGAATGAACAACCTTCAGAATCTTGGCATGGAAGAAACAGCTTGATGCTGATCTCTGGACTACTGGAATCCAGAATGAAAGTTTGGTGGGTGTAGGGAGTTTGAATTGAATATCAAGGAAGAATAGACAGAGGTATTTGCTAAGAAGGTAGAGGGCTTCCTTGGTGACTCAGAGGGTAAAGAATTCTGCTTACAATGCAGGCAGACCCAGATTCAATCCCTGGGTTGGGAAGATTCCCCAGAGAAGGAAATGGCAACTCACTCTAGTATTCTTGCCTGGAGAATCCCATGAACACAGGAGCCTGGCAGGCTAGTCTATCGGATCGCAGAGAGTCAGACACTGAACGACTAAGCAGCAGCAGATATAGGAATGTGTTCCTTTTCTCTAAATCAAATACTTTATTTCCCAGGGAAGGCGGTGTAACTGTTCTGTCAAGGTGATTCATAGTCATTAGGTGAATAGATGCTCGCTCTATACCCTCCTGCTTCACAGAGGGTGGGAATTAACAAAAGTGCTGTGGTAAAGTCCTTTTACTACTTGCATTTTAACAGTAATAGTACGGTTGATCCAACCTTGGGCTTGTTTATATTTGATTGTTAACCTCACCTGAGCCACCACAAGCAGCTTAGTGTTAGTTCATTTTCTTCAAAAGGATAAGTGACAAAATTAGCTTGTTCCTGTTGGGAACCCCTGGTTCCAGGAAATCTTAGAGGTTCGATTCTGTTGCCTTGGTTACTAAATGGTTCCATACAGGTTGCTCAACTTCCTATGGGTACTTTTCTGAGGAACATTCTCCTTTGGAAGTCAGTTGATTGATGTGTTAAAATCTAATTTCTGCTTAAAAATTCTTGAGTCAAATTCACCACGATTTAGTTCAAAAAACAAATGGCCTTGTGGTTTCGGTCTAGGATTTTTCACCTAGTTGTACCTGGCAGAATCCCTAGCACAATAATATGAAAAATTAGAAGTGTGTTTGCTAAATGAAATCTAATAAAATGGCAGCAGTGCTCTTCTTTAGAGTGAACTGAATTGTTTCTTTGTGGTACAGTGTGTGTTTATCATGTGATCATTTCATAAACTTGAAATCTACTAAAATGGTGGACAATTTCTTTCTCTGGAGGGTATTAAAAGTGTATCTTCATAGAATAGCATGCCATGTAATAACATTTGGTTCTTTTTCACCCAATCAAGATGTTTGCTAAATTTGCTTAGGCGATTTGAAAGGCGTTTTTGAAAATTAGTGGATAAATGCTATGGACTTGAAAAATTGTTCAAGACCTTGAGCTGTGGCCTTGAATGTATGCATTTAAGTTGTATCTGGAGGGGTATTTTTCCTTGTATCGATGAGGCAGAAATGGGATATAATTAGTTTTTTTTTTTTTAGTTTATTGCTAAGCTCAATTCAGAGGTATAAACTGAAAGAGGTATACCGTTCTTGTGTGGATCTGAAGTTCCCCAAACTATGATCCAGAAAAATGCTATCTTTAGATGGGGTCTGTGAGAGTAATAGGCTCCACTGAGACTGGTTATGAAAGATCTCAGATTTAAAAGGTTTACAAATGTGTAGCTATATAATCAATTAGTGTCAAACAAATGTGTGTCAAAACACATGACTCACAATCTCATGAAATCAGAGTGATTTACTTAAATATCTTTTAATTCTCCTTCCTAATAACAGACCACTTTGGTTGAATCTTTAGTGTAAAAATGACTGTCAGAACTGGAACAGGGAACAATAGCCTCGTTAATCATTTTCTGATTTGTCTTGATTATAGTAAATGGAACTTAAGGTGTCCTAGAAGCTACATTTTTATAAAAGAGGCAGGTTCTCATGATGGGTAGTGGTGATGATTGCACAACAGTATATTTAATGTTACTGAACTGTACATTGAAACATAGGTAAATGGTAAATTTATGTTGTGTATATTTTGCCACAATAAAAGAAGAGGTATAATACTTTTTGTAGGATACATGAAAAAGAAAGAGGCATTGCATAGCAAAAAGGTAATAGAGAAAATTGATACCAAATTCAGAGATCATTTGTCTTATCCATAACTTGGTTTTTAGGTAAGCATGCAAACACATTGTAAAAAAGATAAATTAATAAACCAGTGAATGAAGTGCAATAGTGAACTGTAACAGTTTATATGTTAGGTTCTTATAGAGTCTTCTGTAATAAGAGCCCAGTTTTATTCATTTTACAGTGATTTAATGAGTTCCTCCTTTATGTTCTAGGTGTGGGAATATTCTAGAGAGCTAAAGTGACAAAATTCCTGCTTTCTCGGAGCTTCTCTTTCACTCTGCTAGCTGTCACATGAGGAATGTGAATGCAATTATTATGGTTTGCCCATTTTCCAGATGAAGAAGCGGAGCTGACTTTATCAATTTACCTTACAAAACAGTAGCCAACTAGGTGTCAGGCATTGTCTTAAGCAGTTAATTGATATTAACAACTGAGTGATTTTATTGTCCCCATTTTATAGGAGAGGAAACTGAGGGACAGAGAGGTTAATGAAATTTAGTATTAGGGAAACAGCATTCTGGAATACTTTCCTGTGTGAAATTCTTAGAATAGGCTAAAAAAGTGATTACACAGTTTTTAAAAGTTGTACCATTTTATCACTATTAGATTAAAAAAAAAACAAACACCTTCTACCCCCCCGCTTCTCCTGCCATTTAAGACAAAGATATCATCAAGAGGGTTTGTATTAATATAATCAAAACTAATTGAGATTTGACTTTTCTTTGCCTTTGTTTTGTTTTTACATGTTGTTACAATTAAGCAAAAAAAATTCCTGAGTTATATCAGCTTCTGCCAATTTTTCTGAGTTAATATTAACTAGAGATTTTGGCTACATTTAAATGCGTTAAATTATCCTACAAGCTTAAAGTATTACAATTATTTACATGAAGTTGGAAAGACTATGGGATTTAAAAAAATAGTATCTATTTTAGAAGAAATTCTATTTCAAATATAATTTTCTTTTTAGGATTAGAATCAACCACATATAACAGAAACCCTGCATGTAATAGTGGTCTAATACACAAAGCTTATTTTGGCCTCACATAAAATAAATCTGGACTTCTTTACCAGTAGTACGGAAGCTCCAGAGTCAAATTACCCAAACTCTTTCTGAGTTTCTTTTTTCTCTAGCCTAGCCCAGGGCTTCCATTCTCAAGGTCAACTCTTAGTCCAGTGTGGCTACTGGAGCTTCAACCATCATAGCTGCAGTTGTGCTGACTCTTTGTGACAATGGACTAGCCCTCCAGGCTCCTCTGTCCAGGCCCCCACGTCTCTTGGGTCTCCTACATTGGCAGGCAGATTCTTTACCACTTATGCTGCCCGGGAAGCCCCATGGGCAAGTGGAAGAGGAAAAAGTCAGTAGTGTCACACTTCACTGAAGCAATTTCCTTTAAGGAGCTCTTGGAAGTCTTACCGAGCCCTTCCTCTTAGATCTTATTGGTGGCAACTTAGGCTCCATCTGCCTGCAAGAGACACTAGGAAATGTAATCTTTAAGCTATGCACATTGTACCTGGAATAAAATCTGAGTCCTGTTAGTAAAAATAAAAGTTGAGTGGATATTTGGTAGCCAAGTAGCAGCAGTCCTTATTACAAGTTATCTTCATATAATTTGAGAATTGGACATCCTCTTTAATGAATATTCTGACTTGCTGAGCATGAATATATAATACAGATAGGTCATCAGTTTAAAAAAGAATCAGAATGTGAAAAAACAAAATTCATATGAAACCATTATTGAGGAAAAGCTAATACTTACTGCATGTTTACCTAAGCATTGGGTAAATTGTTGTCACAGTATTCCTATCAGTTATGTACTATCCTTGTGGCCATGTTGAAAAAAAGAAATAGAGTCATCAAGATGATAAATAGCTTTTCCAAGCAGCATAAGCTAAGAAGTGGTAAAGCTTTGGGAAGTCTGATTCCTAGCAGTGTGCCTTCAATGGCATTGCTTCATTTTGTCATTCAGGATGTTGAAGTATTTCAGGACAATGCAACTGGTCATCATGAGCATCGATGATCATTCTATGGTCTGGTGAGAAATTTCTGATCATTCAAATGATTTGACTACTGGGATTCTGTACCCATGTGATGCATAATTTTTTTTTAATGCGGGCAGTAGTTCAAAATACACACACTCACATTTACCCCTGAGGATGGCTCTTGAAAGAAGGTCTTCTGTATGTGAGGGAATGTTCTGAGCACAAGTAGTGAACAAATATTGCATCCTTGTTCTCAGAGGGCTCAAGGTGCTGAGCCCTCAGATGCTGAGTTCCAGGACTCGGTATCAGTGCTGGTTGAGAGCCAGCAGCTTCAATGGTCTGAAGTTTTTAGTTTTTGCATCACTTTTGCTTTTGCCTGATGAATTTGAAGTAGAGTTCTACTTCTTCCATTGGAGGAGACAACGTTTCTGCAACTGCTTGTGTGTGTGTGTGTATGGTTACAGAAATTTCAGGCGATTTCAGGGAGTGCTGCCATTAGCAAGTAGAGTGGTGTGGAGTGGAGATAAGCGTGACGAGGAATTAGGGATCAAGACTGGCTTCTCCCTGGGGCTCCAGAACCACTCACCTTTATAAGCATGCAAACACCCCCCAGTGTATGAGCTGGTCATCTCAGGACAGAAATTTTCAACAGGAAATGCCCCCTTCAGACCACACCTTTTCAGGGGTAGAACTTGGCTTGTTCTTCCATCTTTGTTTCAATCATCCCATTAATCAACGGTCGTGAAAGATCCCTTAGTCATCTGTGAAAGTGTAAACTCTTCATTGTTAGAAATCACTGGTGTGGCACACATCTTTTCATGAACAAATGCAAACTCAAAAGCTGATTTTTCTCATGACTTAAAAAAAAAATGTTTCTTTTGCTAAATAGTCACAGCCTCTTTTCTTTTGTCACCCCACCCCACAAATCATCCTTTCTCAGTCTCTGTACTCCAACATGTCTCAGGAGAGTCATGGCCAGTGCTGTGCCATGGGTGACTCCTGTCTAGGAACCGGCTTTTGAGAGACCTGCAGCTCTCAAAGGTCTACACATTATTGATCTGAGCATATTTTTATTACTAAGCATTTTGTGACTCAACACTCACTAAAAAGAGATTAATGTGCGTGCTTAGGGAAGGGGGATTGCAGATGGGTCCTCAAAGTCTACTGATGTTCCAGTGGAGTCCTGAATTTTAAAATGTGGAGAAATGCTGATGAGCCCAGAGTATGCTTGGAAATGGCAACTACTAGGTTTTTCCCGTGGTCATGTATGGATGTGAGAGTTGGACTGTGAAGAAGGCTGATCGCCGAAGAATCGATGCTTTTGAACTGTGGTGTTGGAGAAGACTCTTGAGAGTCCCTTATACTGCAAGGAGATCCAACCAGTCCATTCTAGAGGAGATCAATCCTGGATGTTCATTGGAGGGACTGATGCTAAAGCTGAAGCTGCAATACTTTGGCCACCTCATGCGACGAGTTGACTCACTGGAAAAGACTCTGATGCTGGGAAAGGTTGGGGGCGGGAGGAGAAGGGGACGACGGAGAATGAGATGGCTGGATGGCATCACCGACTCTGTGGACATGAGTTTGACTGTACTCCGGGAGTTGGTGATGGACAGGGAGGCCTGGCGTGCTGTGATTCATGGGTTCGCGGAGAGTCGGACACGACTGAGCGACTGATCTGATCTGATCTGAGTTTACTGATAAACGATTCATTTAGCGATTGTCGTTGAGTATGCTACAGGCCCGGCACTGTTCTGGATGCTTACAGTCTAGTAGAGAGACAGAAAAAGCCCAACATGGTGAACAACCTGTACTTGGAAGCTGACAGTGGGCAAAGGAAATGGAGACAGGGGAGCAGACGTGAGACAGAAAGAGGAGGTGACATGATTTTCCTCAGGCTGGTTGTAGAGTGTGAGAGAAAGAACAATGTCAAGAATGGGTGCGGTTATTTTGGCCTGAATAATTGGAAGGTGGGGTTGTCAGCACCTGATATGGAGAAGTCTACAGGTAGAAGTTTTCCGGGGGAAAAAAATCAGTTCAGTTTTGAGGTGTTTTCAGACAGTTCAAGCAGAGATGTCCTGGGGTTTGGAAGTGATTCTGGACTTGATATAATGTCATGAGTCCTCAGCATAAAGATGATTGAAGTCACCAAGAATGTGAGTATACAAACAGAGAAGGAGACTAATGTTTTCATCTTCATCTTTATTTTACGCATCTACTCTATTGTTGGATTATACCACTTTTTCTTAACATATAAAAATTTTCCAACACCTGAAAAAAAGTGGAGAAAATGGTACAGTTCCCTCCAATACACTTGTGTATGTATGTGTATTTAAAAAAAAAAAGCTTCACTCATAAATATTAATACCTTAGTGTATATCTCTACTAGGGAAAGACTTTTAAAAGTAGAGTGCTATATCATAACTATATTTAACAGGCGAAAATGATAATTTTTTTAGTATTAAATTCCTAGTTTTTGCCAGCTATCCCCAAAATGTCCCTTTACAGTTGCTTGTTCCAGTCAGGATCCAATGTCCAAACCATGCATTTGGTCGGTGTGACCCTCCAATTTTTTCCTCACCATTTATTTACTGAAAAAACAAAAAAAAACCAGGAAATATATCCTGTAAAGTGTTCTACAGTTTTGAGGCAGTCAGCTGAATCTTTATGATGACATTTAGCATAATCTCCTCTACTTTCTTCATTATTTGATACCTGTTAATTGGATCTTAAAGCTTGATTAGATTCTTGTTCAGTATTATTTATAAGAAAAGAATGAACTTGCATCAGGAGGTGATAAGATTTGGAAGCATCACTTTTAGAGATGTTAATATTAATCAGCAATTCCAATGTTAACAGTTTGTTTGTTATTAAGTTTCCTGTCAGCCTTTCATCCTAATAGTTTTGGTTACCACTAGTTGCCTATATTCAGCAAGGTTGAAAAGAAAGATTATTTTAACAAGGTTGAATAAAAAGGAGACCAAAGGCCAAGGCCTTGGTACACTCAGACATCAGGTCAGAGTGAAGGGGGGAATCTGGCCGAGGACATAGAGATGGAGTCCTCTGTGGCATCTTGAAATACAAATGAAGAAAATATAGGAAGTGATCAGTTATATCACTCCTAGGTCAAGTACTCTGAGAATCAATAACTGGTGGTCACTGCAAAGTGGAGGTCACTGGTGATCTTGTCAGGAGTTTTATAGAGTGGTCGGGGCGAAGGCCAGTTTGAGTGAATTCATAGAAACTGGGTGGAAAGGAATTGCAAACAGGAGAGAGGGGAGGGAGAGGCCCCCTCTTGGGAGGCTCCAGTAACAGAATTTCTGTGGTTGCTTGAAACCAAAGTGGGTTACCTCAGCTTATACCAGATCCATACTGTGTTTCCTGCGAGGACACCCCACAGCCTCCTGAAATGGCTTTGCTGCTCTGATAGCCTTCTCCCTGCTTTGATGTGATCACAGCCTTCAGCACCTATCCTCAGGTGCAATGTAGGGCTCTTAGTTGATCAAACTCCTTTCCGAAGAAGCACAAGCTGGAATCAAGATTGCTGGGAGAAATATCAATAACCTCAGATATGCAGATGACACTACCCTTATGGTAGAAAGTGAAGAGGAACTCAAAAGCCTCTTGATGAAAGTGAAAGAGGAGAGTGAAAAGGTTGGCTTGAAGCTCAACATTCAGAAAACTAAGATCATGGCATCTGGTCCCATCACTTCATGGGAAATAGATGGAAAAACAGTGGAAACAGTGTCATACTTTATTTTTGGGGGCTCCAAAATCACTGCAGATGCTGATTGCAGCCATGAAATTAAAAGACGCTTACTCCTTGGAAGGAAAGTTATGACAAACCTTGATAATATATTAAAAAGCAGAGACATTACTTTGCCAGCTAAGGTCCGTCTAGTCAAGGCTATGGTTTTTCCTGTGGTCATGTATGGATGTGAGAGCTGGACTGTGAAGAAAGCTGATCACCGAAGAATTGATGCTTTTGAACTGTGGCGTTGGAGAAGACTCTTGAGAGTCCCTTGGACTGCAAGGAGATCCAGCCAGTCCGTTCTAAGGGAGAGCGATCCTGGGTGTTCATTGGAAGGACTGATGCTAAAGCTGAAACTGCAATACTTTGGCCACCTCATGCGACGAGTTGACTCACTGGAAAAGACTCTGATGCTGGGAAGGGTTGGGGGCGGGAGGAGAAGGGGACGACCGAGAATGAGATGGCTGGATGGCATCACCGACTCTGTGGACATGAGTTTGAGTGAACTCCGGGAGTTGGTGATGGACAGGGAGGCCTGGCATGCTGTGATTCATGGGTTCGCGGAGAGTCGGACACGACTGAGCGACTGAACTGACTGAACTGAACTATAGCAAACTAGCAAGAATTAAACTGATTGAGTTTTCTTTCCCTTAGAAACCAAAACCAAAACTGTGGCAGAAGAAAAGAAACCTGAAACAAGCAAAAAAAAAGCATAAAACATTTTAACACCAAGAACCCTGATATAATCCAGTCAATGCTTAAAACAAAGCACTTCACATTTATAAGTAAAAATTCTGCAGCACGCATGCTCAAAAGCAGCTACTAATGTAACTTTATTGTCTTTACTAAATCAAACCAGTAAAGTTTTACCCAGGAAACTCTTTGAGGGCTACCGGATTATTAATAGAAGGCAAAGGACATGGTTTTACATGAAGCTACATGATGATTTTCAATTTTCTGCAAGAGAAGATATGTGGAGATCTTACTCTACCTCTAAACAGGAAAAAAAATGAGCATAGATAATTGTACTGTATATCTGTATTATTGACGAACTCTGTCATCACAAAATCATGTGACACTGGGAAACATACCAAAATGGAGCTGGACAGATGATCCGTAGATTTGAGCAGAGAATTGGGGCAAAGCTTTTAGCTACTTACTGATGGCATTTGCACAACAGTCCTTTCAGAGGTGGTCAGAAGCAGGCTGTCTGAAGCTGGTTGTTCAACGGTGAAGCATTCAAACTTGTTGGTTAGATCCTGGATTAAAAGCAATCTTTGCTACTAAATAGCTGATTAACCTTGTGTGAATCAGTCTCTCAAAACTTCTATCATCTGTACTAGTATACATGTTATAGGTTTGGAAGGGGTTGAAAGGATTGAGACAATACATATATTTAGTTTGGTACCATCATCTCAGGAACTACACATCAGAAACAAGTTTCCACTTGGTTTGCCATTTCCCTGCTGTCAACAGCTACAGTGATATAGAGAATATTTGTTGTTGTTTGTTGCTCAGTTGTGTCCAACTTTTTGTAACCTCATGGGCTGCAACACGCCAGGTTTCCTGTCCTTCATCGTCTCCTGGAGTTTGCTGAAAATCATGTTTGGACTCATGTCCATTGAGTCGGTAATGCCACCCAACCATCTCATTCTCTGTCACCCCCTTCTCCTGCCCTCAATCTTTCCCAGTATCAAGATCTTTTCCAATGAGTCGGCTCTTCACATTGGGTGGTCAAAGTATTGGAATATTTCTTCTTTAAAAATTTTATTGATTTACAAATGTAACACAGTTTCTGCTGTATAGCAGAGTGATTCAGTTATATATAAATGAATACATAGATATTCTTTTTCATATTCATTTCCATTATGCTTTGTCACAGGATATTGAGTATAATTCTCTGTGCTATATAATAGGACCTTGATTATCCATCCTGTATATAATAGTTTGCATCTGCTAATCCCAGACTCTCAGTCCTTCCCTACCTCACCCCCCCTCCCACTGGAGACCACAAATCTTTTCTCTACATCTGTGCATCTGTTTCTGTTTTGTATATATGTTCGTTTGTGTTGTATTCTGGATTGTACATTTATAGCTCTAATGGGAAGCAATGGGAATTAGATACATTCGCTTGCAGCCTCTAACACTGAACCACTGGATGTCAATTTAAACTAGTAATTTTAGGTGTTAAGACAAAAAGTGTGTAAATACCCTGCAAAGAAGATAATTACTTTACAGATACAGTTTAATTTTTTCATACTAAACAGAGTAGCTCATTACTTATGAAATTGTTAGGACTCTTGATAACATGTAATCAATGCTATCCATTTAGAAATAAACGTTGTTTTACCAATCACTGTGTTGATGTTAACCTAGCAATTAAATCATACACTGTTGTAGGACTTTTCATACTAATATGGAGAACTTTCTTTGTTTAGGAGTAATAGATCCTATTCTCTATTTTCTTAATTATGTGGTGCCTGCCAGATTGCTGAAAAAAATCTAAGTGATGAAAAAGTTTATAAATTAAAAAGCAAAAGATATGTTGTCTTTTCCAAAACCACTCTCCAGTAGATAAACATTGTTGAGTAGTGTTATGAAACTCTCTCCAGGTATTTTCTAGGCATTTTCACACATATACACACCTAATTAATTTTTATACACTTGAGATCATATACCATCTGATCTGCAACTTGCTGTTTTTCACTTAATATGCTGTGACTCTCTTTCCAAGCCATGGCCTGTATCTCTAATTTTTTTTAAACTGCTATAGTTTTTAAGCATTTTAATATCTTCATATACTTGTATGTATGTAAATTGATTACTTACTTATATCTTTGTTTATTTTTTCTTGTTTCTGTTGTTGTTTAGTCACTGAGTCATGGTCTGACTCTTTGCGACTCCATGGACTGTAACCCTGCTCCTCTGTCCATGGGATTTCCCAGGCAAAAATACTGGAGTGGGTTGCCATTTTCTTTCCAGGGGCTCTTTCTGACCCAGGGATCGAACCCAAGTCTACTATGTCTCCTGCATTGACAGGTGGATTCTTTACCACTGAGCCACTAGGGAAGCTGTTTCTTTGTTGTTGTTCAGCTACTAAGCCATGCCCAACTCTTCATGACCCTGTGGACTGCAACATGCCAGGTTTCCCTGTCCTTCACCATCTCCCAGAGTTTGCTCAAACTCATGTCCATTGAGCCATCCAACCATCTCATCCTCTGTCGTCCCCTTCTCCTCCTGCCCTCAATCTTTCCCAGCATTAGGGTCTTTTCCAGTGAGTCAACTCTTAGCATCAGGTGGCCAAAGTATTGGAGCTCCAGCTTCAGCATCAGTTCTTCCAATGAATATACAGGGTTGATTTCCTTTAGGATTGACTAGTTTGATCTCCTGCTGTCCAAGGGACTCTCCAGAGTCTTCTCCAGCACCACAGTTTGAAAGCATCAGTTCTTTGGTGCTCAGCTTTCTTTATGGCCCAACTCTCACATCCATACATGACTATTAGAAAAACCATAGCTTTGACTATATGGAACTTTGTCAGCAAAGTGATGTCTCTTCTTTTTTAATACGCTGTTTAGGTTTGTTATCACTTTCCTAGGTTCAAATTATTTCTCCCTTAGAACTTTGAAGATACTGCCCAGGTGTGTTTTAGAATCTGTTGCTGCTAATGAGAAATTTAGATGTCGGTCTGAGTCATTTCTTTTAGATCACTTGACTTTTCCTTCTAGGAAACTATTATTTATCCTCTGAATGATGAAACTTTTCTGTCTCTAGGTATGAGTATTTCTTTTGTTTAAGTTCTGTAAATCTTCAAAAAGTCTTTGAAATAAGGTCTCATCTTCAACTTGGAGAAATTTTCTATTATGTTTTTTCCTTCCCCTTACTGTCTGTCTTCTCTCTTTCTTGAATGCCTTTTTGATAGATATTGGATTCTGTATTGCTCTCTTCCATGTCTTGGAGATCATCTCATATTTTTTATATCTTTGTTTTCTCTTTACACTACATTCAGAATACTCTTTCACCTTGGGATACCACCTGTTAGATCGTTAGTCATGTCAATTTTATTAGTAAATCTATCTTTGAATTTTAATTTCAGTTATGGTTAACTATATTTTTAATTTCTAAGAATTTGCTGCTTGTATTCGACTTTTCCCTGAAACCCTGCTTTTATATCCCACGATATCTGGAAAGAATTTATTCATAGGTAAGTAGGAGTACACTCTGAGTGCAGATATGATGGGGCAAGCATTGTATTAGTTTCCCTACCAGTGTCCAAAAGTTGTCATGTCCCTCCAGATCCTTTTTTCCCTTTTTCTCTGTCTCATCACCATCACTCTTTGTACTGGGACTAGTGGACTTCCATTTCATGCTTTCATCCCTCAAATCTTCATTGCTGGTACTGCTTTGCATTCCCTTTCTTAGAGTGAGGTGAGAAAAATAGATACTATGAAGGAAGATGAATTCAATCCCGCTATACTCCTGTTTCACTGCAGTCTTCGCCCATTTTATGAATGTACCAACCTGTTTCAGATCTCTCTGAGGACAGAGAAGGCAGTTTTAAAAGTACTCTTTTATTCCCAGAATCATCTCTATTTTATTTCTTTCATGACTCATTAATTTCATTTGTTTATCTTATGTCCTCTCTCTTTTTTTGCTTTTGCTTTTCCTCAAACATCCGGTGGTCCATGGTGGTCTGTTTGTTGTGTTCCCATTTATTAGTTAGAGTCAAGGTTGGAACAGGCAGCTGGTCAGTGACTTCTTTGCAGTTGTGGGAATCTGTTCCCCCACCGCACCTCTCCCCATTCTGGGCAAGCTGATCTAGTTCTGGGTCAGTGGATGGAGCATTTCCTCTTGTAGGCATACTTCAGACTGATGGATGGGAACCTAGCAGGGAGACAGGCTAGAAAAATGTCAAGTTAGAGAAAACTTCCTCCATGCATGGTCCTGGGCAGAGCTGCCTGCTTGATTTATTTTTTCTTCTTCCTGTCTACAGTTGATAATTTAGTTTCTTAGTCTTTCTCTGGCATCAAAACCCCTGGCAGGAATGTTCTTCAAACAAATCACCCACATTTTTAGCAAACAGAGCTCAGTCTCTGGGTGGAGGCTGAAAGGCTCAGGTTTATTGGATGAGAGGCAAGAAGAATATGGTTTTCCAAGCTGTTCTGAATGCAGTTCTTAATGAACTATTCTGATAATTGCTCCAGGGTGCTTAGCATTTATGAACTTCTAGCTCTCAGCAAGAGCCCCATTAGCTCTGGTGTGTTCAGTTTAGTTCAGTTCAGTCACTCAGTCATGTCTGACTCTTTGTGACCCCATGAACCACAGCACGGCAGGCCTCCCTGTCCGTCACCAACTCCCAGAGTCGACCCAAATCCTTGTCCATTGAGTTGGTGATGCCATCCAACCATATCATCCTGTGTCATCCCCTTCTCCTCCTGCCCTTAATCTTTCCCAGCATCAGGGTCTTTTCCAATGAATCAGCTCTTCGCATCAGGTGGCCAAAGTATTGGAGTTTCAGCTTCAGCATCAGTCCTTCCAATGAACACCCAGGACTGATCTCCTTTAGGATGGACTGGTTGGATCTCCTTGCAGTCCAAAGGACTCTCAAGAGTCTTCTCCAACACCGTAGTTCAAAAGCATCAATTCTTCAGCGCTCAGCTTTCTTTATAGTCCAACTCTCACATCCATACATGACCACTGGAAAAACCATAGCCTTGACGAGACAGAGCTTTGTTGGCAAAGTAATGTCTCTGCTTTATAATATGCTCTCTAGGTTGGTCATAACTTTCCTTCCAAGGAGTAAACGTTACCTCTGCTCTAATTTCTGTTCCAGTTCATCTCACCTGCTTCTGACCTTGGGGAGAGGGGAGATGCATGGATGTGCTCTATCCCTTCCCCTGAACTGGAAACCCTTCTGATATATTTTAAATAAGATTTTATATTTTTACAGATTCATGAACTTTACTATTATAGCTTATTAGTGTTTGGGTCCAGAGTCAAACCTTTATAATTCTGTAATTTAAAAAATCAGCTTTCATTTTCACATGCAAGGAAGGAGCAGACTGAAATGATGTTCTTCTGTATATTCCAAAATGTTTTGGAATGTTTTTCTAAATGAACCATTCAGGTGTACAGCAGGCATGAGTCCCTGCAAAAGAGTGTGTCCGTGCAGGTGTGAACACACACACACACCCCACCGTTTCTCCGTGTCTCCTCTCATCTCGCCTCTCCAGCTGGCACACGCAACTGAGGGGTGGCTGATGGTAGTAATTTCGCCATTTGCAGTGCAGTGGCTGTGGTAGGAATTGTGCATGAGCCAGCATCGACAGTAGGAGTAACAAGTCATCAGGAAATGACTTTCCCTTCCACTTACCTCTTCTCTTGCACCTGACAACTCCCCCAAACAGTCACGAAGGCAGTTGTGGTTGACTTGTTTAGCCTGTGTCCACTGGGAGCCACAAAAGCCTGAGAGAGTTTGTTTCAGGATGCTGGAACTCACGAAGTGCAATGAAACTCATGGTCTCTTCCCACTCCTCAGATCCTGTTATATGCCTCTTTGTAAGTGGTCCTTGCCCTCCCCACTTGACTTGCCTTTTGAAACATACCCTAGTTTTCCCTAACTTTACCTTACTCACTGTCACCCTTGCGGATCTCCCCCTTTCTGGAGACAGTGCTATGGCACAGTCGCCATAGTCTTGGACCCTTACCCTAGTCTCTGCAGACCTCCTGCCTTCTAGTTGCTTCTTCCCATGATTTCTAAATTTGCCTCCACAGAAGCCCTTCCAATGCATGACTCTGATGATGACCAGATTAGACCCTTTGCAAAGAGAATATCCCTGTTCCATACCCTTTTCATCCTGTGCAGGCTTGCCACATGCTTGGCATTCAGTCATTCAGGTTAATGAAGATCAAGGATACAGAGCTGGCAGAGGATGGAGGTTAATGAGGGCATGCATTCTTCTGTTGCTCTCCCGGCTCTATGCCTTCTTCACCACTGGCCCGTTGCACCTCTGTCTTCCTGTCACAACATGCCTGGCCAAGGACACTGATATGTGAGAAGCCCTCTCGTGAACAGATGTCTATTTTATAGAAACAGACATAAATCTGCAAGGATCCAAATCCCTCTGGGGCTTCTTCTTTCTGGGCTCCCTGAAGATAAGCCTAGTGATGGAGCAGTCCCAGCCTTGGAACTTACATGAAGTGGACTTCTTTCTCTCCTCCTGTAGAAAGCAGAGCTGAGATAATGAAAGATGTTACTTCAGGCAGTGCTGTGGAACTCCTTGAATTTATATTATATTTTCTTTTTCTTTTTTTTAATTGGAGGCTAATTATTTTACAATATTATATTGGTTGGTTTTGCCATACATTGACATGAATCCGCCCCGGGTGTACATGAGTTCCCCTTCCTGAACCCCCTCCCACCTCCCTCCTCCCTTTATCCTCCCTCTGGCTCATCCCCGCACACCAGCGCCGAGCATCCTGTAACATGCATCGACCATGAACTGGTGAGTCGTTTCACATATGACAACATACATGTTTCAATGCCATTCTCCCAAATCATCCCACCCTCACCCTCCCCCACAGAGTCCCAAAGACTGTTCTATATATCTGTGTCTCTTTTGCTGTCTCGTATACAGGGTTATCATTTGCATCTTTCTAAATTCCATATATATGTGTTAGTATACTGTATTGGTGTTTTTCTTTCTGGCTTACTTCACTCTGTTGAATTTATATTTTAAAGAGAATCATTCACAGTTTATTGCTAGTAGCTGATTACATGGGGAAACACTGGACGGCTGACCAGGCAACTCTGCGCTGGAAGAAATGAAACGTTGCACTTAGCAAGGTGGTCAGTCTTGTGCAGTGGCTCATCCACACTCTCTGTTCTGCCCAACAGGGTGATTTCCTTTCCTGCTGAACTCACTCCTTTTTCCTTTTTCTGTGCCTTTGCCACACCGTTCTCTCCCCTTCAGGTGCGCACGTGTGCATACATGCTTAGTCTGTCAGTCTTGTCTGACTCTTTGTGACCTCATGGACTGTAGCCTGCCAGGCTCCACTGTCCTTGGGATTCTTCAGGCAAGAATACTGGAGTGGGTCATCATTTCCTTCTCCAGGGGATCTTCCCAATCCAGGGATCGAGTCTGTGTCTCCTGCACTGGCAGCTGGATTCTTTATCCACTGAGTCATCAAGGAAGCCATTAAGTGCACATAAGATCCTCCTAAACAAGCTTAAATGCTACTTTTTCTATGACATTCCTCACCCGTGTCCCAATAAAAAACTTTTATCCATCTAGCTGTTTGTTTACACTTTTATTATAATATAGAATTATATCAGGATTTTTAGTGGATATGCTTTATTTCTTCCAGACTCAGTGTATTTCATTCATTTTTGTACTCTCCATAGTGTCTAGCATAGTACCTTTTACACCATAGATGAACAGTAGATATTGTGGAATGGATTTATATTAAATTGAGATCATTTGTTTGTCCTGGATAGTGGAGGTTTTAATCCAGAAGAGAATGTCTATAGCTAATTTTTAATTGTGGCTGATAGTCTACAAGGGGCACTAGTGGTAAAGAATCTGCTTGCAGTGTAGGAGCCACAAGAGATGCGGGTTTGATCCCTGGATCAGAAAGATCCCCTGGAGGAGGGCATGGTAACCCACTCCAGTATTCTTGCCTGGAGAATTCCGTGGACAGAGGAGCCTGGAGGGCTACAGTTCATAGGGTCACAAAGAGTCGGACATGACTGAAATAACTGAGCATGCATGGAAAAATAGTAATAACAACTGTAAAATCTCGTTTAATCCTTATGACAACTTGGTGAAGTAGGTATTTATTTTCATTTTACTGAGAAGGAAACAGGCAGGTTTCCTCAACAAGAAGTTGAGTAACTTGCCAAGGATACACTGCTGGAAGGAAAGAGTAGAGCCACTGTGTTCTGTCTGTGTTTGAGTGGGCGCTGGTTTATTATTGTCTGAATTGTAAACAAACTAAAGAATATAGCTGGATTTTCAGTCTACTCCCATTTTGATAGCTTGATTCACCGTACTTTGAGGCCAAAAAGGGGGAGTTGCCTCGAGTGACTTTCTACACTGAGAGTTTGGGATGCCCAGAGCTGTTACTGTGCTGTCCGTGCATATCATCATTTCCTGGGTACGCATCGTGTTAGAAGCTGGAGTTAAGAAAGTCATGTAAGTTGCCACAGTTTGCCAGATGCTTTTGGAAATAAACACAAATTCATCAGAGGGCCAATGAGCATGTCCTGTTGATAGAAAGTAAAGCTTCGGGTACTGTAAACATTCAGTGAATGTTTTCAGGGGAGAGAAAGTGTTAGTCACTCAGTCGTGTCTGACTGTTTGCAACACCATGGACTGTAGCCCGCCAGGCTCCTCTGTTCATGGAATTCTCCAGGCAAAAATACTGGAGTGGGTTGCCATTTCCTTCTCCAGGGGAGTTTCCCAACTCAGGGATCAAACATGGCTCTCCTGCATTGCAGACAAATTCTTTACCATCTGAGACCAGGGTGAGACAGGACAGGAAAACTTGGCTTTCTAGATTCACCGATGGTTCACAGACCCTTCCCATCTTTGTAATTCCCTCTACTTCCTGTCAGATACCTAGCAGAGTTATTCACTTGCTTTGTTTTGTTTGAATTTTCATTATTGAATGAGAGCAGAAGTTGGCGAAGTTTATCTGTAAACAGCCAGATCATAAGTGCTTTCAGCTCCGTGGGCTGTTCAGTCTGTCACTCCCACTCAACTATGCCACAGACAGGAAAGCAGCCGAGACAATCTGTGGACAAGGGGCGTGCCCGTGCTCAAATCCTACTTGATTGGGAAAAAGTGAGGGGATCGGCCTGGGTTGTGGCTTTTTCACTCCTGATTTGAAATGTGCTGTGTTTCTGAGATGCTTCCATGTTTGAGTCTGTGTTCTTTGCATTTTTCTAAAATTTACCAGGCAGGAAATGACTAAATTGATGACACAACCATCTAATTTCATCGTTGAGATAATAGCGGCTCACACGTAGTGTTTGCTAGTGGCAGGCACTTTGTGAAGCACTTTACAGGCTTCATATTATTTATAAAGCAAGTGCTATTATTGTCTTCATTTACAGCCAAGAGTAAGCAGCCTGGGTGGCTCAAGTGGTAAAGCGTCTGCCTACAATGCGGGAGACCCGGGTTCAATCCCTGGGTTGGGAAGATCCTCTGGAGAGGGAAATGTCAACCCACTCCAGTACTCTTGCCTGGAAAATCCCATGGACAGAGGAGCCTGTAGGCTACAGTCCATGGGGTCGCAAAGAGTCGGACACTACTGAGACTTCACTTTCGCTTTCACAGCCAACAAAACTGAGTGACAGAGCACCTGCCAGAGGTTACATGTCGCCAGTGTGTTGATACAGGCGGTCTGATTACAAGATTCTTGAGCATCTATGCAGATAACAATAATACTAAACTGAGAGGGAAAAGCATGGGACTTACAATTGGAAATGGGGTTTATATTCCAGCTCTGTTCCGTGGCACATTATGTTAAGGCTGAGCCTCAGTTTTCCCACCAATAAAGGGGGAGTACTAATAGAAATGCTTTTGAACTGTGGTGTTGGAGAAGACTCTTGAGAGTCCCTTGTACCGCAAGGAGATCCAACCAGTCCATTCTAAGGGAGATCGATCCTGGGTGTTCATTGGAAGGACTGATGCTAAAGCTGAAACTGCAATACTTTGGCCACCTCATGAGACGAGTTGACTCACTGGAAAAGACTCTGATGCTGGGAAAGGTTGGGGGCAGGAGGAGAAGGGGACGACAGAGAATGAGATGGCTGGATGGCATCACCGACTCTGTGGACATGAGTTTGAGTGAACTCCCGGAGTTGGTGATGGACAGGGAGGCCTGGCGTGCTGTGATTCATGGGGTCGCGGAGAGTCGGACACGACTGAGTGACTGAACTGAACTAATAGAAATTGTTCTTCTAACCTTAGAGATTCATGGGAGGATAAGAAAGTATATGAATGTGCTTTAAGAACTGTGAACACTGTACCATTGTTAGTTCCTAGTCTGTTATTTGGATAATTCTTAGTCTTTTTTATTGAAATATTAGCTCCAAGCAAAGTGATTTGGTTATACACACACACACACACACACACACACACATATGTATTCTTTTGGGGATTCTTTTCCATTATAGTGTATTACAAGATATTGAATATAGTTCCCTGTGCTAATCAGTAAATCCTTGTTATCTGTTTTATATATAATAGTTCAGTTCAGCTCAGTCGCTCAGTCATGTACAACTCTCCGCGACCCCATGAATCACAGCACGCCAGGCCTCCCTGTCCATCACCAACTCCCGGAGTTCACTCAAACCCATGTCCATCGAGTCGGTGATGCCATCCAGCCATCTCATTCTCTGTCGTCCCCTTCTCCTCCCGCCCCCAACCTTTCCCAGCATCAGTCTTTTCCAGTGAGTCAACTCGTCGCATGAGGTGGCCAAAGTATTGCAGTTTCAGCTTTAGCATCAGTCCCTCCAATGAACACCCAGGATTAATCGCCTTTAGAATGGACTGATTGGATCTCCTTGCAGTCCAAGGGGCTCTCAAGAGTCTTCTCCAACACCACAGTTCAAAAGCATCAATTCTTCGGCAATCAGCTTTCTTCACAGTCCAACTCTCACATCCATACATGACCACAGGAAAAACCATAGCCTTGACTAGAAGGACCTTTGTTGGCAAAGTAATGTCTCTGCTTTTTAATATATAATAGTAAGCATCTGTTACTCCTATACTCCCAGTTTATCCCTTCCCTTCCCCCCGCTGCCCTGCATAGAAAGACAAATATGATATCATTTACATGCGGAGTCTAAAAAATTATACAGATGGACTTATTTGCAAAACAGAAACAGACCCACAGACATAGAAAACAATCTTAGTAATTTTTTTTAATGTGTAATAGCAAGTAAAAGTTTTTAAGAAAAGCTGTGAAATTCTTGACCTGTAAGAGGGTTAGAAGAAGAAGAGAAGGCAATGGCAAGCCACTCCAGTACTCTTGCCTGGAAAATCCCATGGATGGAGGAGCCTGGTAGGCTGCAGTCCGTGGGGTCGCTAAGGGTCGGACACGACTGAGCGACTTCACTTTCACTTTCACACATTGGAGAAGGAAATGGCAACCCACCCCAGTGTTCTTGCCTGGAGAATCCCAGTGACAGGGGAGCCTGGTGGGCTTCCGTCTATGGGGTCACACAGAGTCGGACACGACTGAAGTGACTTAGCAGCAGTAGCACCAAGAGGGTTATCAGGGTGTTGACACCTAAAGCAATCTTCATTGTTTTTCTCCTTGATCTCTCCCAGCCCTGGAGCACTTACCTTTTCTAGGTGTTTGTGGTTATCTATCTAGACTCCTCTCTGCTATAAAGGAGAGCTGTACCATTCATCGTTTTTTTAAAACAATCTTTATTGGAGTATAGTTGCTTTACCATGTTGTGTTAGTTTCTGCTGTACAGCAAAGTGAATCCGCTATACATAGATCCCCTCTTTTTTGGATTTCCTTCCTACTTAGATCACCACGGAGCATTGAGGAGAGTCCCCTGTGCTGTACAATAGGTTCTCATTAGTTATCTATTTTATGCATAGCAGTGTCGGACAGGACTGAGTGACTTCATTTTCACTTTTCACTTTCGTGCATTGGAGAAGGAAATGGCAACCCACTCCAGTGTTCTTGCCTGGCGAATCCCAGGGACAGGGGGAGCCTGGTGGGCTGCTGTCTATGGCGTGGCACAGAGTCGGACACGACTGAAGCGACTTAGCAGCAGCAGCAGTGTATATACATGCTATGCATGCTAAGTGGCTTTAGTTGTCTCCGACTCCGTGAGATGCTATGGACTGTAACCTGCCAGGCGCCTCTGTCCATGGGATTCTGCAGGGAAGAATCCTGAAGTGGGTTGCCGTGCCCTTCTCCAGGGGTTGTGTCAGTCCCAGTCCCCCAGTTCATCCCACCCTCTTCTTCCCCTCTTGGTGTCCATACGTTTGTCCTCTACATCTGTGTCTCTATTTCTACCGTGCATTCTTTCACTCCTTTGCTCTGTTGAGCAAGATCAAACTTTTTTCAAAGGACTTTTCCTCGATCACTTAGGCTGGGTGGATATAGGGTGTGTAGAGTGAGGCTGGAATGCAAAGAAAGAGGTTCGAGGGCACAAAATATAGTTATGTTTTTATGGAGTTGAAATGTGTGATTCTCAGATAGCCATGTCTTGTTAAAGACTTGGCTGATACAGTTCTGAGGCTTCTCTTTCCCAGTGCCTCCATCCCTCCTCACAGCTTCTGGCCAGATGTTAGTAGCTGACTCACGGGGATCCATGCATGCTACATTGCTTTAGTCATGTCAGCTCTGTGTGATCCTGTGGACTGTAGCCCGCCAGGCTTCTCTGTTCATGGGGTTCTCCAGGCAAGAATACTGGAGTGGGTTGCCATTTCCTTCTCCAGGGGATCTTCCCGACCCAGAGATTGAACCCAGTCCCTTACTTTGCAGGCAGATTCTTTACCATCTGAGGCATCAGAGAAGCCCTGACTCACAGGGATGGAATGGTACATATCTCTCCATCTGGAAAAAAAGAAAAACACACAAAGTAAAAGGGTTGGTATAACCTTAAATGCTACACCTTTTCCCACTCAAGCAACTCAATTTACAGTATTGTGCTTAGTAAATCCCCCTTTAATTTTTCCTCAGCTCCCTTATCGGCTCTTTATGGAACAAATGTCCGTATCGATTTATTGTATTAGTAAAGAGTCTCCAGAGAAATGAACCAATAGGATCTATGTATCTTTGTATATATGTATCCATCATCCATGGGCTTCCCTGGTGGCTCAGATGGTAAAGAATCTGCCTGCAATGCGGGAAACCTGGGTTCAATCCCTGGGTTGGGATGATCCCCTGGAAGTGGGCATGGCAACCCACTCCAGTAACTTTGCCTGGAGAATTCCATGGACAGAGAAGTCTGGCGGGCTACAGTCCATGGGGTTGCAAAGAATCAGACACGACTGAGCAACTAAGCACATCCATCATCTATCTGCCTATCTACAGAGTGATACTTATTTTTAAATAATTGATTTTTGGGATTGTGAATGCTGGCAACTCCTGTAGTGCAGGCCAGCATGGTGGAAACTCAGGAAGGGTTGCAGTCTTGAGACAGAATGCCTTCTGTCAAGACCTTGCTCTTGACTCTAGCTGATTGGACAAAGTCCATCCACGATAATCTAGAGGATAACCTGCTCTACTTAATGTCCTTACTATAATTGTTAATCACAACTAAAAAAGATTACATCTCAACTAGTATTTGACCAGAGGTTGAGCACCATAGTTTAACCAAGTTGACACATGAATTTAGCCATCTCACTTGATATCAGTAACCTGCCATTATAGCTTATATATAAACCAGAAGTAGAGAGAAATGCTGGTCATTCTGAACAATGTCCTGCAGAATGCTGAGATCAAGGAACCCCTTCTTAAGTCAGAGGCAACAAGAGACATCTGGAGTGTGCTTCTCTCTCCAATTCACCTGCCTGGTAGATGTTCCCACAGTTTGACTTCAGGCATATAATATCACACTGACTAATTTGAAAGAACTTTTGTCAGTGATGGAGATGATGGTGTGTATTATTTTTACCAGCTCAAGAATTGTAAAGAGCTCTTCTTTTTTCAATTAAAAAACTTCACTCTTAAAAAAAATGGGGGAAAAGAGATAATCTACAGAAGTGCGATTGCCTGTTACTTGATAGCATCATAACTTTGTTTTCACCTATGGTATTCTGTGGGGTCGCGGAGAGTCGGACGCGACTGAGCGACTGAACTGAACTGATGGTATTCTGTTCTGCTTACGAGAAATCTTGGCCGAGTTCAGTTACTGTCTATGTTAGCTTCAAAATAAAATAATAAGTTTATCAACCAGTTCCATTTTAATAGATGAGAGGAGTTTAACACAACAGTAAGCCAACAATTAACATTTGCACAGACTTGATTTAACTGATTGCTAACTATGGCACCATAATTAGCTTATTTTCTCTTAGCTGAATTCTTTCTTTTAGTGACCTTAAAGTTGGAAGAGCATGCTCTGATTGAAATATTTATTTTTTTAACTGTTATTTATTGAAAAATAAGAGTAGACAATGTTAGCAAATGCTTTCCTAGTTATCTCAGAATAATAAACTGGTAACAGGATGGAAAAACAGTGGAAACAATGCCAGACTTTATTTTTTTGGGGCTCCAAAATCACTGCAGATGCTGATTGCAGCCATGAAATTAAAAGACGCTTACTCCTTGGAAGGAAAGTTATGACCAACCTTAACAGTATATTAAAAAGCAGAGACATTACTTTGCCAACAAAGGTCCTTCTAGTCAAGGTTATGGTTTTTCCCGTGGTCATGTATGGATGTGAGAGTTGGACTGTGAAGAAAGCTGATCGCCGAAGAATTGATGCTTTTGAACTGTGGTGTTGGAGAAGACTCTTGAGAGTCCCTTATACTGCAAGGAGATCCAACCAGTCCATTCTAAAGGAGATCAATCCTGGGTGTTCATTGGAAGGACTGATGCTAAAGCTGAAACTGC
Source organism: Moschus berezovskii (assembly GCF_049115385.1). Classification (NCBI taxonomy): domain Eukaryota; kingdom Metazoa; phylum Chordata; class Mammalia; order Artiodactyla; family Moschidae; genus Moschus; species Moschus berezovskii. Next base: position 96,072,763 of record NC_142469.1, read on the forward strand.
AATACTTTGGCCACCTCATGCGATGAGTTGACTCACTGGAAAAGACTCTGATGCTGGGAAAGGTTGGGGGCGGGAGGAGAAGGGGACGACAGAGAATGAGATGGCTGGATGGCATCACCGACTCTGTGGACATGAGTTTGAGTGAACTCCGGGAGTTGGTGATGGACAGGGAGGCCTGATGTGCTGTGATTCATGGGGTCGCGGAGAGTCGGACATGACTGAGTGACTGAGCACACACAAGCATAGATTTTTTTTTCTTTTTGTTCCCCCAGCATTTATAGTGCATTCATTTATGCCACAATATAGCCTCTCTAAATTCTGATAAATCTGGTCTGAAGTGCAAATTTATTTCTTGAAATGTAACACCACATCAGTTTAAAAGATTCTTTAGATTTTACAAAGCGTGAAATGTATTCAAATATAATTTACATAGATATTTTAATGTCTGTTTGACAATGGTTGCAGTGAAGCTCTTCATAGTTGTGTTAGGTAACTTTTACATTAAACATCAACACTTTAGAGCTCTCTGCTGAAAATGTCATTGAAGTCTGCTTCTAAAACCTGTGATGGGGGCAATAGGTCCTGGTAAAAGTAACACAATATGCCATACCATTCTGTACACAATTCAAGCTTTTAATAAGCTTTCAAAATGTGTGCCCCTTCTGAGGTAAATAAACAATATGGATGCAGTAAGAATAACCATGAGAACTAGAAATGGACATAATAAAATATAATATCTCTGAAGAATAGAACTAGGAGGTTTTCACTTTTAATTTTGTACCTTCTGCGCTCTTTGAGTATATATTTCTGCGTGCGTAACTCCAACAATAATAGTTCCAACAGTAATAGCTAAAGGTTTGTCCTTTCAAATGTACAGTTGAGTGAAAAATAAAAGGCAGTAATTTGAGATATAAAATTATGAAACTGTTCCAAGTGATTTTTATGTGAATGAAATTTCCTCCCTTTTAAATGGCTCCAAAAAATTCTAAAGCTTTCTCATCTTTTCCGCTAGCTTTATTAATATATAATTGACATATAACATTGAACTGTGGTGTTGGAGAAGACTCTTGAGAGTCCCTTGTACCACAAGGAGATCCAACCAGTCCATTCTAAGGGAGATCGATCCTGGGTGTTCATTGGAAGGACTGATGCTAAAGCTGAAACTGCAATACTTTGGCCACCTCATGCGACGAGTTGACTCACTGGAAAAGACTCTGATGCTGGGAAAGGTTGGGGGTGGGAGGAGAAGGGGACGACCGAGAATGAGATGGCTGGATGGCATCACTGACTCTGTGGACGTGAGTTTGAGTGAACTCCGGGAGTTGGTGATGGACAGGGAGGCCTGGCATGCTGTGATTCATGGGGTCACGGAAAGTCGGACATGACTGAGCGACTGAACTGAACCGAAGTTAAAAATACATAATGTGATGACTTGATACATGTATCTATTGTGAAATAATTACGACAATAAGGTTAATTAACACTTCTGTTGCCTTACATAATTACAGTTTTTGTGGTGAGTACATTTAAGATCTATTGTCTTAGCAACTTTCAAGTATTGCTAACTAATCAGCATACTGTCAGAATTTATTCATCTTATAACTGGAAAATAATACTCTTTGACCAGTATTTCTTGATTTCCTCTGCTCCTCAGCCCTGGTAACCATCATTCTATTCTCTGTTTCTGAGTTCAGCTTTTTCAGATTCCATGTGTAAGTGAAATCATACAGTATTTGTCTTTCTCTGACTTTTTTCACTTAATGTAATTCCTTTCAAAATCCATCCAATTTGTTGGAAATGTCAGGTTTTTTCCCTTTTTCTGGCTAAATAGTATTCATATGTATGTGTATATTGTATATATACAAATATATATTGTTTAAACCATTTGAGTTAACTTTTCTGAGTGGTGTAATATAGGGGTCCAATTTTATTCTTTTGCATGTGGCAATCCAGTTTCCCAGAGCCGTTAGTCAAAGAAACCATCCTTTCTTGGCTCCCTTGTCATTTTTAGTTGACATACATGCATAGATCCATTTCTTGGTTCTCAATTATATTCCATTGGTCTATATGTCTCTTTTCATGCCAGTACCCTACTGTTTTGATTACCATAGATTTGTAATATGGCTTGAAACCTTGAAGTATGATACCTCCAACTTTGCTCTTATATCTTGGGATTGCTTGGGCTCTTTTGTGGTTCCATGTGAATTTTAGGATTCTTTGCTCTGTTTTTGTAAAAAATGCCATTGGCACATTGATGGGAATTGCACTGACTCTATAGATGTTTGGAGGGTACTATGGACATTTTAACACTATACCTTCAGTATTACGATGCATGAGAAAACAGCTCTCTCTGCAGCAAGAACAGTAACGAAACTTGCCTGGCACAACTATGGTTCTGGATAGAGGAAAGGAAAATATCTTCCTTGTAAAATGATAACCACAGGCTGGCCCTCATGTGAGTGCTCAGCTCGGACTATGGTCCAGACAAACCACAGGCAGACTTTGTTCTTTAATGTGGACTCAGGCTGATAGTGACCACAGGGTGCTGGGAAAAGGAAACACAAATCCTCATGGGGGGATGGAATTTCAAGTTGGGCCTCAAAGAATTCCCACTAAAATGCTTCAAAGAATATGCACCCACAGTCAGAAATCACCAAACACCCACCTCTGCCAGAAACAAACCACTATGAGTAAGCCATCAGGGGAAAAGAAAGACAGACAATAGAATTGGACTCAGAGACTTCAGATGTTGGAGATTTAGACATTTAATACAAAAGATATATGTTTAAGAAGTAAAGGGGCACTGAAAATATTTGCAAATAGTAAGAAGTTATAAAAATGATGATACATATTTTAAAATAGACTAAAATAGAGAGCTTCTGGAAATAAAGATAATAATTATAGTGAAATAATTGCTAGATGGGCTAAACAGTAGAAGGGATATAGCAGACATTTAGTGAACTGAAAAATACATTCAAATAGTTGATCAGGAATGAAATTTAAGGAGATAAATAAATGACAGGTATGAACTTCAATTTAAGAGACATGGAGAATAGAATATGAAGGTGTAATAAATTCTAACAATGATTAGAGGAATGGTGAAGGGAATGGAAACATAATATTCAAGAAATATAATGGCTGATAAGTGTCCAGAAATGTTAAAATCACTGATCTTTGGATTCAGAAACCTACAGTTTGCCACCTTATGGAATAAGATTCTAGAAAGAATGTTTGATATATAAGAAGAAATCATAACTAAAATATTAAAAAGTATGTGAGTAAATAAAAATAAGCATGGACTAATTGAGCAATGATAATGTCTAATTTGAAGGTTCAGTAGTTAAGTAGAACTAAAATATGGGACCATAATAATATCTAAGTTGGACTGATGCGACTTGAAGTGGTCTATGAACCTCACATCCTTGGTATCGCTTTCATGTCCAGGTTTTCTCTTCTTATAAGGAGAGGGGTCAGATTGGATTAGGTCCCATCCTAATGGCCCCATTTTAACTTAATCACCGCTTTAAAAGCATTATATCCCAAAGTAGTCATACTCTGAAGGACTTGTGGTCAGGACTTCAACATAGGATTTTGGGGAGGGCTGCCTCTCAGCCTGTAGCCACACAACTTTTGCAGTAAAATCCCATCATCTGAAACAGGAAGAGACCAAAGTTATTTTGGAGGATTGAACTTGGCTATTTAACCTAAGATGATTTTTGAGAATATGGATATTAAATATGTCAGTTCTCCTCCTTTTTGATTTTATTAATGATGTTGAAGCTGAAACTCCAATACTTTGGCCACCTGATGCGAAGAGCTGACTCATTTGAAAAGACCCTGATGCTGGGAAAGATTGAGGGCAGGAGGAGAAGGGGACATCAGAGGATGAGATGGTTGGATGGCATCACTGACTCAATGGACATGGGTTTGAGTGAACTCCAGGAGTTGGTGATGAAAAGGGAGGCCTGGCGTGCTGCGTTCATGGGGTCGCAAAGAGTTGGACACGCCTGAGCGACTGAACTGGACTGAACTGAATGACTGGACATGTTTTTAAAATTCAAGAAAATAAACAATAGGCTTTATATCATAACTCAGTTATGTGCTTCTTACTTTAGTCTTATAAAACTATCATTTCTAGGGAATAACATCATGAAAAATAGTATTTTAATTTATTTTCAAGCCTGTATTGTGACTCACATTAAGAAAGCAGAGTGTGAAACCTCCTTTCAGGAGCAACTGATAATTAAAAATTAATTAATAATTCCAAAGTTCTTGAGAATAATCTTTTTTAACCACAGAGGATATTCCTCTTCTTCAGTATTGTTTGGAATATTGCATTTCTTGATTAACCTGGGTTTATTTCTAAATAATGGAACATAAATCTAGGACACATTTGCTTTCTAAATACCAAATTGCATGTGGAATTAAAGCTTACTGAGCTTTTAGGGCTGTACGCTCAACAAGAATAATCCATAATCTCTGTTTGCTGTTGGTTTTTTGTTAAGAAATATTTTGTGATATAATGAGAAGGGATTAGTTGCTCAGTCCTGTCTGACTCTTTGCGACCCCATGGATGGTAGCCCACCAGGTTCCTCTGTCCTTGGGATTTTTCAGGCAAGAATACTGAAGTGAGTTGCCATTTCTTTCTCCAGGGGATCTTCCCAACCCAGGGATCAAACCCGTGTCTCCTGTTTTGACAGGCAGATTCTTTACCACTGAGCCACCAATGAAGCCCTTTAATGGGTAATACAACGGGTCATCTAAGAACCGTAAAAATAATCAGAAGGACAGATTTCCCAAGTTGCATAATGTTATTGCCCAGTTCATTGCACATAATTTTTTTAATGACAGCCATTTTACTCAATATTTGCGTGTCAGCAGTTGAAAGATTCAGACAAACAGTGCACTTTTAGTTGTCACATTTTGGAAGAGTTCTTAGGAAAAATAATAGCCCTTTGGTTGGTTAGTAAGTGATGGGTTTCTTAGAACCTATTGCTTGCTAATTTTATTAGACAAGCAAATAAATTCAAATGGTCAGCTACATTTCAATTTGTATTCTTTTTCTAACCGTCCTCCCCTTTTGCATTCTTGGATTTTGACACTCCTACACACCAGTTACTTGTTAGAGTGTTCAAACGAAATTGTTGCAATTAATTTCCTGGTGTCTTCTCTTTGATGTGTCACTGTAATGCCTTGAATAATTTTCAGTGTCTGGCATTTGTTCAAGGACAATTTCTTGTCTTGGAGGAGGGGAAGAAGAAATGAAGGAAAGAATATATATTCTTTCTTAAACAGGAGACAAAAATCATTTTTGTCTAAATAGCCTAAAGCATTTTGCTAGATAGGTGACAAAGAACAGATAACTATTTGGCATAGTCAATTACCATAGCGATCTTTTCTCTTTGGGATAGTCATGAAGGGCAGAATTAGACCAGCAGTTGGTAATATCCGACATGTCTAGGTTATCTTGCGCAAAAGAAATTCAGATAGATGAGCTTTGCAAACTGGAGTCATCTGAAGTTTTAAAATGGCTGCAGATGTCTCAGTAAGAGACTCTTTTTAGTTTCTAATGATTAGAAAGAATGACCAGATCATGAACTCTAGGGTTATGCTTGGTCTCTCATGTCCTGCACAGGATGTTCTGAGCAGTTTCTATTTGTAACTGTACCGTGGTTCTGCTCTTCCTATTCACTCTATACTTGCATTTTAAGGTTTAGAGGTATTTTGCCTTTCCTTGCTTCTTTACAAACTTGTTTTATTTTTCCTTCCATAGTGCCATTCCTAAAGTAATGACAAATTTTCAGTAGTGGGTAAGAATGGAAAGAAATGATAAAACCATTGACCTGGAGGAGTTTCTTATTCATGGCCTTGTTCACTTTTTAATAATCAGTACCTAGCACCCAGGAGGTATTTGGTCAATTTTTGTAGAGTTGAATTGAATTCTTTAGAGAGTAAATGACAATGATGAAAATAGTATTATAGAAATTTTTCATCTAAGGGAAACATCAAGACTAAAATTTCTATATATCCTTCTTCTTATGGATCATGAGCTTTACATTGTAAAACAAACTACATTTAAACATAAGACTTTCCTTAGTGACAGATCAAGGCCAACAGAATGAACTTGAGAAATATGTGTTGAATGTGGCTCAGATGGTAAAGCGTCTGCCTTCAATGCAGGAGACCCGGGTTCGATTGGGTTGGGAAGATCTCCTGGAGAAGGAAACAGCAACCCACTCCAGTACTCTTGGCTGGAGAATCCCACAGATGGAGGAGCCTGGTAGGCTACAGTCCATGGGGTCACAAAGGGTCAGACACGACTGAGCAACTTCACTTTCACTTTCACTTTGTGAAGTATAAACCTAAGAATATAAGATTGTTCTTTTGTTCACATTAAGTTATTGCTGCTCTAACTTGAGCAGGTTCAACTATATTGACCTTAAAAATTCAGATGTGTGAAAACTTAGTATCTCTTGCTTTCTTGGTAGGCCTTTGCCCAACTTGGCTTCTCAGCAGCTTATCCATCTGGCATTAGGCTCAACCTTTCACGTTCATAATGACCATGTTTCCCTCAAAAGGATTGTATGTCTTTGGTCAAATGTAAACCTCAACACTAAGAAGTTCTTCAGTGTTTCTAGGCAAATCAGATGTGTCTTCATCCTCTATATATTGTTAAACTTGGGTTTAACATTATGTAGATTCTTTTCATATGATACTAATATATTTACATAGATAATCCCATTTAATTAATTCACTTCGTGTTTCATTCATCAACAAGCACTCACTGGTTGCCTGCTATGTACAAATTGAGGAAGACAGAAATATGATTAAGGCAGGGTCTGTGCTCTGAAAGAGCTCACAGTTTAATGGGCAGGCTAACATGTACTGGGTGTTCATTGGAAGGACTGATGCTGAAGCTGAAACTCCAATACTTTGGCCACCTGATGCAAAGAGCTGATTGATTTGAAAAGACCCTGATGCTGACAAAGAATGAAGGCAGAAGGAGAAGGGGATGACAAAGGGTGAGATGGTTGGTGGCATCACTGACTCAATGGACATGGGTTTGAGTAAACTCCAGGCGTTGGTGATGGACAGGGAGGCCTGGTGTGTTGCGGTTCATGGGGTCGCAAAGAGTCAGACACGACTGAGCGACGGAACTGAACTGAACTGAGCATGTACACAGCAGAAACGAAGAGCAGGTGAGGGCTGGAACTCAGAAGCCGTGGAGACCGGGGTCAAATCCCACTCTAACTTTGCTCCAGGGGATGTTACATGACTTTTATTTAGGAGCCTCTGTTTCCTTATTGGTAAAACAGGTTTTACATATAAAATGCTTATCTTAGTGAATAGAATTTAGGAAGTGTTCATAGAATAGTCTAAAGCAATGCTTATCCAATAGAAATGCAACCTAGTCCACATATGTAACTTAAACTTTTCTAGTATCCACATTAAAAAGGTGAAAAGGCATCAATGAAATTAATTTTAATGATATTTTTTATTTAATTCAGTATGTCCAAAATATTCAGTCATGTCCAACTCTTTCCAACCCCATGGATCATAGCCCACCAGGCTCCTCTGTCCACTGGGTTCTCCAGGCAAGAATACTGGAGTGGGTTGCCATGCCATCCTCCAGGGGATCTTCCTGACCCAGGGATTGAGTCTTCTGTATTGGCAGATGGGTTCTTTACCATTAGTGCCACCTGGGAAACCCTTTATTTACTTCAGTATGTCCAAAATATTAGCTTTTCAATGTGTCATTAGTATAAAATATTATGAATCAGCTAGTTTACATTCTTTGTTTTGTCTTTGAAATATGCTTTGTATTTTACACTTCTAGCAATTTGAGGGTATTTGAATCTGTATGTAGATTTCATAAATTTTAGGGTGGAAAAAAGTAGATTTACGGACCCAAGTAGATCCAAATAAAAGGTTTTTGCAAACTGAATTGAGCATCAATTTTAAAATTTAGTCCAACTAAGACTAAGTTAAAAATTCTGGTCCTTATTCACACTAACCACATTTTAAGTGCTCAGCAGCCTTAGGGGGCCAGTGGCTATCATACTGGGTAGTGTAGTTCAAGAATGACAGCTCAGTAAGATGAGTGCTATAGCAGAGGCATGAGCAGAGAGCTCTAGGGAGTTAAGGAAGGAGTCCGTGGAGTGGATCTTGAAAACCCAGTAGAAACTTACCAAGAAGAGAGGAGGAGGGAAAATACGTCCATCTGATCTCTTGGAAGCGTGTGAAGTAGCAACAGTAGACTCATTTAATCATTTAACAGCAAGTCATCGAACACACATCATGTGAGATGCAGGGGCTAGGTGTTGGGGCTTCAGTTAGCTAGACGTGGTCCTTGAGCTTAAGGAGCTTAGAGACTAACTGTGATTCTTGGGCCTGTTTTTCAGAAAGATAGATGTGGGTGTCATTTTGGGTATGCCAAAATGCCTCGCCTCTGTAGCTCAGATTTCTAGCTTATTACCTTCAAAGGATCCTTGTGAATAGGACTTTTTGGAGCTATAAGCAAATTTACTTTGCTTATTCATTTCCAGTGAAAAAAGCTGTTTTGTTCTTGTTTTATTATTGCTTATAATTGGTATGGCCTGTACTGGAAGTTTCCTGTGGCATCTAGCTCTAGTAGTCATTTGCTTGTTGGCATTTCAACTGTCAGCTGTTGGGTTGAGCTAAATCTCGTTCCTGTCTGGCTCTTTTAATACCTGGGCAGTGGTGGAGTGGTTGCTGTTCTGTTAGCTGTCTGGGATATTGGACCTGTCCCTGAGACAAACAGAAGATGACTTAGATTCAGATGAATCATTTCTGCTGCTAGTGAAAACCCTCATAGAGTCATCAGCACGTTACTTAATTTTGCAATTCTGAGTCCTTAGTATATGTATCAAGTCAACTCTCAAATTTGCCGATTTCTGTCCAATTGAGTGTATAGATTTTGCCTGTTGCTTTGTCTTCACCAACTCTCTCTGAACATTAGGCAAAACAAACAAACAAAGACACCAGCAAAATAGACAAGAAACAGCTTGGTAATTCTAGAAAGATTCTCAAGAAAAACTATTTTCTACAAGATAATTGTCTACTCCTTCGAATATTCATTAAAGGAGACTTCCATTGCATCCCTGATTATGTTTTTCAATATCTCATAATCCTTCTGGTTACAGGAAGCTTTTCCTAAAATCTAATACATATGTCCATTTTCTCATTGGATGTCTTTAATAAGGCTACTTCCCATCAGTAATAGAGCTCTCTTATCTTCTGAGAAATATGGGCTGAGATGACATTCAAAACCAACTGTGAGAAATTAAAATATCTAAGTAGAATTCAATTTGGGAACCAAAACACTAGAAATAGCAAATTTGGTAATCAATTTTGGCATTGAAAGCTAGGATAAAGACAGCAGTTATAGCATCTATGTGTACAAATGCATCTTTTTTACACAAAGTAATTTTAACCTCTGTTGCTAAGCTCCAGCCATACTTGAACAGACAGTCGGATTCAGAACCTGTTGTCTACTCTTGGTTGTAATAATTTGAGCACTGAGGGGCTACTATTTTCAAGTATTGTTTCTATGATTAAAAGTGATTTTAAATAGGTAAATTGCACATTTCATGGGCTAAGTAGTTATTTTTAGAAAATCTCTTTTTGAAAACCTTGTTAGGTATAATGTAAAAAGCAAAAAATTAAAGTGCATGTGGGTATTACATTTTAGAAATGTAAGCGTCCCTTCCTACCTTTTCTTCACTCCTTCATTAATCCACCAGTTCTCCTGGCAGCTATGAAAGTAAAATGTCTGTTGCTCAGTCGTGACTCTTTGAGACCCCATGGACTGTAGCCCGCCACGCTCCTCTGTCCATGGAATTCTCCAGGCAAGAATACTCGAGTGTTTTGCTATTTCCTCCTCCAGGGGATCTTCCCAACCCAGGATTGAACCCAGGTTATAACCCAGTGGTTATGGCCATATTTTAAATGATTTGCTTGTGTCTTTCACAGCAAACAGAGAGTCCTGACTTCCTGCTTTAGAAGATTAAGAATATAGATCATTTATTCGATTCCTTCTCCCTTCCCCTTTCTCCACCCATCAATTTCTGTTTCATGCACAAGTGTGTGTGCATGTGCTTGTGTGTGTGTGTGTGTTATATGCCTGCTCTTGGGTTTATTTTGTCTAGAAGATAGTTCAGGAAGAAGATAGGTCAGAGTTGCTGCCTGCCCATCTTCCTTACAGGGAAGGATTCTCATGCTGGAAACCTTGACCTTTTCCAGGAAGATCACTTACATTTCCTTGCAGATTGTTCCTTGTCCTCCAGCCTAAGTACTGGTGGGCTTTTTTGTGAGCAGCAGCCCTAGGATTTCAGATCTCTGCTAGGCTTCTGTTACCCTACTTCATCTCATCCCACCCATCAATCATTTGTCTTCCAGGAATTCTGTGAAAGGTGTTTGGTTGGTTAATGTTATATTCCTCCAGTTAGCAGCACTTTTAAGACTGCGTCCCTCCTGTATATCATTATCATTTTAATAGGCTCTTGGATTATTAGTACTAATTACAAAAACTATACTGTATCTGTCTTTTAAGCATCTATTTCTTTGTTACTTGGGTGTCTCATAAATGCATATAGTAATTCTTTCCCCAAATAATGTGAAGAATGGAAGTAAATAACTATCTTCTTTGCTTGCTGTGCTGTGCTGAATCACTCTGCCCTGTCCAACTCTTTGTGACTTCATGGACTATAGCCCGCCAGGTTCTTCTGTCCATGTGGATTCTCCAGGCAAGAATACTGGAGTGGAATGCCATGCCCTCCTCCAGGGGAGCTTCCCAATCCAGGGATCGAACCCAGATCTCCCACATTACAGGCTGATTCTTTACCGTCTGAACCACCAGGGAAGCCTAAGGATACTGGAGTGGGTAGCCTATCCCTTCTCCAAGGTATCTTCCTGACCCAGGAATCGAACTGGGGTCTCCTGCATTGCAGGCAGATTCTTTACCAGCTAAACTACCAGGGAAGCCCTCTTTGTTTGCTACTTGGGCTTAATTGTGAGGTCAATATAATTAAAGGCTCCAACTTCAGATAGTTTTATAGAATATACTTATATTTATATATGAATCTCCAAATATAATCTCTGGTCTCCTCTTTTTATTTCTGGGTGAGCACCAGAAACCCCGTGTGTGTGTGTGTGTGTGTATGTGTGTGCGCGTGCTAAGTTGCTTCAGTTGTGTTTGACTCTTTGTAACCCTATGGAAGAATTGATGCTTTTGAACTGTGGTGCTGGAGAAGACTCTTGAGAGTCCCTTGGACTGCAAGGAGATCCAACCAGTCCATTCTAAAGGAGATCAATCCTGGGTGTTCATTGGAAGGACTGATGCTAAAGCTGAAACTGCAATACTTTGGCCACCTCATGCGACGAGTTGACTCACTGGAAAAGACTCTGATGCTGGGAGGGGTTGAGGGCGGGAGGAGAAGGGGACGACAGAGAATGAGATGGCTGGATGGCATCACCGACTCGATGGACATGAGTTTGGGTGAACTCCGGGAGTTGGTGATGGACAGGGAGGCCTGGCGTGCTGTGATTCATCGGGTCGCAAAGAGTTGGACACGACTGAGCGACTGAACTGAACTGAACCCTATGGACTGTAGCCTGCCAGGCTCCTCTGTCCATGGGATTCTCCAGGCAAGAATACTGGAGTGGGTTGCCATGCCCTCCTCTAGGGGTTCTTCAAGACCCAGGGATCAAACCCATGTCTCATTATGTCTCCTGCACTGGCAGGAGGATTCTTCACTACTACTGCAACCTAGGAAGCCCACAAGAAATCCTAGGCACATATATACTCAATAAAAAGTTGTTAAATTAAGATGGAAAATAGTCCTCCCAATAAAGTGAAAGCAAAGCATAAGAGCCCACTAAAGTCCTAACACACTCCTCAGGCTGCTGATCCAGGACTGTGGGTTTTCAACTCCATCCCACTTATTATTGCATATGTGACAGCAGGCAGCTTCAAAAGCCCTCCATCAAAAGTGGGTCCAGGAAACTATGTCAAAATAAGTAAAGTGGCTTTCTTGTTTTCTCTTTATGCAGTAAAGTATGTTGTGACCTGTAGTGGAAAGCTTACTAAATCACATTTTAAAAAAACCTTTGTAACCAGGAGAGAGGTGCTCATTGAGAAAGAGGCAAGAGAGAGAACAGGAGAGAGACAGATTCCCTAAGCCTGCCCATTTTTTGCTTAAGGTACATTTGTTTGAGAATTTATCATTGAAAGGATCAATTTCCCCACTTTCCAAGGCAGGTTTCTTACCTTGACTTAAAATGAATCTTTATAAATACTATTTAAATAATGTCATTTTCCCAGATGCAAAGAAGAGATCTTTAGGCCTGTCACGTGCCCTCACATACCCTCAGCATTTCACAAACTTCAGCATGGAACCTTGTTGAGGGGATGCACAAGTAGAGAAGGCACAGATGGGCACACACTCAAGCTTCAGTGTGCTCAGGCATCACCTTCTATGTTCTCAAGGTCAACATCTGCGTGAAAAGTAGCCCTTAGGAGCAGGGGTGTTTGCTCTAGATACCTAACTCCTGAGTCTGCCAAAGGATTTTTGACTTCCCATGCTGGAAAAGCAAACAACTCTTACTGATCAGCCTAACTGCTTGTCTTTCTTCCTTCTGACCATCTATCCAGGATTTATTGAACACTTAGGAGATAGAAAAGAGAACTGTATACAACTCTTCTAGGTGCATAAGCTCATAAGTAAGAATTTCAAATGAGAAATGCTATATGGTTATGATTTAAAATGTATGTCAATTATTTGATGAGAGCAGTTTAAAGTTCAGCACTGAAATTCTAAATATATTGTGTTCTTAGTTTTTTTGGTCAAACCTTCACAAACTGAATCATCCATACTGTTACTGTATTGGATTTATTTCACCTAACTGGCAAGAATTGTAGGGGAAACTGAATACCTTCGCAACAAAATTACTTACACGGCAAACTGATTCTCTCACCTTGAATCCTAGTGAGTACTGTGACTATTAATAAGCTCCCAGTTAATGAATGAGAAGGCAATGGCAAGCCACTCCAGTACTGTTGCCTAGAAAATCCCATGGACAGAGGAGCCTGGTTGGGCTACAGTCCATGGGGTCGCTACTAGTCGACAAGACTGAGTGACTTCGCTTTCACTTTTCACTTTCACACATTGGAGAAGGAAATGGCAACCCACTCCAGTGTTCTTGCCTGGAGAATCCTAGGGATGGGGGAGCCTGGTGGGCTGCCGTCTACGGGGTTGCACAGAGTCGGACACGACTGAAGCGACTTAGCAGCAGCAGCAGCAGTGAATGATCACCAGACACTGGGCACTGTTTAAGCACTTCCTGTTTACTGGCTTGTTTCCTCACCATGGCAACGCTTTGAGGAAGGGGCTTTTGTTTTTAATTCTCTTCTTTTCGGGTGAAGAAGCCGAGGCACGGAAAAGTTACACCGCTTTCTCAAAGTTTCTCCACTATGAAGGTGATGAGAGGCCACATTCTTCCGTGCTCACATCTGTGTCATACTGAGTATTATCTGCTTTACTGCAGTTTCCTAAGGAAAGACATTGCCTACCAAGCATATTAATATCTTCTCATAGACAGCTCATCGTATTAGTCCTTACAGCATGCTTGAACCAACGTTCTTGTCTATAAAAAACGAGGAGATCATGACTGCCGGCCGTGGTTACCACAGAATTGCATTAAAATTTCTCTGCACAGTGTTGAGATGCTTCTCAGTTTGACTGCACTCCCCTGGACACATACTTCCTTCTCTCAGCACATACCCTCTGCTTTCGCCAGAGCAGCCACCTCTCTGTCATCTAAATGTGTTATACGCGTGCCCAGGCTCAGGTCTCTGCTCGTGTGGTTTCCGTGTTGCTGCTTCTGCCCCACTGTCTTCATTGTGTCTTTGTGTTTTCGTCTCCATCGTATCTGACGGTCTGCACCACCCCCCTGCGCTTAGTACACCGCTTCTCCATTGCTTTTCCTCTCCTCGAAATGCTTTAAGCTTGTAGGTTGTGCCTCAGGATTGGGCACCAAGTCTCGCAGTGCCTCATTTTGATCCTATGAGACCATGTTATATATATAACTCTTTATAGATCATTTACTTTGTAGCAATTGAATAATAAACATGTCCGTAGAGGCAAAATTAGAACTTTGGGGTCTATCCCAATATGCAAAATAAGTTAAAGTGCACTGTTTTCAGTCCCTAATACATGCCTTGAACATCACAGATCGTCAGTGAATATTTGGGGGAATCACATTTGTTATATTGGTTTCGTGAGCAAATCTCGTAAGTGTCACAGTTGGAGTACAGTACGGAGAAGCTGATCCTTTGAATCATCTTAAACAGGTGGGAAGCCACTGTCTCCTTAGTAAAGACAAAGGAGATTTGAGTGACAAGAAGGTTTTCAGCCCATCTGAAGGTATTTATTCTAATACTTGTCCCAGCTGACCAAAATGGGCCAAATAATCTCTCATAAGCAGGTGCTATTTTCTCCCTACCTAAATGCCCTTCCTTGTCCTGGCCAAAGGAAGAGCAAGATGGTAAAATAAAACAAGAAGACAATGTGAAGAGCTTCTCCCTGTTTATTGTTTTGCCCAATCTTAGTTAATAGGACTAGATTTGATCATTCTTTGGGGAAAATCAATATTAATATATATTTGGCTCCTTAGTTTTCTCGTAATATACTCATTTATTTTTTGCCCATTAATTAACATATAATCTACCAATCAACTAGTAAGTGAAAAGATCTGTGGTAGCCCATTCAAGACAGGAATTGAGACATCAAATGTCTATAAACCCAAACTGTTGTGCTCCAATTCCACAGTTGTTTTTGGTAGTAACCTTAGGAAACTTAGAATGCTTTCAGTTCAGTTCAGTTCTTTTCCAGTGAGTCAACTCGTCGCATGAGGTGGCCAAAGTATTGCAGTTTCAGCTTTAGCATCAGTCCTTCCAGTGAACACCCAGGATTCATCTCCTTCAGAATGGACTGGTTGGATCTCCTTGCAGTCCAAGGGACTCTCAAGAGTCTTCTCCAGCACCACAGTTCAAAAGCATCAATTCTTCGGCGATCAGCTTTCTTCACAGTCCAACTCTCACATCCATACATGACCACGGGAAAAACCATAGCCTTGACTAGACGGACCTTGGTTGGCAAAGTAATGTCTCTGCTTTGTAATATACTATCAAGGTTGGTCATAACTTTCCTTCCAAAGAGTAAGCATCTTTCAATTTCATAGCTGCAATCAGCATCTGCAGTGATTTTGGAGCCCAAAAAATAAAGTCCGACACTGTTTCCACTGTTTTTCCATCTATTTCCCATGAAGTGATGGGACCAGATGCCATGATCTTAGTTTTCTGAATGTTGAGCTTCAAGCCAACCTTTTCACTCTCTTCTTTCACTTTCATCAAGAGGCTTTTCACTCTGATTTTTTTTTAAAAAAGTTGTTTTCTTCTTTTCAGTCTCAGTCCTAGTGTTGCACAATGAGACGGAGGACACAAAGCGTCCCGGAGGGTTAACACTGTAGCTGTAAGAACTTCACATGGACAAGTATAACCCATTGCAAGCTCTAACACTGATGCATCAGAAGAGAAATGTCCCCTGAGAAGTAATGTGCAGAATAGTTATGATTGCTGGAAGCTGATTGATCCAGGAATTTAAGTTATTTCTCAACAAACTATCATTCCACTGTCTGCCTCTTTCTTGACACTGACTGTGCTTTTAGCAGAGCAAAAGTGATTTGAAATTTTTGTTAGAATTCAAAATTCAAATCAAGCTCACTTTGCTAAAAGTCCATTGGATGGGGTAGCAGAAGAAAAAAACATAGAAATGAAAGAAAAGGGAATGGAAAAACTTTAGAGATACCACCACCATCCTGAAAAGATTAACAAACAGGCCACTGAAAGCCAGGGGGAGGGAAAGGGCACTTGGAGGTGTTCCTGAAGTCTTCTGGAAGTGCTGAGGGGATCCTAGCCCTCCTTGGTATTTGCTAGAATTTTGTTGTTAGGAAGATTATTTGCTTTCAGATGTATTGCTTTCATATTTTCTGTGTGGTTAAGACTGTTCTTTTTCTCGTTGTTATTTCTCTGAGTCATTCCAAAAGGGAGGTAGTAAATGGCTAGGTAAATTGTATGTGGAAACATGCTATTTACATATAGCCACAAAGATATTGAGGCCTAGCCCAAGAGATTCTACCATTAGGATATTATAGTTGCCAATAAAATCAGCATTATGTTTTTTAATTGATTCCTAGACCCTTGCAAGGGGAATTCCCTGGTGGCTCAGTTGTGAAGAATCCACCTGCCAATGCAGAAGATATGAGTTCACTCCCTGGGTTGGGAAGATCTCCTCAAAAAGGAAATGGAAACTAACTCCAATATTCTTGCCTGGGAAATCCCATGGACAGAGGAGCCTGGCAGGCTGCAGGGTTGCAAAGAGTTGGACATGACTTAGTGACCAAACAACAGCAACAAGACCCTTGCAAACATTTACTCAGAATCTTCTTGAATGTTAGTTTTGTGAAAAGCACTGTTCTGGGTTCTTTGGGGAAAACAAAGATGAGTGAGCCTGCATCTTCCTCTCCAGTAAGTTCACGCATTAGAGGGGTGGTATCTTCTAGAACTGGACAAAGGCTGACAGAAAGGATCAAAAACCTAATGTAAAATGAAAATCAGTTACATTTTTCTGAAGGCATGTCGTTAATCACTCACAGTTTTGCAAACTTCAGATAAAGACGACATCATTGGTCTACTTAGCCAAATATAATCAGTTCTCCTAAGACTGAGAACTGTTTTTTATGTCTTCATGTTTTTATGACTAAGAACTGTTTTCTTCCTGCCAGCTCACATTCTGAAGTTTAGGTATTCTTCACATTCTCATTGTATTTCAAGCAGAATCCTATCACACACCTGCATGTGTTTCAGATGATTTGGCCTCACTATCAGTTTCTAGTCCTAAAATTTGAATTTTATTGGTGTGTAAGATGCCTTGGACAGAATATTAGAAGTCCTTCAAACTGGATTGGGTGGCCATTTCTTACCTCATTTGTCCTGGCCACCCCTTATAATGGTTGTGTCAAAGTTAATGACCAAGTGGGTGGTCCTGTCCCCCTGGCCAATTCTCAGCTGGCCAGTTACATTTGGAGAAAAACTCACACATCTGAGATGTCTTTATAAGAGATATGAAAGTTGAAGAGCATACATTTTTGAGGTTTTGCCTATTTTGTGTATAACTTCATGGTCGATTTTACTCTCTTAAATCTTAAAGTCATTTTATAATTCATTAAATTACCTCTTTATTTGAAGACCTGCCATTTACCTGTAGTCTTCAAATCCTGATAAATTTTTCACAGACATTCTTTAGTTAAGTAAGGGTATAAATGGTTTCCCTTAGTATTAATAGCGTATGAAGTGAGTCACTGAGTGTGAGTCATTAAGGCCAATTCCTGTACGTGCTCCTAAGTAGCAGTTTGTTTGTTTGTTTAATAGATCCATATGGACAGAGGAGCTTGGTAGGCTATAGTCCATGGGGTTGCAAAAGAGTCAGACATGACTTAGCAACTAAACAACAAGATCTGTGTTATAACTTTTTTCCTTATCTCTTTGTCTCTTATGCACAAAGCATTCCAATAGTTGATAATATTCTTGCTCTTCAATAATGTTTTCAGAGCATTCCAAGAAAAGTGAGGGAAGAAAGAGAACTTCCCTGCTGTAATGTGATGTGCTTGAAATTGTTAGCATCCTCTGTGTATCTGGGAAGTCACTGACTGCTATCACTCCCTACCAGGGGTTCTTAACCCAGGGTCCATGAACCCACAGAGTTCTTAAAAAAGAACTGAATGTCAGTATTGTTTTGTTGTTTAGTCCTTAAGTTGTGTCTGACTCTTTTGTGACTCCATGGATTGTAGCCTGCCAGGCTCCTCTGTCCATGGGATTTCCTAGGCAAGAATACTGGAGTGGGTTGCCATTTCCTTCTCCAGGGGATCTTCCTGACCCAGGGATCAAACCCACTTCTCCTGCATTGGCAGGCAAATTGTTTACCATCAAGCCACTTGGGAAGCCCAATTTCAGTATAACGGGTTTTATTTTGTGATTTTTAAAATATCTTCTTTTATGTATTTAGAACTCTATTCTGAGAAGAGTCCATGGACTTCATCAGACTTCTAAATTGAGCAGAATGTTTAAGAATCTTGTCATAAATGTATTTCAACCTACAAATTTAGATGATGGAACTCATGGGCATGGTGTAAAAAGAAAATATGTCATAATATTTGTGGCACATTTTTTTTCATTCAAAAGAAACCAAAGCAATGATAGCTACTATTTATTTGTCAACTGCCAGTATTTCAATGTCAATATTTTTAGTTTTAACCACAACATACTGTAGGGATAGTATCATTCCCATTTTCTAGGTGAATTAACTGAAACCCAGGGCAATTCAGTTATTGAAACAATACATTAAAAGCAGACATTATGCTAGGCATCAGGGATGAAATAATTCACACAAAGTCACATCACTAGGAAGTGGCAAAGTTGAGCTCAACAAAGCCTATTGCCCCCACCCCACTACCCCCATCTCACGTTGCATCTTCATAGTTCTGATTCTGCATTAGAAAAGTAAAAAATCCTACTGAAAAATACAGACCTCTAAGAAGGTAGCCAACAGATATTTTTTCCTTTGTATAAAAATGAAACATAATTAAATTATCCTGCAGAATATTAGTAATTCTGCATATACTTTTCTTCATTCTAGCATTGCCTGAGCAAACCAGAGTCTAATCTGGAATAAGCTCATTCTCTTTTAGGACCATCACTAGTCTATCATCATGAGATGGAATGATATGTCATTTTCAGTGATGGTATCTGTATGTCTGTGAATTCAAGAAAACATTTCTACCCCTGGGCCTCACTGCTGCTGCTGCTAAGTCACTTCAGTCATGTCCGACTCTGTGTGACCCCATAGACAGCAGCCCACCAGGCTCCCCCGTCCCTGGGATTCTCCAGGCAAGAACACTGGAGTGGGTTGCCATTTCCTTCTCCAATGCATGAAAGTGAACAGTGAAAGTGAAATTGCTCAGTCGTGTCCGACTCTTCGCGACCCCACAGACTGCAGCCTACCAGGCTCCTCCGTCCATGGGATTTTCCTCATTAAATAGTCATAAACCTTGCCTCTAATTTGGCTCATGTGCCATTGGTTTGTGTATGGTGGGGAGGGAAAGGTATGGAGGAGTGGTTTCGAATTTTTTAGTGATCCCGTGATTTTCTCTTTGTCTTCTGGAACAGTTAGAACAAGAGACTTTACAGTCTCGAAGACAGATTATATTTTCCTTGTGGAGTGTTATCCATGTTTATGATGATAAACACAATTTCTTGGAATCAAAATAGCCACTGCATGCCCTTGTCCAAATCTGGCTCAACTCTTCTTTGTGGATTGGAGGCTGATTTGAGAAGCTGATCTTGACAAGAGCAGTTGAAAATGTGATGAAGAGTTTTAACCCATTATAACCTGGAGGATACCCTAACTGCTATTCATAGGTGGTAGGAAGAGAAAAGGGAAAAAAAAATTCTTTCCTTTGGGTTTATGACAGGGGGTTATAGATTGGACATCTGACTAATGCAGACTTAGTGGGCATGGATATTCTCTTTAATTTTAATTTGTAAAAATAAAGACAACTTCTCCATAAGAGTGCTTCCCAGCAGGCTCAGTGGTAAAGAATTCGCCTGTAATGCAAGAGACACAGCTTCAATCCCATGGACAGAGAAGGGAGCCTGACAGGCTGCAGTCCATGGGGTCGCAAAAGAGTCAGACATGACTTAGCAGCTAAACAACAACAGTCTCCACAAGAAGAAGAAATAATTATGTTCAAAATATGTTTAGTTCCAAGAATTCAAAATAGACAAAGCAATTTCAAGTTTCATTTTCCTCAAACGTCATTCCAGGTTGATACTTTGGTTGCCAGGTTTGTAAGAAACAAAACTACCCCATTGGCTCTGCCTGCTCCCCTCTGGGACGAGCAGTGGATGGCTCCAAGGCAGGTGGCCCCCTCAGTGCAGTCAGACCATGTCTCTTGTCCCCAAAGAGGAAGCTGGTGCAGGGTCTGCTGGGAGGCACGAGGTGACAACATTGCATAGGCCGGAGCTCCTTTTGCAGTCTAAGTGGACTTTCCCAGGGTCCTGGGGGAGGGAGAACCCAACTGCATCGGCTCCTTGAGGCTGGGACCCTGTCTGTCCTCAGGATTCCCTTGGGATTAAAGAAAAAGAGCACACGTGATCTTTTCATGCTCATCTCCTAATGTGAGAAAGTGGATGGAAGCGTTGCCTCTCAGGCAGCAGTGTATTTTATGCCATTTTTGAATTCTTATTATTGAAAGTATTTTGATAAAAAGTCACAAGCATGGCCAGAGTTGTGTTGTTTTTTTTTTTTTTTTTCCGGAATCAGTAAATAACAGATGTTTATTTTTCCCTTTCTGGACATCTGTTTAATAATTTTGGACATAATGAGTACAAAGAAAAGAAAGCATATGCCAGTCCCATGCTGATTTTTATTTTCTCTTTTAAAGTTATCAAGTCATTGTTTTCAGTATGGGGGAACAAACAGCTATCTTTCTGATGCACTGGCATTTTTCATGGCATCTTGGTGTCCTTTTCTCTGCACATCCTTTCTAATTGATACTATCAATCACATGATTTCACTTCTCACCTACTTTTTAATAAAACCCAAATTTATGATTTCAGGCTGCACCAGGCTTCTCAGCCTCAGACTCTTATTTCAGCAATCCACTAGACTTGATCCTTTCCTGGTGGCTCAGCAGTAAAGAATCTGTCTGCAATGCAGGAGAGGCAGGAGACCAGAGTTCGATCCCTGGGTCAGGAAGATCCCCTGGAGAAGGAAATGGCCACTCCAGGATTCTTGCCTGAGAAATCCCATGGACAGAGGAGCCTGGCGGGCTATAGTCCATGGGGTCACAAAGAGTCAGATATGACTGAGAGACTGACCACCACTAGACTTTTCCATGTGGTTGCGCCTTATGAAGCTTAGACTAAGTATGTTCCACCCGAAGCGCACTGCCTTCCCCTGTGAACCTCCTCTTCCTTCTGTCTGCCCATCACATGGCCAACTCCACTGTCTAGATCCTCCAGAGGTGCTGGGCCTCTTCTCTCCCTCTTTTCATCTCATCAGTTGCTAAATTCATTTTATTCACCTTCCTTAATATCTCCTCAGTGGGTCTCTTTCAGTTCATTCTCGGGGAATGAAGTCTTAACGAGTCACCCTAGTTAATGCTCTTATTTTTAAAATCCTCCAGTGGCTCTTCTTTGCACCAGAGTGAAGCCTAAGCTCCGTGGCAACCAAGTGGCCCTGTCTTCCTTCTCCAGCTCCGTTTCTGACTACACCTCCCTCTCCTCTGTGCCCCGGCTTATCTGGTCTAGGGACACTTCTAGGAATGTTCCACCCTCTCTAGTCCCTCTGTAGGTTTGCCTCCCCTTTATCAAGTAGGCCATCAAGACCTGAATCAAAAATATGAGAAAGGCTTGCCACTGTGGATTAGCCGCCAGTCCTGTTGCGTCCAGTGAACCCTGGACAGTCCTCTAATGTGATCTTAGATACTACTTTTTTATTTTATTTTTAACCGTTTCATAATTGAGGTATAGTTAATTTACAAAGTTGTATTAGTTTCAGGTATATAATAGCAAAGTGATCCAGTTTTATTCATATATTTATGTATAAATATTTATGCATATATATACTCTTTTTCAGATTCGTTTCCATTATAGATTGTTACAAGATATTGAATATAGTTCCTAGTGGATCCTTGTTGTTTATCTATTTTATATGTAGTAGTGATTGCAAGGGAGAAACTCAGGCCCAAGGCGGAGAAGGCAATGGCAAGCCACTCCAGTACTGTTGCCTAGAAAATCCCATGGATGGAGGAGCCTGGTAGGCTGCAGTCCGTGGGGTCACTGAGGGTCGGACACGACTGAGCGACTTCACTTTCACTTTTCACTTTCACACATTGGAGAGGGAAATGGCAACCCACTCCAGTGTTCTTGCCTGGAGAATCCCAGGGACTGGGGAGCCTGGTGGGCTTCCGTCTATGGGGTCACACAGAGTCGGACATGACTGAAGTGACTCAGCAGCAGCAGCAGCAGCAGTGATTGCAATCTTTTAAAAAATTGGACCATCTTTTCTTTTAGCTTTGATGTCAGAGACCAAGACATATTAAAATTTTTGTCCATAACATTAATACTGTGCCTGACACATAGTAGTGTTCAAAAAAGTGAAGAAATTCATTTTTCTGTAACTAATTTATGCTTGTATATACTCCAGAAATACTGTATGTGCAATATGCATTTTTTTTTTTAGTGGTTGGATTGGGTATTTAAATTTCACGTCTTGTTCCTTAAAACGTTGGGTTTGCGCAAAGGTTTTATGGACTTTTTTTAAGACTTAAGCAACACTGTACTCAAAAGGACAATTTCCCAATGAAAGGGAAAGATACCTTTCTATTTTAATCCATGATCATGTTTAGACTTGTTTTTAGAGACTGGGAGGTCTAACAGCTAAATCCTCCAAGTATTCTTCTTGTCTTATTAGCGTGTTCTCTCTGCCTTTGTCTCTGTCTCTCTCCCTCTCCCTCCTGCTCTGCTTTCTGCCTATTCCACAGCAATTATTTCAGTCCCCTGCCTTTGCTACTCTAACACCTTGTCATCTCCTTTGCCCCGCTAAAGACTAGCTCCCCTTCTTTTTCCCTGAGATACTGGATACCTTCTTACAGGGAGTCCTTCAAATTGCCACACCTACTGCTGGAAAATAATTCACCTACACTCATGACCTCATTCATTGGCTTCTCTCCCCACCCCACCCCGATTCATTTGAGAAATGTTTGTTAAGGGCCTTTTCTCAGCCAGGCACTGCATTAAGTACTGCAGGTAAAATGCCATCAAGACAGCCCCTGTGTTCAGTCTGTTTCCATTCTGGTGAGTGATGCTAAAGAGCACAGGCATTCACAGATGAGAGCAACCCTACGAATAAGAACTTAATCTCGACGCTGTGAGTGCTAAGTCATTGGAAGAGTGTCCTGGGAGGAGGGAAAGTATATGCAGTAGCCCAAGGAGTAGCCTTCTCTGTAACCTCAAGAGATTGAGGTGTCTATGCCTCAGATATTTTCCTATGTTTTGGCACTCAACACCTGCTGTTATTATCATATGTTCATTTTCTTTGCTTCCCCTGTAGACTAGGAGCTTTTTGAGAATGAGAACATTGTCCCATCTCTGTACCCACAGTACCCAGCCTCCTGCCACATTTATATATTTTGGGGATGCTCAAGAAATATTTGGTGAATATTGAGCATGACCAGGTAAGAGGCAAAATGTTACAGTTTCTTATTGCTGTGGGTTGAATTGCATCTTCCCCAAAAGATATGCTGAAGTCCTCACCCCCAGAACCTGTGAATATGACTTTATTTGAAAATAGTATTTTCAGATGTAATCAAGTTAGGATGGAGTCCTACTTGATTAATGTGGCCCCTAATCTTATATGACTGGTGTCCTTATAAAAAGAGAAAAGACACAGAGACACACAGAGAAAGCCATGTGATGGTGGGGGAAAGATTGGAATGACCCATCTGCAAGCCAAGGAATGCTAAGGATTGCCAGTGACACCGGAAGCTGAGAGAAAGGCGTGGAACACTGCTGCCCCAGAGTCTTCAGAGGGAGCATGGCCCTGCTGCAACTTTGATTTCAATTTCTTGTTTCCAGAAGTCTAGTTTTTTGTGTTCTGGT
This sequence comes from Moschus berezovskii, assembly GCF_049115385.1. Lineage (NCBI taxonomy): Eukaryota > Metazoa > Chordata > Mammalia > Artiodactyla > Moschidae > Moschus > Moschus berezovskii. The sequence continues at coordinate 96,096,563 of NC_142469.1, forward strand.
TTTAAGCCACCCAGTTTGTGGAACCTTGTAATTGCAGCCTTAGAAAACCAATACAGCTTCTCTTTACTTTGACTGGAAAATACTATTGTCATTCCTGTTGTAAACCTTAGGCAGTCAACATTATGGATGAGACCCAATACCAAGCCATGGGCTGTATTGAGTTAGCATAAACATGAAATCATTCTTGCTTTGAAGGTAACTGGCATTTAGAGAATCTCTCTTTCAGGTTTTCTTAGTTACCCACTTTATTTTTAGAGTTGTTATTTAATGGAGTGGCAAGAACGGCTGTGCTTATAAAAGGATCCCCCGTGGATGAAAGGAATGTAGTCTCTGACTTTCTATCTCCCTTTGGCCTGTCTCAACACCGGTGTAGCTAAGGTCAGTGTTCATTGACTTCAGATATGGGGTGGAAGATGCTGAAATCTGTTCTTTCCCCTTTCTGTTGCTTGTTCTCTCTGGGGCTGAAATTTGTGTAGGATAATGGGAAGATGTGGGCCGTGGGCACTTTGAGAAGACTGGAGGAGAGGGAGCAATCTTGTCTAAATAAATCCCCGCACATGCTTGTGAGACCCTCCGGCCTCCACATCGCCAGACTTGCAGGCCTGCCTCTTCTTGTTACGGCGCCCTGGACCTTGTCCTCTGATTTCTCAGCAAAGGTATTCTTATGTGAATTGATACTCAGCGGTTCTTTTACTTCTTGAAGATTTGGGCTTGCAAAACTCCCATTCTAACCTTCCAATTTCTTTCTTTTTTTTTTATTGGAGGCTAATTGCTTTACAATATCATATTGGTTGGTTTTGCCATACATTGACATGAATCCGCCCCGGGTGTACATGTGTTCCCCTTCTTGAACCTCCCTCCCACCTCCCTCCTCCCAATATCCTCCCTCTGGGTCATCCCCGTGCATCAGCCCCAAGCATCCTGTATCATGTGTCAAACCTGGACTGGTGATTCATTTCACATATGATAATTTACATGTTTCAATGCCATTCTCCCAAATCATCCCACCCTCACCCTCTCCCACAGAGTCCCAAAGACTGTTCTATACACCTGTGTCTCTTTTGCTGTCTCGTATACAGGGTTATCGTTACCATGTTTCTAAATTCCATATATATGCGTTAGTATACTGTATTGATGTTTTTCTTTCTGGCTTACTTCACTCCGTATAATAGGCTCCAGTTTCATCCACCTCATTAGAACCGATTCAAATATATTCTTTTTAATGGCTGAGTAATACTCCATTGTATATGTACCAAAGCTTTCTTATCCATTCGTCTGCAGATGGACATCTAGGTTGCTTCCGTGTCCTGGCTATTATAAACAGTGCTGCGATGAACATTGGAGTACATGTGTCTCTTTCAATTCTGGTTTCCTCAGTGTTTATGCCCAGGAGTGCGATTGCTGGATCATATGGCAGTTCTATTTCCAGTTTTTTAAGGAATCTCCACACTGTTCTCCATAGTGGCTGTACTAGTTTGCATTCCCACCAACAGTGTAAGAGGGTTCCCTTTTCTCCATACCCTCTCCAGCTTTTATTGCATGTTCAGTTCAGTTCAGTCGCTCAGTCGTGTCCGACTCTCCACGACCCCATGAATCACAGCACGCCAGGCCTCCCTGTCCATCACCAACTCCCGGAGTTCACTCAAACTCATGTCCACAGAGTCGGTGATGCCATCCAGCCATCTCATTGTCGGTCGTCACCTTCTCCTCCAGCCCCCAACCCCTCCCAGCATCAGAGTCTTTTCCAGTGAGTCAACTCATCGCATGAGGTGGCCAAAGTATTGCAGTTTCAACTTTAGCATCAGTCCTTCCAGTGAACACCCAGGATTGATCTCCTTTAGAATAGACTGGTTGGATCTCCTTGCAGTCCAAGGGACTCTCGAGAGTCTTCTCCAACACCACAGTTCAAAAGCATCAATTCTTCAGCGATCAGCTTTCTTCACAGTCCAACTCTCACATCCATACATGACCACGGGAAAAACCATAGCCTTGACTAGACGGACCTTTGTTGGCAAAGTAATGTCTCTGCTTTGTAATATACTATCAAGGTTGGTCACAACTTTCCTTCCAAGGAGTAAGCGTCTTTTAATTTCATGGCTGCAATCAGCATCTTCAGTGATTTTGGAGCCCCCAAAAATAAAGTCTGACACTGTTTCCACTGTTTCCCCATCTGTTTCCCATGAAGTGATGGGACCAGATGCTATTATCTTTGTTTTCTGAATGTTGAGTTTCAAGCCAACCTTTTCACTCTCCTTTTTCACTTTCATCAGGAGGCTTTTTAGTTCCTCTTCACTTTCTGCCATAAGGGTAGTGTCATCTGCATATCTGAGGTTATTGATATTTCTCCCGGCAATCTTGATTCCAGCTTGTGCTTCTTCCAGCCCAGCGTTCCTCATGATGTACTCTGCATATAAGTTAAATAAGCAAGGTGACAATATACAACCTTGACGTACTCCTTTTCCTATTTGCGGTAGACTAAAGCAAAGGGAGAATAAGCCTTTTTTTTTTTTTGCTCCTAATTCATCATTCTAGAACTAGATGTCCTTGGGTAATTGACAACAACAGGTGTTCCTCTAGTTTTTAAATCAAGTGTGTACATGTGCATATGTATGAGGAAAAGCCCCCCTACAATGATCAGGGTCAATTTGGGTTTCATTGAGGGATTTGAGCGGGGTGGATGTAGGAGGAAGTCATCATTTTTCATTTGTTTGGGGGACTTGCCCTTAAAAGGAGATTGTCTGCTTCCCTCTCAGCCTTTGTATTGATGACATTTGTAGTGTTTACTGGGAGCCCACGGTTATCCGGAAAACTCAGACTGATGACAATAGTATTTGAAATGCTTCTGTAGGTCTGCTTCGAGGTAGACAGGAAAAAAATGTATGTTCCAAGGTACAAGTGCTTGTTGACTTTTAAATGCAGCCAGCCCGTGCTCTTTATCAGGGAACTCAGAATTGCTCCACAGTGCTGTCCTTCCTGTCCATTTGATAAGCATGTCAAAGGACAGTCTTAAGTACTTTATAGTTTATTAATTTTTTTCCTTCTTTAGTTTGCCATCTTCTCTCAGAAACTGGAAAATAATTTCTTTGACTCCTCCCCCTCCACCTTTCTCATTTAAGCTGAAATTGATTTCTTTCTGAGCTTGGAAGGGAAAAAAATTAAGCTGTAGTTAATACAATTGCTTGGCTGAATAAACATAAAAGACCAGTTTACTTTCAAGCTGTGCTGTATCAGAGTAAAAAGCTGTTTTGTCCCTGCGAGGAGGGACATGAGAGAGTGCAAATTTTTATAGCATCAATATAGGATATGGTTTTGTAGTCAATACGAGAAGTGATAGAATTGTTTATTTGGAGGATGCGGGGGATGGGATTTTTGTGTGTGTTGGGAAAATTGGGAAGCTAGGAGACACTCTGAAATCCATCAGCTTCTCCAGAACTCTTCTCAAATGCTTATTGTCATGACAACCATCTCTTCATGAACCAAAGCTTCGAGTATAATACAGATGGGATTGGTAACAAGGTAGAGTTGCCATCTGCTTTGTTTTCTCTGAGGGACATTTTTTTTGATCCCTGAGTATGATCCTCATATCTGAAAGTCTTGACTTATTTTTCTTTCTAGATTCAGATATAGTTGTGAGATTAATTCTTTTCTCCTGACGAACAACTTCTTTGTCATCACATACCTTACGTATTGTTAAAAGTATGAAAAAAAAAGGATAATTATTGTCTTTGGATATTCTGTCTGAGTGAGTAATCTACTCTTTGTATGTAAGGTATTTACAGAGGAAAGAGTCTTCTGCGTTTAGCCTTTCCTCATAGAAAATCCCATGGATGGAGGAGCCTGGTAGGCTGCAGTCCGTGGGGTCGCTAAGGGTCGGACACGACTGAGCGACTTCACTTTCACTTTTCACTTTCCACTTTCACACATTGGAGAAGGAAATGGCAACCCACTCCAGTGTTCTTGCCTGGAGAATCCCAGGGACGGGCGAGCCTGGTGGGCTTCCGTCTATGGGGTCACACAGAGTCGGACACGACTGAAGTGACTTAGCAGCAGCAGCATGTATGCATTGTAAGAGAGACATCTGGGAAATATCTCAGGTCCTTCCAAGCGAGCTCTCTGTGGGTTCTCTTTCACTTAGATAAAAATGGGGAAGACGTGTAATAGAATAACCACAAACAGCACTATTTGTTTTTCTTTTGGAGGTACCATAAACAGAAGCTTCGAATCTGTGCACATAAAAATAATTCTCAGCATAAGATGCATTAAGCTCTGTCGTCCTGTTCTGAAGGGAGTAATAATTATATCATAGTGTCCTCATCATGTATGTCAGCTTAAACACAGCACCCTTGTCAGGCTACAGAGTCAAAATTGGAAAGTTCATGGATTTATATAGATACCTTGACTTTCATCAGGCTTCCCTGGTGGCTCAGTGGTAAAGAATCCACCTGCAGTGCAAGCGATGCCAGTACGAGGACCCTGGCGGGTTGCAGTCCATGGGGTCGCAAAGAGTCAGATACTACTGAGCATGCACATGACTTGCATCATCTCTAATTCTTTCGATGTATGGCCGTCTATCTGAGTAAGGGGTGTCTGAAGGATGTACCAGTAGTTTGAAAAGGTAGTACTTTTGTTTACCCTAAAATCTCTGGACTGAATTCTTCAATCTTTATTCCATTTGGCTGTCAACTATGCTAAATGTGACATATTTTTAAAAATATCAACTTTGTCACATTCAATTCTTCACTTCCCACTGTTTTTCACTGCCTAGCATTGCCTTGAGAACACCACTTTATTTCCCAAGGCAGGCAGTTACCGCAGGGTAAGATCTATTCTCTGTACCCCAAGGTGAATAAGGGGCAGCGCAGTGTGGTTTTCTGAGTTCAGTAGAAAATCATCAGCCATTTATTTTGGGGGTGCACAAAGACAGCTGCATTCTGGATTTGCTAACCATCTTGAAATGCTTTGTGTATAACAAAACCCCAAACGTGCTTTTTTTTTTCATTTTTTTCCACATATGTATTTTAGGAGAAATATAATCCACATGCTCTTGTTCCCTCCACTTTTAAATCATGGAAATGTTGTTTCATAAGAGCCATTTGATGTCCAGGAAGTCTTTTATCCTTTTTATTAGTTTTTTTTTTAACATATAAATAGAAAAAAATAAAAAACACAATGTGTGTGACTTAGGACAAACACAAAGTGCCCAGTTGAATTTCGACATTCTAAATCTACAATATCTTAAAGCCTATCATTTTCCTTGGTGCTTTGCAAAAGCAGTCTTCCCTTCTGTTGGACGGGAAGTTCCAGAATGTCAGGATAAAGTAGGGAAGAGAACAAATTTCATTGAGAAGCGACTATGGTACTCGGGAACATCTGCTAACTCCTTAATGTTAACAGTAGCCCTAAGTGGTCATTTTACAGTTGGGAAGAGCTTTCAGAGACCTTAACTAACTGGCTGTGGGCCAAGGAAGAATTTCATGCCAGGTCTGTGACTTTTCACTTTATACTCTTTCAATTATTCTGTCCTCCTCATTCTGTTGCAGAGCAGTGAGGAGGTATAACTTCCAAAAAGTGCCGTCCTGGGAGGTGACTTGGAAATAACTAGTAACCAGGCCTGCGGATAAGGATAACCTCTGGAAAGTGGCCACTTGGTATTGGCAAGGTGGATGTTTAGGACAGTGTTTGCATAAGGGCTTTAGATCCATGATATTGTGCCAGATAGGCCTGGGCACCTTCTTTTTATTATAGGGGAGGAAAGCCAGGATACGCACAGGATGGGAAGTGGGGCAGGCTCGGCAGGAGGCCCGTTTCTGGCACTGGGATTCAGTATCAAAGTGATACTCGATTACCTATTATTTTGTAACCGTGGTACATATTTGGTAAGAGTGGTACATGACATTTCTTAAATGACTTAAACTCTTTTCTTTGAAAAGAATTTTTCAGTGCTTACATCTTAAAGTATATAGGGTGAGGATCACAGTTCTAATGAATCCTTCCGTAATGATTCCACTATAAAAGAGAATCCAAAACTTAATTTGGAGGGGGAAGGTTACCGTGGGGTACGTGATTCATAGTATGGCATTAAGTTACTATCTTCTGGAGAAAAAGGAAAAATAAAATTACAAAATGAAGGATGTGAAGACTGCTTAGGGTTTGACCTAGGATCTAGGTTCTTCTGATATTATCTGTTCTATCCCAGATATCATGTTTTATTCAATGTGGATCTGTTTTGTGCTACAGTCTCACGTTCCATTACATTCTTTCTTTCTTTTTAACCTTATTTTGTTTTGGCATCAAGGGGAAAAGAGATGAATTATTTAATCTTCTTTCATTGAATTAGGGCAATACAGAAAGAATGCAACGGGCAATTTTATAACTGACATTTTGGAGAACATTGGGGTCATCATATGACTGAGCACATGATTAATTTTTTGAAGGTCAGGACACTAATATTTTTTCCAATGGATTTACTAAGGGAACCAACCACCTGGTTTCGAGTTTTGGGAGAACTGCTCCCCAGGAAAAAGTTGCTTTTTTCTTCAGAGAGATTCTACTTTGTTTTGAATCTAAATAGAGTGTATCCCATGGAAATAAGAAATACAATTACTGTAGCATTCTTTTTCCTTTTTCTCATGCCTCTACTGAAGAGCCATGCTGGTTTATCTTTTATACAACCGCAGTGCAGAACTTAACCGGCATTCATATTACATTAGTCATTTTGCCTTAGGCTCTTGGCACACTTTTCAATATCTTGCCACACCCGGTAAGAGTGGGTAAGGCTTTAAATGTTTCTTGTGTGCCAAGGCAAATTAAGCAATTAGTATGGCACTCCTCAGCAGAGTGGGGAAGAGGATCTTATGAAGCCCAAGGGAGGGGGTGCGGGAGACATGCCACGAGCTCTTTTCACAGTCAAAACTCGGTTAAAACTCTTGGAGGAAGAACAGTTACTTTGCAACCAAGAAAGAAGGCAGGAATATCTTTACTCGGTGATGAGGCTTGAAATAATAAGCTGGTTGACTGTACAGAGAGAGTTTTTTCCTCTGAAAGAAGGCTCCCTCAGCTTCATCAGATCGATGTCCACATAGCAAGTGGGGAACAGGACTTGAGGCATTTCTGTTTCCAGTATATCCTATCTGTGAGCACTCTGTGGCTAGACCGGTGAGTGCAGACCAGAGGAAAAGGCCCTCGTTCACTGTCTTTTGAAATTTCATTTTACAGAATGAGGTGTCCTTGCGTATGACTTCACTTGCTGTCAGTCAGCCATTGTAATTACTCTTGACATGTGCATTCTGTCTGAATGGCGTGGACTCCACCGCCCAGGGGCCTGTGTCACTGTCACTGTGATAAGGGTCCCCAAGTGGTGGTGTGAGTCACAGTGTCAGCTGCAAGGAGATCTGTCTCTGACGCCTCTGTTCATATCCCGTAGATGCGAACAGCTCCCAATTCATATTGGGAAGACTTTCAAGTGTTCAAGAAAGGCATAGAAACCCATGCGGTACTCTAAAGCAATTATCCTTCAACTCAAAATAAAGAAATTGAAAAAAGCAATAGTAAAGCTCTTGGTATTCTACTACTTTTTAAAAAAGACATTGTTGGATGTCTCTAAGTTATGATAGGAGATTTCCCTGAAGTTGCATATTAGATTATTCTTCCTGTTTACAAGGAAAACAAGCCAAAGGATCAAAACTTGATGTCTATAGATAGTTGTTGTTTAATCACTGAGTCATGTTCAACTCTTCTGAGACCCGATGGACTACATACAGCCCACCAGTCTCCTCTGTCCATGGGATTTCCCGGACAAGAATACTGGAGTGGGTTTCCATTTCCTTTTCCAGGGGGTCTTTTCCAACCCAGGGACTGAACCTGCATCTCCTGCATTAGCAGGCAGATTCTTTACCCCTGAGCTACCTGGGAAGCCCCTTTAGACAAGGTGGCTTACTACAATTTTGTGTGGGATTTATTACATTATTTTTCTTCACTGGATATGAAGTTAGAGTACTCAAGGACATTTATTCTACTCCAAAAGAACATTTAGTGTCTATGTGGTTAAAATAATATTGAGGTCAGTATATTGGAAGAAAGGAGACACTCCATCCGGTAACCCTCTTTGGAATCCCTCACATTCATTGAGAAGGTTAATTGACAGTCTTCGCGCACTTCCTGTAGCCCCGCCCCAGGACCTTGCAGAGGATCCTTTGCAAGAGACACAGTAACCCATGTCTGGAGGCAATATACACAGCTGGGAAAGATAATTAAATCAATGATTTCTTTTTGAGAGATCCACATCATCTCAACAGAAGGACCCAGCGATTCTGCTGGATTCAGGCTGCACATTATTACCAGCAGACGCACTTCAGGCAGATTTCATAATCCCCAGACTTCTGTGGTACAAATGGTTATTGAGCTTCAGAGGCTCCCCAAAGGCCACTAAAACTGTCTGACTTAAATAGCACTGAAGTTTTGATGTGAGAATTAGAAAGTATGATTCAGTTTAATCTGTAAGGTTGGATACCAGAAAATGCTCCTTTGGTTTCCCGAACTTGAGCGGTTCAATTATGCTGAGTTAAAGAAGTCAGGCAAAAAGGTGAGAGCCTCTTAGGAATTAAATAGCTGCAGTCAGTGGGGTCGCTAAGGGTCGGACATGACTGAGCGACTTCACTTTCACTTTTCACTTTCACACATTGGAGAAGGAAATGGCAACCCACTCCAGTGTTCTTGCCTGGAGAATCCCAGGGACGGGGGAGCCTGGTGGGCTTCCGTCTATGGGGTCACGCAGAGTCGGACACGACTGAAGTGACTTAGCAGCAGCAGCAGTAGCAGCAGCAGTGGTGGACATATAGATTGGAGAAAAATAATTTTATCATTATTTGAAAGATAAAATTTATGAGGCTTGGTTATAGAATAGTGGCTAGAGGGTCTTTCCCTAGATTGGGTTTTTCTCTGTGGATCATCATCTATTTAGTGGTAAGGATTTCATGAAAGAGAACACTTAAGTATGAAAGAAATGGTGAGTTAATTGTTTAGTACTGATTCTTTTAACCAACATCCCCAAGAGGAAACATTTAGTAGGCAAAACATCAATACTGTTGCTTAAAGAAAATGAGCTTACAGTTTGGCTTTTTAGTAAATACAAGCATAGATAACTAATGGAAGTATAATAATAGTGAGAAAAGAATAAAGAAGACAAAAATGGAAATCCTAGACGCAGCCTCATGGATGAGAGAGAACAAAAGAGCTGAGGGCAGAGAGGGAGAGGAAAGAAATGTGATGGGATGTCCCTGGGCAAAAGCATAGGGAACTGATTTGGAAAGCAGCAGCCTTTATGGACATCTCGTTTATGCAATGCCCTGGTCACTCACTCTGGCATGTCTTAATTTGTGTGGTTAGGTTTATTTAGCCACTTGATCCATAGTCTATAATTAATTGAAGCTCACAAGAAGTGATGACACTTGTGGTCAAGGGCATAGGTTCTGGAGACTCTATTCCTGTCTCTGACCTTAACAGATATCTAAGCTCTCTGAATGTTTGTTTCCTTATCTGTAAAATGGTATCCCTGTGGGTTCCTTTCTCTAGAAATTACTGTACTAGTAAATACGTTTAAACTTTGGCATGGTGGTACTCAGCATTGCTTCTAACCCATAGTGGAGGTTCAGTGAATCAATCTTCCTCTTCTTTCCACCTCTTCTCCTTCTCCTCCTCCTCCTCCTCTTTCTCATTATTAGTAGGCATCCACCATATTATCAGTGATGATTGGAAAAAGCTTTACTCTCCCAATGAGCCATTAGAAAACAAGAAATCAGAATGTCACTTTTTTTTTTTCATCTGACTCATTCTCTCCCAAGTGATTTATGTACATATGCTATTTTACTAGTCTTTCTTTTACATGGTGTGAAAAAAAGAGCATGACTTAGTGATGCAGCAAAGTAGAAATTGAGTGACTTTGGTCCTGCCTGTTCTTCAGTACCTATTTGGTGTAGTGCAGGTAATTTAAATTTCTTACACCTAAATATCTTCAAATGAAACAGAAATGAAGTATAATAATCACATAAGGCTGTTAGAAATGCCTAAGTAACATACACATGTAAATACCATTTAAGTTCAGAACTTTATAGAAAGCTAAGTGGGTTACATAAGTTAGTATATTTTTGTAAAGGTGACACTAAGAAAATGCCACATTAATGTTCATTGATATACAAGGCTTAAAAAATAGTTGTTTGATTTTCCTAAGTGTGCTTCCAGTGTATGTTTTAGCATCTTATAAAAAATAGACCCTAACCATTCAAATCCCTGGTTGCATTTATTTCACCAGCAATTCCTTTTCATTTGAGTCAGGGAGGTTTTCTTGTCTCGTTTCAGGATTTGTGGATCTGGCCCTCCACGATCAAGTCCACCTTCTGGAATGTGCCTGGCTAGAGATCCTCATGATTGGTCTTGTCTGGCGCTCCATGGAGCATCCAGGGAAGCTCCTATTTGCTCCTAACCTTCTCCTGGACAGGTGAGTGACCTGGCTGTAGCTTGGGGAAAGTACATCCCTGAGAGTCACCAGTTTTATACTGAAGCTTGTTTATTCAGCATTCCATGAAACTTCCAAGACCTTTATCAGATATGTTTACAAATGGGTGAATTCGGGTGAGGTAGGGTAACTGAGTTCACAGATAGCTAAGGTTAACTGTCTGCCTGATGTCTGCACAGGTTAGCTTTATCATTTCTAACATAGGCATATGAATATTGTATATGTGTTTAAAATATACATATATGGATTTACGTATACACATGTATTTGCTTGTATTTATAACATTATGAGGGCTTCTCGGGGTTGCGAGTGGTAAAAAGAACCCGCCTACAAGTACAGAAGACCTAACAGACATGAGTTCGATCCCTGGGTTGGGAAGATCCCCTGGAGGAGGGCATGGCAACCCATTCCAGTATTCTTGCCTGGAGAATCCCATGGACAGAGGAGACTGGTAGGCCATAGTCCATAGGGTCGCACAGAGTCAGACATGATTGAAGTGACTTAGCAAGCATGCACATAACATTATGAACTGTAATTTTCCAACTCCCATCTTCATCTTGTGTTGTATAAAAAAATGATGAGTAGCTTTCCTGTAATTAAAATCTTTTTTTGGTTCATGTACATCCAAACCACAATAGTCTTCATTTCCTCTTCTAATTTTTCCATCATTAAATGAGGAAATTTGATCAGAGTTCCAAAGGCCACTTCCAGTTTTACGAATTCATAAAAGTTACCTTGCTTATTTTTGAAAATGGAGATTTCAGTTTTCAAATGTGCTACCTTATTTCACGTGTTCTACTTGGGTTGACTCGGAATGTGAGTCCTATTGTTCTTACCCAGTCATTACTTAGAGTAATTGGAGTTAGACATTATTTAACAGCAGCTACCCCTGACAGAGTTCCTACCCAGCACCAACTGCTGTGTTGAAGGCTTTACATACATGATCTCATTTAATCCTCACGGCACTCCTGGGAAGCTTTATCACTCCCGTTTTACCAGAAAGGAAGCTAAGTTTCAGACACATTCTGCTACTTGCTAAAGCATGGAACGAGCTGATGGTGGAGCCAGGACTGGAATTCAAATCTGTCTGGCTCTGGCATAACATGTTTCCTCCTGCCCTGTGCGTGGCTCTTCACATTCCCTCCTCATCAGGGTGCCTTCTTTGGTCTGCTGCTGTGACCTTTTCTTTCCAGGCATACCTTGTCTTTATGGATGGTGTAAACATATGAATGGGACAGAACCATTTTCTAAAGTTTCTTGATGACTTTGTATGCCTCTGCTCAGCAGTCCAAGGTTGCCAGGTTGCTCTCAATGCATCTCTGTGCTTTCCTTCCTTTTGGAGCACCACACTGCCTCCCCATCTCCTGTCATGCTCTGGCTTCCTTCCTTATACCTGCCAAACCCCCTGGAGCGGACTTCTGGCAACATTTATTTCATTCTGGAGAGTTGCGTAAGTATTGGTTACCATTTCATCATTTTGTATTATTATAGCTTTTGAAAAACAGTGATGATGCTGTTCAAGAAGCAACTCTCTTTCCATGGAATATAATCCCATGTCACAATTTCTTGGAATGATTGAGGATGGCCACTGGTCTTGTTCCGTAGAGCCCCTCACACAGTGTCCTGTCTACCTTCAAGGATGTCTCTGCAGTGCTTCTCATTTCTCCTTTCTTCCTTTCCTTTCCCTTCTCTTGTTTCTCTTGTCTTGTCATGTTTCCCTTCCACCTCTTTTCTCTTTCTTCCTTTGCTTTCCTCTTACCTTATTTTTTCACCCCTCTCTTCCTTCTTTTCTCCCTCCTCCTTCTTCTACTCTTAAAAAAGTTGTTTTTTCTCCTGTTACAGTCATGTGACTGAATTGTAACAAATTTGCAAATGAAAATCACAGACCACATATAATGTTTCCCCACTACAGACTGGGAGGTATCTTGAAGGTTGAGGATTTGGGGGACATTCATGACTGAATTGATCTGTCTCATGATTTCACGATGACTGCCTAGTCCATGTTTATCTTCTTGGGTACACACTTCCTGAAAGCAATCATCAGTTGTTGCATTTTAGATGTGAAAGGGTTTTTGACATCACTTCATCCCAATGAACTCACTTTGCCATGAGGTGATATTGCCTAGTTTTATCATACAGCCTCTTATCTCTCTTTCCTGTATATTCTCACTGTGGCTAATTTTCTCCCCTGTCTCTCACTGCAGTGTGAGTGACTAAGAGTTCTCATCTCTCTCCACTCCTACTTTCTTATATTCCAGATGTGCAGTTCCTACCACCTCTAGACCAGGATTTCTCAGCTTCTGCACTATTGACATTTTTCGTTGGATTGTTCTCTCTCATGGGGAACTATCCTGTGTGTTTTAGGATGTTTAGGAGCATCCCTGGACTTGACCTACTAGTTGCTCTCATAGCAGCATTCCCTTCCCTGGAGATAACAATCCCAAATGCCTCTGCATGTGTGCTAAGTTGCTCAGTCATGTCTGACTCTTTGGACCCCATGGACCATAGCCTACCAGGCTCCTCTGTCCATGTGATTTCCCAGGCAAGAATACTGGAGTGGGTTTTTGTTTCCTTCTTCAGGAGATCTTCCCAACCCAGGGATTGAACCCTCGTCTCTTATGTCTCCTGCCTTGGCAGGCGGCTTCTTTACCACTCGTGCCACCTGGAAAGCCCATCTAGACATTTCTTATTTTTTTTTTTATAAGTGGTAACTCTTTATTTATTGGATTTTCCCCAAATTAAAATTATTTTTTGTATGGATGATGATTGGGGTGGTTTATGATTCTTTTCACAATAAATTCTTTTTCTCTTGATTATTCCTCCTGATGGGTGTTTTTACTGTTTCCTGTTTAAAAATCAGTACTAAAAATTTCTCAGTCTATTTGCATCATTTCCCTTGCTATGTATCTGTGAAAAGTTTTTAAATGCGGATGTATAGGGCAGTAAGAAAACAAAAATTACCTATGCTCTATTTAAATGTCCCCTGTGTGTGGCAGCAGAGGAGGCACAGAATTGTCCCTGGTTGAGAACCACTACTCTAGATTTTCCTATTTCAATATCCTTTAAACTCTTCAGACTCACAAGAACTGTCACGGAATCTTCCTCATCAAGTGTGTTCCTTTTCTTTATTGTTGTCTATTAGTGGCATCAACATTCACCTAGACACTGAAGTTGTCAAGTTCAAATTAACCATGGATTCCACTCCCCAGACCCCCACCAGATTATCCAGTTAGTTGTCAAGTCTTTCCCTCTCTGTCTCTGAAATCCACCCTCCCCTTTGTCTCCATGCCTCCCCTAGCACAGGTCCAAATCAGCCCTCCCTAAAGTGTGGCCTGGCCAGCACTGCCTCTTTCTCGGCCCTCAGCCCTCTTTCCTTCAGTCTCTTCCCAGAGGGCTGCCAGATACTTCTCTGTAAGGCACAGCTGCGATCCTGATGCTGCCCGACTCAGCTTTCATTGGCTTTCTCTCTTCTTTACAAAGTACTCTCTAGACTTTCTATCTTGATAGTCATGAATCCCTGTTGCAAGTGTCATAGACATGAACATCTGCAGAGCTGGGCCAATGATGTAATGGGGAAGGCCAGTGATTGTGAGTCCGAAAAGGAGTTCTGGGGATTAAGTGAGCCTGGTGAGCTCTTGTCCAGGCTGAAAACACCTGGACCCTGACTTCAGCCTGAGAGCCATGAACTTACTTTCACTCTTCAAGGAGTTTTTTCACTGCTTCTGAAAGGCCCTGTACCCTTAGAATTGTCAGAGTCTTGGGACCTTCTTTAAGGCTCTCTTTCGTTGTCACTCTTCTGGAAAACCTTCCTTTAGAGTGTCTCCTCTTCAGCTAGAAAGTAGCCTTTCCTCTGTCTAAGTTCTCACTAGGTTTAGTGTCTGCTCCTCTTTTTCTCCTTCTGCCTGAAAGTTACGATCATATGTCTTATGTTCCCTTCCAGCTCATGAACTTCTTGTGGGCAGGAACCAGATCTTGTTTGTCCTTTTTGCTCCCTCCAGTGAACAGTCTTCATGATCCCCAATAAGTATTTGTTAATTTCCACTGGCCAAGGCCCCTCGAGTGGCTCATGTCAGAGTCAGGAGAAACCACATCTTCTGATGGTCATTTTGATCGTTCTTGTCATCATACTCACTCACCTCTTGTTCAGAGCTACTCAACAATTCCTGGCTTAGTCCCTTCTAGACTTTGAAGAAATTAAGATGCATATGTTTTGAGAGGATTTTTCAAATTACTAAATGCACTTGGTTCATGCTTAACACTTCTGCTTTTATTCCGCAGACCTGTTAAATTCTGAATGAGGATAAACAAAGGATCTTACTTTTCTTCCCTCACTAGACCCACTATCAAGTAAAATCCTCACGATCTACATACATTTACATATATGTTAGTGATTAGAAAAATATATAAGTAAATATAAATTATATGTGCTCGGTTGCTCAGTTATGACTGAGACTCTTTGAGACCCCATGGACTGTAGCCCACCAGGCTCCTCTGTCCGTGGAATTCTCCAGGCAAGAATACTGGACCTGGTTGCCATTTCCTACTCCAGGAGATCTTCCCGACCCAGGGATTGAATCTACGTCTCCTGTGTTTTCGACATTGGCAGGTGGGTTCTTTACCACTGCGCCACCCCCTGGGAAGCCTCATGAGTTATATAAATAATTAATATTAAATATGTTAAAAATTATGGCCTATGGTATAAAATTTTCTATACTTTTCTATTTATCATGTACCGAAATATGAAAAAAAATCAATATTATTAAATTACTCTCTTGGTATTAGAAGATAACTCCTTTTCATTACATTGATATAGTCATAACAGTAAAAAATATTGTGAGCAGTAACTCACTTGAAATCTGAAAGATGGCTTTTGAGTGAAAGCTAAAAACACTGTTTATGTTTTTGACCTGCAGGCTCCCATCCCCTCTGATAACATTCAGCTCTCTGATTAGCCTCAGTCATCCTGATCTCCCTTTTGCCCTTTTCCAATCCTTTTGCACATTGTAAACACTTTTTGGTAACAAGCTGTAGAAATCCATGAGTTTCAAAACGAAGTGTTCGAGAGCTGGTAAGCGAAAGATGAGTGTTAGCTGCATCATTTTTGTTTTATCTCAACCTTGGTGATACCACATTTGCAAAGTCAGTCTCCCTTGGGTGCTTACATCTTCATAGACACAGGGATGAGTGAAAGCCAGAACTCCCGAGGAGTCCTGTCACCCTTGGATTACCAACGTTGCTAACTGGAGACAGGGATTTATCTGCAATAGATCGTATTGATGTCCTGTTTTCTCAAACCTTCTTTGCAAATACAGGCATTTGTGCTTTCCAAGGCTATCAAGAGGATAGAATGTTCCCAGTCTTTCCATTACTCAAATGTTAGCACTGGTAACGTGGGGTTTAGCGATTATAGGAATATAAAAATCTGCTGGGTTGCTGTCTCATGTTTGTGAGCAGAGGACATATTTCTTATCTTGCATCCATTTAAAAAGAGTTATTGCTTGATTTACTCCCTGATGACAGGCCATGATATCTTGATTCTGGTAGTTTGTAACTTTCCTGGTAATCGTATGCTCAAAGGCTAATTTTATCCTTGCCATGCTTAGCCTACCCACAATTTCCAGTTCTTCCCCCATAGCCTGCAGGAGTGAGTTCCAAAGTGAGTGACTTAATGCAGTCATCTCTTTCTGTGAAAACCAAGAAATAAAGCTTATTATAAGGTATTAATAGAGAACCCAATAATCTCTCTTTGTGTGTGTGTGTGTGTGTGTTTTACAAGAGGAGAGTTAAAGATAATAAGAACGCCTGTGAAAGTCATCAGGAAATGGAGAAAACTCATTTTCCATTCTAGCACCTAATCCTTTGGTGTGTTTTGGCACCAGAAAACACAAAATATGTTCTCTGTGTCAACTAGGAATGCGCCTCCTCATTGAGTCCTGTTTGAGCGCTCACCCTGGAAAAATAGAGACCAAAAACAGAAGCAAAAGCTTCAAGATATGTCATTCCATGTAGGATCTCTTTGTTTTCACAGAAGTAAAGTTTACTATCGCTGGAAGACAGATGTGATGTTAGAGGAAACAATGTGAATTGCCAGTTCAGTAAGACCATCCAGTTTCCAGAGCTCTGTCTAATTCTGTTTTGCTAGCGCCATCCGTGCTAACAAATTCTGAGAAATATTTGTGGATTTCTCAGGGAGGCCAAAGCACTCTCTTTCAATTCCTATTCGCTCTCAGGAAAAAAAAAAAAAAAAGCTATTCATCCATTTAAAAAGCAGAGTTTAATCCGACAAGCAGAATATTCTCTCTACCAAGTGTCTGGCCAGAAGGTTGTTGATCTGGCTCTTTCCATCACTCCTGCATCAAGAGGCTCTGCCTGTAGGAAATAATATTGGACAACAGAAAGTTCTTTGACTTGTAGGCATGGAATAGGAATAAGTTCTCTTCCTTAAGAGAAAAACAGGTTGCTGCCCTGGGAAAGGATATTTTGCTGCTTCTTCTAAATAGCTGACTGTTTTCAGACCATAAATTCATTTTAAAAAGAAAAACAAGTCATTTTCTAGAAGCAAGAACATGCTCGAGTTATTTATTGTCAATGTTTCAGAAAACAAAGCATGCAAATAAATACATGCAAATGAAACAATGCTTCCAGCAATGCTTTTACTGGACTTTCTTTTTTTTTTTTATTGGCCTTTAAAAATTTTTTCCTGTGTAAAGCTTGATGTAAATTCTTTGCAGATTTTTTTTTTTTTTAACTTGGAAGAGTGAAAAAAGAAAGTTCTGGAATAAGCTGATAAATTCAGAATGTAATTTGTTTAAAGGTTTCTTGGGTATAAAAAGGAAGACCTCCCTTTATACTCCTGTTTTAAGATTTCTCTTCTCTGAAAAATGTGTCCTCTGCTGAAGGGGGATATTGTAGTAGCAGAGGCAGCAAGTGGGTGGGGATGGCGGAGTGGTCAACTCACCAGCAAAGTGAGTCCTGGGTTAGGGTTTTGGTTACTCCAGTGGCTTTGCTGGATTGCCTCATAACTTTCCAGATGTGCAGTGGTTTGCATGCCTGTTTGGCCCACTCAGATCTCAAGGACTTAGTTCATAACTTTTTTTTTTTTGCTCTACCTTGTAGAATTGGATGAAGAAAGAAAGGAAGCCAACATTGATATAATTTCTTTAATCTGTACAGTAGTGTGTTGAGTTATCTTTTATACTGTATTTTATTCATGATACGAGAATACAGGGAGCAAAGGGTTTTACAAGTTTATATTTCTGGCTCTGTATCTGTTGGTTCTTTCCAGTTATGAGTCCTTTGTTACTCAATAGCAGATGCCACCAGGTTGACTTGTAAAAGTCTTTGGTGTAGCATTCTGGCAAATTCTGGAAATATGAAACTGTAAACTGCAGAGAGGAAAATGGAGGCCAAAAGAAGAGAGAAATTAGAAAGGAATCAAAATATCTATTGGACTAAATCTCATTTGCTTTATATACTTTAAGTGGGTCAATTATGTGATATGTGAATTATATCTCAATAAAAATATTAAACACACACACATATTGGAGTTTTAGAAAAAATCAATTTGACCAACAAGACCTTCAATCATGAAAGCACATGTAGGGGTTCTACTGGAGAAAGGTGAAAAACAAAATATTCAAATCATGATTGCTCCTTAAAAACAAAAACAGTTGAACAGAACAGTGTTATAAGCCTGCTAAGCCACAAGTCTTTAACTCCTCAAGAGGAATAAACCTATAAATAATAAAAATGCTCCAAAGGAAAAGGCATAATTCCAACCAAAGAATTAATCCTGTGTAAGAGGCTTGCTTTGACTTTTCTTATGTGCTTACCTACCACATTGTTTTTGTATTTGCCATATGTTGTTAACAATTAAGCTTTGCTAATTGATCTCAAATGTACTCAGCATAATGTTTTTGACAGTTTAATTCTAAAATATCTTGATGTTATTTGTCACACATGCTCCGTAGAGGTAATCATGTAATCTCCCTCTCATATCTGTTTTAATCTCAGTTGCCTGTCTATAGTTGGCATTGGAAAGATCCTCATTTGTTTGGGTGAGTGCAGTTAAAATCCAGTGATAAAAGGAGATAACCTAGCTTCAACTCTGTTAGTTAGGAGTCAGTTTAGTAGTAAGTAGTATATATACTAACGCATATATACTACTTACTACTAAACTGACTCCCAATACAGTATACTAACGCATATATATGGAATTTAGAAAGATGCAAATGATAACCCTGTATACGAGACAGCAAAAGAGACACAGATGTATAGAACAGTCTTTGGGACTCTATGGGAGAGGGTGAGGGTGGGATGATTTGGGAGAATGGCATTGAAACACGTATGTTGTCATATGTGAAACGAGTCACTAGTTCAGGGTCAATGCATGTTATAGGATGCTCGGGGCTGGCATGCGGGGATGACCCAGAGGGAGGATAAAGGGAGGAGGGAGGTGGGAGGGGGGTTCAGGAGGGGGAACTTATGTAAACCCGGGGCGAATTCATGTCAATGTATGGCAAAACCAACCAATATAATATTGTAAAATAATTTGCCTCCAATAAAAAATAAATTAATTACCAAAATAAATAAATAAATAAATTCAATGAAAAAAAAAAAAAGTAGTAAGTAGTAAATCTCTCAGTCATGTCCGACTCTTTTCGACCCCATGGACTATAGCCCACCAGTCTCCTCAGTCTATGGAATTTTCCAGGCAAGAATACTGGAGTGGGTTGCCGTCAACTCAATAGATATTTGTTGAGTTTGACCATGTCTATAGGGTTCTGTCTGATACTGGAGGATGTGGAAAAAATGTGTAACAGGCAGATCTTGCCTCAGGGAATTCACTGTCTAGTGGAGGAGTAATATTGGTGTACAAATGAGTATAAGCAAAAGCAAGACATCGTAAGCAAACCTCCACCACATCCCACATTATCCCTGTCTAGTTTATCCTTCTTCATCGCTTTCCCTTTTCAACTGGGATACAAGGGACATGACATTGCGTTGTACAGCACACGTATACAACATATGATTTGATATATGCATATATTATAAAATGTTCACCATAATAAGTCTAGTTCACATTCCATCACCACAGATAGTTACAATTTTTTTCCTATAATGAGAAATTTTAAGTTCTACTCTCTTACCAACTTTCAACTATATAATAAATTTTATTAACTGTAGTCACCATCCTGTACATCGCTGTACTTAGTCACTCAATAGTGTCTGACTCTCTGCGACCCCACGGACTATAGCCCACCAGGCTCTTCTGTCCATGAGATTCTCCAGGCAAGAATACTGGAGTAGGTTGCCATGCCCTCCTCCAGGGAATCTTTCCAACCGAGGGATGGAACCCAGGTCTCCCATATTGTAGGCAGATTCTTTACCATCTGAACCACCAGGGAATCTCAGGGGTGGAATGCTGTACATTACCATCCCAAGAGCTTATTTATCTTATAACTAAAAGTTTGTACCTTTTGACTGTCTTCACTCAATTTGCCCACTCCCCACTTCTGGCAAATACCAATTTGTTCTCTGTATCACTGAGCTTGGTGGATTTTTTTATTTTATAAGATTCTACTGTGATGTGTCTCTCACTATCTGACTTATTTCATTTAGCATAATGCCCTCAAAGTCTATGCATGTTATCACAAATGGTGGGATTGGATTTCCTCCTTTTTTATGGCTGAATAATATTTCATTATATTGATACACATACTTTTTCTTTATCTATTCATCCATTGTTGGACACTTAGGTTACTTCTGTATCTTGACTATTGTAAATAATGCTACAGTAAACATGGAGGTGCAGATATCTTTTCAAAGTGATGTTTTCATTTTCTTTGGATAAATGCCCAGAAGAGGAATTTGTTGATATATGGTAGTTCCGTTTTTAAATTATTGAGGAAACTCCATCCTGTGTTCCATGGTGGCTGCACCAATTTACATTCTCACTAAAATTGCACAAAAGGGTTCTCTTTTCTCCAGAACCTCACCAACACTTGTTATTTCTTCTCTTTTTGATAATAGCCATTCTGACAGGTGTGACTTGATAGCTCCAGGTTTTGATTTGTATTTCCCTGATGGTTCATGGTGTTTGAGCACCTTTTCAGACACTTGTTGGCCGTCGGTATATCTTCTTTGAGAAAATGTCTATTTAGATATTTTGCCTGCTTTTTAATCAAATTGTTTTTTTGCTGTTGAGTTGTATGACTTGTTTACACATTTTGGATATAAACTCCATATCAGATACATGATATGCAAATATTTTCTCCTGTTTGGTAGGTTGCTTTTTCATTTTGTTAATGGTTTTCATTGCTATATGAAAGCTTTTTAGGTTGGCCTAGTCTCTCTTGAAGCTCAACATTCAGAAAACAAAGATAATGGCATCTGGTCCCATCACTTCATGGGACATAGATGGAAAAACACTGGAAACAGTGTCAGACTTTACTTTTTTGGGCTCCAAAATCACTGTGGATGCTGATTGCAGCCATGAAATTAAAAGACACTTACTCCTTGGAAGGAAAGTTATGACCAACCTTGATAGTATATTAAAAAGCAGAGACATCACTTTGCCAACAAAGGTCCGTCTAGTCAAGGCTATGGTTTTTCCTGTGGTCATGTATGGATGTGAGAGTTGGACTGTGAAGAAAGCTGATCGCCGAAGAATTGATGCTTTTGAACTGTGGTGCTGGAGAAGACTCTTGAGAGTCCCTTGGACTGCAAGGAGATCCAACCAGTCCATTCTAAAGGAGATCAATCCTGGTTGTTCATTGGAAGGACTGATGCTAAAGCTGAAACTGCAATACTTTGGTCACCTCATGTGACGAGTTGACTCACTGGAAAAGACTCTGATGCTGGGAAAGGTTGGGGGCGGGAGGAGAAGGGGACGACGGAGAATGAGATGGCTGGATGGCATCACCAACTCTGTGGACATGAGTTTGAGTGTACTCCGGGAGTTGGTGATGGACAGGGAGGCCTGGCGTGCTGTGATTCATGGGGTCGCGGAGAGTCGGACACGACTGAGCGACTGAACTGAACTGAACTGAGTCTCTCTTGTTTAGTTTTGCTTTTTCTGCCTTTGCTCTGGTTTCAAATCCAAAAAAAAAAAAAATATTGCCAAGACCAATATCAACAAGCTTACCACCCATGTTTGTACTTTCAGGTATTGTGTTCAAGTCTTTAATCCATTTTGAGTTAATTTTTGTGTATGGTATAAGATAGTGGTCCAGTTTAATTCTTTAGCATGTGGTTGTTCAGTTTTCCTAACACCACTGATTAAAGAGTGTCCTTTTCCTATCGTATATTGTTGACTCCTGTGTCAAATTAATTGACTGCATATGTGTGGGTTTATTTCTGCGCTGTCTATTCTGTTCCCTTGATCTATGTGTCTGTTTCTGTGCCAATACCATACTATCTTGGTTACTATGGTTTTATAGTATAGTTTTAAATCAGGAAATGTGATGCCTCCAGCTTTGTTCTTTCTCAAGATTGTTTTGGCTGCTTTTGGTTTTTTTGTGGTTCAACAGATTTTTGGACTATTTATTCTTTCTGTGAAAAATGCCATTGGAACTTTTACAGGGATTTCATTGCATCTGTAGATTGCTTTAGGTATTATGGACATTTTAACAGTATTAATTCTTCCAATCCATGAGCATGGATATGTTTCCACTTATTTGTGTCATCTTCAGTTTTATTCATCAGTGTCATAATTTTCAGTCCTTTACTTCCTTAGCTAAATTTAGTCATAGATATTTTATTGTTTTTGTTGCAGTTGTAAATGGGATTATTTTCTTAATATCTCTTTCTAAATAGTTTAGGTCAACATAGAAGCTCAACTGATATATTGAGTTTGAAGATTGCAACTTTATAGAATTCATTTATTCTAACAGATTTTTGGTCTTTCAGTTAAGTTCAGTTGCTCAGTCATGTCCAACTCTTTGAGACCCCATGAATCACAGCACACCAGGCCTCTCTGTTCATCACCGACTCCCGGAGTTCACTCAAACTCATGTCCATCGAGTCGGTGATGCCATCCAGCCATCTCATTCTCTGTCGTCCCCGTCTCCTCCCGCCCCCAATCCCTCCCAGGATCAGAGTCTTTTCCAGTGAGTCAACTCTTTGCATGAGGTGGCCAAAGTATTGGAGTTTCAACTTTAGCATCAGTTCTTCCAATGAACACCCAGTATTGATCTCCTTTAGAATGGACTGGTTGGATCTCCTTACAGTCCAAGGGACTCTCAAGAGTCTGATCTTTAGGGTTTTCTAAATATAATATCAGGCTTCTCTGGTGGCTCAGATGGTAAAGAATCTGCCTACAGTGTGGGAGACCTGGGTTCGACCCCTGGGTCAGGAAGATCCCTTGGAGAAGAGAATGGCTACCCACTCCAGTATTCTTGGGGAATAACATGTAATCGGAAATTAGTGTTAGTTTTACTTCTTCCTTTCTGATTTGAATACTTTTTATTTCTTTTCCTTGCCTAATTGCCCTGGCAAGGACTTCCAATACTACCTTGTATAAAGTGACGAAAGCATCCTTTTCTTATTGCTGATCTTAGAGGAAAAGCTTTCACCTTTTCACCACTGAGTATGATGTTAGCTGTGGGCTTATCATAGATGGCTTTTACTATGTTGAGATACTGCACCTACTTTGTTGAGAGTTTTAATCATAAATGAATATTGAATTTTATCAAAAGCTTTTCCTGCATTTATTGAGATGATCATGTAATTTGTGTCCTTCATTTTGTTGAAGTGGTGTATTATACTGATTGATTTGCGAATGTTGAACCGTTCTTGCATCCCTGGAATAAATCTCACTTGATCATGGTATATGATTCTTTTAATGTGTTATTGAACTTGGTTTGCTAACATTTTGTTGAGGACTTTTCCATCTCTGTTCATCAGAGATCTAGCCTGTAATTTTCTTTTCTTGAGTGTATTTGGTTTTGGTACCAGAGTGAAACTGGTCTTATAAGGTAAATTTGGAATTATTCCCTTCTCTTATATTTCTTGAAAGAATTTGTGAGAATTTGGTATTAATCTGTCTTTAAATGCTTGGTAGAGTTCACCAGTGAAGCCATCTGGTCCCATCCCTCTGTTGGGATGTTTTTGATTACTGATTTATTCTCCTTAGTAGTAATTAATTTGCTCAGACTTACTGTCTCTTCGTGATTCAATTTTGGTACATTGTGCACTTCTAGGAGTTTATCCATTTCTTCCAGATTGTCCTATTTGTTGGCACGTAATTGTCCACAGTAATCTCGTGATTCTTCATTTATCTGTTGTATCAGTTGTATCTCTATCCCTTTCTAACAACTATGAATTCTAAGGGGAAAATCAAACCCTGATTTACACTTACATTTATAAAGTGATTCAATCTTGACATTTCCATGCCATCATAGCTCTACTCATTTTACACTTATCTTGCCTAAAAATGCATGCTAATGTAGATAGCTCTAAAAGATCATTCCATATATTGGTCCTTTGGGAATGGTAGGAGGGCAACGTGTGGTTTTAGCAGAGATTTGTCAAGTCTCTGTGCTTGATAACCACAGTTTACACATTTTTGAAATATTACTTATGGCAAGGTATTAATACTTCTAGGATATTTTTCTATGATTACAGCTTTTAATTTTATGACTAGTGGAGATCATTCCTGGGTGTTCATTGGAAGGACTGATGCTGAAACTGAAACTCTAATACTTTGGCCACCTCATGCAAAGAGTTGACTCACTGGAAAAGACTCTGATGCTGGGAGGGATTGGGGGCGGGAGGAGATGGGGACGACAGAGAATGAGATGGCTGGATGGCATCACCGACTCGATGGACAT
The DNA here is from genome assembly GCF_049115385.1 of Moschus berezovskii. Classification (NCBI taxonomy): domain Eukaryota; kingdom Metazoa; phylum Chordata; class Mammalia; order Artiodactyla; family Moschidae; genus Moschus; species Moschus berezovskii. Next base: position 96,120,905 of record NC_142469.1, read on the forward strand.
GAGTTTGAGTGAACTCCGGGAGTTGGTGATGGACAGAGAGGCCTGGTGTGCTGTGATTCATGGGGTCTCAAAGAGTCGGACACGACTGAGCAACTGAACTGAACTGAACTGAAGGATTTAGAATTTTACTTCAAAGCAAATGAAGTTAGTATGCCTATTTCCATTTCTTAAAGTTGTAATTGTTTTTATCATTAGTGTCATGGTTATATGCCCTTATGATCTGTAATTGAGTTCCAGTCTCTTCTTTGGTATTATTGACTTCTCCCTATGGGCTCCTAATCCAAAGATTAAGGGTCATATTTCTCTTGTGATTCTTCAAGAGACACTTCTAAGTCATTTTATATTCTTATTCATTATTTTACCCCTGTTTTTATTTTATCAAACACAAGAGAGATGAAAAGCTCACTGTCAGTATTTTCTCTGGTCTTTTGCCACGGCAGAGAATCAGTTGCTTAACCTGCTATATATTGTGGGCTTCCCTGGTGGTTCAGATGGTAAAAAACCTGCCTGAAATGCAGGAGACCCTAGTTCGACCCCTTGGTCGGGAATTTCCCCTGAAGGGAATGCTTACACCCACTCCAGTCTTCTTTCTTGGAGAATCCCATGAACAGAGAAGCCTGATGGGCTACCGTCCATGGGTTCGCAAACAGTCAGACATGACTGGCGACAAACACAGCAGCAATACTGACCACTCTCCACTGGCACAGATTCTAAGATCCATCATGACTTCATCATTCGAAAATATGATGCCATGGACATGTGACAGTAATAAGGAAAGGTTACTCATATCACTGATAAGAAAGAGGCTTCTTCTGTATCTCCAGGTTTGATAAGGACAAACTTAATAGTGTGTGAAGTTGAGCCTGTGCCTGGTCCCTTTTAGCCTTTGAAGAGAGCAGAGCCTGAGGGAGAGCTTAATTTAGTGTGGGTGTGGTGGGAAGTTCGGGGAATGAAGAAAGCTTCAAGTATGTGGTCCTAGGAATTGAAAGAATGGCTGTGCTGTTGACAGAAGACAGAAAAAGAATTTGTTGGAGAAATCTGATGAATTTTTCCTTATATATGTTGGACTTCAGGTACAGGGAGGGTATACTGAAGGCTGTGTCCTTCAGAAAGTTGGAACTCAGAAGAGAGATGGAGATTAAAAGCTGGAGATAAAAGATTTGAATCATCTACTCAATATGCCAGCAAATTTGGAAAACTCAGCAGTGGCCACAGGACTGGAAAAGGTCAGTCTTCATTCCAATCCCAAAGAAAGGCAATGCCAAAGAATGCTCAAACTACCGCACAATTGCACTCATCTCACACGCTAGTAAAGTCATGCTCAAAATTCTCCAAGCCAGGATTCAGCAATATGTGAACTGTGAAATTCCAGATGTTCAAGCAGGTTTTAGAAAAGGCAGAGGCACCAGAGATCAAATTGCCAACATCCACTGGATCATGGAGAAAGCAAGAGAGTTCCAGAAAAACATCTATTTCTGCTTCATTGACTATGCCAAAGCCTTTGACTGTGTGGATCACAATAGACTGTGGAACATTCTGTAAGAGATGGGAATGCCAGACCACCTGACCTGCCTCTTGAGAAACCTGTAAGCAGGTCAGGAAGCAACAGTTAGAACTGGACATGGAACAACCGACTGGTTCCAAATAGGAAAAGGAGTACGTCAAGGTTGTATATTATCACCCTGCTTACTTATTTAACTTATATGCAGAGTACATCATGAGGAACGCTGGGCTGGAAGAAGCCCAAGCTGGAGTCAAGATTGCTGGGAGAAATATCAATAACCTCAGATATGCAGATGACACCACCTTTTATGGCAGAAAGTGAATAGGAACTAGGAAGCCCCTTGATGAAGGTGAAAGAGGAGAGTGAAAAGGTTGGCTTGAAGCTCAACATTCAGAAAACAAAGATCATGGCATCTGGTCCCATCACTTCATGGGAAATAGATGGGGAAACAGTGGAAACAGTGTCAGACTTTATTTTTTGGGGCTCCAAAATCACTGTGGATGCTGATTGCAGCCATGAAATTAAAAGACGTTTACTCCTTGGAAGGAAAGTTATGACCAACCTAGATAGCATATTGAAAAGCAGAGACATTACTTTGCTAACCAAGGTCCGTCTAGTCAAGGCTATGTTTTTTCCCGTGGTCATGTATGGATGTGAGAGTTGGACTGTGAAGAAAGCTGATCGCCGAAGAATTGATTCTTTTGAACCGTGGCGCTAGAGAAGACTCTTGAGAGTCCCTTGGACTGCAAGGAGATCCAACCAGTCCATTCTAAAGAAGATCAGTCCTGGGTGTTCATTAGAAGAACTGATCCTAAAGCTGAAACTCCAATACTTTGGCCACCTCATGCAAAGAGTTGACTCACTGGAAAAGACTCTGATGCTGGGAGGGATTGGGGACGGGAGGAGAAGGGGACGACAGAGAATGAGATGGCTGGATGGCATCACCGACTCGATGGACATGAGTTTGAGTGAACTCCGGGAGTTGGTGATGGACAGGGAGGCCTGGTGTGCTGTGATTCATGGGGTCGCGGAGAGTCGGACACAACTGAGCGACTGAACTGAACTTAGTTGAAAGTGCGGAATGCATGAGACAGGTAGGCAAATACTGGAGAATGTAGCATCCATAAGGCTGAGGAAAGACTTCTTAAAATGCTCAGCTTTAAGAGTTATAAGCGGAAAAGAATCTTAGCCTGGGATTTGAAGCAGAGTTGTTTTAGAGGTAGGAGCCCAAAGTCTCTGATTCCAAGGGAAGGATTGCTTTCCAAAAAGGTTTTTAAATTTATTGCGTTGAGTTGGACAAAGTAGTTTCTGATGATTTAGAAATTTTTTTTCTCTAGGTTGATGGGTACTTCCACCTTATAATTTATTTTGTATATTTATCTTTTTTTAGAACTTAGGTCAGCTAGTGATTTCCCCATTTTGTCAATTCTTTTCCCCTCATTTTTTTTTTATTAGTTCTACTGGTTTTCTACTTTCTAATTCAGTTATATTTTTAGATTTACTGAGAGCTTCCTTTTGCTTCCAGTCAGTTAACCTTGTAATTCTTTCTCTAGCTTTTTGAGTTGATATATAACTCATTTATTTTCACTTCATAACATAGGTAATTAATGCAAAGAATTTTCTCAGAGCTCTAGTTTGCATTAATTATGTATAGATTCTGATATGCTCACTCACATTTTTCTTAAGTAGCTTTTAAATAATTGCTTCTTAGTTTTTTTGTGTGAAATGCTGTTGTCAATAAGTTGGGTGGCAGTCTGACTTACTTTCATTAGTGATTTGGACTTTTATCTGAATGCTTGGATAAAGTTTGTTTTTCATAGACTTGAATTTCAGTAATATTTATTAAGTTTTATTTAGATACGGCCTCTTAATGGTCTCTGTGTTGACCATTTTAAGTTACTTATACAAGGTACATGGTATGTCTTTTTGAATACATTGATTGAAATCTTCTTTTACTTCTTGACTCTTGATTTATAGTTTTGAGTAACTTGCTATATTGCTTTGGTTTGCTTCTTCAGGGGCTCATTTATACATACAGTGGGGATCCTTTACTGTACTCTATAATTAAAACTTTATTCTAAATCTTTTTATTTTTTTTTTACTCTTTATGTTTCCATCCTTTATTCCCCTCACTGGGCTGTCTGTCCATGGTGTCTATTTGCTGTTGCTGCTACTGCTGCTAAGTCACTTCAGTCGTGTCCGACTCTGTCTGACCCCATAGACGGAAGCCCACCAGGCTCCCCCGTCCCTGGGATTCTCCAGGCAAGAACACAGGAGTGGGTTGCGATTTCCTTCTCCAATGTGTGAAAGTGGAAAGTGAAAGTGAAGTCGCTCAGTCGCCCTCCTTAATTTAGTCTATCTTTCTGAATGTTTTTCTTTTATTTTAAAATTTATTTCCAGAATGTCTCAGTTCTTGTTTATTTTTTCTATGTTGCCTGATCCTATCATTTCTGCATTTTCTGTTTCTGAAATGTGCAACTCTTCCAAAGCTTCGATTATTGTCTCCAGTATTTTTAACTTATCCTTAAAGATTAAGCTATAGCTTTCATCTGCTTTGTGGATCAGTTTAGTTCAGTTCAGTTGCTCAGTCGTGTCTGACTCTTTGCGACCCCATGAATCACAGCAGTACCTAAATGTGCTGAATTGTCAAAGCAGACCGCAATGAATCGTAGATCTCAATCACACCAAGTTTTTACTAACAACTAGCAAAGATACCGGAGAAGGCAATGGCAAGCCACTCCAGTACTCTTGCCTAGAAAATCGCATGGACAGAGGAGCCTGGTAGGCTGTAGTCCGTCGGGTCGCTACTAGTCGGACACGACTGAGCGACTTCACTTTTACTTTTCACTTTCACACATTGGAGAAGGAAATGGCAACCCACTCCAGTGTTCTTGCCTGGAGAATCCCAGGGACAGCGGAGCCTGGTTGGCTGCCGTCTATGGGGTCGCACAGAGTCGGACACGACTAAAGCGACTTAGCAGCAGCAAAGATACATGTTAAAAATGGACATTAAGCAAACATATCATCATCCTTCATTAGAAGGACTCTGAACCATCAGATGGAGCTTTCAAAAGACCCTTTTTCTTTTCTGAAATGTGTTTTAAATTTTGGAGCAATAGATGATTGCTATATGTGTGGTAAAAGTTCACTCAGGAGAAGTCATTTAGATTTCAAGTTACTCAGTTTTTATATTTTGTTAGGCAGATAGAAAGCCTATGAGATTAATTTCTATTCTCTAGCAGCTGTCTCCCGTAAAATTGAAAATTTCAGGGTTTTTGTTTAGCCATGAGAAATTTAGACAGACTTGATTTATCTGGTTTAAAACATTCCTAGATAAGAACTGCCCTTGCTATCTTTCTGATATTCAATCCCATCAGAATGTTTACAAGAAGGTTTAGTTCAGTTCAGTCACTCAGTCATGTCCAACTCTTTGTTCCCCCATGGACTGCAGCACGCCAGGCTTCCCTGTCCATCACCAACTCCCGGAGTTTGCTCAAACTCATGTCTGTTGAGTCAGTGATGCCATCCAACAATCTCATCCTCTGTCATCCCCTTCTCCTGCCTTCAATCTTTCCCAGCATGAGGGACTTTTCTAATGAGTCTGTTCTTCACATCAGGGGCCAAAGGATTGCAGCTTCAGCTTCATCATCAGTCCTTCCAATGAATATTCAGGACTGATTTCCTTTAGGATTGACTGATTTGACCTCCTTGGAGTCGAGGTACTCTCAAAAGTCTTCTCCAACACCACAGTTTAGTTAATCAATATGAAAAACCCAACTCACTTTCCGTATACCAGCAATAAATATAAAATATAATTATATATATAATTATATAAACACTTCTTATAATTATATATACTTTTCACAGTAATAATAGGATGTTTAATGTATTTTGGAATAAATTTCATTGAGAGATTTCAGGATTTTTGTAGACATAATTAGAAAATTCTGTTGAAATATACTGAAAACATAAAGCATTAAAACAATATTACATGTTTATGGTTAGGAAGATCCATTATTGAAAATATACCAGTTCTCCACAAATTATTATTATTATTATTCACTGATTTATTAATTTGGTGAATTTATAATCAAAATCTCAAGTTAATTCTAAAATTTATATGGTAAAGGTCAAAGACCAAGAATAGCCAAATGTTTCTGAAGACTGAATTAAGGTGGGGGATATTGGGTTAAAAATTATAATAATTGAATTACAAAGTCATAAAGCTATTATAATTAAGACAATGTGGTACTGGCATGAAAATAAGCACGCTGACTAAAGAAATAGAAAAGGGTGTTCAGAAACTGACATTTATGAAAAATTGACATGAGATAGAGCATTAAGATTGGGAGGGAAAGCAAGAAAGCATGAATTGTTCTGAGACAACTGGTCATTTACACAGGAAAAAAAAGAAAGAAATCTGATTTGATTTCATAACATGTGAAAAAAATAATTCCAGATGAATGAAAGATTTAATTGATAGATAAAATTTAAAGTTTTCTAGGAAAAGGTAGGAAAATATCTATCTCAGATTTGAGAATGAACTTGAGAACTCAAGGACAGTCCTTTTTGTGCTCTGTCTAAGCAGGGCACAAAAAGTACTAATGCTGAAAGAAATATTGCTAAAGTTGATCTCTAAAATGAGCAACTTTAAAAAGAAAATAAAAATAAGGTGGGTTGCTGGAGAAATGGGTATTTATTTTTTCATTATGTTTTATAAAACATATATGATCAAAATCCTGCTGTATGAATCAAGTATTAGGCTGAAAATGAAGTCAGGAAACAGAACAAACTAAACAGCCCAGAATGAGCACCCCTTTATATCCATCATCAGTTCAGTCAGGAACCTGCGCCACTCTTAAGTTTTCTGAAATGTGAAATGGAAATACTTGTGAAGGGCCCTCACAGATGCATTTAGAAATGTATGTTCAGAAAATGGAATTGAAATGTTTTCGTAAGAGTCATGGGCTCAATCCTTGAAATAGATGATGGTTGAATTTCCTATGGTATGTAATTACAACACAATAAGACTCAAAAGCAGTTTCAATAAAGGGTGGTTCGTGGAAGAGAAGCAGCCTGCTTCTAGGGCTTCATTAGCTTCTGCCGACTGGAGCTCTCCAGGCTATGGGGAGGAACTCTGTTTACCTTGGTTCAGAATCAATTTTAACTATCACTGAGGCCCCCGGGGTCAGAGTGCAGCACGAAGTCCTTGGGAATACACCAGGCCAGGAAAGAAAAGATAAAAATGTTTTTCGAAAAGCCCCGAGACAGGCTGCAGTTTTGTTGACCAGTTGTTCCCGGAACAATGTGTTGTAGTGCCAGTCACTGATGAAATGATACTTAGACCCCTACTTTAGTTTCTTCTAGAAGCTTCTGGTAAATTAGAGCGATGCCATTGGCCTAGTTTAGGCTGTTCTGTCAGATGATAGATACAATTTCTACATGTTCTGCAGCCCTGGGAATATTTAATAAGGGGAGAGAGGCAGCAAAAAAGAAAGGTGTATCATAAAAACAAATGAACAACAGAATAAGAAACAAAACCCTGCCCTTTATGGTAAGGATGCTGAGAAAGACGCACTTATCTGTAAAGGACATGTAGATAATTTCTCATTTCTCTCCGGAAAATGCCAGCGCACACTGCTCTGGTTGGAGTAGAATAGGTTCGTCTGGCCTTTGAGGTCACATTGATGATGTTGTGTCTTGCTGTTAATGAAACTCTGTGAATTATTCTTAATTTTTATTTCAGTTTCTAATAAGCATTCATGAGCTATAACCTTTCCCTCTCCTAGATTGCATTGCTTCAAAAAAATCCTCAGAATCAACCCTTCTAGAAAATAAGGTTATGTTTTAAGTAATAATTATGATTCTACAGTGTGTCATACTTGTGGCTCCTAATGTGCTAACCTCCACATTCTCTCATTATCCCTGAAATGGCTCTTTGAGGATATTAACATCGACATTACAATGTTCACCTTTCCCCTGGGAAAATGAGGTTTATGGCTGTTAATGTATCTACTTACAGTTGTAAGGCTCTCGAGTGGCAGGAATCAAAACTCCTTACTCCAGCGGCAGTGTTTTTTGGTTATTGTTCAGTTGCTCAGTTGTGTCCAACTCTTTGTGACCCCACGAACTGCAGCATGCCAGGCTTCCCTGTCCTTCACCATTTCCCAGAGTTTGCATAGATTCATGTCCATTGAGTTGATGATGCCATCCAACCATCTCAGCTTCTGTCACCCCCTTCTTCTCTGGCCCTCAATCTTTCTCAGCATCAGGGTCTTTTCCTGTGATTCAACTCTTCATATCAGGTGGCCAAAGTATTGGAGCTTCAGCTTCAGCATTAGGCCTTCCAATGTATGTTCAGGGTTGATTTCCTTTAGGATTGACTGGTTTGATCTCCATGCTGTCCAAGGGATTCTCAAGAGTCTTCTGTAGCACCATATGGTGCCAGAATGTTTTTTCACTCCATCATTAATGATCTAGATTACTAATATCAACATTTACCTGGGAATTAGAAATATAGAGAAAAATAAGATACAACCCTATCCTCTGATAGAATATAATCTATTAGAGGTGTGGGGTGTAGTAAGACAGTTATATGAATATATAAGGCTTAAAATGTGTCAATAACAAGTAGCTAAGTGCCAAATTACTTTGCCAACCAAGGTCCGTCTAGTCAAGGCTATGGTTTTTCCAGTGGTCATGTATGGATGTTAGAGTTGGACTGTGGAGAAAGCTGATCGCTGAAGAATTGATGCTTTTGAACTGTGGTGTTGGAGAAGACTCTTGAGAGTCCCTTGGACTGCAAGGAGATCCAACCAGTCCATTCTAAAGGAGATCATTTCTGGGTGTTCATTGGAAGGACTGATGATAAAGCTGAAACTCCACTACTTTGGCCACCTCATGCGAAGAGTTGACTCACCGGAAAGACTCTGATGCTGGGAAGGATTGAGGGTAGGAGGAGAAGGGAACGACAGAGAATGAGATGGCTGGATGGCATCACTGACTTGATGGACATGAGTTTGAGTGAACTCCGGGAGTTGGTGATGGACAGGGAGGCCTGGCGTGCTGTGATTCATGGGGTCGCAGAGAGTCGGACACGACTGAGCGACTGAACTGAACTGAACTGAAGTGCCAAATGGGGCTTCCCTGGTGGGTCAGATGGTAAAGAATATGCCTACAATGCAGGCAACCCAGGTTTGATCCCTGAGTTGGGAGAATCCCCTGGACCCCCTGGAGAAGGGAATGGCTACCCACTCATTGAGGTGGTAAGTGCTTGCTATGGGTATATACTTAGTTCAGATCTCATCTTGAGAGAACTGCCAGTGGGGAGTAGTGGATGGTGAAGCAGGAGGAATAGTTACTGTAGGAAGATGCGTGGTTCACTCCCCAGGGACAGGAAGAAGATGGAAGTGCAGTGGAACCTACGGTCCACGAATTTGGTGCCAAGCTCCCGAGTCTTAGCCCCAGAACTGGCATGATGTCCTTGACATTGAACAAACCTTTGGAACCTTTTGAAAAGAGAGGCATAGGAATTTGTCAAGTTTCAGAGCAACAGAAGCTTCTCCAATTTCATGTTCAGATACATTGGTTCGAGGGGAGTCGCAGAAAGGGAAGTCCCTCTGGGAAGGGTTGGATGTGGGCAGGGGTGTGGTAGAGATAGAGGCAGATGAAAGTGAGCCTAACTGGAGAAGGGGTTGGTCGGGTGTGGAGGGGCAGGGGGTGGGGGGAGCTCTTCAGTGTTCTGTTTGAGAGCCCAGGCTCTGGAGCTAGGTTGCAGCTGACCACCCACCAGCTGTGACTTTGGGTGGTCACTTAACATCTCTGTGCCTCCGTTTCTTCCCATGGAGTTTTTGGTTGTTGTTTTTTTTTTTTTAAGATTTATTTATTGTTTATTTATTTTGGCTGCCCTGGGTCTTGGTTGCTACACTCGGGCTTTCTCTGGTTGTGGTGAACGGGGACTACTCTCTAGCTGCCGTGCACGGGTTCCTCGTTGCAGTGGCTTCTCTTATTGCAGAGCATGGGCTCTAGACACGTGGACTTTGGCAGTTGTGTCTCATGGGCTTAGTTGCTCTGCAGCATGTGGTATCTTCCTGGAACAGGGATTGAACTGGTACCTCTGCGTTGCAAGGTAAACTCTTAACCACTAGGCCACTTAGGGAAGCCCTCCATGGAGTTTTATAAGGATTTAAGGAGTGAATGCCAAGGTTTTAGACTACATTTATTATCACATAGTGAGAATGGAATAGACATTGGCTTTCATTGCTATTCTGTTGTCATTGTTAGGACTCGTAGTTGAGTTAAGTTACAACATGGTCCAACCTAGGAGACTTCATTAGTGCTAAGAGTAACTGTATTTTAAGATGTTTCATCCCCAAAAGTGGAGCTTAGTGTTATAATTAAAGGGCTGAGTGAACCTTTTACTTTCTCACAGAGGTTAGAAAGTGTACAAAATGTTGATTCTGTGAAGTATGATTTTGGAGACTTATCTTGTTTGCACTTAGAACTGAAATAACATTTAAGACCTAGGGCATGGCTTTTCAAATTGCCTTCTGTGGGTCTTTCCAAGGAGGTAACTAAGAAGTTGCCTTGGAGGAAGGAGGAAGATGTGGTCTCCGGGGCACCCTTAGAGTCCTTCCAAAGAGGATGCACTTTGTTCTGCCTTATAATTGAAGTGCCACCTATTATTTCATTTAATAAGGATATCATTGCTAAAAACAGTTTGAACACTATTGATTCACTCCAGCCTCCTTGTTTAAAGTGAAGTCGCTCAGTCGTGTCCGACTCTTTATGACTGCTTGGACTATAGCCTACCAGGGTCCTTTGTCCATGGGATTTCCCAGGCCAGAATACTGGAGTGGGTTGCCATTTGCCTAAGGTTATACAGCCAGCTACTGCCAGAGGGTGGCAAGAAACACAAGGCCACTCCTTCTGGTACCGTGCTTGTCACTAGTTACATAATGCTACCTACTGCGTAATCAAAAGAAAACTTGAAAAACAGATCAGCACCTATATGTAAGAGCCACACAAAACAAATCCAATCAAGAGCACATTCGTATTAGGACTTCCCTGGTAGTCCAGTGGTTAAGACTCTACTTCCACTGCAGGGGGCATGGGTTCAATCACTGGTGGAGGAACTAAGATTCTATATGCCACATGGCGTGGCCAACGTTTTTTTTTTTTTTCGAGAACTAGTATTTAACTCTCTGCACACATATCCGAGCACATTGAAAACAGCTCTCAGTGTCAGTTTGTTGTTGCTGTTCAGTCACTCAGCTGTATCTGACTTTCCGACCTAAGAACTGTAGCCTGCCAGGCTCCTCTGTCCATGGGATTTCCCAGACAAGAATACAGGATTGAGTTGCCATTTCCTTTTCCTTGGATCTTCCCAAGCCAGGGATCAAACCTGAATCTTCTGCCTTGGCAGGCAGATCTTTTACTACTGAACCATGAGTTCAGTGTCCATTACTCTTCTTCAAATTAATGTTTTCTATCCGTATTTTTATTTGGCTAAACCTGAGATTGAAATAAATGAAATGAAGTTAGAAAGTAGAAATTATATGGTGAAGTCAAGGCAAAGATCATCCGGAAGAAAAGAAAAGATAAAATTTTAAAAATGAAGTAAACCAAATAACTCCACGTGAGTTTTCAACATTAAAGAAAGATGAATTCTATCAAACAGGATTGGTTCCAATGTCAGCTAAGAAGTACCGCCGCCACCTTCTATAAACTGTTCATGGGCTGAGTTTGTGAACTGGCTACCAGGGAAAACCATTCTTCTCCTAACAGTTGTAGGTCCAGTTTTAGCGTGAAAAAGACTGGAGCTTCTAAGAGGAAGACAGTGTTCTGGCCGCCTCTGATTCTCCTTTTTCAATTCCAGTTTTTTGGATTATTTGGCACAGTGTTTTGTCTGTGTAGATGTGCCTTATTGGGTTTTAAAGCCAGAATACTTTTTCCTAGCCTTAAAAGCAACCTTTAAAATGACTACCTTAATTCTTATCCTGATGAAAAACACTTGAAAATTTTCTCTTCTAAAATTAGAGTCTGGGTTATCTCAAAACATCTTGTCACCTGGGCCTCAGTCCAGATGTCACCGCCCAGAGGACAAGCTAGCTGGAGGTGGCCCTCTGCCACACTGTCCCACTGCTCCCTGGTTCAGTACCTGTGAAAGCACTTCTCACAGTTGGAGTTATCCTGCTCATTATTTACTTTTCTTTTTCTGCCTTTACCATGTGAATGGAAGCTTTTGGAAAGTGGGGACTTTGACTAACTTGCAGAGTGCTTGGGATCTAAATAAGAGCTTGATAAATCCTAATTAAATGACTCCAGAATCCCCATGAGAAATCCTAGGTCATTAGTTTAGTTCTTGGCTTGTTATTGAATATGTGTCATTTGTCTTAGAGGATAGTGAACAGATTAAGGTTTTCCATGTAAGAAAGGCGAGGCCCTATAGCTCAGGGGTTAGAGCACTGGTTTTATAAACCAGGAGTCGCGAGTAAAAGACAGGATAAGAAAGGAATTGCTTTTTCTTCGGACATTTCAATGGCCGTAAGTGATTATGTTACATTTAACTTCTGCACCATAAAGCAGCATTTGGTGGTGCATTTTGGTTTGGTTTTTTGTGTGTATGTGTGTGTGCTGCAATTAGAATGGCAAGGATAAGAAATATGAATTTTATTTTCTTCTTGCTAAGAATCTGCTGCAATTCAGGAGACCTCAGTTCGATTCCTAGCTTGGGAAGATCTGCTGAAGAAGGGATAGGCAACCCACTCCAGTATTCTTGGGCTTCCCTTGTGGCTCAGCTAGTAAGGAATCCGCCTGCAATGTGGGAGACCTGGGTTCAGTCCCAGGGTTGGGAAGATCCCCTGGAGAAGGGAAAAGCTACCCACTCCAGTATTCTGGCCTAGAGAATTCCATGGACTGTATAGCCCATGGGGTCACAAAGAATCAGACATGACTGAGCAACTTTCACTTTCACTTTGTAGAGACTTGGGGCTTCCCTGGTGACTTGGATGGTAAAGACTGTGCCTGCAATGCAGGAGACCTGAGTTTGATCCCTGGGTCAGGAAGATCCCCTGGAGAAGGGAATGGCTACCCACACCAATATTCTTGCCTGGAAAATCCCATGGACAGAGGAGCCTGGCGGGCTACAGTTCGTGGAGTCATAAAGAATCAGACATGAATGAGCAATAACACTTTCACTTTCTTTGCATAGAGACTTGAGGAAATATTACCCCTGTGAGTCTGGTCTTTGAAAAACACAAATCTTGGTCGATCTTCTCTTAAGTTATCCTAAGAATTCTCTTAAAACTGCAACGGCCTCTCTTGGCCTGGGGCTAAAGATCACCCTCCCAATCGCAACCTGAAGGCCTTGTTTCTGTGGCTGCCTCGTAAGTCTCCTCAGGACCACTGTGCCTGGGATCACAGTGAGCTCCACCATTCCAAAGTGTTGGCCTTCTTTTTAGTGTCTCAAACTCATCAAGCACTTTGTTTTTGCTTCCCAAACCTATGTACACTTCTCTCTCTTTGATTCACTCTTCCCAAAGTTTTTCCTAATTCCAAGTTCTGTAGGTTTCAGATTAAGTGTCACCTCTTCAAAAAGGTCTTCTCTGAGACCCACCTTTCATCTGGGTTAAGGCAGTCAGCCCTCTTGTTACTCTCTTGTAAGACCCTATACTCTTCCTTCTTGGAACTGATTGCAATTACTAGTTTTATTTTGTTGTTGCTGTTGTAGTTGTGTGTGTGTGTGTGTGTGTGTTTAATACCTGTCTACCTTACTGAATTGTACACTGCAGGAGCACAATGTTTTGCTTATTGTTAAACCCTCAACATTCAGCTCAGTGCATGGAGCACAGTAGATTCTGATGTAGTAAATATTCACTGCATGAATAAAGGAATGGATACATTTGATCTTTGAGTTCCTAGTGTCTAGCCCTGAATCCGACATATATAATAGGCTTAAAAAAAGTGTATAACTAAAATCAAGTTAATGAAGAAGTGTTTATCATACACAGAGAAACAATTATTGGTTTATCAAAAATAGAAACCCTGCTCTCATACAAACCACATTCTCTCTGTTAATTTGTTTGCCTTCATTTCAATTAATAAAATCTGTTTGTTGAAGTACATGCAAGAAAAACTACCTAACTTTTTTGGGTAATTACAGTGTTTCCAAATGAAAAGTGAATAACCAGGGAATTCTTCCCGATGTTTTACATACTTGATGTAGACATCTTAAAAGATTGATCTACTCTCTTTTCAACTGGATATTTGAATAGACACAACCATTAGAGAATTTTCTTCTAGGGACTTACTTTAGCTCTTAAACTGTATACACTGAACAAGCAAACTCAAGTGGATCATTATCTATAGAAGTACAGAATTCCATCTCCCTTTGGGAAACCATTCAAACCCAGAAGTGTGTTTTACACATTCTGACAGAAGCACCTATAATAGCCAAGTGTAACCTTCTTTCTTGCTATGTTAGCACCCAAAAGTATATGAAAAGAGTCCATGTTAAGGCTTTTTCTGTTTATTAGAAAACATCTCTTGCCTTCAAAACTCTTGACTATCAACCTACTAATGTGAGAAAAGTAAATAAACAACGAATTCCATAGAGTCTTACTCCTGTGTGAGAGGTGGCTTAATAAAGATAATTGGACATTAGATGACTAAGTGTGTGAAGCTAATATACAGATACATCTTTCAGACAGGCCACTGTAATGTTCCCTGTGTAATTTTCATGACAACCATTTGCACCAGTATGTATAGAAAGAGTCTGGATCCTTCTGGGTGAGTAATAAGCGTGTCAATTATCTGTACTCTGTTCCCAGGATTAGAGGTAGGCTCACAGCGACTCTTTTGAGGCTGATGACCCCGCCTAGTGACTGAAATGAAGCGAGAGGAGAGTCTTCTTGGCCTTGTGTCAGGGCATGATGTTGGGGGGCGGAGCATGAGTAGAGTCTTCCTTCTGGAAAGGATTGGATACATGGTTAGATATGTGTGGATGGCCAGTCATTCTAAGATTTAAGTCATCAGTGAGTAAATGTCTCAGCAAGGCAAGTCTCTGAATGAGAATGATTTTTCTCTTTTTAAAAATATTTGACTGCATGGGATCTTAATTGCAGCACGTGGAATCTTTGTTGTGGCACAAGGGCTCCGGAGCTCCTGGGCTTAGTTTCTCCACAGCATATGGGATCTTAGTTCCCTGACCATGGGTCGAACCTGCGTCCCCTGCATTGGAAGGTAGATTCTTAACCACTGGACCACAAGGAAATCCTAAAGAATTATTTTTTTCTTGAGCTAAATGTATCTTTCGGACACTGCCTGAAAGAAAGCCTTATTCCTCTCTTTGATTTTAATGAATGTGGACTTCCTTATGCTGGAAGAATCTTTTTGGCTTTTTTCCCCAATTTATTGGAAGTCCACTTACTGGGCACCAATGTTGACTGGCTTCTCTTAGTAGACTCCCATATGTTTCTGAGGAAAACAGCAATAGCAACAAAGCTTCATATGGATTGAAACTGAGAAAAGCAGAGGCCTGAAAACCTTCCTACTGTTAACCTCTCCTACTTCTTCAGGAAGGTCTGCTTGACTTGCAATGTGCCTTCTGAGAACTTTACGTTTTAAAATGTTCCCAAATTGTCCCATGCATTTAATCCTCCAACTCTCCATGAAGACAGCACTGGCTTTCAGTTCATAGCAACTCTCCTCAAGGTAATGGACCACTTGAAATCCAGTTCTTCCAAATGAATCATAGAACATAGTTTTTATCTCCATTTTCTCAGAGTAACTCTCAGAAGATGATCTTTCGGCCATATTCTTTAAATTTCCCCTATGGTTTTTATTGTATTCCACTTTTCCTTTCTCTGCTTAACCACTATCCTTTCTAAGAGGAAAGACATTTTTGCTAGTTATCATGATGTGTTCTTAGCTTATTTGCCTTGACATATAGCCTGTGATGGGTAAAGTACACTCACATATAGAGCATAGGCTTTGATCCAAAGCCACATGGGTTACATGTTCTCAGGCACACAGAGGGGTGGCTGAGTGCTGAGAGAGATATGCCCTCCTTCTAGTGAGTTTGTTCAGCACATCCTTGAAGACATCAGATCATTGCTTTTGTTCAGAATCATTTTCAGAAGAAAAGCCTTCAAACCTAGGAGGTCTTTGAAGAGTCAGAAACAAATGAGTCCTGGGTAATTTTTCGAAACACTCAGACCTTTGGTCAACTCTATTTTTTTTTTATACTGTTTTTTTTTTTTTTTTTGCTTTTTTTTAAATTGGAGGCTAATTATTTTACAATTTTATATTGGTTGGTTTGCCATACATTGACATGAATCCGCCCCGGGTGTACATGAGTTCCCCTTCCTGAACCCCCCTCCCACCTCCCTCCTCCCTGTATCCTTCCTCTGGGTCATCCCCGCATACCAGCCCCGAGCATCCTGTAACATGCATCAACCCTGAACTGGTGATTCATTTCACATATGATAATATACATGTTTCAATGCCATTCTCCCAAATCATCCCACCCTCACCCTCTCCCACAGAGTCCCAAAGACTGTTCTATACATAGGTGTCTCGAATACAGGGTTATCATTTGCATCTTTCTATATTCCATATATATGCATTAGTATACTGTATTGGTGTTTTTCTTTCTGGCTTACTTCACTCTGTATAATAGGCTCTAGTTTCATCCACCTTATTAGAAGCCCAGTATTAAGTGACTGATTTAGGTCAACTCTAAATCAGTCACTTAATACTGGGCTTTGTTATGATGATAGGAACCTTGATATCAGTGTTCGTAAGATTCTTGTTGTTTAGTTGCTAAGCTGTGTCCGAGTCTTTGAGATTCCATGGACTTTAGCCCACGAGGGTCCTCTGTCCATGGGATTTCCCAGGCAAGAATTCTGCAGTGGGTTGCCATTTCCTTCTCCAGGGGATCTTCCTGACCCAGGGATTAAACCCAAGTTTCCTGCTTGACAGGCAAATTCTCTACCACTGAGCCACCTGGGAAGTCCTTGTAAGAGTCTCCTTTTCAGTTATTTGGTCACCAGCAGTATCATCTTTTGGAGGCTCCCTCTCCAGGAATACAGCCCCTGGAGCCTCTAATTTCTCCATCCCTTATGCTACATACTCATCAACCTCTTTCCTAATGATGCCAGCTAGAAGTGTGTGGTTTCTCTAAAGCAAGATGTCACAGAGATACAATTTTGTATCCTTTTGGTCAGTTATTAGTAGTCACCATGTCTCAGAAGAGCACATCTTTGCATCCTAAGTGTATTTGTGTGTCAGTTGCTGTGTCCTGAGCGGCTTGGAGCACAGAGGATGCATATATGCATCTATTCTGTGTCATGGTGTAGAGGTTAAATGTTGTCACGGTTCTCCCTAAAATGTCTGCTGTTCAACACAGTGAAAATCTGTTTCTTACTCAGGTTACCATCCAATGCAGGCATCTTCCTTGGCAGGTGACCTTCCAACTCAAGGACCCAGGGCCTTTCTAACCTCAGGCTCTGCCCTCTACTAGGTCCATGGAATGCTCTGTATTCAGGCAGTAGGTGGGAACAGGGACTGGAGAGGCATGTCTGTTTCTTATCTATCCACTTTATCACAGAAGTGGTCCCAGTTGCTTCCCCTCACTTTTCACTAGCCAGAACCGAGTCCCTTGTCCACTTTTAACTTCCAGGAGATATTGGGAAATGTTTGTATGTCTAGGAGGAAGCCCAGGAGGGAAAGGCAATGTGTTGTAATCAATACAGCAATCTTTCACTTCTGGTCACCAAATATCCATTCCCCCCATACCCAAAATTCACATTGTTCCTCTCCAAGAGAGAGAATTCAGAGTTGCCTCCAGCCACGTGCTTGATTCCAAGTCAACCCTGCACACTGATTTCTCAGGAATGTGTGGTCCCCTCTGTCCAGCATGGATATGGCTTCTCCTGGTTTGGTAACCTCAATCCACAAATACATTCAGTATCACACGGTGGGGTAGGGGTGAAAGAACAGCAATAAAAAGTCAATTGAGAAACAAGGAAGTAGAAATAGCCTGTGTCATTTGTCAGACAATAGTCGGTATCGAGACTGCAAAAAACCAAGAGCTTTATTTCACATCTTAAGAACTGAAATTCAGGAGATACAGATTCAGATAAAGCTGAGAGTGTTCTGGGTAAGAGTCAGGAATTTCTAAAGGCAGAAGTCACCAGGCCGTCCTCTGACACAAGAAAAGAAATATTTATTTTTAACGGATAGGCTGTCATGAGTTGCTTTAGAATAAGAATCTGATAAACATTTTGAGTTTCTGGCAAAGGTTCTGGATATCTTCCTTAGGACAGTGAGTGGTGAAATGTCAATCCATCCAGGCTGAAATGTGCTTAAGTTCCACTTCCTTCGTGGCCTCCTGGCTCCATTGCTCTATTAGCAATACTGGCTCCATTTTGATTTCCTTGTCACATACTCTTTCATACCAGTCATAACATCATACTGGATAGAATGTATGTGCGTACTAAGTCACTTCAGTCGTGTCTGACTCTTTGTAACCCTAAGGGCTATAATCCACCGGGCTCCTCTGTCCATGGGATTCTCCAGGCAGCAATACTGGAGTGGATTGCCATGCCCTCCTCCAGGGAATCCTCCTGAGATCAAACCCATGTCTCTTAGGTTCTCCTGCACTGGCAGTGCCACCTGGGAAGCCCACTAGACAGAATGTGGAGGTTTCTACTCTGAGGAGCCTGAAAGTTCTTTAATTAGTTCCTCAATTTGCTGTCTGGGGAGAAGGAACTTTCCATTCTTCTTCGAGAACCCTGACTTCACCTTCTGGAAGGTTCCTTCTTTCCATCATCCACACTGGCTACAGCTGAAGTGAGAGCGAGACTGCTTCTCCTTTCAGTGAGCTCTGCCATGTTCATAGCACATCCTGTTGGCACACGTTCCAAGTCTGCTTGAGTCCTTTCTCCATCTCCTTTCTGAATGAAGAGCACTTCAAGGACCTCTACAGGGCAGAGCTAGAGGTTAGAGGGATCCCAGGTCCCTGCATGGGAAGTTCATTTACCAAGGAAGATGCTTACATTGGACAATGACCTGAGATGGGAATACACTTTTATTGTGTTGAGCAGCCTAAATTTTAGGGTTAGAGACTTGAACAATCAAAGGCTTTTGTTTATTAGTTCATACTTGTGATTTCTTTGGTAGTACGGTTGTCCTAAAAAAGAAGAAGAAGAACAAGAGTAGGCTTCTATTCCATTTGCCCTTGTCAGTTTCATCTGCTTGTAACCACACCCAAAGTCTTTCCTCGACATAGTTCTCAAGTCTGATGTTCTCATTTGCTTCTTTGTCCTTTGGTCTCTCCCTCATGACTTATTGGTGACAATCTTGAGGCTATTTGAAACCACAGGCTTGGATGAAGAGGTAAGACCTTCTTGATGTCACCCTTTACCACCTGAGGTGCTTTAAACACTCTAAATCTAAACCTTGTAAATCAAAGAGTCTTACCAGGCCTTCCAAATACAGAATGCTTTTTGACTTCATCTCTTTAATATTTCATAGCCAGGAACATTTGGCTTTTCCAAATTTGTAAGACTATTTATCTTTGGGATTTCCCCCATTTCCTTCAGTTTCTGCTTCAGAACCACTTCATTCTTGCCTGAGTTCACTTCTTTTTTGTATGGACAGCCACATACCATCACTTGGACTCCCTCTATCCACTTCTGCAGGTGAGTGGTCTGCCTTCCAGGTTCTTTCAGACCATGGTTTTACCTGACAGTTTGCTGATAGGGCTGTTTAGCTTGCTATATCTGTTTCTTATTACTCAGTATCAAGGGGGTAAATATTTCTATATCAATACCTCACTTCCAGGGCCAATTTCATTATTGATCCTCATAAACCAACCACTATATCAAACAATCATATATTAATGACTTATTTCTTATTTAACCTACAGTCCACTGTGAGTATATACTCATTCAGGCACACAGAATTTAAGTAACTGGTTCAAGGTGACATGATTGGTAAATAATGGTCTCAAGATTTGGACCTGGCAGTCAGATTCCACAGTCTTAGCCACTTTCCGCTCAAGTGATCAGCTTTAAGATATAGCCATTCAAATGTTGTATCTTTCAAGATACCTTACAATTTGCCATCTTCAGTATTTTGTTCCATACATCAAAGGGTTGTATATGTAAACCTCTTGATCATACAAATATTTATGGAGTCATAGTATGTCAGAGAATGTGCTGAGAGATTTTGTAGCATCAAAGATGCCGAAACTCTTTATTTTGTTGTTGGAGTATGATTGCTCTACAATGTTGTGTTAGCATCTGCTGTACAATGAAGTGAATTAGCTATATGTGTACATATATCCCCTCTCTGTTGGAGCTCCCTCCCACCCGCCACCCCCACCCATCTGGGTCATCACAGAGCCCCAGGCTGAGCTCCCTTTGCTTTACAGCAGGTTTCCACTAGCTGTCTGTCTTACACATGGTAATGTTTATATGTCACCCTGATCTCCCAGCTTGTGCCACCCTCTCCTTCCCCTGCTCTGGCCACATGTTCATTCTCTATGTCTGTGTCTCTAGTCCTGTGCTAGAGGCAGGTTCTTCTGTGCCATCTTTCTAGATTCTACACATATAAGTTAATACTCCTGATATTCAACGGCATCTTAATTTGTATCCTTTTTCTCATCATGTTATGATTTTTCAGGATAGCTAAATTGAATGTCTTATGTTGATCTCCTGGGTTTTCTGTCTCCATCTATCAATATTCATTTATACAGAGAGGCTACGGGTTGGGCTTCCCTAGTGGCTCAGTGGTAAAGAATCTGCCTGCCAATGCAGAAGATGAGGGTTCGATCCCTGGGTCGGGAATACCGCCTGGAGAAGTAAATTCCAATCCACTCCAGTGTTCTTGCCTGAGAAATCCTGTGGATACAGGAGCCCGATGGGCTACAGTCCAAGGGGTCGCACAAGAGTCAGACACAACTTAGCAACTAAACAACAGTAACAACAAAGTCCAAGGGGTAGCTTTACATTTTAAGATTACTTTTGAAGATATGCAAGTGCAGGTTTGAGCTGCATATCCTCATTGCTGCTGCTGCTGCTGCTAAGTCACTTCAGTCGTGTCCAACTCTGTGTGACCCCGTAGACGGAAGCCCACCAGGATCCCCCGTCCCTGGGATTCTCCAGGCAAGAACACTGGAGTGGGTTGCCATTGAGGAAAGAGTACTTAAGGGTGTCCATAAAATGGGCATTCATTTCTGTAGAGAAGAACCTTCCATAAGCAAACGCGCTTTCCAAACCCGTTTCTTTCCCCGTAACTTAAGTGCACATGGATTGCATTGGGAGAGGGTAAGGAGAAGAATGAGGTTTTCCATCAAGGCAATTCTGAGGTGCTCTGAACAGCAGACTGTGCGACGAGGAGAGTTCATCACTGCAGGCTGATGTGTCTCGAAGTGGGAGTCATGGGCTGGTCTGCTTGGTAAGATATATATATCTTGTTCTTTAAAAGCCCACATGTCTCACAGCCTCAGGCATACCTCAGGGATTTAGACTAATCCTGTCTTATTGTAGTCAGGTTACCTCCAGATTCTTAGCAGTCACCCCATCGCTGGTGCCATTGACTCATCTGTTCCCTCTGATACTGAGTTAACTGTGCTAGTCTAATTGGCTTCTCAAAGTTAGTGCAGGGTGTGTCATCAGGGTTTGAAAATGAATCGCCGACCCCAATGTGTCATGACCTCCGTGGATAGTAAATGATACCTTTGTGTCAGGCAGGTGACGAGCACCTGTTAACCTTCCAAATCCATCTGGATTTGTACCTGACCTTAGGGTGAGAAATCAGCTGTCTACTAGCTCACTTGGCAAACATTTTCACCTGGTTAATGCCGATGGGAGACCGTCACATACCATGTAATCAGTCATTTCCATGCAGGTGATGTTCTAGTGATTCACTGAAAATATCATCAGGGCTCTCAGAGTACATGCTTTTTACTTACTACACAAATAATGGATTGGCTGAAGTGTTTAGACCAAATGAAGTTTTTCCACTGAAAGACAGTGAGTTCATTCTTATGGAGACATCAGTGTCAAGTTTTTCCAGACTTTTAAAGCATGGCTTAGAAAACTGCAGCTTCACTCTAGTGAATGTTCCCTCAGGAGCCTCAGAGTTGAAACTCAGACCAGCACATATGAAGCACTTCTGTTTGCTTGGAAGGTTAGACCCAGGGTCCTTCTATCAAATTGTCTCAG
Organism: Moschus berezovskii; assembly: GCF_049115385.1. NCBI lineage: Eukaryota > Metazoa > Chordata > Mammalia > Artiodactyla > Moschidae > Moschus > Moschus berezovskii. Next base: position 96,142,643 of record NC_142469.1, read on the forward strand.
TGATTTATACTTAGTGTATGCTCCCTCCATGCCCTCTAAAAGAAAACATGCATGTGCGTGCAAACATACGTGGAAATACACACACACACAGATACACATTAAGAACTGAATTGAGAGTCGTGGGTGTGTGCCATGGCTGAGGGCTTGGTCCTAAAGTGTGCTGAAGTGCCAGCACTGTGCTGTGGCTGGGTAATAACTGCTGCTTAGAAATGCCAGGATAGCATCCGATGAGAAGAGGCTGAGAAGAATACACTCTCACTGGCAGAGTGAAGAACAAACTCCTCGTGAGAAAATGTAGGAGACTGTCGCAAGGGGATGAGAAGAAAAGAGGATTGTTAAGACTCCACTATCTCCCTTTTTGAACTGAACTTCTGCTCACAGCAGGCAGACACAGGCTCCCTCCCACACTGAGAAGCCGTCCCCTGCCGGTGTGCAGTCTGTTAAGTAAACAAAGACTTTATACTGAGAAAGGAACATTTCTCTATTTTGGCTATGAGTTGTTATTTTTAAAGCTTTTGCCTCCAAACATTTCCCCCTCTCCTTGTTTATTTTTTCACTAGAAAGAAAGAAAAAAAAATCAGCTACAGTACAGGAAAGTTCACTTGTAGATTAAGGCCACTTTTGGTTTAAGGCTCACTTGGGGTTGAGGCCCACTCACCTTTTGCTGTAACCACCAGCTCATTCCTCCCGTGGAGCAATATATCTTTTCAAGATTCCCCTCTGCTGATGTCGAGCTCTCATGCACCCAGATTTCCACAAAGCAGAATGCACTTTGGGAATTGTTTCCTGGATACTTCAGGTAAAAAGGCCAGGCTCTACCCTGATATCTATCTGATATCTATCAGAGTGCACTTTGGGGATTGTTTCCTGGATACGTCAGGGTAAAAGGCCAGGCTCTACCTATTTATCACTATTTCTGTAGCTAAGACTTAAATATGGCCCCTATGGTGTGCTCCATGCCATTTAAGCACATTACATAAAAATTCATTTACCTTTAACTGAGAACTTTATGACAATTGCTTCAATATTGATGAGGGTTAAATTCGGAGAGACCGTTATTCGATGTAACACACATCTTCTGGGGAATATGCCTTGTTGTATTGCACTCATCTTTTTTCTTGTCTGTCTTGACTCTGTTTTGAATCTCTTTATTTAAAATTTATATTGAAGTAAAGTTGGTATACAATATTGCATTTGTTTCTGGTGTACAGCAAGTGATCCAGTTATATATATACATATATATATTCATTTTCAGATTCTTTTCTGTTATAGTTTATTGCAGGATATTGAATGTAGTTATACTATACTGTGCTATACAGTAGGATATGGTTGTTTATTGTATATAGAGTAGTATGTGTCTGCTAATCCAAATCTTCTAATTTATCTCACCCCCCCATCCCAATCTCTATGTTAACAAGGCCCATGGTTTTCCTCCCTGTACCCTAATGTTAACACAAAGCCTCATATATAATGGGCCCTCCATAAGTCATTTTGAATGTGTCTAGACATAAACATAAGTATAGACATTGCATGAAATGTTTGTAACAGCACAGTACTTGAAATCAAACTAAATGTCAAACAACAAAAAACTGATTAAAGAAATAAAATTGTTTTGTTTGGTGAAAAACTGTGCTGCTGTTAAAAACAGTTGATAAAGAACTCTAAAGTATATCAATTAAAAACAAAATAAAGTTCTGGACAATGTGTTTACTGTTCATGTTTTAAATTTTTATATATGTCACAAACATATGTTTGCCTATGCATAGAATATCTTAACTTCTTCCTATGCCCCAAGCTCATCATGCCCCAAATTCAGTTAATGAATAACTAGATGAATGCATTCCTTTCAGATGTATCATCTCTGCATTTAGTTTCTATACCAATCCTATTGAAAAATGTACTAATACTTTCTTTTGAAGATATTGCATGTTTTGAAACTTTGAAAGTGAAAAGTGAAAGTGAAGTCGCTCAGTCATGTCCGACTGTTTGAGACCTCATGGTCTGTAGCCCACCAGGCTCCTCCATCCATAGGATTTTCAAGGCAAGAGTATTGGAGTGGGTTGCCATTTCCTTCTCCAGAGGATCTTCCTGACCCAGTGATCAAACCCAGGTCTCCCACATTGTAGGCAAACGCTTTACTGTCTGAGCTACCAGGGAACTTCCCTTTGGGTTTGCTTATTTAATAGTTACAACTGCTAATGTTAAATCCTTGACGTCAAAGCTCTGTTGTACAGGGAAAATGCTTAAACTTCTTATAATGATGTAAGACCTCTTTCATCTTCTTTTTTGACTACTGCTCTGTCTCCTTCTCCCTCCAGATTTTTTCACACTGTTCCTCGTTTCCATGTTTAGAAGCTCTTCCAATGATGCTTTCATACCTCAACTCAATGAAATCCTACATTTTCTTAAAGTGTCCACTCAATGCCACCTACTCAGCATCTTTGCCTGTCATCCTAGGCAACATTAATGGTTTCCACACAACTACAGCTCATAGTTTTCATAGTTGGTCCTGTATCTCCAAATCATTTTATATACGTTTGTTAATACAAATTGTATTATCTCAAGGTCATGAGCATATTGATATTAGAGGCCCTATTTTTATTCTTATTATTATCACAACAACTAGAATATAGTAGGTGATTGATAAATATTTATTAGAAAAATGTATTTACCTGAATTAAAATCATGTTTAATTATCCATAGGTTGAAGAACTTCGTATTTAACACAACAGATTTGGGGACTGAACAAGACATCTTTTATAAAAGAATTTTAAATGAAAGTCTTTTTGTTGATGGAAAATCTTTTTTCATCTTACCTTCTAGAACTCAAGTGAATGTTCATGCTCCATGAAGAGAATGGACTGTGGTTTTTTGTTGCAGATTTGGAACCAGTAGATTTTTATGAATGTGAACCTTATCGTGTCTTCTGGAGTTTTTTTGTTCTTTAATACTTTTGTCTGTGTGTGTTTTCATAGGAACCAGGGAAAATGTGTGGAAGGCATGGTGGAGATCTTTGACATGTTGCTGGCTACATCATCTCGGTTCCGTATGATGAATCTCCAGGGAGAGGAGTTTGTGTGCCTCAAATCCATCATCTTGCTTAATTCTGGTGAGTGAATCACAGGGGAAAATTTAATGCCAAGTTACCGGAAGAAACATTTATTTGTATTTTTCAACCAGATACAAGCTACCTATTACAAAGGCATAATCACAAATTGAAAACAGCAAGTGACGTACATTTAAATTAGTTATCTTTTTGGCACTATGGATAAAGAATCTGCCTGCTCATGCAGGCGATGCAAGAGATGCAATTTTGATTCCTCTGTCAGGAAGATCCCCTGGAGGGGGACATGGCAATCCACTCCAGTGTTGCCTGGAAAATCCCAAGGACAGAGGAGCCTCATGGGCTAGAATCCATGGGGTCGCAAAGAGGCTGGCACAGGTGAGCACAGACACATCTTCCTTGTAAATGACTTATGGAGGCAAAACCATGCTGATCAAATAAGATGAACGAAAGCAAAAATTCAACATTGAATCAGGTGGCCTTGTTGAAATATTAGCATCCTTCCACAGATATGGGTTTATTTATTTATTTTTTATTAAAGTGACACAAGTATATAGACATAAGTCTGTTGTTAGTTGTATGTGTCAGAAAGTAAGTAGAGTGGTTGACCCTGTTAGGATATTGTGACCAGTTCCAAGCTTCAGATCATAAGGAAACAGACTATGTTTCTGGTCAAAACTGATTAGCTGAAAAATACCATTGACTCAGAGATAGAAAAACCTAATTCTAAAACCAAGGAACATGGAATTTGGTATGTTGGTCCAGCTAAAAGAGTGGTTTTCATTTGATCCGTGGTATCCAATTCAACTGTCCTTTCCTATTTATTTATTTGAGAAATCTTAGCTGAGAGTGGCATCTTTTTTTTTTTTTTTTGCTAGTGAGGTTGGCTGTTGCATAATGAGTCACTCCAGGTCATCCAGATGGAAACTATGGCTCAGCCTGAATTAGCACCCTGACTCGTTCCAGCCTCTTCAGCAGTCAAATCTAAGCACTTGATCTCCAGCCTATAACACCTGATGCTTGACAATGGGGTGTCAGCTGCACAGTTTAGATGCCCTTAACCTTGACCTTAGCCCCCCAGCCCTAGGCCAGCCTCCTTCTGGAGACCTCATTTTCACACAGAAATCACGGCTGCCTTGAAGCCCTGGACCTGATTTTAGATTTAGCTTCTTACACCCTTTGATACGGTCTGAAATTTCCCAGTAGCTGAACTAGAGTCTGTGTTGATCCCCATTTGGGGAGAGTTGGCACTTGCTTGTCTTTTGAGGTGTTTTGCTGATGAATGTCAATCCCTTCCCACCTCCCCTGACAATTTTCCACTTCTCCCCACCAGTGCTTGTAACCTGTATTGCTTAATGGTTCTGATAGTAATCATTCTCCCTTATCAACTGATAAATGGAAATCTGTACCGTTACACTAGGCAAGGACTGAATTGCAGAATGAAGTTGCATGAAAAATAATGGCATCTCTACTAAGGAAGTGATTACCGTGCCATTCAAGTTTCAGGTTCCACTCACGTGCATTGTGCTTTTCATTTGCGTCATTTGTGCTATTGGTTGAAGGGTCCAGAGCCCACAATGGCTCTTTATTGGAGGAGAGTTCTGGGAGCAGTGCCACTCGGCTGCACCGTGCCAGGTCCCGAACCTGCTCCTTCTTCGCTGGAGGGTTGGCACACGCCGATGGCTCACTTGTGGACAATCTGTTAATTTCAGGGAAGGCAGGGCTATAAAGTGCTGGGACTTTTTTCCCTACTTTTACCAGGAAATAATACCCTGGACAGGAAGTGAAATTAGCCAGAGTCACATAATCAATGAAAGTAGATGCTCTGACCTTAGTGATCAAAAATATTTCCTTCAGATACGTATCGTATTTTCCTGTATTACTGGTCTATGCCTGTGAGAGGGTGTATATATTTTTTTCATATTATATAATAGAAAAGGGGGAACTTTTGCCATCAAAATATTGGATTTATAGGCCTGAGCCTTTTAAATCCCAGAGGGAAAAACTTTCAGCCCTCACAAGAAACTCTTTTATGAAAAGACTGGCACTGGCATCTCAAAAACAGTACTTCTTGCCACAGAATTTGGACCTCCACCTGCTGCCTCCTGACACCAGTTAAACTTGCCGGCTCCATCCTTGTTCCTTCACCTCTTTCTCAGGATATTCTGTGAGCTGCCTTGCACCGGGAGGGCTGGAATGCTATTTTGGAGAAACAAGGCAGCATCTCAGTGACAGTGTGTAGTTGTCTTCTTCTTGAGATGCCAGTAGCTCATCTTTTCTCCCAAGAGCAGTACTGCTGGCTCAGGGGCTGTGGCAAAACAGAAGCTGTCTCTCAACCTGGGAAAAGTGAAATCAGTCTTTCCACCCCCAAAGTGATTTCTGTTTTGGAAAAGTGGATTTGCCTGCTGAGCACATCTCCCAACGTTTCATATTGTTCCTGAAAAAAGCAGAATTGAAAAGGACTTGACTCCAAAACACTGTGATGCGGCGCTCCGGGCCTTTTTCACAGCAGCGATCAGTGATATGAGGGTCACCACGATCAACACTTTTTTCTAACCACTGGAGGTGTGGACTTTTCTTAAAACCCAACCAAGCCATAGCTCTGATCAGGGGCCATTCTTCACCTGTTGTGAGACAAATTATAAAGTGACGCTGATTCCTGGAATCTCTGACAGAGGGCAAGCTAGAAATGATTCAGGAAAACTGTGCTGGAAGATGCTTTCCTGATACTTGGGAAACAAAACCTCAGTGTGTAGAGAAACCTGGGGTTTCGTGTTGAGCCCCTGTCACTAAAGTCTGAGAAGGGTGTGTTTATATTGGCCTTGACTTTGGCACAGAGGCACAGGGGGAGTTGAATGGTTGTTATGAGGGCCTGCTAGGAATGTGTTTCTGGAAGCCTTGAAAAGGTCTCCCAGGTGCCAGCGTTTCCATGGGAAGGCCTCTTCACAGCTATTTGGGAGTGGGAGATTTTCATCATTTCTGAGACAGAAGAATTTAGTCCTTTGCTTGCAAAAGTCTCCAATCATTCACAGGACACGCACTGTTTTTCCACTCTCCACCAAAGGACAGAGGCATCCCTGGTTAATCCAAGATGTCTTCACCCAATCAACACTAGCGTCAAGGGATGCTGAGAGCTAGCTGGACAGGCTTCAAGGTAGGATAGATGCAAACAGGGCAGATGAACTCAGGGTAAAATGCTGTTGAGGGAGCAGCAGTGGAAGAGGAGGATGGAGCTGGAGCTACAGAGGGGAGGAGGTTCTGTGTCCATTTACAGTATTCCTGCTATCCAATGGGACTTTAGTTCTTCTTTGTAATTCCAGTATTTCAAATTCTTCAAGCCCAGTTCAGATCTCACCTCATTCAGGAAATCCTGTTGCGACCCAAGTCTGTAGTAAGTTTTTCTTCTCTAGACGATTTTAGTTCTTAGAGCTAATACCTCACACTCGCTTTTAGTCAGTTGGTTGGCTGATTCCATTCATTAATTCAGTCATTTCATTCACTTATTCAAGAACTCATCAGTGATGGAATGCCCACTGTGAACTTTACACCAAGTATACAAAGATGTGTAGGGCTTCTCTGGTAGCTCGGTTGGCAAAGAATCTGCCTGCAATGCAGGAGACGGAGTTTGATTCCCTGGGTTGGGAATATCCCCTAGAGGAGAGAATGGCAACCCACTCCAGTGTTCTTGCCTGGAGAATCCCATGGACAGAGGAGCCTGGCAGGCCACGGTCCATGGGCTCACAAGAGTCGGACAAGATTTAGCAACTATACCACCACCAAATGAAAATGAATGACATGGTTTTTTGGTTTTGGTTTTCCAGTTTTTTTTTTTTTTTAACCCATGTGGAGTCTTTACCCATGTGTCCTAATTTCTCTATAAATCATTAATGTTTTATTTGTATTCCTCAGAGCCTGTGAACTGCCAACAAGTATTATACCATCTAGTCACTTAACAGATGCTTATTTGCTGGGTGTGACCAGAGGCACCTAGAAAGTTCCCATTTTTCCTGTACTGTACCCACCATGATGAAACATGTCGTCCTTTTCAGTTTATTAATGATCTAGATAATGGGAAAAAATAATGTCTGTCTCCTCTGGTTATTGTGAGATCTAGGGGAAACTGTGTATAAAGTGTGTAATGCAGGGACTTCCCTGGTGGTCTGGTAGTTGAGAGTCCACTTTCCAATGCAGGGGACACAGTTTCGGTCCCTGGAAGGGGGAACTAGGATTCCACATGCTGCAGAGCAGCCAAGTCCATGCCACAACTAGAGAAGCCCGTGTGCAGCAACGAAGACCCAGCACAGCCTAAATAAATAAAAAGTATGTAATGCACTTTCTGGAACTTCGTAGGTCCTCAGCCAGTGACAAGTGTCATCATCACTTATGAGAATCTCTGACTTAAACGGAGTCAGCTCATGCCTCTTTTCAACATAATTAAGTACTTTGGGGCTTCCCAGGTGGCACCAGTGGTAAAGAACCCACCTGCCAATTCAGGAGACATGAGACAAGAATTAGATCCCTGGGTTGGGAAGATCCCCTGGAGGAGGGCTTGGCCAACCCCTCCAGTATTGTTGCCTAGAGAATCCCATGGACAGAGGTGCCTGGCAGGCTACAGTCCACAGCGTCACAAAGAGTCGGACACGACTGAAGTCACTTAGCACGCACAAGTGCTTTTAGTTTAAAAGCCTCCCTCTCACTAGGCTTGAAAAAATATGCAAGGACAGGAGGGTAATAACAATAGAGTTTGCAGTTGTTCTCCTGAGGGTTTGTTAATTGTGCTATTTAATTTTATTTAGAGAAATTTTAGAGCAAGATTTATCTGATAGATAATAATGAGTTCTTATTTAATTTTGGCTAACCTTTATGAACACTGGTGGCGTCCCTGTTCCCTGTCGGCTGACTCTGCTTCTTCGCATCCCCTCTCCCCACACGTGTGATCCTCACAAAGTCTTCAGAACCTGCTCCCATTCAGAACACCACCTTTTTAGGGAATTTTTCAAGACTTGTAAAAATTCAAGAGTCAAAGCTCAATATGTATAAATCTACAGTCACTGATAAATGCTGGATTTGGCTTTCAAATTCAATTTAATAATTATTTCTGTCCATTTTCTTAACCTTCTTCTGATCACCATTCTTTATATGTCTCAATAATTCTGAAGAGCCTCATCTGCTTTGCTCCCTGGTAACTTTATCCAACTGACTCCCTGGAGAACCTGTCAGACCCTGGCTCTAGTTCCTCTGCCTTCTCTGTATTACAGTGGATCTCTTTTCCTCTCCTGTTGCACAAACTAACTCTGGTTACTCCAGTTCTGTGTCTGCTGGATCCCCATGGTATCTTTGGCAGGCCTGTTGGTTACTCCTGGACAAGCTCCTGCTGTAGAAACGTACCCTTGATTACCTGTTCATCCAAAATTGATCTTCAGATATTTCTCTTTCAGTTGATGGAATGTTAGAGAGCAGAAGAGAGCCAAAACCATAGGGACTTAAAACCCAAAGCGAAAAATTAAAGGAAAGTGAAAAGCCAAAAAGGAAGAATTATGACAACATCTCTAAAGTGTGTATCTTGGTGTTCATCTAAAGAAAAAAGGGTGTGGAATATCACACGAGTACATATATGTTAAGCATAAACATAAAAATGGTGCCAGTTCTTGTGTGTCACTAAGTTCTTTGTTAATATGGCACGTCTTGATGACTTGATGAAACATCTGGTGCTGAAGGTTATGACATTTGCTTTGTGTATGTTCACCAGAAGCTGCGCTCTGCTCAAAGAAGCATTTATAATCATGATTAATTAAAACAGGCTCCCATCACAAAGAATATTTCCTCTCTCCAGACCTGAATTCTTTGCATTCTTTCTGTTAATTATTAGACATTAGGACACTTAAGAAACATACTGACTGTAAACATTAAGGATCATTATTTCTTAATTGTTAAAGTTCTCCGGTAGGAACAAGCCTTGGAATCTCATATAGACGCATTGTCAGGTATGCCCATTGCTGTCACAGCGGAGATTTGATTGTATTGTCTCTTGAGTTCTTTGTAATACCAAACTTCCTCTCCAGGGACCCTGCCTATTGTCTTGTCATAATTTTGAGATAAATGGCTCTTTATAGTTATTATGTTGTTCACCGTCTTCTTGCTGGCTGATGGATTCTGTTGGCAGTAGATTGAGCCTTTCCTTGCTCCCACCTTCTGGTGTGGCCTTAAGCCTCATGGCCTCGGTTCATTTCTTCCTTTTTTTTTTTTTACTGTTTATTTTTATTTATTTATTTGGCTGCACAGGTCCTTAGTTGCAGCATGCAAGATCTTCAGCATGCGAATGCTTAGTTGCAACGTGTAGTTGCATCCCTGATCGGGGGGGAACCTGGGTCCCCTACATTGGGAGCATGTGTCTTCCCTGGTGGTCACTGGACCACCTTCATTAATTTCTTGAACATTAGGTGTGCCATGGACTTTGTCTTAGAAAGGCCAGGCGTTGAAGAGAAGCAATGCTGCCACTTAGCAGATAATGGATGCCCTTCTGTAAGCCACTTCCCCGAGATATACCTGTACAATGGAGATAATGATACATGACAGAGAGGAGCGCTGTGACTATTGAAACTCTGCCCACCCAGTGCCTGGCACATCATAGGTCAGTTTGTAGACTCTCCAACTACAAAAACCCTAACCATGTTATTCTTCAGTTCAGTTCAGTTCAGTCGTTCAGTTGTGTCCGACTTTTTGCAACCCCATGGACTACAGTTCACCAGGCTTCCCTGTCTGTCACCAATGCCTGGTGCAAGCTCAAACTCATGTCCATCAAATTGGTGATACCATCCAACCATCTCGTCCTCTCTTGTCCCCTTCTCATCCTGCATTCAGTCTTTCTCAGCATCAGGGTCTTTTCAAATGAATCAGTTCTTCACATCCCATGGCCAAAGTGTTGGAGCTTCAGCTTCAGCATCAGTCCTTCCAATGAATTTTCAGGACTGATTTCCTTCAGGATTGACTGGTTGGATCTCCTTGCAGTCCAAGGAACTCTCAAGAGTCTTCTCCAACACCACAGTTCAAAAGCATCAATTCTTCAGTGCTCAGCTTTCTTTATGGTCCAACTTTCACATCCACACATGACTATGGGAAAAATCATAGCTTTGATTAGATGGATTTTGTTGGCAAAGTAATGTTTATGCTGTATAGGTTGGTTATAGCTTTTCTTCCAAGGAGCAAGTGTCTTTTAATTTCATGACTCAGTCACCATCCACAGTGATTTTGGAGCCCAAGAAAATAGTCTGTCATTGTTTCCTTTTTTTTTCTCCATCTATTTGCCATGAAGTGATGGGACTGGATGCCAAGATCTTAGTTTTTTAATTTGTTGAGTTTTAAGCGAGCTTTTTCACTCTCCTCTTTCACTTTCATCAAGAGACTCATCACTTCCTCTTTGCTTTCTGCCATAAGGGTGGTGTCATCTACATATCTGAGGTTATTGATATTTCTCCTGGTGGTCTTAATTCCAGCTTGTGCTTCATCCAGCCCAGCATTTCGCATGATGTATTCTGCATATAAGTTAAATAAGCAGGGTGACAATATACATCTTGACGTACTCCTTTCCTGATTTGGAACCAGTCTGTTGTTCCATGTCCAGTTCTAACTGTTGCTTCTTGACCTGCATACAAATTTCTCAGGAGGCATGTAAGGTGGTCTGATATTCCCTTCTTTTGAAGAATTTTCCACAGTTGGTTGTGATCCACACAGTCAAAGGCTTTGGCATAGTCAATGAAGTAGAAATAGATGTTTTTCTGGAATTCTTTTGCTTTTTCTATGATCCAACAGGTGTTGGCAGTTTGATCTCTGGTTCCTGTGCCTTTTCTAAATCCAGTTTGAACATCTGGAAATTCTTAGTTCATGTTACCGTTGAAGTCTGGCTTGGAGAAATTTGAGCATTACTTTCCTACAGTGTGAGATGAGTGCAATTGTGCAGTAGTTTGAGCATTTTTTTGGCATTGCCTTTCTTTGGGATTGGAACGAAAACTGACCTTTTCTAGTCCTGTGGCCACTGCTGATTTTTCCAAATTTATTGGCATATTGAGTGCAGCACTTTGACAGCATCATCTTTCAGGATTTGAAATAGCTCAACTGGAATTCCATCACCTCCACTAGCTTTGTTCATAGTGATGCTTCCTAAGGCCCACTTGACTTCACATTCCAGGATGTCTGGCTCTAGGTGAGTGATGATCATACCATTGTGGTTATCTAGGTCATTAAGATCTTTTTTGTATATTTTTTCTGTGTATTCTTGCCACCTCTTGTTGATATCTTCTGCTTCTGTTAGGACCATACCATTTCTGTCCTCTATTGTGCCCATCTTTGTTTGAAATATTCTCTTGGTATCTCTAATCACACACAATTTTAAAAGGCTAAGAGTTTTAGTACCTTTGAGAATCCACCTTTAATTCTCAGAGGTGTGTGGAAATTAGTTTGAAAACTACTGCTGTAGGTGAAAAATGTCACCTAATTAAACTGGTTCTCTAGTATATTTTAAAATGAACCGTTTTACAAAGCGTGAGGGAAAACTGCTCAAAAGGGTGCTCAGCACTGGGGACAGGAATTGTGGGCCTGCCTTTCACACACTGGTTTGGGCAGGGGACACAGGCAGTTAACAGATCATTTCCTTGTCAGGAGATGAGGGGATGCCATGATGAAAGGAAGCAGAGTGATGCAGAGACGGACATCAGGGTCCTTACCTGAAAAGGAGGCTTCGGCTTTAGCGTGAGTTGGACTTGGCTAGAGGCAGGAGAAAGGTGGGGGGAGTTCTGGCTGCATCATTAAACTAGCGTGAAGCCACTGGACTGCTCTTCCCTGATTGCCTCAACCATAAAATACATATAATAATCTAGGAGCTCCCCTGGTGGTCCAGTGGCTCAGACCCTGCACTCCCAATGTAGAGGGCCCAGGTTCGACCCCTGGTCAGAGATCTAGGTCCTACATGCTGCAGCTGAGAGTATGCTGCAACCAAGACCCAGTGCAGCCAAATAAATAAATATTTTTAAAAAGACATAATAATTCTAAACAGTTCTATTAACCCTATAGGTTTGTTATTACAAGATAGCTTTAAAACATTAGCTATTATCATCATTACTAATATAGCCTGTTACTTTTAATAGGGAAAATATTATGTAACCCAATACTGTACAGGGATTCTGGTGTTCAGGATCTCCCTGTTCTAATCATAGGATGAGAATTACACTCAGGCCCTATATTTGGAAGGGCCTTAAGTGTCCTCTGTCTGCCCTCATGCCTGGAACACTGAACTGTAAATCTAAAAGAGTGTCAACACTTGAACTGAGGGAAACCATGAGAAAACAAGAACAAACCCCCACTAATTTATTGAGCTCGGAAGGAAAATGCAATCTTGTTTTTCAATGGAGTTTTCTTTCCCTCCATGTTACTCACTGAACAAGTAAAAGCCAAAATGGAATATATATGTTTCCTTAAATCTTTCCATGGAAATCCAGACTGTAAAGTTTTCGGTCTAAACCAGACATCCCTACACTTAGTTGGAAGACCTACCTCTGGGCCTTGACTTTCATGCATGGGCCCATGGTTACATCTGCCTGCTTCACTTGGGTTGAAAGAAAGATGGGAAAACAAACTCTCTGCTTCTTCTTTGGAGTCCTGGTCCTTGAACACTGCATCAGCCTCAGCTTTCTTCATTGCTTTCCTGCAGGGAGTGGATGGCTACTCTTTCCTGCAGGGAGTGGATGGCTGCCCTTTCCTGCGGCGAGTGGATGACTACCCTTTCCTGCGGGGAGTGGATGGCTACCCTTTCCTGGGGGGAGTGGATGGTTACCCTTTCCTGCGGGGAGTGGATGGCTACCCTTTCCTGTGGGGAGTGGATGGCTACCCTTTCTTGCGGGGAGTGGATGGCTACCCTTTCCTGCGAGGAGTGGATTACCCTTTCCTGCGGGGAGTGGATGGCTACCCTTTCCTGCGGGGAGTGGATGGCTACTCTTTCCTGCGGGGAGTGGATGGCTACTCTTTCCTGCAGGGACTGTATGATTATCTTCCCTGCAGGGAGTGGATGGCTACTCTTTCCTGCAGGGAATGGATGCCTATGCTTTCCTCCAGGGAGTGGATGGCTACTTTTGTATGTTGGGGTAGCTTGAGGGTTGCCTCGGTTCTAATTTCTCTGAGTTTTTAACTTTATATCTACTTTTCTTTCCGTTTTTCTTCTAATGAAAGAAAGACAGAGATTTCCTGGAGATGGAAATGGCAACCAACTCCAGTATTCTTGCCTAGGGAATTCCATGGACAGAGGAGCATGGCAGGCTACAGTCCTTGGGGTCCCAAAGAGTCATTCATAGCTGAGCGACTAATGTTCACTTTCATTGATTTATAAGCTACTGTATATTAGGGTCTGCGCAGGTGGCACTAGTGGTAAAGAATCTGCCTGCCAGTGCAGGAGAAGTAAGCGATATGGTTTCAATTCCTGGATTGGGAAGATCCCTTGGAGAAGGGCATGGCAACTCATTTCAGTATTTTTGCCTGAAGAATCTCATGGACAGAGGAGCCTGGGAGGCTATAGTCCTTAGGGTTGCACAGAGGCACAGAGTCGGACACAACTGAAGTGACTTAGCACCACACATACACTAGCTTGCGTTTCTCTGGTAGATCAGCAGTAAAGAAACTTCCTGCCAATGCAGGAAATGAGGGTTCGATCTGTGGGTGAGGAAGACCCCTTCAGTTCAGTTCAACCGCTGAGGCATGTCCGACTCTTTGCAAGCCCGTGCACTGCAGCACATCAGGCTTCCCTGCCCATCACCAACTCCCAGAGCTTGCTCAAACTCATGTCCATCGAGTCAGTGATGCCATCCAGCCATCTCATCCTCTCTTGTCCCCTTATCCTTCTGCCTTCAATCTTTCCCAGCATCAGAGTCTTTTCCATTGAGTCAGCTCTTCACACCCCGTGGCCAAAGTGTAGGAACTTCAGCTTCAGCTTCAGTCCTTCCAATGAATATTCAGGACTGATTTCCTTCAGGATTGACTGGTTGGATCTCCTTGCAGTCCAAGGAACTCTCAAGAGTCTTCTCGAACACCACAGTTCAAAAACATCAATTCTTCAGTTCTCAGCTTTCTTTATGGTCCAACTTTCACATCCATACATGACTGCTGGAGAAACCCTGGTTTTGACTAGATGGACCTTTGTTGGCAAAGTAATGTCTTTGATTTTTAATATGCTGTCTAGGTTGGTCATAGTTTTTCTTCCAAGTAGCAAGCTTCTTTTAGTTTCATGGCTGCAGTCACCATCTGCAGTGATTTTGGAGCCCAAAAAACAAAGTCTGTCACTGTTTCCTCATATATTTGCCATGAAATGATGGGACCAGATGCTATGATCTTAGTTTTTTGAATGTTGAGTTTAAGCCAGCTTTTTCAGTCTCATCAAGAGGCTCTTTAGTTCTTCTTCACTTTCTGCCATAAGGGTGGTGTCATCCTCATATCTGAGGTTACTGATATTCCTCCCAGCAATCTTGATTCCAGCTTGTGCTTCATCCAGCCTGGCATTTCACATAATGTACTCTGCATATGAGTTAAATAAGCAGGGTGACAATATACAGCCTTGATGTACTCCTTTCCCTATTTGGAACCAGTCTATTGTTTGATGTCTGGTTCTAACTGTTGTTCTTGACTTGCATACAGATTTCTCAAGAGGCAGGTAAGGTGGTCTGATAGTCCCATCTCTTTAAGAATTTTCCACAGTTTATTGTGATCAAAGGCTTTGGCATAGTCAAGAAAGCAGAAATAGATGTTTTTCTAGAGTTTCCTTGCTTTTTCTATGATACAACAGATGTTGGCAATTTGATCTCTGGTTCCTGTGCCTTTTCGAAATCCAGCTTGAACATCTGAAAGTTCACAGTTCACATACTTGTTGAAGCCTGGCTTGGAGAATTTTGAGCATTACTTTGATACCGTGTGAAATGAGTGCAATTGTGTGGTACTTTGAACATTCTTTGGCATTGCCTTTCTTTGGGATTGGAATGAAAACTGACCTTTTCCAGTCCTGTGGTCACTGCTGAGTTTTTCAATTTTGCTGGCATATTGAGTGCAGCACTTTCACAGCATCATCTTTCAGGATTTGAAATAGCTCAACTGGAATTCAATCATCTCCACTAGCTTTGTTTGTAGTGATGCTTTCTAAGGCCCACTTGACATTACATTCCAGGATGTCTGGCTTTAGGTGAATGATCACACCATCGTGGGTCATGAAGATCTTTTTTTATAGTTCTTCTGTGTATTCTTGCCACCTCCTCTTAATAGCTTCTGCTTCTGTTAGATCCATACCTTTTTTGTCCTTTATCGAGCCCATCTTTGCGTGAAATGTTCCCTTGGTATCTGTAATTTTCTTGAAGAGATCTCTAGTCTTTCCCATTCTATTGTTTTCCTCTATTTCTTTGCATTGATCGCTGAGGAAGGCTTTCTTATCTCTGCTTGCTATTCTTTGGAACTTTGCATTCAGATGGGTAGGTATATCTTTCCTTTTTTCCTTTGCCTTTAGCTTCTCTTCTTTTCTCGGCTATTTGTGAGCCTTCCTCAGAGAATTGTTTTGCCTTTTTGCCTTTCTTTTTCTTGGGTGTGGTCTTGATCCCTGTCTCCTGTACCATGTCACGAACCTCTGTCCATAGTTCTTCAGGCACTCTATCAGATCTAATCCCTTGAATCTATTTCTCACTTCCACTGTATAATTGGAAGGGATTTTATTTAGGTCATACCTGAATGGTCTTGTGCTTTTCCCTACTTTCTTCAATTTAAGTCTGAATTTGACCAGAAGGAGTTCATGATCTGAGCCACAGTCAGCTCTCAGTCTTGTTTTTTGCTGACTGTATAGAGCTTCTCCATCTTTGGCTGCAAAGAATATAATCAATCTGATTCCAGTGTTGACCATCTGGTGATGTCCATGTGTAGAACCTTCTCTTGTGTTGTTGGAAGAGGGTGTTTGCTATGACCAGTGTGTTCTCTTGGCAAAACTCTGTTAGCCTTCCCTGCTTCATTTTGTACTCCAAGGCCAAACTCACCTGTTATTCCAGGTACCTGTTGACTTCCTACTTTTGCATTCCAGTCCTCTATGATGAAAAGGACATCTTTTTTGGTATTAGTTCTGGAAGGTCTTGTAGATCTTCATAGAACCATTCAGCTTCTTTGGCCTTAGTAAAAGAGTATAAGGTTCATTAAATCTTTTCATACATATTACCTACTGTCCCGAAAGCTTTATTAAATTACACGTTTATATAAATGTAACCTTATCATGTATATCATGTATGCAGAAGACAGAAGTGGAGTATCTCCTGGAACAGCAAAGACAGTAGACAGCTTCCTCCCCCCAAGCTACTGCCTTCAGCTGTGAAGACCCCCAGGCAGCAGTTTCTACACAGAGCATATTATAAACATCATATTGCAACACCCCAAGCTCAGTCCTTTTGAAGCAATTTATTGTTTTGGAGAGTGTTGTCATATCTTATGATCTGTTATGCACGTCATTGTTTGTTACATCGTTTTTCAGTTTTGTGACTGGCACAGACACTTTGCTGGTGAACTGCTCTTATTCCCGGCAGTCGGGAGGCACAGAGGGCTGGCATTTAGTTTCTTACCTTCTGTCTTTGATCCCTTTGCCACTGTTTTTATTGAGGAATATTTACAAACAGAAAGCCAAAAGGTTGAATGGCTGTAAGTTTAACCTCCCTTTACAGTCTCATCTCTGGAAGGAGAACCTGACTCTCCCAAAGCTTTCATGTGCTCTGGGTTCTGGGTTTGTGTGATTGACGTGACCTTTCCTTGTCAATAACCAGCTTGGTCAAACAGCTTACCGTGTGACCCCATGGCTGCTGTGTGCTTAGGTGCTCAGTTGTGTCTGACTCTTTGCAACTCCATGGACTGTAGCCCGCGAGGCTCCTCTGTCCATGGAGATTCTCCAAGTAAGAATACAGAGTGGGTTGCCATGCCCTCCTCCAGGGGATCTTCCCAACCCAGGGGTCAAACACAGGTCTCCCGCACTGCAGGCAGTTTCTTTACCATCTGAGCCACCAGGAAAGCCCCTCCAGCTGTGCCCTTCTCTAGTGATCAAGAAACTGCTGGTTCCAAGAATGCCCTGTCTGATGTCACAGATCCCAAGGACTAAATGCAATCTAGTCTCCAGTTCTTAGAACTGGAAGCAGTCAGACAATGGGCTGTTGGACCAAGGAGCTAAGCATGACTGACAGGAGGGGGCAATGGCAGCAACAGTTTGTTTAGTCTTTAAAATTGGCAGCAACAGTACTGATAAATTCAATCCAGAATGCAAATTCATCTTCATCTAGATGGTGAGGCATCTGCTCTTACTTACCCTTGGTAGAGCAGATGTTACTCTTTGAGTGAGAGAATATAACCTTCACACCCAGTGAAAGCCAGACACTCAGCTCCTTCTAGTAAGACCTTAATGCTCTGCTTCCTTTGCAGTTCAGCTTGCCAGTCCTGGAGGAAGATGGGTTACCAGTCTTTTGAGGCTGATCTTTTTTTGTACTTAGATAACTAACTCAGGTTACTGATGACATGTTGGAGTTATTTCCAACTAAGAAAATTTTTCTCAGAAGCTTTAGTAACAAATTTGTTAGTTCCATTTTCTACCAAAATGGCAAATTAGACGTTTCAGAAACGTGAGCAGCCTTACAGATGATAAAAATATGAAAATAGTAACAAGGATTATCTCTACAGCAAGCTCCTTCCCTTCCGTCGTGTCCGACTCTTTGCGACCCCGTGGACTGTAGCCTACCAGGTTTCTCTGTCCATGGGATTCTCCAGGCAAGAATACTGGAGTGGGTTACCGTTTTCTTCTCCAGGGGATCTTCCCGACCCAGGGATCGAACCCGGGTCTCCTGCATTGGAGGCAGACGCTTTAACCTCTGAGCCATCAGGGAAGCCAAGCTCCTTAGTCCTTGGGATATCCATTCATCAGCTCGGTTTCCCTCTCATCAGTCCAGGCATTGACAAAGCTTGTGAAATAATGGAAGTGAAAGACACTTTGATTTTGTATTTGCAATAGCATTTTCTTTTATCAGATTATGAAAGGCATGCATGCCCAAGGCAGGGAACTTGGAAAATACAGAAAAGCCACCAAGAAAAATTACCTCCCAAGTAATCAGTTTCACCACACAAAGGTAACCTTTGTTAACATCTCGATAAACATTCTTAATTAAAGAGGCACAAGAGGCCTCAGTCCATCAGCACCTCTGTGCCATGCCATCTTGCACCTAATGTTTGGAAATTCTGGAGTGCTCCTAAATCATCCCAGGGAAATTGTTAGTTTTTGCAAATATCTCTGGAGGCGAGACTATCGTTGCCAGTCATTTTCAGTGTCACACAAACTGGAAGCTAGGAAATTCTTTGTGTAGCCTTTGACCACTGGCCGGGAATGAGGGGTATAAGTGTTAGTTCCAACTTTGCCATTTATACCCACAGGGTGACCTCTGGCAAGTCCAGCCTTATGTTCTATCTGAAAACCCTCCCAGCAACAGCATCTACTAGCCCCAGCTCCTTAATCTCTCTGAGCCTCTGTTTCCCAGCAAGTAAAATAATGAATGGGTCAGTAGGGGGCCTTTTTACATTAAAAATAATTTTTTTTTGGTGGTCCAGTGGTTAAGACTCCACACTTCCAACACAAGGGTCATGGGTTCCATCCCTGGTCAGGGAACTATGATCCCACATGCTGTGCGGTGCGGACCAAGAGAAAAATATAGAAAAGAAAAAAAAGAAAAAAATTATTTAAAGAATGTCTATGTGTGTTTACCTGAGTCACTTTGCTGTGCAGCAGAGATTGGCATAACATTGTAAATCAACTATACTTCAATTTTAAAAATTAATAAAAACATTTATTTGTAAAATTTATTTTTTAGAGCAGTTTTTAGTTTCATAGCAAAGCCAAGGGAAGGGTACAGAGATTTCCCATGTAACCCCATCCCCACCCCTTCCTTCACTATCAAAATCCCCTACCAGAGATGTATCAGTGATTTGTTTGAATTGATAAACTTACGGTTACATACCTTTGTCACCTAAAGCTTGTAGTTTAATTTAAGGGTCATTTTCACATGCACGTGCTTGGTGTTCTGCATTCTCTGGGTTTTGAAAAATGTAAAATGACATGTATCCTTCAGTACAGTATTGTATGGAGTAGTCTCCACATTGCATGATATTTAAGACATTGAGGACATTCTGCCCTAAAAAGCCTCTGTGCTCTATTCATCCCACCCATTTCCCTAACCCCTATAAACCACTGATACTTTTTACTGTCTTCTCTGTTTCATCTTTTGCAGAATGTCATGTAGTTGGAATCATACATTATGTAGTCTTTTCAGATTATCTTCTTACATGTAGTAATATGAATTTAAGATTCTTCCATGTCTTTTGATGCCTTGATAGCTCATTTCTTTATAGCCCTGAATAATCTTCCATTGTCTGGATTTACCACAGTTTATCCACTTACCTACTATAGGACATCTTGCCTCCAAGCTTTGGCAATTAATGGTGCCATAAATGTCCACATGCGGGTTTTTGTGTAGACATAAATGTTCAACCCATTTTGGTAACTATCAAGGAGCATGATTGCTGGCTTATATACAAAGAGTATGTTTAGTAAAAATTTGCCCATTTGTCTTCCAAAGTGGCTACACCGTTTTTCATCTCTTCCAGCAATGAGTGAGAGTTTCTGCTACTCTGCATCCTTGCCAGCATTTGCTGTTGTCGGCTTTAGATTTCGGTCCTTCTAATAGGTGTGTAGGTGTATCTCACTGGTGTTCTCATTTTCAATTCTCTACGTGATGCGAAGACCTGGCTCATTGGAGAAGACCCTGATGATGGGGAAGATTGAGGGAAGGAGGAGAAGGGGATGACAGAGGATGAGATGGTTGGATGGCATCACTGACTCAATGGACATGAATTTGAGCGAACTCCGGGAGATAGTGAAGGACAGGGAAGCCTGGCGTGCTGCAGTCCATGGGGTCACAAAGTGTCGGACACGACTGAGCGACTGAACGTTAGCAACTATTGACATATGAAGTGAAGGATCTTTTTATTGGCCTATCTTCTATCTCTTCTTCGGTGAGGTCTCTGTTCAGGTCTTTTGCCCATTTTTTAATTGGGTCATTGATTTTCTCTTTCTTGAGTTTCAAGTTCTTGTTTATTTTGCTAAGAGTCCTCTAGCAGATGTGTCTTTTGCAATTATTTCCTCCCAGTCTGTGGCTTGTGTTCTCGTGGTCCTGAGATCAGTGGTTTTTAAACCTTTTGCTCGAGCCTCGTGTGTCAAAAGGAGCCTCCGGTTACCAGAGCTTGGGGGCGTGAATCAGACAGGGAGAGACTGGGAGACCAACCTCTAGTCTCCCCTTCCCCATTTCTCCTGCTTTAATCAGAGAGATTTGACTTCATTCAGTTTATATGTGAGGGTTTCATGGGAAGTTCACTCTTTTAAAAGGATTTTGTTCCTCCAAATGGTGTGAAAAACCATGAAACTTAAATTAAATCCACAATTCTAGAATTCTGTGTCTCCTAAAAAATTACATTTTTTACGATGTAATACATCCTTTCACAAGGCTCTGTTAAGGAGAAACGAGACAGACCTGTCAGAGTCACGTGATACTTTTTTCAACACAATTTTCATTTAATGCAGAGCTCTCTTGAAATGATGGAACTGATATATCTGAAGAATAGATATCATCTACATGTCCACTTATCTTTCTGAAACAGTAATTTTGGACAGTAATTATCTTTTTCAAAATAATCAGTGAGAAGTGTCAGCCATTTCACCATTTTCATTCTCTATCTAGGAAAAGGGGAGAGAATATATCTGAATCTCTGTGGTTCTGAAGATAAACATGCAAACCCAAACCAGAAGGGGTGGCCTTTATAATCACACAAGGTGTCACTTCACAGTGACCAGCGTAGATCATCGCAGGATTTTTAAACAGTGCTGTTCAACTCAGAATGACAAGAACATGTGCATTCAACCAGCTGTATATTCTTAGATCATATATCATTTTTTTTGTCTTTGCGGTTAAGTCAGATGAATGTTTAATGATGTTTGATAAACATTTGTATTCATGCTAACCCTGTTTATTGCTTTGACAGAGGAGGGTGGGGTGTTCATTATTTTGTTTATGTATTGCCTTTGTTCCACAAAGGATTTGAAATGGCCTACTGAATTTCATGTGACACAAAACAAGGAAGGCAGTAATTGACACAATCTGAAAAAAGGGAAAATAATGTGACGAAAATAATAAATTCAGGAGTCAGAGTAGCTCACAGCAGTCCATCTGTACAGTTCCTAGGAGTGGGCCACAAATTTGACTCTCAACTTCTTTCGATGGGCCAAAGCAAAGAGAATCCATTCCATTATAAGGTCTACCGGCTTTTAATAAAAATAAAATAGACTAGTTGTTCAACGTAAAAAGTCTCCTTTAGGCGAATCTCTACAAGGTCTATTTATTACAATCAGCACCTGATAAGGATGCTGAAGCTGAGAATTTGAGTGTCCTATTCTCTCGCCATGCCCTCCTCCAGAGGATCGCCCCGACCCAGGGATTGAACCCATGTCTCTTATATCTCCTGCGTTGGTAGATGGATTCTTTACCACTAGCATCACCTGGGAATTCCTCTGATAAGAAAGTAGGGTGCCGATATATGAGGTTGCCAGTTAGGGGAAGATCCGTTTATTTTGATCATCAGCTGGGCAGTTGTTAGGGATAAATACCTCCTATGAAATTTGTTAACTGTGCAAGTGTCTGATAGGATGAGCTCAAGCCCTGACCATTATACTAACCAGAGTGGAGATTCAGGGCAGGGCTGAGGCATCGGTGGTTGGGAGGATTCCTCGTGTGGAGTAGGAAGTACTCAAATGCTGTCTCATCTCACGATGTACCAGACCAGGAGTCTAGTCTCTACTTTGCCTGTCTCGCGCAGACACCTCGGTGTGCTCTGCGCTCTGCTGCAGTGTAATAAATCACCCCAAAACGTAATGGCTAAGAAAAGAGAAAAAGGGTTTGGATTCTCTTAACCGTGGATTTGGATAGAGCACAGAGGGCATGGACTGTTCCTTCTTCATCATGTCAGGTGAGGGTTGTCCACTAACAGTAATCTGATGGTCATTGGCTAGAGACATCTTCAAGGTCTTTGCTCACATGCTGCCTGCTGATGCTGGCTGTTGCTGGCACGTCAGCCCACAGTCAAATGTGATGCTCATCTGTGGCCTTGGCTTCTTCGTGGCCTGTTGCACCGTGCCTCTTACAAGGAAGGCAGCGAGGGCTCCAGAAGCTATGTCCCAGTTGACAGAAGCTGTATGCCTATATGACAAGCATATTGTACCTTGGAAGCCAGGCAGTGTCATCTATCCCATTCTGTTGGTTGCAAGCAAGTCACGGGTCCACCCAGCCTTCAGGGAGGGGCATAACTCACACATCTCCATGACAGGAGTGCCAAGATCACATTGTGGAAACCCATGTTGAATGGGAGATATTGTTGTGATCATTTTTGGAAAATAAATCTGCCCCCATGTGTGTAAAGAGCCACTTCCAGCTCTACACTATTGCTCCATTGTCTTTGAAATGGCAAGTGAGAAAAAGTGAGATGCAGGGAAACAAATCCATCCAGACTGCTTTAACCTATGTTTTCTGGGGAAAAAAAGAAACCCTCAAGACCTCTTGAGACCAGGCCAGCTCACCTGGACTTGGCGTGCCACATGGAACTGGTGAACAGACTCCATTGTATTAGATAGGCCACCCGTTTTCCACCAAGTTATCTCTTCAGACTGTCTTCTTCTTGATCTCAGAAAGGTGGTAATTGGCTGAGGAATAGGAAAATCAGAAACCTGGCTGTTTCTTCATATATTACAGACATAATTAACAAAAAGGAGGCCTCTAAGCAATATAGGGCTTCCCTGATGGCTCAGGTGCTAAAGAATCTGCATGAAATACAGGAGACGGGGATTTGGTCCTTGGGTCAGCAATAGAGATTCATAATGGCTTCATCCTAAAAGGTATGAGGCTGGGGACTATTTATTACAAAACGTAAAGACTGATTTTATGTACCGGAGTGAGGCACATGGATACCACTAAAATTGTTTTTTTCTTTTAACATTTTATTTATTTTGTCTGTGCTCGGTCCTTCTTGCTGTGCATAGGAGCACAGGCTCTAGGCGAGGGCTTCAGTACTTGGGGCAATTGACTCAGTAGTTGTGACTCTTGGGCTCTGGAGCATGGGCTCCTGTTGTGGTGTACAGGTTTAGTTGCCCTGAGGCATGCAGGATCTTCCCGGACCAGGGGTTGAACCTGTGTCCCCTGCAATGGTGAATTCTTAACCACTGGACCACCAGGAAAGTCCTAAAAAGAAAAAAAATAATTTTTTTTTAAGTACACTTCTGAGATTTTTTTTCAGGTCAATTAAAATCAAGTCATCAGTTTCACCATCTGAAATCATGTAGAGGTTTGTCCTTTGAGTCAGCTTGAAGGCATTGATATACTAAGAAGAATATCTATTAGATTTCACTAAAAAGTATGCTAAATTGATAAATGTCACTGAATCATTTGTGGATGAGTTCATAGTCATCTGTGCCAAGGGAGTTCTCGTGGGTATTATAGTGACGCCAAAATGAAAGGACTGCTGTGGTCCCTGTTGTGTTGTGACAAGAATACTTATCTTCACTGTGGTTCCTCTCACTGTGAGACCACTTAGGAGATGACTGGAGGAGTGTGTGATCTTGTAAAGACTAGAGTAATAGTAAACATTTGCTCAAGGACTGGGAGTTAGGAAAAGTTCTTCACCTTTTAGTAAATAATCACACGCTGGTAGAAGGATGGACGTTTCCTGCCTATGGACAAATATTGCTCAAAGCAATACTCTTTTTGTTCAGTTCATGAAATGAGAAATCAGTTCCTGCATGGTACAGTGCAGTCTCTGAAATCTTAATAATGTTGGGAGCTGCATCTTTGACTGATGATTAACTAAGCATTCTGACATCCTGGGCTTCCCTCTTGATTCTTTGAACTTACTGTTTGCTATGAATTCTGTTAGTATTCAGAATGAATGGTTAGCATGACGGAAATGATGAAGTGGTTCTAGACTCTAGATCATGCTTTCTATGACAGAATGTGGCAATTGGCATTTGGGAAGAGAAATGATTTATAACTATGCGACCTAAGTTATAAATCACTTCTCTTCCCAAATGCCAATATTGCCACATTTTGTTATGATTTATGACTATGCAACCTAAGGATGTCCCTGGTGGCTCAGTCAGTAAAGAATCTGCCTGCAATGTAGGAGACCCGGGTTTGATCCCTGGGTCGGGAAGATCCCCTGGAAAAGGAAATGGCAACCCACTCCAGTATTCTTGCCTGGAGAATTCCATGGACAAAGGAGGGTTACAGTGGTGGGTTACAGTCCATGGGATCACAAAGAATCAGACCTGATTGAGTGACTAACACTTTCACTTTCGTGCAACCTAAGGCCTTAGTAATGCAGAAAATGGCAACAAAAGGAGGTGTACCGAGCATCACTCTGACTTTGTCTGATTTATACAGTTTATTCATTGATACAGTCAGTAAGTCATAAAATACTTCTCTTGCCTTAGAGTAGGACAACTATAACAAATAGGCTCCGACAGGTATAATGGTGCAAACACATGAAGGTTTGTTTCTTGTTGACTTAATATCGCTGGGTGCTTGAATAGGTTAGTGCCAGAGCCTTCTTCCGTGTGGTTGTGCAAGGACTCTGCAGTATTCATTGGGTGACTTCCATGGTCATCCTAAGAGTTCTCTCCATTCTAATCAAGCCAGCCAGAAGGGGGAAAGAGGCATAGGGGACCACAACATGGCGAGGAAGTTGGAAAGGAAATTCTCAAAGTAGTTTTAGCTTTGGAATAAGACACTTTTCCCTGAAGATATAGTCCATATTTCTAAGAGCTTACACAGTAGTGGATCATGTGATCCTTAATCCTAGCTAGGCATCAGACCCACCAATGGGGAGTTTTTAAGAAGCACAGATACACGAGCTCCAGCCCCAGCTTTCGGTCAGCAGATTTGGCTGGAACCTGAACAGCCACATCTTGGTAAACCCCACAGAAGAGACTGAGAAGACAGCCATGCTTGGGCATCACAAACTCTTGAGATAAATCTCTTAGAATTGCCAGGCACTCCAGATGAAAACCTATTATGTAGCACAGGGAACTCTGCTCAGTGCTCTGTGGTGACTGAAACTGGGAAGGAAATTCAAAAAAGAAGGGATGCACGTATATCTGTTTCACTTTGCTGTACAGCAGAAACTAACACAACATTGTAAAGCAACTATGCTCTAACAAAAATTAAAAATAAAATAAAACTGTGCTTAAGGAAAAAGCCATTAAATATACAATTAAGCCTGAATGCAGGAAAATAAAAAAGAATAAAAAAGGAACAAACACCAGTCCAATAAAACATACATATTCCTTTGACTAGCCTAAAACAAAATAAATAATAGTCTATACATGTACATCTTTTATTTTTTTTTACAAAAATGTAATTTCAGATACTTTCAAAATAGTCATAAAGGAAGAATAATATTGAACTAATTTAAA
Organism: Moschus berezovskii; assembly: GCF_049115385.1. NCBI lineage: Eukaryota > Metazoa > Chordata > Mammalia > Artiodactyla > Moschidae > Moschus > Moschus berezovskii. The sequence continues at coordinate 96,168,301 of NC_142469.1, forward strand.
ATAAAATGCTGTATCTTTCAATGCAGATGCCCAGGCTTGACTACAGTATAAAAACTGATAAAGTAGTAAAATGCTTACATGTATTTATAATGCATGGGCTTCCCAGGTGGCAGCAGTGGTAAAGAACCCGCCTGCCAATGCTTGAGACATAAGAGACATAGGTTCGATCCCTGAGTCAGGAAGATTCCCTGGAGGAGGGCATGGCAAACCACTCCAGTATTCTTGCCTGGATAATCCCATGGACAGAGGAGCCTGGTGGGCTACAGTCCATGGGGTCACAAAGAGTGGGACACGACTGAGTGACTAACACTTTCACTTTGATGCATGCGTGCATGTGTGTGCTCCATTGTGTAAAGTAATTATCCTCTAATCAGAAATTTAAAAAAAGGAGAACTCTGCCACAGAACATACACACACACACAAACTGGAACTCAAAAATCTTTGATGGTTAATGCATCTTTAATGATGGATGGTATCCGTTTTGGTGAGGTGAATTCCTAACTTTAAATATGAAATTATCTGCCCTTTAAAAAAAGAAAGAGAAAAGAAGTCCTTCATTCTTTGGGACTGTCCCACATACTGCAGGACATCCAGCACAGCCCTTCTCACTGACTAGCTTCAGCCACCACGAGCCGTCCAGCATCCCACAGGACCCACAGTACCGGGAGGAGCAGCCGTCAGACACGATGCCTAAAACAAACGTGGCACTTGTGAAACTGTCCACCGGGAAGGCACTTCAGAACAAACACCCCAGTTTGACTGTGGGAGCCACGCCCAGCTACGCACCTAGCAGGCTGCTCTGCGGATGAATCGCCGAGTCCCCCCAAAAGTTCCTTTTTCATTCCAGCAGAGCAGCAGCTTCCAGGTCTCGGCCACTTAGAGCTGGGGGCTTAAGGAGTTTTCTGTTTTCCTTTGAGTCACTCCCTTTGCTTTTCTGGTCAAGCTGCTGTGGACACAAGGACTCTCCCAGGATCCACTGTCACATTTGTCCTTCTGGAAAAGAAGAGAAAAAAGAAGGCCTTACTTGAAGACTGTGCTCTGAAGCATCAGTATCATCCTTCCTCACTTCTCCGAGAACAGCTGGATGCGCACCCCCACCCAGTGGAGGTCAGCGCCCGGCGTGTGGCCCTGGGTCCTGCTCGTGTTTCCTCTGGATACGGTCAGTGCACGGCCGTCTCCATATCTGCATTCTTCCAGCTTCCCGAAGAGAAGCCTGCATCATCTGGAAAACTGATGAAGGGGTAACAAGAGCGTTCCTACAGGATGGAGTGGAAAAGACGAAGGAAGGAAGGAAGAGAGTGTCCGAGCAGAGCAGGAGGAGGAAGGTACGCTCAGAAGCACGGGGCAGTGAGAGCCAGAGAGGGCGAAAGGCTGAGCTCTCTTCTCTACCGGGTGTCCATGCGCTTCCGCTCCCCCTTCCTTTCTACCACCAGATTTTTCTCCAGAGAGTCTTCCCGAGACTCCCAGTGTTTGGCCGCAAGATTCAGAATACGTAGAAGCTCGGATTTGCCAACAGCGCTTCGAGCCTGGATAATGACATACAGATTGTTTTTTCCATCTTGGGGATTTGGAGCAGCCTGGGGAGTTGCAAAAGCCTGCCTTGTTGTAAGACCGTTTCTGAAGGCCCGCACTGTCTGATCACTGGCTCCGTGCTGCTGGGAACAGTGGCACAGCTGTCCAGGGAGGCAGGGACCACCTGGGGTATGGAAATTACCAGAAGCCCTAGTTTGGCTCTTGCCAGAGCACCTGAAGCCTTCTGGGAATTAGGATTTCTGTTGTTTCTCTCCACTGGTCCCTTAGGAGCAATAGATAACAAACCGGGACCACTTGTTTTTTTTTTTTTCCTTGCCAGAAAAGCCCAGAAAGAAGATGGCTGCTGTTGTCGATTATTGGCATTCCAGCAGGAATGTATACTTATTTCTAAGTATATTCGCACAGCTAGGAAGCATCTGCTGACAAGGATGAGATGATAAGCTGCGTTGGTGCCAAAACAGGACTAGAAAAACAAGCTTGTTTTGAGAATGGCAGGTATCCGGAAAGTCAGTTAAGAAAATCAACCCTCCAGAGGCAGTAGCTGCTCTTACGACATTAACACTTAAAAGAAAGCTTGGAATCCCTGTCTCCTAACGCAGTGCACGCGCACAGTAGGTTCTCAGGGAGAGCAGGCTGGAGGGAGGACCCATGCAGGAGGTGGAACCAGCAGTGGGAGGTGGGCTGCACTTCCAGGAGCCTGTGTGCCAGGGCTCCGGCCTCTCCTGGCGAGGGGAGGGTAGCACGCGGGGTCTCAGCACGTCTGCAGCAATGTACCGGCCTCCCTCACCCCGGGCGCACGAGCAGGACGAGCAGGTGCAGAGGCATGGAAGCTCCTCCGTCCTGTGGTTTCCTTGAACAAGAATGGGATGATTGGTGAGCGAGGCCAGCATCCTGGGTGGTAACAAAAAAAAAAAAAAAGGAAATTGGTAGCAAATGCATCATCCAAGTTGGATTCAGTCAGCTCTGTGGCCTGGGCAGGTTCCCAGGGTATTCCAGCCAGACGGCAGGGCTTCTGAGAGACACCAGGCTAGAATGTGTGTGATGACATAAGGGCAGGGAGAGGCAGAGCTGTGGGGCTCAGCAGGGGCTGTCCCGGGCCCCCCAACCCGCTGTGCACAGCTCCCTGGCCACCCATTACCTCAGAGTCCACCCCAAGGCCACTGGACATGTGCCCTTTTTTCTAATGGGCACAACCTTTCTCTATCAGAAGCCCACAGGGAATATAAGTAATCTAGCAATTTCTTTCTCGTTCCACTGCCTGTCCACTGCTTACTTATCCTGGGCTCTGTTTCCTTTGGACAAGAACGCCTCCGAGTACCAAAAGCTACATTATTCTATTCTACAGCCTGTAAGCCAGGAGCCTGGCCGTTCTGGTTTTGTTGTTGCTGTATTTGTTTTGAATATTAGCCGTTTCCCATTCTGGGCAGTTACAACTGTGTTTACTATGAGCTCCCCTGTGTGGGCGTTTTCCCCATTTTCATCCTGCAGGCTGCGGCACGAGCAGTAACTCATCACTGCGCCATCGGGGATTCATAAACTGGGGCCTTTAACTTGTACATACCCAGTGAGGATGGGGGGAGGGGAGAAGGAGAAATATACATATGGGAGGGCCAGTGGGCTAATAAGACCGAAAATAATGTTGCTAAAGAGATGTACATCTGGAGGTAAATACCGCCTCATCTGCTCCCTTCGAGGGGATGTGCTTTGAGCGGGACAAGTTGGCTTCTGCAGTGCTCACTTGCTCGGGCATCCATCGCTGCAGTCTCGAGACAAGACTGCTCCATCCTGCCTTCCTTTTGGTTTCAATACTTCTGCCCTCTTATCACTCACCTTCCTTGTCTCCTGAACTCCCAACTTAAAGAGGCCGGATTCTTTCAGCTGCAAGTCACAGAAACCTAACTCACACTATCTTAAGCAAAGAGGAAATTTATGGATCTGTGTGTTAAGGATACGATGGAAGCTTTAAGGTCAAATGACAGAAGTAGGGACGAGGACCTTAGCGGGGAACCACGGTTTCGCCCCTCCTTCCCCGCCCCTCCCCCACCCACAGAACTATCACCTCTGCAGGTTGTTACTTGGCTCCACTCAGCAGGAGGAGCTCCTCCTGCTGGGAAGGTGGCACTTACAAGCCCCATATCCTCATCCTCCAAGCACCTCCACCCTAGAGGAAGGAATTCCCATCCACAGCTTCCGTATTTGTTGTTGTTGTTGTGTCCAGTCGTGTCCAACTCTTGGCAACCCTGTAGACTGTAGCCCACCAGGTTCCTCAGTCCTTGGAATTCTCCAGGCGAGAACACTAGAGTGGGTTGCCATGCCCTTCTCCAGGGGATCTTCCCCACCTAGGGATCAAACCTGTGTCTCTGACATTGCAGGCAGATTCTTTACCATCTTACCGTCCAGGGAAGCCCAAGGAAGCCATATACAAGCCTAGAAAAAGCTCTGATTGTCTAGTGTGAGGCTAATACTATCCAAAAGAATCGAGTGACCCGATTGTCTAATTTTAGTCTGAAGACTACCTGTGGCTCCAAGAACAGGGTTTTACTACCAGAAAAAAGCAAGAGGGCATAAATCCACACGTGGAGATGAAAAACAGCACTTCCCAGGGTCCTTTCGCCCTTCCTATCATAAACCTTTCAGCTGAGCCTGAAAAGTACAAAAGCCCCAAACCTGACCTGAAATGCAACAGCAGATTAAGTCCTACCTGCAAATGTTACCTGTCAATCACTTAGCAAACCCCTTTTACTTGCTCTGTGCATCTCGCAGAGGGTGTCACGTGTCTTCTGAGAGTTTCCATTATAAGACTGGATGTGGAGTCGGCACACTGGGGTTATTCGCAACTCTGCTCTGTCCCGTCGAGTTCACTCCACAAGTTAATAACGTTTTTTTTCACTTTTGTTTCTTCATGTGAAATGGAGCAATAATGCTGCTTTCTTGGGGCTGTCATCAGCGTTAACAGGATAGTTAGCATTGGTGAAAGGCCAATGCTGTCAGAGGAGAGATGGCTGGTATAACCGTCACGGCCCCAAAGCAAGCAGAGCCTTTCTAGGAAATCTTGATGACAAACCCTGGAAACTGGCTCACACACAGGAGGTGACTTGAGTTTCCTAGACACGTGCTTTCACATGTATATTCATGAGGAGTTTTGCATAGTTGCCTGGACCAAATAGACCCTCAACGTCTCAGTGGTTGGCGTGGAGGGTGGGGGCTTCAGAGTGGCACTGGCTCAGTATCATCCTGGACTTTATCCTCTTTGAGTTTCTCTCTCTCTGTCTCTCTGCACATTCAGGAGTGTACACATTTCTGTCCAGCACTCTGAGGTCCCTGGAAGAGAAGGACCACATCCACCGTGTCCTGGACAAGATCACAGACACCTTGATCCATCTGATGGCCAAAGCGGGCCTGACTCTGCAGCAGCAGCACCGGCGTCTGGCCCAACTCCTCCTCATCCTCTCTCACTTCCGGCACATGAGGTGAGGCCTCCTTGGGTTTCTCTCGCAGCAAAGACATAAAGGAATCCAGCCCCCAACCCTGTGTGGCAGCGGGCCCAGGAAGGGCTGATGCCTGCGTACAGATAACACACTTGGGGCAGTTCTGGCCCACGATGAGCGTGAACACCGTGGGAGGGTGGTGGAGGGAGGCCCCGAATCTGTCTGGGGTGTGGGCGGGTGTCAGAGAAGGCTTCACAGAGGAAGCGGTACCTCACGCTGGGTCTGGAGCCCATGCAGCATCTTCCGTGGTGGGGAGAGTGTGTGGCGTGCAGGTCGCAGGGCAGGGGAATCCTCTCTGGTTGCTCTCTTTGTCCCAGCCAGTTGCAGGCAGCCTGTGAGCACTGTCATCCTCAGGAGGCACTGGGCACATCTGTTACAGCTCCCGTGTCACACTCTTCTTACTTACGGGTGTAAATTCTAAATGAGACACTCTGGGTACAAACCCCTCGTGGACGGTCAACCTCGAATCTCGCCCTCTCAAACCATTTCTTGTCGCCCCCTTTGCCATGATCCAAGTCCGAGCCCCCATCATTTCCTCCTAGATGTCTGTCCCAGCTGCCTAACCTATCTCTCCAGATTTAATTTCAGATCCATTAACAGCCTTGTTGATCCACTCTCCACAGTAGAGCCAGTGTGATCATTCTGATACCAAATCTGATCACACTGTTTTCATACTTAAAGCCTTGAAATGGCTTCCCGTTGCTTTTAGATGAAAATATAAATCCATTTACTTTTCTTCCATTACTTCTTATCCTCTGCTGCTGCTGCTCTTTAGTTGTTAAGTCATCTCCGACTCTTTGCGACCCCAGAGACTGTAGCCCACCAGCCTCCTCTGTCCCTGGGATTTCCCAGGCAAGAATACTGGAGTGGGTTACCGCTTCCTTCTCTAGGGGATCTTCCTGGCCCAGGGATGAAACCTAAGACTCCTTCAGGCAGATTCTTTACCACTTAGCCACCTGGGAAGCCCCTCTTATGCTGTAGCCTTACTTAACTTGTAGGACTTTCTGGTAGTCTAGGCTCTGGCACTGATCTCTGAGTCAAAGGGGAGGTGCTGCAGGCTGCAGGTTGGCTGCACATCTGAAGGTTAGGTGAAGGAAGCTGGGCACAGCTGGAGGCTCTGCGCCAAACTGCAGGCCTGAAGGTCAGCTGGGTGACTAACCTGAGTGTCTTTTGTTCTCCTTGTACCAACAGGAGAGCTGGGACACGTTCTTCTCATATTGATAGCAGAGGCACCAGAGGGCGAGTCAGTTTGGCGAAGTGCATTTTAATCTTTTAGCTCAGTCCATGTCCACGAACATCCCATTGGACGAGCCAGTCATAGAATAACACCCAAAGTCAAGGATCATGAACACAGGGCACAGAGTGAATCTTCCTGGACAGTAAGCTGGCCTGTCGTAGCTTAGATACGACTCCTTGCAGGAAGCATCTCCTGACCCTTAACACGCAGATGGGATTTAAACCCTGTTCTTCCAGATTGTTATTGCCCATTTTATTACCTTTCAGCACCATTAGACTACAAATGTAACCTCTGTGAGGCAGTTCTCACAACCCGTTTGGCTTACTCTGTGGACCCAGTACCCCGAAGCATGGGGCTTGGCACGGAGTAACTGTTCAATAAATATTTTCTATAGGAGATAAGGAAGGTTGATAGCAGAGGAAATAGAGCCTTTCTGCACCAGAAGGCGAAAATGGCCTTGTTTCTATTCTAAATGCCTGGCCAGGGACTTAGTGGGCACTGTTCCCATGAGCAGAACTTATCCTTCAGGGAACAGATGAAGAAAGTATTAGATTCTTTACTCCAGAAAGACCACATGATAAAGTGATGATTTACCTGCGTGATGAAGTCCCTATGACCTTGGGCTTACACCAGGCCTCCAGGAATGAAAAGAGATTCTGTTTCTCAGTGGCTCTGAGGGAAGGGCCAAGGTGTCTGGGAAGAGATTAATTTTTTAGGGGGTCTTCAAACCTTGAAAAATTGTGAGTCAAGTGGCAAGAAGTTCATCCCACCAGAGTCCCAGGTGCCTCCTTTTTCTGGCTCTAACTCCACAAATTGTTCACGTCTTGAGAAAATAAATGTATCTGTCTTTAATTGGCCCCACTCAGTGCCATGTCTGAAGTCTTACAAGTGGTATATGAGCATAACTTTATTACTGAGTGAAGGAGTTGTCACTCATGAATGAACAGACAAGTTACCTGAGGTTTTCCCCATGAATCTGAAATTCACAAACGATGGATCTCACTTGTCAAAGTGACTGCAGTCTGTGTTCCCAGGAGTCCCTGAGAATCCGGCCAGGTTAAGTAGGTTACTGCACTTGGAGTATACATTTTCAGTCCTTTCCCGTCCATTTCTTCTGATGAGTATTACACAGAGGGAAGAGGGGGATGGATCAGAATAACATAAGCCTCTACCAAATTTCCCGGCTGAGAGAGTTGCCTTCCCCTTGAGGAAAATATATTAGCTTTACTCTGAGCTAGGAATCGGAGAAGGCAATGGCAAGCCACTCCAGTACTCTTGCCTAGAAAATGGCATGGACAGAGGAGCCTGGTGGGCTGCCGTCCATGGGGTCGCTACTAGTCGGACACGATTGAAGTGACTTAGTAGCAGCAGCAGCAGAGCTAGGAATTTGATGGAGAAACCGTGTATCACGGATGAAGGATTTTTTTTTTTGGTGATGGTGGTTGGAATTGCTGAATTTTCAGATCCATTAACTGCTTGTCAGCATTAGGAAGCCTCATTAGTTAATACCAAAGTATATTTGCACTGAATATACAAGTTTTGCTAGTTTTACTGGTCACAGGTGGCCAAGTGCAATGGCAGTGGGAGTTTCTGTGTGAATTGTGTGAAGGGCTGAAGAGAAGTTGCTATTCTGTTGCAAGCTTTGAGCTGCCTTGCAGACTCCCTCTCTCACACACACACGCACACACACACACACACACCCCAACACCGACAGCAATATTGTGGTGCATTACAGCCAATCTAAATTACAGAACTCTGTAATCTTGGCCCCGACCATATGCTATCATTCAGAGCATTTAACACCAGATTTCATCTCACGGTAAATGTGATTCATCAGGTTGCAAGAGAAAGACGGTGTCAGATCCAGGGGCATTTAACTTTAACAGCATTTTAAATTAAAACAAACAAACCAAAAAAAAAAAAAAAAAAACCCATAAAATCCCACTTAAAAACGTAATTTTGGTGGCTGTTATACAGCCCGAATTGCTCTGAAGCCCGATTGTTTTCATGGCACGTCTCCAACAAGGGTTGACTTTGCCCTGACTGAAAATGCAAGTAATTTTTAGGAGGCTCTTGGTCTGCCTTCTTATGATACATGATTCTTTTAAAAGAAATTTCAAGCTAGATAACAGTGTTTGGGCTTTTTTTTCCTGCTGGTGGTGTGGTGGAGAAGACAAGCAGAAGCGTGGCTGGCGGAGAAGGCCAGTAGGGGAGAGTGGTCAAAGGAGAAATGCCGTTTGCCTGCATTTCCGTCTGTCCCGTGTCTTCTGAGGATTTGCCATGTTCTTACCACTGTTCTAGGCCTAACAGGGTGGAGAAATTGCTTCCCCTCGTGGAACTTGCACTGTGTGTGTCGGGCCTGTGTGTGTCTGTGCTTGTGTGTATGCACTTGTGCTCAGGGAGCAAGAATAAAAACACAGGGGCTTCCCTGGTGGTCCAGTGGTTAAGAATCTGCCTTGCAGTGCAGGGACAAGGGTTCGAATCCTGGTCGGGGAACTAAGATCCCACATGCCGCAACTAAGACCCAAGACAGACAAGTAAAGGTGTTTTAGAAAGAATAAAAATACCTATGTACATAAATACATACATAGAAGGATTTCAGGTTGACATGCATGCTGGGAGGAAAATGGAGTGACCTTGAAAGAGAATGGCTAAAGCCGCAGGGCCTTGAGCCCTCTGCCCTTGGGGTTGTGGCGAGTGTCTCAGAACGGGTGACACCCGGAGATCTGGGAGAAGTGCCTCCAGGCGGGGGCGGGGAAGGCCCAGCGCAGGTGCCCTGAGTCTAGGCATAAAGAACTTGGTGTCTTTAAGGGGCAGCATGAAAACTCGGCTGGCTCAAGGTATGGGTTAGGGAGGAGGGACAAAGTCTGAGAGGTGGGTGGAAGGCGTGTCAGTCAGGCCTTGCACAGCACAGACAGAAATTTAGATTTTATTCTGAGTTAAATGAGAAGCAGCTGGACAGTTGTGAGCAAGGGAACTTCTTGAACTCTTTTATGTATTTGAAAAGTTCCTTCCTGGACCTCCTTGGCAATCTTAGTGTTTAAGACTCCATGGTTCCAATGCAGGGGGCCTGGGTTTAATCTCTGGTTGGGGTACTAAGATCCCACATGCCAAGCGATGTGCCCCCACCCCGCCCCCATAATAAAACCTCTTTCCTACTTGGTGGCTGGTAACCCACTCCAGTATTCTTGCCTGAGAAATCCCATGGACAGAGGAGCCTGGCAAGCTACAGTCCATGGGGTCGCAAAGAGTCAGACATGACTTAGCAACTAAATGACAACAACAAACGCAAGTGTTCTCTTGTTAGATGTTGCGGTGATAGAGGGGAGAAAGTCACCTGTATAGTAAACCCTAAACTGGCTCTTGAAGCAGGAAGCAAGGTTGGCATATCGGTGTCCTGGGGCTTTTCTTAGCTGCCCGTCCTCAGGGTTTCAGCCGCCCTGGGTCTGAGACTGGTCTGAGCCGTCCTGTGTGTGTCTTCCCTCCTGCAGCAACAAAGGCATGGAGCATCTATACAACATGAAGTGCAAGAACGTGGTGCCTCTCTACGACCTGCTGCTGGAGATGCTGGATGCCCACCGCCTGCACGCCCCAGCCAACTTCGGGAGCGCACCCCCGGAGGACGTGAATCAGAGCCAGCTGGCCACCACCGGCTGTACTTCATCGCATTCCTTGCAAACATATTACATCACCGGGGAGGCAGAGAATTTCCCCAACACAGTCTGAGAGCTCCCAGGCTCCCCCCCAAGGTTCTGAGAATCCCTGTTGCACTTTACCCACGTCAAGCATCACTCTAGCCGAATTCTGCCCTGCACACACTCTTGGCATGCACCCACCACTGGCTTTCTGATATGGATGGCCATTCATTCGCTCGCTCAGTTCTACGTGGCACACCTTGTTTTGGGAACAGCCAATGGGATTCCAGGGCTCATTTCTTTGTAACCGTTCTCTCTCTCTCTCTGCCTTTGCTACCTTACTCAGCACGAGGATTCAGCTAGCGCTTCATGACTGAGCTCGGTCTCCGAGCTGGGTTCAGATGACTGTGCACTTTAGCTACCTGTGACCCAGGCCTGGAGAGTGGACATTTCACCTCCGTGAACGTGAAGCACTTTTCAATGGATCTGAGCATCAGCCACAGGAAAGAACTGAAAGTGGCTCCTTTAATTGCGGACTTGGAGAAAGCGAGGCCCAGGGTTCACTATAACGTCCTCTTGTATTCCTGTAGGTCCACATCATTTTATTAACGCTTTTGCTCTGTTGCCTGGCTATAGCAGAATATTCAGTGATTGTCCACCCACTTCCCCTAAAGGAATACAAGATGCACACAGGGAAGGAACGCCCCTAATTATCAAGACTTCGTCAGCTTAGTACACTGCACCTTCAAATTTGCTAAATGCTTTACCATTGAGAGCACTAAATATGTATAGGTCATGGGTTCCAATTAATTCTCGCTTTCCATGGATCCATGGAAAGCAGCAAAGTTGATCCCAGTTAAGTAACCTCCACATCCACCAGTTTAGATACTTGTCTTTTGTTTTCATTTTCATTTTATAAAAGAAAGCCTCACCTCCCCCTGCTTCCCCCTGCCCAGGACTTGCAGTAAATGGGCTTCAGGACCTGTTCTAGTGCGATCTCACTCCTACCAGCAGAGGGCGCTCTACATGGCTCTTCCCGGTGTGTCACTCACAAGGTGAATTCCTAGTGCCTAGGCTGCGACGAAGGGCAAAGAAGCAGGCACTCTGGTGACACTTTTAGCTCCGGGGCACTGGGCTTCATAGTAAACATGCATGATTCCTGTAGGGGCTAGAGACCAAAGAGGTAAACGGGGCAGAAACTGGATAAAACTGTGAGGCTCAGGGTGGCCCTGCCACAGGCTGCAGCCACTTAGGAGTGCTACGGGCTGACCCCACAGTGCAGTACGGGGCTGCCCTGGGTCCATGGAGGGCTGTCCTCCTCCTCCTCCTCTTCCCTTCTGTGCTCCCAGTAACCCTGGTTGGAGGCAAGTGCTCCTTGTAGGAGGAGGGTCAGGGTTGGAGCTTTCTGAACGCAGGCTGCCTGGGGCCTGGTCAGACCACACCTGCCTTTGGTTGTTTAGAGCTCATGGAAGAATCAGGGTTTAGCCTCGAGGGGGAAGAAACAAAACAAAACTTCTCCAGACTGTTTCATTAAACTTCCTAAGCCAAGAGAGAAAGACTATAATTGGGCCATAGGAATCCATTGGACCTATAGGCTTAACAAGAAAAGCTCACTCCAGTTACAGGGCAGGCTTCCCTGGGTCTTTGCTTCTCTAAAGCAATTATGAATTAGTTCCCCTTCTCAGCTATAAAGAAAGTTTGGTTTCCTCTGGTGACTATATTGTCTAACTCGAACCCTGTCGATAGGCAATGTGTTAGTCAACAAACCCAGCCAAGCTTCTAGGGCTTCTCTTGAGATGCCTGTTTCAAAAGTGGATTTCACTCATCTGATTACCCAGTAAGTGATCACCAAAGGGCCGGGAACCTGGGAAGGCCAAAAAAAAAACAGTTTTTTCACAAGTGCGTCTAAATTTGGGGGCGATTTTATGTATCTGCAGTAAGAATGTTTAGAACATAATTCTTTTGTTGTTTTTGTTTAAGAAGCACCTTATATAGTATAATATATATTTTTTTGAAATTGCAATGCTTGTTTATCAGACAACTGAATGTAGTGATTCTGTTTTGGATTTAATTTGACTGGGTTAACATTCAAAGCCAACAAAAACTATGTTTACTTTTTTTGTATTACTACCTTGTCATGTAGTCATTGATGCCTAAGGCCTGGTGATTATTCATTTAAATGATGATCACATTTTCATATCAACTTTTATATCCACAGTAGACTAAATAGCACTAATCCAGATGCCTATTGTTGGATATTGAATGATAGACAATCATATGTAGCAGAGATTATGCCTGAAAAGGAAAATTATTCAGGGCAGCTAATTTTGCTTTACCAAAATATAAGTAGTAATATTTTTGGACAGTAGCTAATGGGTCAGTGGGTTCTTTTTAATGTTTATACTTAGATTTTCTTTTAAAAAAATAAAAACAAACAAAAAAAATTCTAGGATTCTAGATGATGTAATACCAGCTAAATCCAAACAATAATCCAGCAGAGGGTTTTACATTATTCACATAAGATGTTTGTATTCATATAAAGACACTATTACATTTGAAATGGGCGGAGAACACCAGATGGTTGGTATGTTAGCTCGGGAGTTTCAAGTAATTTTAGAAATCTCTTATTATATGAAGTGCCACTAATGGAGAGCTGATCCTTTGCAGCTGATGTTACTCAGATGTAGGGAATATGCTGTATTTTCCCCCCTACTCTGATGCAGTTTAAAGTTTGAAAGACATGGTCAATCAGAGAGGGAGTGATGGGGTTAGACTAGAGTGGGGAAATGGGCTTGGGCATTTTAAGAATGCAAAATATCGTAATAAGAGTCTTGAAAGTATTTTGAGGCGGATCAGCACTGGCACTTGGGGCATGCACCAGGGTTCAGTGTCTCACCTGTGTCCTGTTAACCATGAATAACTAGCTGTATATGACAGCTGATCCTATAATGGCAGCTGGAGTTCTGGGGCAGAACTAGAGGCATGCGCAGTACAGTCCAAGAAATAGCTAGTGGCCTGTGTTTCTTTTAGCCATTGCCTAGCTCCAGGCTTGCGGTAATGATTCCGTAACGCTCTCACGCAACCATCAGAGAGGCTAGTTCATCCAAAGAGAAGACCCTACGTAGGTTGCAAAACCCAGCCCCTGAGGAAGTGTAGTCATTGATTCAATTTCCCTATTAACTTTGCAACTATGTTTAACCATGCCATAGCCCCTACCTTTTGAGGGCTGAACAAATAAGGGACTAACTGATAATCCAACTTCTGATCCCGTTAAGATGTTCTTGCATTAAAATCTTTATACACTGAAATGGCTGTTGGTTTAGGCCACTGGTTTAGACTACCCCTACATGAAACAAATCCCCAATCCCTTCCTAGTCACACTCCCCACCTCTGAGATGGACTGTGGGTACTGGGAGTGATCACTAGGGCCACAGTTAACGTCTGATATTCATAGGCAGATTTGCTTCTGGAAACTAGTTATTAGAAACACATGTAGAGTCACATGTAGCTTCTGAGACAACCGTGATTCTCTCGGGTTCAAGTCTTGGGATGATGACCCAGATGACACTGCACGCTTCCTGGGTGAACTCCCTGAAAACTTACTGTCAACTGGAGCAAATGACCTTAAGTGCCATCCCACGCATCCACCTTTTCATTACTGTTATTTCTCTGTTTCTAACTGCAGTTCCTTTCCATTCGGATTAAAGTGAATGTGGCCTCCTTCTAAGTCACTGAAAATTGTTTTCTAAGTAACTGCTGTCTCTATTATGGCACTTCAAGTTTGCACTGTCTTTCAGAGATTCAAGAAAAATTTCTATTCTTTTTTTTTTTTGCATCCAAATGTGCCTGAACTTTTAAAATATGTAAATGCTGCCATGTTTCAAACCCATCTTCAGTGTGTTTTTACAGAGCTGTGTACCCTGGAAACCACATACAGCCCCATGAACAGGTGCCTGAGGCACGGACCCCTTTGCATTCACAGAGAGGTCATTGGTCATAGAGACTTGAATTAATAAGTGACATTATGCCAGTTTATGTTCTCTCACGGTTTCTAAACAGCGCTTTTTGTGCACTACGTATTCTTCAGTGTAGAGCTCTTGTTTTTACGGGGAAAAGCTCAAATGCCAAATTGTGTTTGATGGATTAATACGCCGATGCATACTATTATTGATGTGATTCTGTTTTGTTGTAGCTTCGCTTTGTTTAATGAAACACACTTGTAAACCTCTTTTGCACCTTAAAAAAAAAAAGAATCCAGTGGGATGCTCAAGCACCTTAAACAATTTTCTCTACCTATTTGATGTTCAAATAAAGAATTAAATGAAAGCCTTTTGTTTGTTTCTGTGTCAGCCCCCTTCTTGCTGGTGGTTTAGCGCTGGCTGCCCAAGATCAGAGTGGTGACATGGATCGTCAGAGTGCAGCGAATTCAGGTGATCAGTCTGATGCCAGGCTCCCCTCCAACCCCCACTGACCTCCCGCCCCAGGCACAGAAGGGAACGTGTGGTCCTTGGAGTCAGGCATATCTGGCCACACTTCCTGGCTCCGGCACATGCAAGTTTTATGACCATTGGTCATGAATTTTCAGAGCCTCTGCTTCCTCATCAGCAAGGTGATAACAGTAACACCTAAGTCACAGACAATTGTGAAGATTACATGAGATGCTTGTGAAAATAGTAGTTCTTTTTTTTTTAAACTATGTTGACATATGTACACCCATAGCTGATTCATGTCAATGTGTGGCAAAACCCACTGCAATATTGTAAAGTAATTAGCCTCCAATTTAAATAAATAAAAATTTAAAACTAGTAGTTATTTTCTAATGCCTAATCCCAACCCCTTCCTTGTGGGGAAGTAGAAAGCTTCAGAGTAGTTAGGAGGGGGTTCCCAAGTGGCGCTAGTGGTAAAGAACTTGCCTACCACAGGTTTGATCCCTGGGTAGGGAAGATCCCCTGGAGGAGGAGATGGCAACCCATTCCAGTATTCTTGCCTGGAGAATCCCATGGACAGAGAAGCCTGGTGGGCTACAATCCATGGGGCTACAGAGTTGGAGGTGATTGAGCACTGCGTGAATGCATCTGAAACTTACATAATTGTTCAGAAACCTCGCCCCCATCATGCACCCAAAGCAGAAAAGGACTGGCTCATCCCAACCCCACCCCATCTCTGGTTTCCATTTTAGGACTCTCTTCCCTTTGAAGAGAAAAAACTCTCTTCCCTGCATGTTCTCTTTGCCCCATTGTTTCTGTGATTTAACTGGTGAACTGGGGAGAGGGGGATAATGGGAGGACTGAGAGGCAACATAATATGCACATGGGGTCTGCAGCTGGATTAGTCCATTTGAAACCTCGTTCTGCTATTTATGATGCAAACTTGGGTAAGGTAATTTCCCTGTGCCTCAGTTTCTTCACCTGTAAAGATGGACAATAGTACCACTTGCCTGGAAGTGTTGTTGAGAAGACTACATGGTTTAATTCACAGAGAACACTAAAGGATAGCAGCTGGCATTGCTTCTTCCCGAATCTTCTCCGACAGTGTGTCTGCACTCACCTCTTTATTAGGATGAGTTTAATTTTTCACATTGTCATCTAGATTCCAAAAAACTTGTCTTCTGTCATCCCTGGGCAAGTTCTTCAATCCTGATTTTCATTGGCTTCCTTATATCTAAAATATAAATAAGAACAATACCTATTATACAGGGCTATTCAGTTCAGTTCAGTTGTTCAGTTGTGTCCAACTCTTTGCGACCCCATGGACTGCAGCACACCAGGCTTCTCTGTCCATCACCAACTCCCAAAGCTTGCTCAAACTCATGGCCATCAAGCTGGTGATGCCGTCCAACCATCTCATCTTCTGTCATCCCCTTCCCCACCTGCCTTCAATCTTCCCCAGCATCAGGGTCTTTTCTAATGAGTCAGTTCTTCGCATCAGGTGGCCGAAGTAGTGGAGCTTCAGCTTCAACATCAGTCCTTGCAGTGAATCTTCAGGACAGGGCTATTATGAAGATCAAAAGAGATGAATGTCTCAAGTGTTGGTATAGGACCTGCCCGTAGTAAGCTCTTAACACATGTTAGGCATAATTATGTAACTGTTATGCTCTGTGAGCGTTTACATTTAGTGGGATCACTGATAGGTTTAGATTAACATTTACCACTTTGTGATTGTTTTGAATATGTCTCCTGTCTTTTTCATTCCTCTATTCCTCCTTACTGGCCCTTCCTTTGTTTTAGTGAAATAAATATCTTCAGGGTATCATTTATATTTATCTGTTGATTTTCTTTTTTACTAAAGTTCTTTTCTTAGTGGTTGCTTTTACAGCATGCATTGTAACTTTTCAGTCTATTTTAGATTAATACCCATTTAAATTTGATAAAACTCTTTGCTCCACCATACTGTAGCTCCATTCTCTCCCTTCTTCATATTATTATGTCATATGTATCTAGATGTTATAAACCCAGTAATGTTATATTTATTGGCTTGTACAACTTTATATTTTTTAAAAAAGCTAAGACAAAATGAGAAAATATATATGTTTATAAGGCTTTTTAATATTAATATAAAGGCTTCCTGTGTAGCTCAGTTGGTAAAGCATCTGTCTGCAGTGTGGGAGACCTGGGTTCAATTCCTGGGTCAGGAAGTTCCCCTGGAGAAGGAAATAGCAACCCACTCCAGTATTCTTGCCTGGAGAATTCCATGGATAGAGGAGCCTGACAGGCTACAGTTCATGGGATTGCAAGAGTCAGACATGACTTAGCGCTTTTTAAAATATTAATGCACATACTCAGCATTTTCAGCGCTCTTTATTTCTTCCTGTGCATTTGAGTCACATGTCTGGTATCATTTTTTCTCAGCCTGAAGGAATTCTTAAGAGCATTTCTTCTAGGGCAAGTCTACTAGTAATGAATTCTCTGTTTGTCTGGTAATGTATTTATTTCACTTTCATATTTGCAAGATGATTTTTCTGAATGTAGAATTCCTGGTCATCAGTTTTGTTTTCAGTATGTTGACTACATCATTCCACTGCCTTCTGGCCTCCATTGCTTATTCTGTATCTGATGAGTAGAAAGAAAAATTCCTGTGGAATTTTAAGGCAGTGTGACTCTTAGAAATATGGCATTTTGGGCAGGATGCTTCGTGTCCTGTCCTTTGAGTTCTGGGGAGACATGTCCTCCTCTCTGGCTAATGGGTGGCCCTTGAGTAGGACAGTTTGACAGTCGTTCTTCTGCTCATGCCCCCGGAACTCGGTGCCACTGTTCCTGGTCTCTGAGGTCATCCAGGCACCCTTCCTGTCCCCGGTTTCTTCCAGGAATAGTGGGTAAGCTGAAGAGTGATGTTCCTCTGTCCCTTGGCACCAGGACAGGCTCTATCCAGCTGATGACCCGAGATGTTGAAGTCGGAGGCAGTGGCACCCTCATTGGCAGCAAACCCTATTTCAGGGTGACAGTACCTGGGCCAGGCTCACCCCTTTCTCTTGCCCCCAGAGCAGCTCCTAGCTTGTGGCCTGGGAATGGGACCACGGGCTCTGGCCTAGGCACTTGGTTTCTGCATAGAACTGACAAAATAGGAGCTTTCATCCTAACTAGATGAAATTGAGGGGAAAAAACAAACAAACAAACAAAATGAACAAAGAACAACAACAACAAAAAAAAACCGGAGCAGGGAAACACTGAGAGCAAACACTTTAAAAGGTGATTTTGAATCAGGGTGGGATGTCCTCAAGGGGCCGGAGGAGCAGAGGAAGGGACTCCAAAGCTGCTGGCCAGCCCTGGACCCTTGGTCGAGAGCCAGTCTCCCAGAAGGCCCCGGGGCACACAGTGTTCTGAGCGCCTTCCAGACGCAGCTCTCTGAGAGGCCCCTAGGCAGCTCTGCAACCTGTCAGCAGATGCCTTTTTGCTGAGAAGTCAATGATTGTGGGGAAGGCCCATGAAAGCTTTGTGAGCTGGTTAACATTTTACGGGCTGCAGGACTCAGGCTCGATGGGGTGTACGCTGTCCAGATTCCTGCGTATTCCCAGATTTACAACCAGAAAACCCACGTGTCAACACCCAGGGCCCCAGATCACAGGCTGGAGGGGAAAAAGGTGGGACAAGGCGATAACACAGTCATCGGGGGGATCGTGCTGTGGCCTCTGGGAGCTGCTCTGCGGGCCCTCCCAGTCCCTTGAGGACATCAGGAGCTGGTGGGTCTCTGGGGTTTGACCAGGCTAAGGTGCCACTTTGTTCAAAACAAGGGAAGGGCTAAAGGTGCCAAACGGGCTGCTAGATGCTTCATTAAGATGGGATTAAAATCTAGAGCTAATGACCCATTCATTCATCTTTGAATTTATTATTAAATATTCAAAAACAGTCATTAACAATCCTTACAAGCCAAAGAATGCAAAAAACCAACCAAACAAAAGAAGGTATGTAGGGAAAAGCAAATTTATGAAAACACAGGAGGTTCAGATAGAGAAATCGGTTTTCAGTACTTAGCAGTGTAGAAGCAGGTACCAACTGCTTCTAGCCCAGGATCACAGAACCAGAGTCCATGAAGTATAACGACCTGGACCCTGAAAAGACAGAACCCCAGGTGAATCCAAGCTGAGTCCTATGGGAAAAGCTGCTGAGCCTTGGCCTTGATTTAAAAAAATGAAGGGGAGCCTGTATCAGGGAGTTTAAAGCTGTATGGAGATTTCCCCGTTTATTTTTTATGATTGCTTAGAGGCAGAAAGATAAAAGAGATAGCCTTACAAACATCCTGAGTCTGGTTTCGGATACAGTGTTCTGAAAGGTGAGCCTTTTTATTCCCCGACCCCTCGCCTCAACCTCTCTGTGACCTTGGAGACACAAGTTCACAACAGTTGCCAGGGCAGTATAGACCTCTGGGAAACACAAGGACACCAAGGGAAGACACTGCTTCCCCTCAGGGGGAATGATGCAGCCCCCAGGGGAATGATGCCAGGAGTTCAATGAGCCAATAAAGAGGAGCTAAAACCCTGAACACACCAAGTTCATCACCTGCTAAACTGTGTCACCATCCTGGTACCATACTTCCCATACTTCATCCCTGCTGAGCTCTGGGAAGCCACATATGCACTCTCTCTGCCAATGGGAAGTACCCTGAGAAACAAGCTCTGCAGAGGGGCCCGAAACCTCGATTTTCTCACGTCGGCACCCAGAGCTGAGGGAACAGCAAGGACCGTTGACCTGGCAGGAGCCCCAACTAGGACTTTGAACGTGCAATTTCTGAGAGGCCAAAGGATTTGCAGAACCCTCTGTGCCTATTACTCATGAAAGAAAGATGCCATTTTCATTCCAAAGATGAACATGAAAGCGCTGGCCCTACCTCACCCCCCTCAAAATCCAACAAAAAAAAATTTGAGGGGGAGAAAGAAAGACTTCTTTATGGCTGTCATAGAAGTGTTTTCAGCGGAAGAATTTCCCAGGGGCAGCCAGACTGAGGGATCTCGTGCTGAGCTGACTCGGTGGAGATGACCTTCAGAGAAGTCATGTCAGGAGGAGTCTGAAAATCTCAGGGTGCTGCTTTAGTGCCACCCTCTCACTAACAACTCCACCACAACAGTGGAACCAAACTCTTTCCGTTAAGGGCCAGAGAGTAAGTATCTTACTTAATGAGGCTGGCAACGTTTTCATGCGTCTTTTTTTGTTTTACAACCCTTAAAAAATATGAAACCTGGGACTTCCCTAGTGCTCCAATGGTTAAGACTCCGCCCTTCCAATACAGAGGGCATAGGTTTGATCTCTGTTCAAGCAACTAACATAAGGAACTTGTGGTGTGGTCAAAAAAATAAAACAGTTAAAAAAAATGGACCCCATTCTTAGGTCAAGGGCCTACAGAAACAGGCCACAACCTGTAAGGGCCAACCAGTTTGCCTTGGTCTATAGGTTGTGACTTTGTCAGGCAGCTTCAGGGTCCAGGTCCCCTCACTCCCATCCAGCTAAGAAGATGGCGAGAGTCTGGGGAAGTGAGGTCCTGAGAGAACTACACCTGGTGAGGCAGCAGGGGTGGGGCTGGCAGCTCAGAAATGCAAACCCAGGAGGTGCTCATCTGTTCCTGCTTATTGATTCCCGGGTATCAGCAGGGCTTTCAAGTTCCGAAGAGTCCTTCTCCTTCCAAAAAAGGTTAAAAATGAGTGTGGGAAGAAAATGTAGAAAGCTCTTCTCAAAAACCGTTTCTGAAATCAATTAGAAGCTGGCATAAACAACAATGAACTGTCCAGCATTATCGTCCCTTAGTACTCGCCTTGCAGTGTGTAGCCCTTACACTGCTGTAGATAATCCTCATAACAAACCCCAGGCAGTGGGTACTATTATTATCCCATCTTACAGAGGAAGAAACTAAGGAACAGAAAGGTTAAGTAACATTCTCAGGTTACAGGGCTAGGAAATCGCTGAACTGTGGGTTGAGTCCAGGTATTTTGGCTCCGGAGTCTCTGCTACAGGTAGACCCTTTCTAGGAAGGGGTTTGTGTTTTATTATCAATTTCTTGTTCAGATCACAGACTCAATAGGGGTAGGGGAAGAAGATGAGGGTCTGAGCCTAACTCAAAGCCTCAGGAGCTTGCTGAGTAGGAGCAGATAGCAAGGAATAAGGAGAGCAGGGTGAATCTGTGGCACCTGCCCTAGTAGAAGCTGCCTGTGACTTGGGGCTTCCGCCTCCATTCCTTCTGTGATCAGGCTGTCCCGGATGGATTCACCTGCAAGCAGGGTGACTTCTGCAGGTGGAGTAAATTTAGGAAGTGGAGGTTTTTTCCTGAACAAGAGTCCCATTTGGAGGACATCTCTCCCGAGGAGGCTCTTCTCCGAGGACTCAGCAAGTCTCCCGGTCTGGGAGCCTCCTTGTCTCAAATCAGGGGCTTGCACCACCTCTGCTCATGAGTCCTAGAACCAAGAATAAATCCAGGATGACCACCTGGAGTGGAGTCAGACATTAAGATTCTGCTGCTTTTAATACATGATCTGTCACAATTTATTTTGGGCATATAAAAAAATGTTAATTAAAAGGCAAATCAAATGACTCATCGTGAAAGAACAGAATTACTTTTTTCTTGTCTTTTAAAATTATTATTGGTGCAGCAATTTTGAATCTCAAAAACAAATCACGCTCCTTGTCACAAGTTAAATAATGTGTTAAAAATTGTTTCTTCCCCTGAGACTCTACTCACAATGTTAAGTTTTGAATTTCACATATAACTTTCTAAATTTTTCCCTTGCCTTTAACAATTATCAGTTCTCCTTCTACTAAAGTGGGGGCATATTCATCTGTAGCAACATGGATGGACCTGGATATTATCATGCTAAGTAAGTCTGAAAAAGACAGATACCATATGATATTGCTTATATGTGGAATCGAAAAACTAAATGATACAAATGAACTCATTTACAAAACAGAAATAGTCTTGTAGACTTACAGAGTGAATTTATGCACCGTCCCACTCAGGGGGTAAGGGCGGGTAGGGATTAGATTGGGAGTTTGGGACTAATGAGTACACACCGCTATATTTAAAATAGATAACCAACAAGAACCTACTATACAGAACAGGGAACACAATATTCTATAACAACCTAACTGGGAAAATAATTTGAAAAAGAGTAGATACATGTGTATGTATAACTGAACCAGTTTGCTGTACACCTGAAACGAATACAACATTTTTAATCAAATATACTCAAATATAAAATTAAAAAAAAAACTTTTCAATGGGGACGTTAAAGAAACCATTCTATATCTTTTTTTTTTTTTAAATTTAAGAATATATGACAAGACTTCCATGGTGGTCCAATGGATAAGAATCTGCCTGCCAATGTAGAGAACACAGATTCAATCCCTGGTCCGGGAAGGTCCCACATGTCTGGGAGTAGCTAAGCCCACGCACTGCAGCTACCGAAGCCCATGTGCTCTAGAGCCCGTGCTCTGCAACAAAAGAATCCACCTCAGTGAGAAGCTTCGCACCGCAACTGGAAAGCAGGCCCTGTTCTGCAGCTTCAGAAAGCCCCTGTGCAGCACAAAGACAGCCAAAAATAAATAAATAAAAATTTAAAAAATAATAATAAATGCTTAGACATCTTCCCTAACAAATATAGGTTGATCTCATTTAAAAAAATAGTTGCATTATAGTAAACACTTTATATATGCACTATAATTTATTCAACAAACCCCACGCTGACTGACATTTAGTTGCTAAAAACTAGTGATAATAGACTAGTTCTTGTTCCTGACCAGCATTGGGACAATTATCTATTTATCTGGAAAATAACAAAGTGGTTCTTTGCTTTACAGCAACAACAAAAATAATTCCAGATAGATTACAGACCTACTCATAGAGAATACATGCAAAAATATGCATAGTCTTACAGTGGAAAAGGCCATCTTAATATACAACAGTCAGAATCTCGGAAGGGAGAAGAACCTGTCAGATTTGATGACATAAAAATTAAAACTTCCTGTGTGACTACAGGAACTGTACACATAAATGATATGAATTACAGGCTAATTTTCTAATATGCAAAGAGTTCCTTGGAAATAGTATTAAAAAGTTTTTTGAAAAAAGCACCAGAAAAACAGAGAATAAACTGGAATAATAGTCAGTCATACAACCAGGTCATGAAAATGCACATTTTACAAACAGTGAGCTGAGACTTCCCTGGCAGTCTGGTGGTTAAGACTGAATTACCAATGCAGGGAACATGGGTTCAGTCCCTGGTTGGAGAACTAAGATTCCACATGCCATAGGGCACTGCCAAAAGATAAAAAAAGAAGAAGAGTGAAATAATAATAATAAAAGACCTAATGCTGCTTCAATCATGCAATATTTTAGAAAATGGAAAACATCTAGTCCAGACCTTCAGAGCTTGTCTCCACAAGGGAATCACCCAGAGAGCTTCAGACAGACACTGAGAGCTGGAGACCCATGATTTAACTGGTTTGGGGTGATACCGGGGGCTCTACATTGTTAAAGTTCCCTCAAAGAATATAATGTACAATTCTGAACATTAATAATTTGGGATGAGTTCCCATAATTTGCAAGACACCGCTCTAGATTTAGGGAGGATCTCTAAAAAGGGTTCTCTTCTCTAATTTGGGTGGGATTGAAAATCATTACCACTTTTCAGAACATAATTTGGCAGAATTTATTAAAATTTATTAAAGTTTATAATATACATACCTTTTTGATTCAGTAATTCCACCTTGAACAGTACATCTTGGGGAAAAAAAGCAGCATTATACAAAATATGAGCAAGCACGATTACCGCAGCATTGCTTAAATAGCAAAAATCTGAAAGGAAACAATTGGAAATAGTTGGAAAATAAAAGACTCTGAGATGTCCAATGAAGAGGAAATAGACACATATGTATCGATATGTCTGTGGAATATTGGTAAGTGAAAAATGCACGTCACAGAACAATATAAATAGATCCAGTTTTAAAAAAACATGTGTGCATGCTGTTTGAATGAGAAAATCAAGACATAGAAAAGTCACATCAAATTGGGAGATGATTAAGGAGGAGATAGAAAACAACTTTCCTTTAGAAAACAAGAGAATCTTTTGTCATTCAAACAGTTGATCTTTTAAAACAGCCTTTAAAATAGACACATATAAAAAAGACAGAAATGGAATTTATTCTAAGATGTATTAAAACTTATAACAAACTAGTATACCCTACTATACTTAATAATGAATTAATATTTACGCTATTATATCATTATTATTATGTATCTTATAATTATATATAGTTGCATATATACATCATTAATACATTCAGTTATACTATATACTGCTCTTAATATAACTATATGCTGCTAATACAATTAACTACATACTGCTAATATAATTAAGACAGCAGTGGAAAAGTAGATAAAGAACACAAGACAGAGTCCAGAATAAAAAAATCCAGTTTTATACAGAAACCTATTATTGGATGAAGTTGACATTACAAGTCATTGGGGGAGGTTGTTTACATAGCATGGTGGTGTGGCAGCTGGCAAGAGTTAAAGGGTCCCAAGACAAGGAAATCCAGGGCAGTGGTGGCTTGGAAGCCCAGCTCTAGAGCCAACAGTGGGCAGAAGTTTCCAGGTGACTCTGCTGCTGCTGATGACACATAACACTCAGTCGTGTCCAACTCTTTGTGACCCCATGGACTGTAGCCTGCCAGACTCCTCTGTCCATGGGATTCTCCAGGCAAAAATACTGGAGTGGGTTGCCATTCTCTTCTCCAGGGATTATCCCGACCCAGGGATTGAACCTGGGTCTCCTGCATTGCAGGCAGATTCTTTACCATTTGAGCTACAGGGAAGTCTTGCTGACCTGGGTCACACTGGAAACACCACTGGCCTGGACAGACTGCTTGTAGCATGATACATCCCTACTGTTTCTGGTGAACTTTTAAATCCCACAAGGAGGTGTGGCATCGGGGGTGGGAGGTGTGCTGTGCCAGGTGGTTTGGGGTTGGGGGTAATGGTCTGGACCTGTCCTCGGTGTTTGCAGCTTTTGGCAGCTTCACTTTCTGTGTCCAGCCACTCACTGCCTCAAGAATGTGTCCAGCAGGATTTAAGTTTGGGCTGGGAACTTGCATCTGTGAGGCCCTAATGTGAGGATTCCTCTGGGAGATTTGGATTTCTTCTACACCACCTATGGCATCAGATGTAGGCATCTGTGCAGCTGACCCAGGACTTTCTTCTCCTGATACAACTGGGCTTTCTACATTCCATTATGATCCTGCTTCTGTGTTAGGTAACAGGTAAAAAGAAAAAAAAATTGCATCTGAGTCCTTTTACTATGACCATATTTTAGAAAGATTATCCAAGTCCCACTGGCATCCTTGGTTCCCCAGATTAAATGTTCCTCATTGTTCGGCCTGTGTTACAGCATATCGCCCTGTTTTTCATTAGCCAATTTTCAACTTTCCAACTTCCTTAGCCTTCCAAGATGCTCCTGCCTAACCACAGAGTTCAAGTGAATTCCTCTGCTTCCCACCTTCTACCCAATAGCAGACAGAACTCCCCCTCTGAGAAGCCCTCAGCTGCCCTGCAGAGAACAGGCTCCCAGAAGTGCCCCCTCAATGTCCCCAGTTCCTTACTTGCTCATCTGAATGAGGAGGGTTCTCCCCCAAGTTTACGGCCCTCTGTGGTATTCCCAAATAGATTTCTGGTGGGTATTTTACAACTCTGAGGGACAGGTCAGTGAGGAGCCAGAAACTGAAGAATAAACGTCATTCCTTTTAGGTTTCACCATCTCTGGGTTACTTGAGGTACAACAATCGGTCACAGTCATCACAATATATTATTAAATCTAAAATTGAAATGGCCACTCTGGGTGGAGCACCTTCTCTCACCACCCAAATTAATGTCTGAGTGCTGCATCTGACTAAGCCGAAAATTGCCTCTGTGTGCTTGCAAGCCACTCTACCTGCCTCCACGTCCATGGACTCTTTCAAAAAACACCCCTCTACAACAAAGATGACAAAGGAGAGGAAACTGGTTGACAGAGGCTGAAGACAGACCGAACCAGGCTTAATTTCCCTTTTCTCTTCCAAATTAGAGATTGCTTCTGTTTGGTTCCCTTCTAGTGTCCTCATTTATCCTTTATCCCAAATTTCAGGCCAGAATCGGTGGAGGAAAATAGAGATGCTCTTGTATGTCAAAGGCCCAGGGATGGCATTTTAAAGGGTAATGAAACAGGAAGGGATGAGGGCTCAGCTGCAACTTGACTCCGGAAGAGTTTGAAGTATCTCTGCCACCCACACTGGGCATTTAATACATACTTGTGATGTGAGTGTATGTTGCTATGCCCCGGGGGATTTTGGGTTCTATTCAGCATATCCTCTGAGAAAGTTTTATTTCTGTCTAACTCCCTAGGGGCATATTTGGTGATGGTGGACTGGTGGGCAGGGGCAGGGAACCCAGCTATTGGGACTGCTCTCTGGTCCATCCAGACCAGCTAGAGACCCTGCTTTTCTAGTCGTGATTGGCTCTCATAAAACTATTCCCTCCACCTTTCTTTGCTTTATGATCTCTTAAGTGGCTTGCCAATAAAATTTTGTAGCTCTAATTTCTTACTACTTGGCCCTAGGGCACAGGCTGTAAATCTGTCTGCCCCCACCTGTCTTTTGACAGTAAATCTCAGCCCTCGGCTTGCTGAACTGCCCATCCAAGACTTTTGAAGGCATCTCTTCTCAGTTCTTACAAAAACAAGGGAAGCTGAACCGCCCCGTTTTCCAGGAGGCAACATTCCTGCTCCCTGGGCACAATTTCCACAAAAACCTTTCACTTCTCCATGGCCGTTTCAGTAAGTCACTACTTTTAGTTTCTCTTTATTTTCCCTCTTCATCACCGGTTTATGGGTTTTCTCTTCCGGCAGTTTGTGCAAACTTCATTACCAAGATACTATTAATCCTATCCTTCATCTCTTCACCATGCCCTTCCTCACTCACCACTTGGGGGTGGGGGGACTTGACTCCCTACCTCTGGGCCACAGCAGGGCTCTGGACAATCCCTACTCTGGAAGTCAGAGCCTCTTTAACAGCCATCAGTATCCTTTTAGTCCCTTAATATTCTTCCAAAACCCCTTCCTCACCCACAAAGCCTTTGTTGACCATCTCTCTCTCTCTGTTGCAGGGAAGCTGCTGGTGCAGGCGCGGATGCTCCAAATGGTACCCTGTGTCCCCTCCCTCATTAGGCATGGAGACCGTGTGAGCTCTAGACAGAAATCCTAGTCTTCTCTGTGGCTGGCTTGCTCCTTGCTAGACTGGTCATGTTGCCATCTGGGGAAGACAGCACTTCATGGTTTTAAAGTTTACCCTCTTTGTACCATTTATTAAATAAAAATTAAAAATAAAATAAAGTTTACCCTCACAGGGGATTCCCACTTCTGTCCTTTTCCAATGTCCTTTCCTCCAAGTCTTGAAAATGTGCCTTCCGTTCAGTGTTTCACAGGGGTTTCAGAAAGGCAGAAATGGGACTTGAAGAGTTGTTTTAGTCAAAGCTGCATCACTTTCTCAGCCACATTTAATATCTGATTCTTCGGTGATGGGGAATGTGTAGTTAAGTCAGTTAACTAAGTGACTCTGAAGGTTGTGGGCTGGCCTCCACCAAGACTGATGCTTCATTGGGTGGTGATTTCCATAACCACATGTGGCGACACACGTCTCTTCAAAGGCCAGACTGCTCTAGAAGCAAGCCCAGGACCTCCAGGTATTCGGAGCTGGGGCGACTGGGAAATGAGGGAAGAGCCCGGCTGGAGAGGAACCACCTCAGATGAGGGCACAGGGCATCTTTCAAATCCAGTGTCCGCCACTGCTCACAGCCTTCCCCGAAGCAGAAAGACAGAAATCGTGACACACAGGTGTGTGTCTTCTTTAGAAAAGAACATCTCACCTCCGATCTGTTCCCTAAGCAGGAAAGAAGGAATAACTTGACAGCACAGAGCAGGAGTACACCATGGGAGGTCAGTTCAGTCCAGGGAAGTCAGTCCAACAGTGATCTGCAAAGGCATCAGGGAGGTGACTTGTGAGCTGTCTTGTGAGGCAGGAAATAATGAGTAGCGAGAACAAAAAGTTGGAGCTAAGATGGTATAGAGGACTGCTTTTCAATAGTCAGCAGGACTTAAACAAACAAATGGGTTTCTCTCATAGCTCAGCTGGTAAAGGATCTGCCTGCAATGTGGGAGACTGGGTTTGATCCCTGGGTTGGGAAGATCCCCTGGAGAAGGGAAAGGCTACCCACTCCAGTATTCTGGCCTGGCGAACCCCAAGGACTGTATAGTCCATGGGTTCACAAATAATCGGACACAACTGAGCGACTTTCCCTTCACAGGATTAAAAACTACCTCAGGCAACTGTCATGTCAGCTCCCAGGCTGGACCCCCAGAGACTTAATTAGGAGGTCTGCTGTGAGCCCAGAAATCAGAAAGCCTTTAAAAAACCTCTGAACCCCTAGGTAAGAAGGCACAGGCTATGAATATGAAAACTATGGAAGGAAATTCCAGGTAATTCTGAGTGCCTCAATCAGGTTTAAATGCTCAGTTTAGAGCAGGATCTGTAAACTAAATAACTCTGGGAGTTAGGCTGGTACAGGTAATGAGGGAGTCTCATAGGCCATTTGTGCAAATGTAATAACTGTCTCCTCTTGTTCTTCAAAGGAAAAGGGTCACATCACTCCAGCCATTACTGTCATGTGGGAATATGTGTCCAGGACATGTGAGCTTTCCACTCGCAAGAGAAGCCAGAAACTTGGATTTTAAATAAATCTTCCTCCATTGATTACTCAACGGTGGATTAAATGACCATGAGCACCAAACAACTCCACGAGAGCCACGAGTTGGCAAGATGAGATGGACAGAATAAAATCTGATTGTCTGAGGGCTTGAATGATAAAGTAAAATTCAATTTCCTCCGCTCGATGATGAAAACAAGATTCTGGAGCAAAGAAGGGGTCTGCATGGAGGCGTGCTTCAGGGATATTCCCGTGGTTTCTTGGTAAGCCTTGGGATAGAATGGAGACGGGGCCCCAGTCAGGAGATCAGAGGCGGTTCCTCCAATTGTGCGGGGAGAGCAGAAAAGAAAGGAGAACAGGAAAGGTGTGAAAGACGCTGGAGGCACCTGGGAGACAGCTGGGAGATGGGCCTGGCGGTGGGTGGGGAAGGGAGAAGTTATCCAGAGTTCCCTCTGTCTACGTATGCACTACCTCTGTTCATCCTTTTTTCATATGCTTATGTTTCAGCTTCATTTATTCTACAAAAGAAAGATAATTTACGTTGCATTCTGGAGACGGCAATGGCAACCCACTCCAGCACTCTTGCCTGGAAACTCCCATGGACGGAGGAGCCTGGTAGGCTGCAGTCCATGGGGTCGCTAGGAGTCGGACACGACTGAGCGACTTCACTTTCACTTTTCACTTTCACACATTGGAGAAGGAAATGGCAACCCACTCCAGTGTTCTTGCCTGGAGAATCCCAGGGACGGGGGAGTCTGGTGGGCTGCCGTCTACGGGGTCGCACAGAGTTGGACACGACTGAAGCGACTTAGCAGCAGCAGCAGCAGGTTGCATTCTGAGAAGTGCCTGCTTAATAGGGAAGTTTAGAGTCATTTCTTTAGGAAGGAAAAAAAAAAAACACAGACAAAATATTTCATAGTATCTGTAATAAATGCAAATAAATTGATACAAACAAAACTTGGCTTTAGCAAACTGTACATACATAAATATCATTTCTTTTACTATAACATTCAACTTTTTTTTCACATAAAGCCTTCCATGATTTTTATTTATTACATCCAATGTTTCTTTATACCTTTAAAAAAAAGTGCCTTTCAGATTTACAGCTTGTGCTTCTAATGCAAGGTTAGAACATCATGCCCCCAAAGAAAACAAGGTAAAAAGGAAGCTGCCATATAAGCTCTTAAAAACCGTTATGTTACAGGGTCTTCAAATCTCTTCAGCACTGGTTGGCTGGTAGGTTGCTCGATGCCAACATGGTGCTCAGGTAGCATCACTTGAATGGATGGAGCAGCGCTGTGGGAAAGCTGCCCAGATGGTTTCCGGAAGTGCCCGGGCGCACACAGGATGGGCCTAGGGCCCAGAGTTCCCGTGTCCAGGGACCGGTGGGAATCCTGACTCTGAGGCTCAATCAAGATTTCTTCCCAGTTCCTGTCCTCTCTGTGCTCTCTCCATCACCAGTTACCGTCACCTCCGAAGCCATGATTTGCACACATGGGATGCGGAGGGGAGCGTCAGCTGCCGAACCGAGGGCGTCCTCCAAGACTCACGTCCTGTCTTTGCTCATTTGGGATTGCCCTGGGCCAAATTCCTCCTTTGGCGGCCAGCAGCAAGCTGCAGAGAGCGTCTGCTTGGTTCAGAGCGGAGGAGGGCCGTTCGTGTATCTGAGCATGGGGTGGAATGATCGGGCAAAATTGTTGGAGAGAGCACAACTGTAGTCTTCCTCTGACATTGGGACTAGGCAGGCCAGCCCAACGAGAAGCAGCAGGAGGAGCTGAAGAGGAAGGGCCGCTCGGAGGACTCTGAACAGGAAGGCTCGGCCGGACCGGGCTGGCCGAGGCTCAGAAAGGGAGGAATCGGAGCCACCTTTTATGGACCTGAGAGAAGAATCGACATCAATAACTCAAGCATCTCCAGTGTTGGGTGGATGCTGTTTGCTTCCTCCCCTTTGGTTAGGACAAACTCAACCCAACCTGGCAGTTAGCTGCCAGCCTTTTGCAGTAAACCCTGGTGATCTGCCCACCACCAAATGAAGAGTTGTTTGGAAACTGCACTGAGGGAAAGCAGACATTTAGTCGGTTAAAGGTAACTTAACTGGGTTCAAATTCCACCCCTCGATTATCAAAACCTTTTCCAACAAAGACAATTGCTCTACACACACTCCACCAGCATAAATTAAGTAGACCCAGGATAATTAAAATGTAGATGTTTGATGCAGTACATTTTTGGTGTAAGAATATCAAGAGCAACATTAGGCACACTTAGTGGCTGTCGGGATGACACAAGGTCTTCTTCCCGTCTAGCTGTCCTGGACGTGCCAGAGTCCATGTAGCAAGGACAAGGACAGCTGCAGTCATTTTGTACAGACCCACAGAGTTGAATTAACCTTAGAGTATACCCTAGTTTCATCTTGCACTGAGTCAGCGACTGGCCCTAACATGAGCGAATTCCAAGGCAGTAAGAATAAGTGTGGCAGTGGTGTCAATCCACACAACGCAGGTGCTGAATGATACTAAATCCAGGGTGATCCCTCTGTCACTGGTCCATCAATTTGGGAAACAGACACACTGTTTCTGAAGATAGATTGTATCTTGAAGGCTCCTTCTAGACCCAATGTTCCACGTTTTCCTATCTTCTTAAAATTCCCCCATCTACTTTTGAAACATCGCATTAGAGATGAAGCATGAACTTCCGAATTCATAAGAAAGACCGCCTGTGAAACACTGAATATGGAAATAGGCTCTGGGTGGGAAGTACTGCTTTCTCTTTGTAAGCAGCCATTAATGTTTTGGTTACTAGTAGAGAAGAGGAGGAAAGCAATGTTATTTATAAGAGGAATTGTGTACACACACACACACACAACATTGCAGAAGCAGAAGGAACAGATGTACCAAGGAGACCCATTCCCCACAGCTAGTCTGAATTCTCTGATGGTTTAATGGTAAGGGCATTGATTGTGAGACCACAGGAGAGGTACACTGGTATGAACACTGTATTGGTCACTCTGTATGCTCATCTCATGAGAAAACACTGTCTCCAGCTACCTCGAAAAGAAAAGTGAAAGTCGCTCAGTCATGTCCCACTCTTTGAGACCCCAGGGATTATACAATCCATGGAATTCTCCAGGCCAGAATACTGGAGTGGATAACCTTTCCCTTCTCCAGGGAATCTTCATAACCCAGGGATCGAACCCAGGTCTCTTACTTTGCAGGCAGATTCTTTGCTAGCTGAGCTACAAGGGAAGCCCAAGAATACTGGAGTGGGTAGCCTATCCTTTCTCCAGCAGATCTTCCCGACCCAGGAATTGAACTGGGGTCTCCTGCATCTCAGGCGGACTCTTTACCAATTGAGCTATCAGAGCTACCTTATTAGCCATTAATTTCGGAAGCCAGATTACACCGTTATCAGTGAGGAGTGGCACCAAAGAAAATGTTAAGATAAAAAATAGAAGCAGTCCCCTTAAAAGGAAACAGAGGGACTACTCAAAACTCTTTCATTAAATTTACAAAAAAATACATGAAAAAAACAGTCTAGACCGGTCCTGTAGAAGCTCTGAGCAGCCGTGTACTATACTGGGTTTCTACTGCAGCTCTCAGAGCGTGACTGAAAACAACAGACCCCTGGCCTAAATTGGGACTGTGTTCTTTTCGGGTCTACAAACCTTGAACAACTGACTTCACCTCTATGCTACAACCTCTTCTTCAAATCCTGCAAATTAGACTAGACAGGCTTCCAACTTGCAAGCTCCATGTTTTATACACTTTATGTCTTCTAGTAATTGGTGAATATAAAGAGGTTACCAACTGGGAGGCCACAGGAGTTCAATCACCATCTAGTGGTCAAATTGATTAACTGCCCTCTGCTAGGACCAATACTCAGAAACACTGTATTTTGTGAAGATACGCGTGCGTGCATGCTCAGTCAACTCTGGCTCTTTGTGACCCCATAGACTGTAGCCCATCAGGCTCCTCTGTCCATGGGATTTCCCAGGCACAAGAACACTGGACTGGCTTGCCATTACCTTCTCCAGGGGATCTTCCTGACCCAGGGCATAAAAGAAGTCTGTCACATATCTATTAAACAGAACTTTCTCTAGCTACCTAACTGTAAAATATCGTGCTGAGATAAAGCCTTAGAGTAGCTAATCCATCTTCCGATTTTGTAGATATATAACTAACAAAAGTTCACATTTACTCTTCTAACTGCTGGATGACAGAAGCATTTGCCTCTCACTTCATCCCCACAGCAGTCCTTGGTGTTCCTGTCCCACCTTCATCTTATAGCCAACGTAAAGGAGGCACAGAGAAGTTAGGCAACCCACTCGAGGTTACACAGCTAGCATGGCATAGAATGAAAATTTCAACGCTGGTATTCTAACTTTTAGAACTTAGGCTTTATAAACAGAGTAAATCACTTGCCCCAGTTGACCATGAAAGGAGGAGCTGTATGGACTTCCCTGGTGATCCAGGGGTTAAGACTGCCTTCCAATGCAGGGGACGCAGGTTCCATCACTGGTCAGGGAACCAGGGTTACACATGCCTCAAGGTGCAGCCAAAAAGTAAAGAAAGACAAAACGAAGAGCTCCAGTAGCATGTCTCTGTAATTTTTTGCTGTTTGGTGGCAGGAATGAAGGTCATCCAGGTCATACTTACGTCACAGGTATCTCCCATGTGGATGCAAAGAAGGCAATGTCTCAAAATACTTGGAGGTGAGTGGTTTCCTCATGTCTAAAATAAATGCTTTTAATCATAAGGTCACAAAGTCAGTATATGGACACAGGGACATTCTATTTTGAGGCAGCTGTACAACTGTGGGCAAGTAATTTAATCTCTCTGGTCTTCAGTCTTCTCACTTGCAGAGATGAGAGTGCATTGATCTCCTAAAAACTTCTTGGTTCTGACAGTTTATGAATTCAGTGGTTTAAAGTGTCTGGAGAAGGATGAGACAGTCACCCATGAGCTCTGGACTGAATGATCTGAAAATAGGCCCTGGTGAACAACACTCTCCACCTGTCAGCTGTCTGACGACTTAAGAACACAAACGAGAGCGCCACGTTTCCTTATTTTTCAGTATCTAAATAAAATGAGGGAGATTTCAAGCTGACTTTTTTCTTTAGGAGACACTTCAGGACATTAATGATGAGCAGATTCATGCAAATCATTAAGAATCTGACTGACAGAGCTGAACAGCCTGTTTGTCAATTATTAGCTTCTCTGAACAATTAAGCCAAAGATCGAGATCAAAACAAGGGCTACACATTGACTAGTCCACTCCTGAGAAAAGCAAGACAAGGTCACCATCTTTGGATGACAGGCTCAGATGTTACAGAGTCTACTGAAGGACATGGCACATTTAACAGCATCAGAGCATTCTGTATTAACATTTAATTAGTGCAAGCTTTCTGATGTTGAAGAATGCCAACCTGGGTAGAAATAATGGACTAAGATGGGGACAAAGAGAACACACAGTGCTTAGTGATTTTCCATGCAGCTGACTGCTCTTAGAAATGTCCAGTTGGTCTACTGAAAACAATGCCACCCGTGTGGGGCAATTACTAAGGTTTCAACAAGCCCAAAGTTCTCTCTCCTTAGGATGAACCTGTCCCTTCTAGTATTAATACTAGCAGGTTAATGATACCAAGTAAGTGAGTACTTTTAATATTTAATATATTAATCTAAATTCAATTAAGTTTCAAGAGTCTTGGGGAATCTGACAGGAGGAACAAAGATCTCTCACTCATCCCTCTCCAAGGGCCTTACTCTACAAACAGATGCAGTGAAGGCTGTGTTGACAGAGAAAAAACTAAATGTGTAAGCTAGATTAAGGAACTTAATCAATGGAGATATTTTGGGTAACCCTGTCCTGCAAAAATATGCTTATTCTCTACAAGTAAACATTTATAATTTTTCTCACTCTTTCAAATTTGAGGGTAAAAAAACTGCCCAGGCATTGTTTCATCTCTTTCCCAAAATATGTGTAGTTGTGGGAATTCTGGTCATGGAATTCTCCAGGCCAGAACACTGGAGTGGGTAGCCATTCCCTTCTCCAGGGGATCCTCCCAACCCAGGAATCAAATCCAGGTCTCCTGCATTGCAGGCAGATTTTTCACCAGCTGAGCCACCAGGGAAGCCCATACCTATGAACGCACCACAGCAAAGAAAGTCTCAGAAGGGCTGTGAGAAGCCTAAGGAGTGAGTGTGCATGGCGAGTGCGACTCGTCTCAAAAACTTTATGTCACCAAGGAAATGAGTTAATTCTGTGCATACATCACTGAAACACAAATGAAAAGGCACTCATCTTGTAACTTGTGAGCAAACACTGGCAGCAGAGGAATAGAAAATTTTGTGAGGAAATATCAGGCTGTCCATCATTCCCTGGGTATGTGGTTCAAGACACATTTTCAGAATCCACTTAGGGTGTGTCTCCCCTTATTCCACAATGAACATCCTGGCTGGTCCAAAGCTACCGCAGGCAGCCCACGGCAGCCCCAGCCCTGGAGCTGCTGTTTAAAGTAACCCTCGCAGGGGGAGGTGCAAGGCAAAGAATCGCCTGCCCATGCAGGAGAGGCGGGTTCAATCCCTGAATCGGGAAGATCCCTTAGAGAAGGAAATGGCAACCCACTTCGGTATTCTTGTCTGGGAAATCCCATGGACAGAGGATGGTGGGCTATAGAGTCCACGGGGTTGCAAAGAGTCGGACATGACCTAGCAACGGAGCGCATATGCACGCGTGCACACACCCCCCCCCACGCGCACACACACACACCCCCCCACACACACACACCCACACCCACACCCCCACACACACACCCGTTAAGAGCCTGCAGTTGGCTGGAGTGGTTAATGAGCTAGGATTCAGAGTAAGAGAGATCTGGTTTCAAATTCTACATCTTCATGCCTCTATCTCCTGATAATCCTTGTCTATAAAACTGGGAATGAACATGTTGGGAGGATTAAATAAGGAAATGAGAAAACAGATATATAACGTTTAGCATGGTCCTTAGAATACACTAAATGCTAAATAAATGTCAGCAACTTATCATTCTTATCTGTATGATTAAAGCATGGCTGTGCTGACTCATACCCTTAGGGATATTGCTAGATTCAGCCTTTTCTTCCAGGGAAATAGTCCTGATTTATGGCAGTATTTTCAAAGAGGTGATGCATTTTTCCAAAGTGTCTTACTTGTTCCCGGGAAACACTGGGAATGCAGACCTCAAAATATGAAAGAAACATAGTGGAGCGTGCCCCTATAACTAACTGTCTTACGCCAGGGTGTCCAACCTGCCTCGGGGGCAAGGTTGTTTTAGGCTGAGGCACTTTGAGAGCTTTGAATAAATAAATCCCCAGGGAGGACAGAAAAGACCTGAAAAAAAAAATTCCACAAGAAATTGAACAGTGTTTTTACAGTGAGGCCCTCATGGACGTGCAAGAACCCCACTGTGCCTGCTTAAATGCTCCCTTGAGCACACTTTAAAATGAGGTCCTTTTTCCCTCTGTTTCAGCGTTTCAGCCAGTCTTATTCTGTCTCAGCTCTTTGTGCAGAAGGTGCCAAAGACTAAAGACGCCCAGGGAAGATTTACATGGTACAGTTCTCAGCTTTGGCATGAAGTCATCATTTCCCGCTATGCATACTATGGAGGAGTTTTTCCTTTGCCTTGCAGGAAATTGGAGTAAAATCTTCCCATGGGTGAACTTCAGCTAATCTATGGTAGAATTTTGAACAGTTATTGGCTCTCAGGTTAGATAATTTCAAATCAAAACTGGAGAAAAAGTGTCAGCTGGGCCATCATAAACATGACTTCAAAAAGTCATGCATCTTAAGTATGTTTAATCTCAAAAATTGTGAAGAGTTATCAGGAATGTATGCTTTCAAATGTTTTGAATATTAAAGAGTCTTGATTTAGGGGATCCCTAGATTCTTGACATATTGCTATTCTTTTATGACAGGAACCACACTGTATTAATTTTGTGGGTCCTGGGCCTAAACATAGTAGGTGGATGGTAAACACTGGTATCAATCCATTGTTAGGCCTAGAATATCATGTAAGAGAACAGAGAACAATGGCTCTAGAATCAATCCGAAATATACAGCAGGCAAACAACTGATATTCTTAATATCTGACTTTAAACCACCAAAAGAATATAAGCACCCTCCCTTCAAACAAATACCCAGCTTCTTTCAAGTCAGCCTCTTTGCTCTCAGAAACAATAGATGCCTAAAATTTCCCCATCACAGATCGCTGGGGTCAACATTCTAAACTGTTTGTGCTTTGGCAATAAACTTTCAAGTTCGCTGGGCCAGTGCAAGATCAAACGCAGGGTAATCTCCAGTCCAATGTAAAGGAACACCGTGACAGCCTGGATTGTGAGAGAAGTTAATTCTTCCCCAGCAGACTCTCCATGTTATTGTCCATGTGGGTGTACCCCAAAGAGAGGTGCCAAGGAGTTAAGGATCCAAGAATGCTCAACCACAACCCGCCTGCCAAGGTGTTTGCCGACGTTTGCCGTTCAGGTGAGGATCATTTGCATTTCAGGTCCTGTAAGCAGCAAAGTGGACATTGTGCTGTGTGCTCAGAAAGATGTTAATAAACATTGCTGGACAGAGCAGAGCTGAAGGCACCTTGCGGATGTCACAGTGTGTCCCAGCCGCAAAGCCCTGTTAGGAGACATGTCGAAGCCCTTGCTGCCCTGAGAAATGAGGCCTTTGACATTTCAGAAGGCCGGGTGGCTGTCTGAAAGAACAGGGGACATTGGGAACCAAAGGGCGGTTGCTACCAGTATGGATACTATTAATAACACAAGAGCTTTTCCCATTCTCATCACCATCGTTTATGTCAACTACAGAGTTGACCTCTGGTATCCTTAAAGGAACGCTGCGGGGACAAGATGCCCCGTCTCTGTTCATGACACATCAGTAATTTGTAGCAAGAAGATGAACTTTATGAAACAGTGATCTCTCTACAGTACATGATGTCTTTTTTTATAGGGTGCTAAGAAAACATCAGCGCACCTGGAGAAGCCCATCGTGATCTTCAAAAATCCCCATGAGTTTTCCTCCATTCATGTTTTATTATTGATATTGTTACAGAACCCCCCCCCCCAAAAAAAAACCCCACAAAACTGTCATCAAACCAAATCAAAGGGAAAGAAAAAAAAAAAAGCAAAACATAGTGAAGGGAAGCTTAAAACCAGAAAGCAGATCATGATATGTACTACACAGCTGAGTGGAAACGACCAGAAGCAAAGGCTGGTCCCTTTTGCACACAGCTGGAAAGCTAACACTCTGACTCAGGGCCTGTTTACGCCTCCTCATCCCCCACCCTCCTTCCAGGAACTGAGATTCCAGCTCAGTGATGAGACAAACCACTTTTAACAGTGAACTTCTGGCGACTGGAATGAAGAGTCAGCTTCCAAGGACAGTATTTTCATTTTCAAAAAGTTATCTGGGGAAATGTGAACTGATTAGTGGAAGGGCCGGGGGTGCAGACATCACACCGACAACGAAGAAGGCAAAGCATTGCTAACTGCGGAGACACGGACTGTTGGAAGCCAGGCGTAAAGCAGAGTGGCAGCTGTGAGGAGGCTGTCTGGGGGTCCCCGGGAGAGGGGGCGACTGACTGCTCTTGTTTCTGGAGGGAAAGAGCTGGCCGGAGTGTCAGGAAGGTAAGTGTGTGTGCTGGCTGAAGAGGAGCTTTAGGAGAAGCAGAAGAGAGAAGGTGCTTATAAATTTTAAGTGATATCAGATTAGGACTTGCCGTGTTGAGACTCCAAAACCCACCATCTGGATAAAACACGAAAATAAAATAAAAAGCTGGGGGTGTTAGTAGATTTTATTCAGATTTGTGGGTTCTGGGGATGGTAAAATAATTCATTGATCTATCACCTATCTTATTGTAAAATCTAGAAATAAAGAGGATGATAAAATTCTGCCATGAATCAAATGGCACTGTGCCATCAGTGACATCGAATCTTTACAAGGACACAGAAAAAACACCATCGGATGAAAAGTACTGGATGGCCTGTATATAGTTAAACAAAATTTTGGCGGGGTCCAAATATTTGACGCTCTGAGATTTTCTTGTACTTTCCACTTAGAAAATTCTCTCTCAATTTATTAGGAAAGGGTGTGGACTGAAAAGAGTAGTTTCTCAACTACCCTGAGGCAGATCAAATACAGGCCTGACTAAACCATGGACAATTTTCATCATCCTCTTGGAGTTCTAGAACAGTGTGGAAACCAGGAGAATAAGGTACCTGCTATGTGGACTGCTGACAGAGGGTCCAGGCTGTGAGAGACTACATTTGCCTCGTGGCTGTTTGCAATGAACAGGGGTAAAGAAAGAAGAATGTTCAGTCCAGGCAAATAAAGACGAGCTACTGATGAAAATTAAACTAAAAGTGCAGCAAAGGAAATATAAATCAAATGAAATGATCAGTACCCATGAATCAAGGAAACTGGCTTTTCTTTGGTTGAAGAAGCAAAATCAATTAACATCTATATTATTCATCACTGAAGAAACACAGATGGTGGTTTGGGTATGCACACCACAGTGGGTACATTTCCCCCCTTTTCATGGTAAAAACATAAATGACTACACCACCCAAAGATCTCTGCATATGTAATTATAATGAATACAAACTGCAATATGTTATGTTACATATTTCAAATATACTTTACATATTTTTTCATCTTCCAGCAGGTAGGTCAAAAATAATGATAAAGTGAGACTGTTCTGTGTATAGTGAAGACTCAATAAGTTAAATACTCAAATAAAGGCTAAAATTTGACTCGAAAAGCCAGTATTCCTTCACATTCTTAAACTAGGATCTATAGGAAACTAGTGAATGTAGTAAAAAAAAATTCTAAAAAGATAATAACATTTATCAGCATAGAATTTAAGTGTTTATAACAAAAAATATAAATGAAATCAATATTTCTAAAAAGTAAAGAAATGGAATGATAATCAAAATGAATATAATCATAAAGCCAGACCAAAAAAAAAAAAAATAACAAAACAAAAAACGAGCCTCTAATTACACAGAGAAATCAAGGTAGAGAGGGTAGCAGGGGCCAAAACTGGTCTTTTCTTCCTCATCGTGTGCCAGGGAGACAGCCCCATTACAGGCCTTGTGCGTGAGTTATCTTGAGCTGGTGCCGCTCTGGGGGCCATACAATCACAGAAAACTTCAAGACCACCTTCAGGAGCTTCTGTGCTTGAGAGTCAGCAGAGCCCCCGCTGGTCTTATAAACTCAGTGGTCTCAGGAGCTGCTTGGTTCTGTCCACCTCTGCCTGAGGCACCCCTTTATGTGGAGCCTGCCTTTCTGAGCTGGACTGTGGCGGTGGTGATTTGAAGGGAGGGGCCGCCAAAGGGGCCAGGGGGCACTGTGCTGCTAGAAATGGCCCTTGGAGCAAGAAAAATAATTCGTCTCCCTGCTTATGAACTGCAACGTTGAACCCTGATTCTTCTGAAGAACAGAATTGCTCTTTTCGCTCCTGAGTGCTTGTGGAGGGGGTTCAAGGCAGGACTGAGGAAATGGAGCTCTTTCGTGTCACCGAGTGACGGCCCCATGCTGCCTGGGGACCCCTGCTCTGCAAGGGGAGAGCCCTTGGACCCTGTGTCAGGCACAAAGGCCGCCGCGCCCCCGTGTTCCCTCCCGTGGGCCCACTGAAAGTAACCCATGGGAAGTTACCGTTTTCTGTCTGTTTGGGGTACTTCTTCCCGAGGTAGGACTCACAGATCCCGAGGTGTCCAGTTCGTCAGCAGAAGACCAGGAAGACAGATCCTACACGAGAAACAGATGCTCTTAATGACGCGACGTCCCAGAGCCATGATGGCTTTGGGATCTGCAAAGTATTTCCCACCCCATCCTCATCTTTGGGAAAAAGAGAAGGGGAGGAATAGAAATGCAGACGTAGAGATGACATGTATGGATGTGGCGGGGAGTGGGGGGCACACCGGATGAATGGGAGATTAGGACTGACATAAACACACGACCATGTGTAAAACAGATAGCTAGTGGGACTCTGCCTGATAGCACAGGGAGCTCAGCTCAGTGCTCCGTGGTGACCTAGAGGAGCGGGGTGGGAGTGGAGAGTGGGAGGGAGGTCCACGAACGAGGGGATGCATGCATGCATACAGCTGATTCACTTAGTTGGACAGCAGAAGCTAACACAACACTGTAAAGCAACTATACCCCAGTTTAAAAAACAAAAAATAGAATCGGACAGTTGCAGGAAAAACAGAACCTAATTCTTCTAGCGCATTGGACTTTCCTGGTTGTGAGTTTGGGCCTTCTGGAAAATAGAGGTATTTATTTA
Source organism: Moschus berezovskii (assembly GCF_049115385.1). Taxonomy (NCBI): domain Eukaryota; kingdom Metazoa; phylum Chordata; class Mammalia; order Artiodactyla; family Moschidae; genus Moschus; species Moschus berezovskii. Next base: position 96,208,723 of record NC_142469.1, read on the forward strand.
TTTAACAGCTACGTTTTAATAGCTAGGTATTTAATAGCTCTGTCATTACTGGGTCACTTGAAGCTTTATTATTTCTCAGTGACGGGAATGGACTGACGTGAAGTGGGTGATGGAATCTGCCTTAGAGCTGCAGGGTGATCAGGCTAGAGAGACAGCATGTCGGTCATCCAGGAGCTACCCTTTTTAGCATCAGAGAAACTGTACTGTTTCTGGCACCTGCTGTTACTGGGAGTACATAATTCTTTTGCCTGCAGCATGTTTGTGTGTTCATGACAGGATTTCACAAGTGAATGTCTGAAGTCTTACCTGCAAAAGCATTTCTTAAAACCAACAATATTACTACGATGCAGTAGATTTACCAATAAATAAAGAGATAAACAAACAAGCAAATAGATAAATAAATAATAGCTAGTGGAGAACACTTCTTATGACTTAACTGTCATCTGTGTCAGGCGAATTCATGCCTTCTAAGGTCTGAATATGAAACTCATGTGCACCATTGCTTGTGACCTCCTCTTGCTGCATTACTGAAAGCACATGCATTCTTAAATAAACTGGGTAAAATAAAATGCCACAATAGTGGTGCTAACAGGGTCAGCAGTAACAGTTACAAGAGGATTTTTGGATGTAACAGAATCAAAAGTAGTGTCCTGTTACGAAAGTTTTCGAGTCGCTTTTTTATTTTGAGAGAGATTTGTAAGAGCAGTGATTGAGGGAAAAGACACTCTTCTGACAAGTACTCCATTCAGAGTCTTTCTGAAATGGATAAAGATGGTGCTTATTTGGTCTCCTGCAGGAAATTTGACACAATGATGTCTGTTGAGAGCTTACCTGCTGACTGCTTGACATGTCTAATAACTTCTCCAACTCCTTGATATGACGACTGACCTCCTTCAAGAGAAGTTTGAGTCGATTTCCAATCACATGGACTTTTTCTTTGGCTTCTAAACAGTCTGTGCCTTCAGCATTCACCAACAGTTGGCAAGACATGTCTTGCAGTGAGGCCACTTTGAGTTGAGATTCCAACAACTCATGCCTTATTTGCTATGAATATAATAAAAAATATTTTTCTAAGAATTTTTGATACTTGGAGAAAGTCCCCATGTGCAGGATGACATCACTTTAACTCAGTGGACAATTATACCCAAGCATCGCACAAGGAAGGGTATAGCAGCCATGGCCTTTGGGGATCAGGGACCTATGTTCTAATCCTACCGCTCCCCAAAAGCATCCTATAAAATCCCTGAACCTTTCTGACCTCAGTTTTCTCATTTGGAGGTGGTTGTTTTTCAGTCACTAAGTCATGTCCAATTCTTTGTGACCCCACGGACTGCAACATGCCAGGCTCCCCTGTCCTTCACTATCTCCCAGAGTCTGTTCAAATGCACGTCTATTGAGTCTGTGATGCTATATAACTGTCTCATCTTCTGCCACCCCCTTCTCCTCCTGCCCTCAATCTTTCCTAGCATCAGTCTCTTTTCCAATGAGTTGGCTCTTCAAATCAGGTGGCTAAAATATTTGAGCTTCAGCTTCATCATCGGTCCTTCCAATGAGTATTCAGGGTTGATTTCCTTTAGGTAAAATGGTGATATTAACTCCTGCCTGGTCCACAGTATTATTGGAAGGTGCATATTAGTGAATGTATGTCAAAGTATTTAAAATATAAAGTATTAAGCAAATGAGACATAAAATATTCATTTAAAAAGAAAAGTAAAACTAACATATAAATGCAGAAAAACTCAGCTTGGTTGAGGTATACCCTGATATCCATTTGAGATTTTTAAAAAGGTATATGGGTGATTCATCACTCACAACTTAATGCCTGAGGTCAAAAGTCTGGTAAAAATGTAGCTGCATAGCTATTTCCTCTGGGTTTCTAAGACCTTTACAGTACTGAACTAAAAGCTGCCAATTCTGTTGGTTAGGTCACTGTGAGTGTTAAATGTTAAGAAATAGCATTTTAAAAATACAGAAAGTGACAAAGTGCAAATTATTTTCTCCTAATGGAACTCAAATATGCTTCCTTATCTTCCATAAAATCACTTAAGTATATGGCACATTATATTGTCTGAAGTTCTTTGCATAGGAATCTATAAAAAAATCCTGCAAATATCCTTTTGAATTTAGTACTAGAAAAAGTTTCCTATTCCTTGAGAACTAGTATGTTTCCTTTTTGTCAGGTAATGAAAATCGTTTAACTTACCACGTTTCCCTTGTCTTAGATTTCAGAAAACTTGATGCTGAGGTTGAATCTACAAACTTAATTCTTCTTAAGAATCCTTAATGGTCTCTATTTTAACAGAGTCTCTATTTTAATAGATTTAATGTCCTTTTATTATCAATTACCCGAAATGGTACTGGAACATAGATTCAATATATAAAGTTTAAATTAGAAATAAATTGAAAATAAGCATAGAGCTGCCTTGATGAAAACAGGCTAATTAAGATGAAGACCATCTGAGGACTTCCCTGGTGGTACAGCAGTTAAGACTTTGCCTTCAAATGCAGGGGATGTGGGTTTGATTCCTAGTTAGGGAGCTAAGATTCCACATGCCTCATGGCCAAAAAACCAAAAACATTAAACAGGAGCAAGATTGCAACAAGACTTTAAAAAAAAAGTCTCAGAAAAAAAACTTTTTACAAAAGGCTATTAAAAACTTAGCTAAAAAAACAAAAAAGGTGAAGACATTTTTAGATGAGCAGCGACTTTAGAAAAAGATTCTAAAGCCAGCATATGCCATCTTCCACGCACATGCTTGCTTCACGGAGATGAGAAATCATGAGGGGTAAAGAAAGACTAAGAGACTACAACACGAAAGGTGAACAAGTAGAACCACCTATAACATAAGCAGAGGCCATCCAAGTCCACGTATCTCACCTTAAGCTGTTTGTGATGGTCTTGAAGTATTTCTGCATCAAGGTTAGAATCAATGGGGACAATTTCATTTTTCCTTCTGTCAATGTTCTCCAGCATAAGAAGCAAGCCGTGACTCATTTCATGAAAATCCTATGGAAAAAAAAATATGGAACATAAAATCGTCTTGAATGAGACATTTTTCTTTCCCTCACAGCTTAAATATCCATGCATTACAATTCCTACCATTGGTTTTCAGATCTTATACACAATGCCTTTCTAAGCAAGCACAGAAGTTATTATAATTATCTGAGTTCAAGTTCTTATCAAAAAGCATCTAATTTATTACTCTAGGGAAAAATTAGTCATTAGGAAAACCAGAATTCAAATACTGAATTCCTAGGGCTCTAACACAGATTGGAGAGAAGAACTCTCCTTCTCTCTCTTCCTCCTGTATTGAAATCATTCCAACATTAAAAAAAAAAAATTATTTGGCTGTGCTGGGTCTTAGTTGTGGCATATGGAATCTAGCTCCCTGACTAAGGATTGAACCCAGGACCCCTGGACTGGGAGCACAGAGTCTTAGCCACCGGACCACCAGGGATGTCCCCAAATCTTTCCATCCTTGAAGGCCTAAATTCAATCCCTTCTTTCCACATATCCATGTGTTCATTTAATCATGGAAGATCTCCATGGTGGGAGACGCTAAACTAGAGATGGGGGAAACCATGGCTTGGGTACCTGCTTTCAAGCAGCCGTTACTCTTGGGGGCACCTACAATCCTGGAATATAGGCTTCCCATCCTGCTCGGATTATCAACCAAACTCCTGGCCCTGCCCACAAAGCCCTGCATGATCTGTCTCTTGACCACCTCCTGGATCTTTCTTGGCCATTCTTCTCCGATCACACTGGCCTCCTTCTGTCCTTGAAGATGCTAAGCCCTTTCCTGCTTCTGAGACTTGCCACTTGCTTGACCTCCTTCATGGCAACATCCTTCTGGTGTCAGCTCAGACGTTCATACAACTTCCCTGCCCACCATTTCAACATGCTTTCATTCGGTTACCCGTATCATCATCTGGAAGTAGCTTGGTTAAGCATTTATTTGCATTTTTGTTGTCCATCTTCCCCAACAAAAGCAGAGGCTGGGCTATATCCTGCCTGTTTAGTGCAGTGTCTGTCATGTCTGTAAACACCGGGCAAGTAACTGTGGTCTGAATGAATGGGTAAATATTTGTAATGCTCACTTGAATGTCTCCTAACGTGCTCAGAAAATATCTGTTGAATGAATCAAAGGAGGAATGGTGAGGCTGAGATAAATTGATGGGAACAGTCTCTTGCAAATTCTAAAGGAGATGGGGTTTTTTCAACTCTGGGTCACATGTACACATTCTCCAGTAAAATGAAAACTGGGCACAAAATTATCTCACATGAATACTGACTTTGGGAAGTAACTGCATCCCTCTAGTGACCTTGATAAATTGAGTCACAGACTCAGCCACACTGGAAATGTTGGATTCTGGAACATGGCCTGCCCAAAGCCCCACAGACCTGGCACTGCATGAGCGCATCCTGGAGAAGACACCGCCACTCCTCCAGCAGGGAGCACACACGGTCCCACCGCCCGTTCATCTGGGACAAGCGATCCTGAAGATCCTGGCTCTCCTCCTGGCCAGTCTGAGTGAACTCGGAGCTGCACAGATGGATGGAGAGGATGATGGCTTTGCGGTGGTCCACAGCTTTCTGGAGCTCCTGCAAAGAGAAAGGAGAATAATCAAACAAGGAAAACAACAATAAAAACATTCAAGAGATATAGTCTGAGACCTCTGGAAATGCTTCACCCAAATTAAAAAGATCCATTAATTAACACTGGCCTTAGCAAGATGGCTAAGGTACACACCATTGGGGACCACACTGGAGCTAGAAGAATTGGATCAGATATAGACTTACTGACATAAATGGATCTTAAGAAAATACAGTTGTAAGTGAAAGAGTCATAAACAGATTGCTATAGGTTACAAAAGAGCACTTATGCAATTTAAAATATATTGTGCACACACAAATCCACATTTTCCAGGAATACATGTGAAAAAAGAATATTAAAATTTTGGAATGGTTGCTATGGGTTTGAGGATTAAGAAACAGTGGGAGAAAAGGGATAGATAAATAAAATTAAGGAACTTTGCAGGAAGCAAAGATGATCCTGGGCAATGAACTAAAGAGAACGATGAACTCAGCCCCTATCATGGGAGTCCAACAACAAACCAACCAAAACAAACCAAACACAACATCGTCCAATAGTTCTGAGCAGCAGGAAATGTGCTCTTAGTTCCAGCGTACAGATTCAATTTCCGTAGACTAATGCTACTCACTGGGCTCCAGTATCACTGTGGACAGTGACTGTAGCCATGAAATTAAAAGACGCTTGCTCCTTGGAAGGAAAGCTATAGCAAACCTAGACAACATATTAAAAAGCAGAGATATCACTTTGCTGACAAAGATCCATACAGTCAAAGCTATGGTTTTTTCAGTAGTCCTGTATGGATGTGAGAGTTGGACCATAAAGAAGTCTGAGTGCTAAAGAACTGATGCTTTTGAATTGTGGTTCTGGAGAAGACTCTTGAGAGTTCCTTGGACTGCAAGGAGATCAAACCAGTTAATCCTAAAAGAAATCAACCCTGACAATTCATTGGAAGGACTGATGCTGAAGTTGAAGCTCCAATACTTTGGCCATCTGATGCTAAGAGCCAACTCACTGGAAAAGACTGGGAAGGATTGAGGGCAGGAGGAGAAGAGGGTGACAGAGGATGAGATGGCTGGATGGCATCACAGACTCAATGGACATGAGTTTGAGCAAGCTCTGGGAGATAGTGAAGGACGGGGAAGCCTGGCGTGCTGCAGTCCATGGGGTCTGCTTCTGCAAAGAAGCAGGCAAGACTTAGCTGCTGAAAACAATGCTACTCAAAGTTGTGCGCATAGGTATGAAATGCGCCGCTTGGTAGGAAAGCAGATTCCTAGGCCCTGGCCTCCAGCTGTTCTGACGTCACAGGCACCAACAGTCAGTGGTCCACAGCCTGGGAACACTGCTTCTGCCACAGACCAGACTTTTTGAGATGATAAAGAGAATAAATAGTATTTCATCAGCTCACAAATTTAGCTTGGTTTCACAAAAAACAAAACAAAAACAAATAGGTGACTGTGTGTATTTCCCCAAAATCTAGAACTAAATTTCAAGAACTTGAGTACAAGGTTATATATTAATCGCTGAATATCTTGGTACTGGTTAAATGTTCCCAGATCAAAGTAGAGTCAGTGACCCTATAGATCACATTTACCCAGGCTACATTTTCTTATAATTCTCACCATTTCTGTTATGTTTCCAACTTGTCTTAATTTTCACTTTTAAGTGGATTCTTAACATGCCATGATATAGAGCTAACCACAGAAACAGCACAAAAATCTGCAAATATTGTAGAAAATACTAGGTTATTCCACATATTTATCCTCAGAAAACAGATAGGAAAGATAGGGGAGGGATGCATAAGAGGGTGACTTTTTCTTATCACACAGGCTGACTTTCAAGGTCTCAATTTTTCCACTCTGATCTCACTTAGGTCTCAGATTCTGGCCAGTGTTTGCTTCATCAACCTTTTAAGGAACTGATTATAATGCAACACTGCCTTGCATTTTCCTGGAGAGACACTCAAGTAATTTAAGCACTCTAAAAAAAAAATAAAATGTAATCCAGAGAATGTAAGTTGCATCTCCCATCTGATGCTTCCTCTTGAAATTGATGGAGCTGGTACAGAGGCTATTCTATAAGAAGTCTGAGCAGTGGTCGAGAAGACTCATTTCACTGTTTGAAAATTTAAAACACATTTTAAAACAAGGTAAAAAAGCTAAAACAAGGCAGAAAAACATCAGCCCCAAAGAAAACCAGCGTACACAGAAACCAGGGAGACACAAAGGCAGTGTGCTTTGCTTAATCCTTGAGTCTAAAGGGCCCAGTAGCTACATCTGAGGAAGAGCACAGCTTGACGTTCTCCAAATAAAAAGGCAGGACCAAGAGAGCTATTAAGAAGACATTGAGCTCTCCATCCATAGTACGCTTACAAAAGTCTCCACAGATGGATCTCAGTGCATCTCAATAGCTGGGCTGAGGAGGATTTTTAAGATCTAGAGAGGGAGTTACAGAAGGTTATCTTCTGTACTACACCCAACAGGTCAAAATCAAATAGAAATGTCAGGTGTTTTAGCAGGATTACTCCACAGGTTTTATTTAGTTGGATTTATTACACTGAAAATTGCTTCTGCCACTATCATAATCCATTTCAGAAGTTCTGCTGATTCCAGAATGACAAGTGGCTTCCTTCCGTTCCGCTCCGTTCACTCGCTCAGTCGTGTCCGACTCTTTGCGACCCCAAGAACCACAGCACGCCAGGCCTCCCTGTCCATCACCAACTCCCGGAGTTCACTCAAACTCATGTCCACAGAGTCGGTGATGCCATCCAGCCATCTCATTCTCTGTCGTCCCCTTCTCTTCCCACCCCCAATCACTCCCAGCATCAGAGTCTTTTCCAGTGAGTCAACTCGTCGCATGAGGTGACCAAAGTATTGGAGTTTCAGCTTTAGCATCAGTCCTTCCAGTGAACACCCAGGATTGACCTCCTTTAGAATGGACTGGTTGGATCTCCTTGCAGTCCAAGGGACTCTCAAGAGTCTTCTCCAGCACCACAGTGGCTTCCTTAGGTCTCCACAAACTCACACGTATACCATCTGGGAGAGGCTTCCTCTCCAGCTCTAGACAGACTTGTAGGATCCTGGCCATAGCTGTGTTTCCCTTAAAACAGGTTAACTAGGTCCCAGAGGTAGCTAGAGGTTTTATGCAATTTTAACTGGTCATTAAATCATTATTATTTTCATGAGGGGCTTCCCTGGTGGCTCAGATGGTAAAGAATCCACCTGCAAGGCAGGAGACATGCACTGGATCCCTGGGTCGGGACAATCCCCTGGAGAAGGGAATGGCTACCCACTGCAGTATTCTTTCCTGGAAAATTTCACGGACAGAGGAGCCTGTGGGCTACAGTCCATGGGGTCTCAAAGAGTTGGACGTGACTGAGTGACTAACACACACACACATTTTTATGGGGCTGGTTCTGTAATCAATCCAGCTCTCAACCCTTCCAAGCCTTCCTAGGAACACTCTGACTCAGGATGGTGGGGGAAACATTCCTGTCCACTTCCACCAACCACCGGCCCACTGCTTTGTGAGTGTGTAACAGCCAGGGCTGGTGATTTTCATCTGACTGAGCCTTCCAAATGGCAGCTTTCTGTCTGGCATCGTGGGAAAGGCCAAGGGCAGCTACCTTCAGCTTCTGGATTTGGAGCGCAATGGACTGGATGTCAGTGCTGAGCTGGAGGCGCTGAAGCTGCTCCAGTTCGCCCTCCGTCTCCTGCAGCCAGGTCAGAATGTCATTCAGGTCTGAATCCAACTGCTGCCTCCTCTGGGGCTTCTGTTTCATCCTCAGCTCCTTGCTCAGCGCCTCTGCCTGGATGAGTTCCCAGCGGTCAATCACACCTGGCAAGACAGAAAACGCACAGAAGAGCGAGGGGTTTTTCTCCAGGCGGAATGTTTAGGAAATGCTTGAAACCGACATGGGAGCTAACTCTAAAACAGAAAAGAAAGTAACGCCACTGGGCATTTCTATTACTGTCAGCTGTAAGTAACAGTATAGTGGCTGTATTTTTCCTATCTTCATTTTTAACAACGATGGGGAAGAAAAAATCAGCTACATAAGATTTAATACTATAAAGAGATTTATGAAGTGACAGCATTAAAGTGAGTGAACATCGGGACTTCCCTGGTGGTCCAGTGGCTAGGACTCCCTGCTCCCAATGCAGGGTGGCCTGAGTTTGATCCCTGGTCAGGGAACTAGATCCTGCATGCTGCAACTAAGACCTGGGGCAGCCAAAATAAATACATACAGAAATATTAGGAAAAAAACCACAACAATAAAGTTGGTGAAGATAACTTTCAGTTCTTGGTTTCTTTCTGCAATAGAGCTCTGAGAGCACTGGGCATGTATATAGAAGATTCCTGACTAGCGATTCAAAGATGATGCTTTAAAATATATGGGACTTGGGGAAAAACCACTGTGATACTTTTCACCTTCGTGTTCTACCTCCAGAGATCCCTGTAACCTGGAGGAAAGTTCTCAGGACAGAATAGTATAGATTGAGGTAAGCAACACACTGGAACTCAGAGGCAACAAAGGGTTCTGAGATCTTCTATTTCACTCTGTCCTGAATAGAGCACAACTCACTCACCAGCTGTTTGGGTTTCAGTGCTATTCAAGTTAACAAAGCCAGGAAAATGGTCCTCTTCCTCGGCCAGCTTGTGTTCCAGTCTTTTCACTGAGTCTATGCTGCCGCTGCATTCACCCAGCAGTTTCATCTGTTTAGACACAGAAAAGAGGCTCCCTTGTCACAAAATTCTCAAGCTGTCATGAGTGCAAGAGATCCTGGGGAAAATATCTTTGGAGCTACTCAAAAAGGACAGTGGCTAAGTGCTACCTCTCTGTAAAGAGTAAGCTGCTCTTAGCTTCCCTGATGCCTGCCAGTTCAGGGACATGGGTTTCATCTCTGGTCTGGGAGGATCCCACATGCTGTGGAGCAACTAATCCTCGAGCACCACAGGTAAGCCCGTGCTCGAGAGTCTGTACTCCACGAGAGAAGCCACTGCAATGAGAAACCCTTACACCACAACTACAGAGCAGCTCCGCTTGCCACAACTAGAAAAACACCAGTGCAGCAATGAAGACCCTGCACAGCCAAAAAAGAGTAAGCTGCTCTGCTGGAAACAAAAAAGTCAAGTTCAAAAACATGCTTCTAAAACATGTGACATGTTCATATTTACACAAAGCAATGCCTTGGAGATATACTTGGCACACATGGTTTTGCACAAGTCCTCCCAATTTCTTTTAAAATTTATGAATCAAAACAGACTAAATCGATCTGGGATTTAACACTCAGAGCCCCCAGCTGGCAATATAACATATTGTCTTTGGCAAGCTGCTCCCTTTTTCTTAAACTGAAGTGTGGGAATAGTGTGATATTACCACAAATCTCACAGGAGCATCTATTTGAATTAAGTAATTAAAATGCTTCAAAGAATAAAACAATATCAACACCAGCTGTTTCATGAGAAAATCTAAGCAATGCTTAATAGATACTAAGGGAATAAATTCTGACATCAAAAGAAAAGCTTCCAACTCTATATTTAATATCATGCACATATTCAAAGACTAAAGGAACAAATCATTTCAAGGCACGCCTGCTACCCTGATCATAACGTTTTCTTTCAAAGCCTTTACCAAATCACGTTGCTATTAAGTTACTTTGATTGCTTTTTATTGGTGTTAAGTCTAATCTCAGTGATTTCAGCACACTCATTGTGAAACTGTATTATATTTTTCAAAAGGAGGTTTCACTATAATAGAAGTCAGGATACGAGGCCAAATTGAACAAGAAGTAAACTCATGATTAATTAATTACTCTTCTGTGACTGTGAGGATGTTAACGTCAGCATAAAAGGTTCTCTTCCCTGGTTTCAAAAAAGCTGTATGTGTGAATTGTCATTAGGCTTAGGGAAATTAATTTTTCTTTCCTTTTACGAGGCAGTTTTTTGGGTGTGAAAAGAAATGACAGAAGGCCTTGAAGAGATTTACTTTCAAATCTTCTTGCTTAAGTATGCGTAAGAAAACAGGTAATTCTCTGAGTATTTCTCTGGGAAGTTATTCTGTCAGTAACTTGAGCAGAGCAAAGCTATTACATACTTTACAAAAAGCTTCAAAAATGGAACTAGTAATACACACAATCTCTTGCCATCTTCTCCCCAAATTTCGTTGTCAGAATTGTTTTCCCCAGAATGAGAGAACAAACAAGAGGATAAAAAAGTCCCGGGACCATCAAGTGAATCAAAAGACACCCAGGAAAAGAACTAACCCATTCTATCCCAGCAATATACCAGCTGAAATCCGCTGCTCCAAGCACAAGCTTGGTCAGAAAAGCATTAACTGAATTTGAAAGAATGCCTAATCACCTTCCGGGGCCAAAGCAATCTGTGAAAAGATTTCACAGGCGATCTGGATTCGATTCCCTGGGTCAGGAAGATCCCCTGGAGAAGGGAATGGCCACCCACTTCAGTATTCTTCCCTGGAGAATCCCATGGACAGAGGAGCCTGGCGGGCTACAATCCATGGGGTCAAAAAAAGAGCCTGACACGACTGACGGACTAACAATTGCACTTTCAGTTCTCTGTGTAAAGGAACAGGCTGGTTCTTAAGGTAGATCGCGGGTCTGAGCACAGACCACTTTTGCACAAAAGGTAACCTGCTAACAGGGCTTCTTTTTGCACACACACCTATGAGTTCATGGGCAGCTTGGCAGGCGGAGAGTAGACACAGACCTCATGCCACAAACAGATGGCTCTTTGTCACACAACTGTGATCACCAGGGACGTGTGAGGATCAAGAAGGGCCCGGATACTCACGTAGCCTCTGTAGCCAGAGTCTAGCTCTGGTCCTGTGGGTGTTTTGCTGCGGATGATATTCTCCGTTTGCTGCATCTGAAAGTGGCTGTCATCCAAGGCTTTGCCCAGCTGTCGGATCTGTGACTCCAAGGCACCAGGGTCCCCTGCAGGGTCAACCATGAGAATCTCGATAAGCTTGACATTCGAGGAGATGGTTAAGAAATTCTACAGGAAGGCAGGACAGCAGAGAGATGGCACGTGTGTGGGTGATCATAAAGCACATTTAGTACTGACATGCTGGTGGGTTAGGAGTTCAAATGACCAGACTGATGAATGTGCTTGACCAAGAGTCTGAGCTGGCTGGGTGCTGCCCCAGGGGCTATGCGGTAGGTTCTCACAGCCTGTGAGTCTGCTTCCTCTTAAATCTGCATGCTCTGAGTTGGGGAGGGCCATTCTCAAAACCTCAGGTGGTCCCTTCTGCTCCCCGATAACTAGGAGTCAGTTACGTCTCAGGCTCCCTCTGCAGTCACTTATCAAACAGAAAGTCACACCATCTTATTTTCCTTTCTGCATCTCAGTAGAAGATGGTGCCTCTGAAGTCTCAGATGGCTGCATCGTTCACTTAAGGCAAGACCTCAGTAAACTGAGAAAAGGTGTGTGTGGAGGTACCACACTAGCAATGACTTCCTTTTGTCTGAAACTTGAAACAAAATCAGGAGAAAGCAAAAATTTTAGCATTTCCATCCAGGTGTGCTGTTCTCACTCAGAGCTTAGAACTCCTGGCTTACCTCCTTTGAGAGACGTGACGCTGTTTTGGAAATGGGTGTGTGCATGTGCGGTACAGTCTTTGAACTCAACAAGAATATGACCGTCAGAGTGAAGCTAGCACAGGGTGAAAGCAGAGTAAATATTAGCAAGCTTTATTAATTCTCTTTTGGAAAGAAGGCCTTCTAAGTACACCTGGAAGAAGTCTCTCACTGGGAATCACTCAGGTAGTCACCATTTTAGTAATGATCTTTATTTTCCATCCTTTTGCTTTTCTACAAAAACTTAAGTGTAAACTAATAATCTCACAATTCAACATCCTATCACCATGGTCCAACCCTGTTCTCTCCATTGTCCTGCAAATTACAGACTCTGAACTACAGTTTGTTTAGAGCGAGAGCCTAATTTTTTGGAACTGAATACCTGATTCACCCTTTGTCTTTTATGGGCCCCCAGAGATCAGGAAGATAAACAGTGGGCCTGGGGCTAGTGAACTTGGGACTGAATCCCTGAGCCCTGACCCCTCAGCCAGCGGTGGGTCTGCAATTCCTCCTTGAAGTCATAAAGTCAGAGCTCTTACAACCAAGCAAGGGGGCTAGAGCACCAATGCTAAGACTAGTGCTTCCATCTCCTATTTTCTGCCATTAATGGGCATCATAGTTCACACTTACTGAGAGTGACTACCATTTCACAAGTTGAATGGCTGTTTTCCTGCACTTGATTACTGAAGCAATGGACTTCCCTGGTGGCTCAGGCAGTAAAGAATCTGCCCCAGGTTTGATCCCTAGGTTGGGAAGATCCCCTGGAGGAGGGAATGGCTACCCATTCCTATATTCTTGCCAGGAGAATTCCATGGATAGAGGAGCCTGGCGGGCTACAGGCCATGGAGTCACAAAGAGTCGGACACGACTGAGCGACCAACATTTTCACTTTCACTGAAGTTTTACTCTTGGTGTGGATCAACCAAGTGGTTTGGGTTTTTGTTTCTGAGACAGCAGTCAGAGAAGAAGGTTCTGCCTTAACATGCTTGTGGCACAGAGCTGTGAGAGGGTGGGTAACGGTGCTCAGAGAGGAGAAGGCTGGTTACAGGTGAGCAGGGCAGGTCTGCTTTGGCTTTGGTGCCTACCAGAGGAATTTCTGATTGCACTTTCTGTGAGTTTAACATAGGCCTCAGGACTTTCAGGGATCGTTACATCTGCAAAAAGAGCACAGTCTAAGTTGACAGCTTAGGTCTGGAAACCTGGATCCCCTGATGGCAAGAAAATAACTTTCCTAGGGGAAAAAAAGGAAATTAATCATTCTGGGCCGATAATTCTTGAACATACAGAGAAGTCTGAGTCCAACCACCAAAGGGTTCCTGAAATAAATCACAATAAAGTCTCGCATTGATGGAGAGTGTTTTATGAGCCAGGTGATGTTCTGGGCACTCATTTATCCTCACAGAAACCCTACAGGGTGTGTGGAAGTGTTATTCTCATTTCATTGATGAAAAACACTGAGGCCCAGGGGAATTGTTACCCATTCAAGTTTCAACAGCTAGTAGTGGCATAACTAGAATTGCAATCCATACAGGTGCTAGAGCGGTGCCGTCCAACAGAAATAACATTCATTGTTTTAAAGAGTCTAAGGGCCACAATGACAAGTCAAGGGATGAAAATAAACTCAATACTTAATTTTACTCAATCAACGAATCTAAAGTATAACATGTAATCAACATAAGTACTATTATTAATATTTTACACACTTAGCGTCAGCCTCTTGGGAATCCAAATGTGAACCATCACACAAAGAAAAAGCAGAAATTGTCCTTGAGGGGATGTGCGCGATGCGTTTACAAGGGCTCCAAGCTGGCCTCTGGTTATTTATTCTATTTCGACTCACCTTTCTTAAAATGCTCCTCTGTCCCCGTCCGCCCGTCACTGTATGTTTCCTGAGGTCTCATATGTCTTGTTTCCCTATGTACACTCTTTCTGTGCAGTCTCCCCTTCCTTTCCTTGGGGACCACTGACATGTGGATAACTATCTAATCTACATTTCTGCTTCCTGATCCATGCAGCCATCCACTGCTGGCTTTTTTCTGTGGGATAGGCCACAGCATCTCAAGTTCAGGACGTGCACAGAGGAACTCACCGCCTCCTGCTCTCTCACTGCCCTGCCCCCGTGGCCCCACAGACACCCAGAACATTCTCCCCTACTCATGGTCCTCAGAGCCTAGGACCACCTGCATCATTTTTGATGCTCACACCAGAAAAATCACTTCAACTGCAATCCCATCAGCCAGCAGTCATGCAGGAACCGTCTCATGATTTCCAATAGCTCTTTCATCTATTCCCAGCACTGCTATCTTAGTTCAGGCCACCACCACATCTGTGTCCTGGACTGTAAAGTGATTCCATCTGGACTTTCTTTCAATGTGCCCTTCTCTAAATATTGTTGAGACAGGTTCTTTGAATATAGACATCAGATCACATTGCCTCCCTCCTTAGAGCCCTGCTGTGACTGTCCAGGGTCTTCATGGTAACACTGCGTTTCATAATAAACAGGTTGCTATATGACCAGGCCCTGGTTTGCCTTTCCATCTCCTCTCTGTTCACTCTCCACCTCTCAGTCTACAGCCCTGTCATTCTGGACAAACTGGAGGTGACCGAAAGTGCTGAGGCAGACCATAAAGCCGAGATGGGTGTCCTCTCCTTTCTTCCTCTGGACACTGTCGCATCCTCCTGACTGACTTCTGTTCATCCTTCAGGCCTCAGCACAGGTCTCTTCTCTAAAGCCTTTCTCCAAAGCTCCGGCTCAGCCATCCCTGGGCTGAGTTTTCGCACCACCGGGTGTACCGTGCTACTCCCACGCCAAACATTTCACACAGGTGTTTCTTATTTGTCTGTGTTCCACCCTAGAGCGTTAGGGCTTCCCTGGTGGCTCAGAAGTAAAGAATTTGCCTGCAATAATACAGGGGATGCAGATTCGACCCCTGGATTGGGAAGATCCCCTGGAGTAGGAAATGGCAACCCACTCCAGTATTCTTGCCTGGAGAATCCTATGGACAGGAGTCTGGTGGGCTCCAGTCCATGGGATCAAAAAGAGTTGGACACGACTCAGAGACTAAACCACCTCCACACTACCACCCTAGAATGTAAGCTCTTTGAAAAGAAAAGGAACTGTGTATTTCCAGTACTTATAAAGTGCCAGTCATGTAGTAAGAATGTAAGTATACGTGGGATAAATCAGTGGTCATATCAATTTTGCATTTGTGAATCATGTTAATATCCCATTATGCCATTGAGTACAAGTTCCCCTGATGGGAGAAGGAAGATGATTCTGCTTAGCCCATGGGTTTTTGGGACAGTATCCATTCCTTTGTATTTTCTTTCAAACTAGCATACACATAGGAGGAGCTCTTTCCTACCTGATAAGCCAACAGCTCCCCTGAGGTAGAAATCTTTATCTTCTGGAACTTCTTCATCCTCAGAGGGCAGAGTTCTGGACACAGCGGACTCCAGGTCACGGCTGAGGTCATAGTCATGGTCCCATTCCAGGGGGATGGAGTCCACACTGGCGGGGGTGTCTCGTCCAGACCTCTCGCTCCGGAGGGGCTGGGCGAGTGAGAGGGAGGGGTTGGAGGAAGGCTGCGGGGAGAGCACGCCATCCGTGGAGGTGTCCCGCCAGTGGAGGTCTGACAGAGCTCCAGCCTCATCCAGTTCCAGCTCCCGGTCAGAGAGGTCATGCTCATCATCTGGGAGCTAGAAACGCAGCCAAGACAGGCCTGTTACCGCAGCGGTCAACTGGTCCCCTCCCCACTCTGTGCTCTGCCTCTCACCAATGTTCAGCACCCAAGCCTAGCTGGACCACATCCCTATCTTGGTAGGGTTAACTCTGAACTTCCTATCATCGAATAATAAATAAGTATCTTCTGATCACTTTTCAAAATGCCTTATATGTGAATCTAGTAAATTCTCAGTTTTGTTGCTGGTAAAATAGAAATAATATTAAGACCTACTTCAAAAAATTGACAGAAGATTAAATAAGTTAATGTAAATAAAGATAACTTAGTACCTAACCTAGAGCACAGTAAGTACTGAGTGGCACAGATCAGGAGCCAAAGGGAATCACTGATAAAACCCTAGCCTTTTACATAAAACCCTGGTCCTTTTACACCTTATATTCCAGATACAAAATACACTTTATCACAGAAGATGACAAATATTCTAATAATAACATCTTGACAATGAGATATGATTATGGTAGCAATTAGGGAAAAGGAAAAGAAGAAGAAATTCAGCTAAATAACCACATCAACTGCACCACTGTTTAACACTGCACATATGCGTGTGTGTGTGTGTGTGTGTGTGTGTGTGTGTGTATAAACTCATTCCATGCCCAAACCAATCCTTTCTACGAGGTAGCTACAGTTATTAAGCCAGCTTTACATTAAGGAAACTAAGGCAAGGTATATGAAACCAAGCTCCAGAGTCCGGTACCCAGTGTCACGTACAGGCAGGCGAATCAGTTTCTTATGGTATCTTTCCACACGCCCGAAGACCTCCTGACAGTAACGCCGGAGCTCATCCAGCTCTTCCTCAATGACGGCCGCATCCAGGGGCTCACTCTTTTCTATCAGCTGTTCTCCTTGGGTGATTATCTGCTCAATCTTATTGTGGTTCAATGAGATTTCCTGCTGGAAGGCCTGGGGAGCACACCTCTCATGTTAATTTTTCATTACTCACATAAACATGAAGTAACTCTAAGATACATATTAAGAAAAACCATGTAGGGAATATTAAGTTTACCATAGAAAAGACAAGCCAAGAGGTTACTACTTTCTAAAGTAAGACATAAAATTTTGAAATCAGAACCGGAAGCAGAAATGGAATTGTTAGAATTCCATAACCAGAGAGGCACCTTTGCCTAATAAAATTTACCACCATGGATAGTGTGGGTAAGAGAATCATAGGAAAAAACTTTCAAACCCATCATAAAGTTGAGAGCACTGGTTATCCCTGATGAAAAGTAATGGCAAGCAACAGAGAGCCACCGAAATTAATTTAGCATTTTAAAGAATTCTATTCAATATTTAAATTTTAGATTTTCTAAGATGTCAAACATGAGTAAGAAAAACCATCCAAATCACAATATCACAAATTCTTCTCAGATGATTTGACTATTTCAGGACATAAGTAGGAAAAACTGTAATTATTTGAAAAATTGGTAATTCTGGATTTCTTAGACTTATTTTATATGATTCAAAACAGTTAAGCCTCAGGGAATACATTTCAAGGGATAAATTTTAATTCAACACAAGAATAAACTCTGGAAGAGTTGAAATTGCCCAATAATAAAAAGACTGCCAAGGGAGAAAGAGGGTGGTTATAAATGCTATGACCCTGCCAGAGTCCAGAAAGAAAAGATTCAACTACCACTTGGTAAAAATTTCCTGCTGAAGCTTTTAAATAGTTACTTACCTGTGAAACAACCTGGGAGAGTTGAGGTGAACGGGAAGGATGGAGAGACTGGTCAGACTACTGGGGCTATTTTATGATTTTTTTATTCTTAGAATCTAGGATTAAAGGTAACTTCCTTGTTTTATTACAACAACTTTAAAGTCACAGGCACCATGCGTGGTGGTTTAGTTGCTAAGTTGTGTCTGACTCTTGCGACCTCATGCACTGGAGCCCACCAGGCCCCTCTGTCCATGGGATTTTCCAGGCAAGAATACTGGAGTGGGTTGCCATTTTCTTCTCCAAGGCAATGTGACTATTCTTATTAAAAAAATATACCTATCCTATCTTGGGATGAAAATTTCATAAGCCTCACTGAATATTATTCAAGATGTTAAACATTCTTCCTTTTAGGGAATCCTCATATCTAATATATATCCCTCCTCACATAAAATGCTTTACTCTCCTTTTTTACTTTAATCAAGAGGCTCTTTAGTTCCTCTTCACTTTCTGCCATAAGGGTGGTATCATCTGTGTATCTGAGGTTATTGATATTTCAGGTTAGTGAAAGTGAAAGGGGAGAGTGAAAAAGCTGGCTTAAAATTCAACATTCAAAAAACTAAGATCATGGCATCTGGTCCCATCACTTCATGGCAAATAGATGGGGAAACAATGGAAGCAGTGACAGACTTTATTTTCTTGGGTTCCAAAATTGCTGCAGATGGTGAATGCAACCATGAAATTAAAAGACACTTGCTCCTTGGAAGAAAAGCTATGACCAACCTAGACAGCATATTAAAAAGCAGAGACACTACTTTGCCAACAAAGGTCCGTCTAGTCAAAGCTATGGTTTTTCCAGTAGTCATGTATGGATGTGAGAGTTGGACTATAAAGAAAGCTGAGCACTGAAGAATTGATGCTTTTGAACTGTGGTGTTGGCAAAGACTCTTGAGAGTCCCCTGGATTGCAAGAAGATCCAACCAGTCAATCCTAAAGGAAATCAGTCCTGAATATTCATTGGAAGGACTGATGCTGAAGCTGAAATTCCAATACTTTGGCCACTTGATGTGAAGAACTGACTCATTTGAAAAGACCCTGATGCTGGGAAAGATTGAAGGCAGGAGAAGGGGATGACAGAGGATGAGATGGTTGGATGGCATCACAGAGTCAATGGACATGAGTTTGAGCAAGCTCTGGGAACTGGTGATGGACAGGGAAGCCTGCTGTGCTTCAGTCCATGGGGTTGCAAAGAGTTGGACACGATGAGCGACTGAACTGAACTGACGTAAAATGTTGAACTAGTCACTGGTTTTGAATTACATATGAAACATACCAAATATGCTTAAACATTAATTTGGCACCTAGGAATGCAGCCTGTGTGGAAAGAAGTTCCAATATAAGAAAGTTGAACTGGTCTGGATCATGGGAGTCAAACTATCTGAAAGTGCTTGAAACCAATTAGAAAAAACCACCATCAAAAATGAAAACGACAACCTTGCAAATCAAGTTCATACTTAAAGTGTATGTGTTAAGGGGAGTTGTATCTCTTGATAATGCTCTTTATTTCATTTTTAATATTTTTCTTTTTTCTGAATTTCTTTTCAGTCAAGAAGATCTATGTTTTTAAAAAGCAAAGATTCTCATATGTAAAATAGATAGCCAATGGGAATTTGCTGTATGACTCAGGGAACTCAAACAGGGGCTCTGTAGCAACCTAGAGGGGTGGGGTGGGGCGGTGAGGGATCTGGGAGGGAGGTTCAAGAGGAAGAGGACATATGTATACCTATGGCTGATTCACGCTGATATTTAGCATAAAACAACAAAATTCTGTAAAGCAATTATCTTTCAATTAAAAAATAAATAATTTTTTAAAAAAGAACAGTTCTTTAGTATGCTCTTCACCAAAGTATCTATAAATCATTTCCTCTTCAGACTCTCTGCATACCAATTTGAAAAAAAAATCACTATTATTCTATTACCTTGAGCTGCTTTATTTTAGCCTGAACGTCACACTCGGAGAAGTGCTCAATGTTGGTGAGCTGCAGATCCATCTCCGTCAGCCACACCAGAATGCTGTCCCGTGCTGTCTCAAACTCCTCCCGCTGACCAATGAAATGCTGGAAAGGAAAGAACACAAGTGAAAAAGCCACAGACACATGCTGAGATGCAACCGCCAATTCCAGCCTCCTCCTGGGAAGTCATTTCCTCAATGAGCAACGAGAACACCGTAATACTTTACCAAAAAAAATCATATGCCAGATACCCGTCTTGTCATCCCAGTCTTACAAAGTCATGTCCTAACATGGTACTCAAATGGACCCACTCTGGCCTCCGGCCTCTAAGCTACAGAGGAGGCGCAGCATGGACCTTGAGTCTGCGCAGGATGGAGGTGACGCGCTTCTGCAGGTTGTCCCATCTCTGGTTGCCTTTGTGAACCATCTGTTTGAGGCTGCCGGCCGCGTCTGTGCGGTTCTCTCTGGCCAGGCGGCGATACTGCTTGTTGATCAGCTCCAGCTGGGTCAGGCTCTCATGGACCTGTCGCTGGAAAGCCTACGACCACAAAGAAGCACATCAGCTGGGGAGATGTGAGGAGCGCTCTCAGCAAGGGTGTCTGGGCATGGTGTCGTGATGTTAGACAGAATGGGAGGTCAACTCTTCCCCTCAAACAGGAAAAGACACTTGGTAACCAGCGTAAACTTTCCCTGGTTAAAGAAAACTCATGTTACCCATGTGGTTAAGAAAGGGAGTTGATCAAACAAAAATACAAAAGAAAATGGCAAACAGTAATAAATATCTGTATGTATACAAATCCATACATGATATACATATAGAATATGTACATATACATGTAGAACACACACATATTCATATGATACATGCATATAAAATGTAAACACATACTTATATATACATATGCAAATGGAAGCCGACTACACTATTCTTGCCTGGAGAATTCCATGAACAGAGGAGCCTGGTGGGCTTCAGTCCATGGGGTCACAAAGAGTTGGACACGACTGAGCGACTGTCACACACTCACTCACATATATAATGCACACGATATACATATGTAATATAGCTTTTAAAATAATAGCCTAAAAAAACTTTCCCATAAAGCAAACAGATTACAAGAATATGTTGTTGCTTAGTCACTAAGTCATGTCTGACTCCTGTGACCTCATGGACTATAGTTCGCTAGGCTCCTCTGTCCATGGGATTTCTCAGGCAAGAATAGAGGAGTGGGTTGCCATTTCCTTCTCCCATGGATCCTCCCAACTCAGGGATTAAAACTGTGTTTCTGCATTAGCAAGTGAGTCCTTTACTACTGAGCCACCAGGGAAGCCCACAAAAACATGTATGTATGCTGAAACATGAGTTTGAAATGTTCCAAGTTTCTGACGTCAATACTGAGAAAAAAAATCTATCATAAAACTTTTTCTTTTATTTATAAAATATGTTATTTCCTAAGAAATCCAGAAACTGCCTCAATTCTGGTGTCCTCTTAAAAAAAATAAAACTACTTTTTGCAAAATGTCTTCTAAACGCAAAATATTACTGACTTTTAAGAACAACAGCTTAGTAAAACAGAAGTAACCTCACAAAGAAAAATGTTTCAAACATGCTCTGTTTTTTTGGTGTGCCCACGAATGATTTGGATTTGTATGAAATGCTTTAGAGCTGATGCGACACCTTACAGAGTATTACAGAGCAGTGTCTATCTACTTTGGAGGTTACCCCATGCGTACCTTACAGTTTCTGCAGGTCAAGTACTTCTTTTCCTCTGCAATATAGTCTAACCTAGCAATAAGAGTCACTTGGCCAAAATAAAATGAAGCTTTTACATTTCAAACTTAGGTGTGTGATTTATGACCGA
This sequence comes from Moschus berezovskii, assembly GCF_049115385.1. NCBI lineage: Eukaryota > Metazoa > Chordata > Mammalia > Artiodactyla > Moschidae > Moschus > Moschus berezovskii. Next base: position 96,230,175 of record NC_142469.1, read on the forward strand.
CTTTTATTCTGGCATTGGACAGAAAATTGTGTGACTAATTGAACTGCACTCATCGAAATCCCAAACTTTTGCTTCCTTTGGCTCATCACACTGTTTACATGCTACCTCTGAGATGGCTTTCCTTCTGAGAGTCATTTTAAGAGCCGTCGTCTGAGTAAATCCAGCCATCTATTTTATAAAACTTCAAATTATTTCCCCAGAAAAGGAAACAGTAAGGGAAGTTCAACTTTTGCAATTACTGGAAGTCACAGAATATATGTTCTCACTGAGGTGAAGGTGGGCACAACAGGTGGGGACCCCAGCACACCTAGATCTGTTCCCAATGTTTGTGCAATTGAACAGGCAAAAATCACCCTGATAAATAATAAAATCAATCATTATAATTAGCTAGTTGTATAATGCTATATTTATACAGCATTATATGAATAGCTAGTTATATAAATAGCATTATAAGCTTAACTATATGGCTAACCTTTGTCATAAAGTCTTGAGTCTAAAATAGCATCATAAAAGATCTTACATAATCTTCTTTGCAGCGGAAGCCGATTATAGAAGGTTTAACCTTTATGAAGCTGTGAGTAATAAGATGCAGGACAAGAATATTTCCACCAGCACTGGTTCACACCGGGATAATCTGAAATCTACTGCAGAGTTTACTGTGGCTTTTTACTAGAATTTTACTAAGGAAAAATCTTTTAGATAGGAATTTTTCCCCCCTGGGATTTAGTGGAATAGTTATATACAGGTCCATATTCAGACAGCAGAATAACTCTTATTTATTTCACATAGTATTTGAACACTTCTATAGCTTTGTGTAGCTACCCATCTATGACGCCTAGATTTTAAACCCCACAAGAACAAAAACCAAACTTCACATTTACTGTAACAGGCCTCAAAACAAACAAACAAAATGCCTGGTTAATTGCTATTACAAGGTAAAAATGAATCCAGCTGAATTTGGTTGGATTTTTTAGTCTTATTTTAAAATATCTCAGGGAGCTTGGGGAAGACTTAGCAACCAAGAAAGATTTTTGTAAGATAACATGCATCGGAACTGTCCACAGTTAGTATATATGAGAACACAACTGCCAATCAATGGATATTGACTGGCAAAGAAACTTCAAATTAAAAAATGGTCAACTTTAGGGACCAGTCCTCGGTGAGAATCAGAGGTTGAGAACTGGAGTTTCATCCTATCATAGTGATAGAGTGGATTTGAGACTGCCCATACAGGCAAGGAACTAGAATCAGTTACTGAATGATTGCTTTCTTGATGAATATGATTATACTGCTGCTATTTTTCTCTATAAATCTGAAAAATCTTAGTGACTCAATGGCACTGTTCCTCATTTATAATTACAGTTGGTTTATGATTTAAAATATTTGATCAAATCTGGAGTCAATTCTATTTATCAATGATAAAAGATAAGAGGAGACTGGTGGGCTACAGTCCATAGGGTTGCAAAGAGTTGGACATGACTAAAGTAACTTAACATGCACTTATACACATATACACATGAACACACACATATACATATATATGTATACATACACATACACTCCAGTTAAGTGAAAAAAATCAAGAAAATATATTGAATACACACACACACATATATATATTATAGTTGTTATAGTACGGCATCATATTTGAGTCTTAGAAGCTTGATTATAAAGAACTGTGACAAAAGAATGCCAAGATCATTTTTGGGGAATCATGATTTCCATTTTCTAACAGAGTTTCTCTTCATTACTACTTTACTTGTAATTCTTGATAATTTTAAAGTAAAAACTTCCTTTCTCTTTTTTGCCTATCATGATGTAACAAGAAAGATGACCAGAAAGTCATCACCACCTAGCTGTCTGAACAAATAATATGTGGGCAAACAGTTTATTTGGGTCTTGAGACACCAAAGACCAGCTCGCTACTCTCACAGCAAAATAGAGATGAAATATTTGGCATTGAAAATCACCTCAAATTTCTTTAGTTCCTCCTTGGCAACTGTATAGAGCACCCCGGAAGAGCTGGGAAAGGCAGCTGTCCTTTCTGAGATCTTGAGCCAATCTTCAAAATGAGAAAAGTCATCCAGAAACTTCTGCCACAATCGCCATGTCTCTTCAATTCTGAGACAGAAAGGAAAGAACAGCATCTGATTGTTTGAGGCTGTTTATGCTCCAGAGCCCTGTCTGATGCCTGCAACAGGATTAAGAGTGCCCAAAACAAGCAACTGCTGTGCCAAACAAAAACTAACTGTGCCTTGAGTCAAATTTGCCCAGACTGAAAAAGAAACAACTGTCTGAGCTAAAATGAAACAACTGTGTGAGTGTGTGTGTGTGTGAGAGTGTGTGTGTGTGTGTGTGTGTGTTTAAACACACGTCCTGCAGCTCTGGGTTTGTTATGCGTCAAACTGAGTCTGATAAGCACATGGTGTGAACTGTTCTGGGTATGTGCAAGGAAATTTAAAAGTGTAACACTCTGCTCTCAGTGTACACTCATCCCGAGGTTTGCTGGACTAAAACTAACATTTGAAAATTCACTGAACGTCAAAGTCACCCTCATCAAAATCAACCAATGACGGCAAGACAAAGATTAAGCTTTCAGAAGGTCCCCAGAGAGCATGAAGATTCTGTGCCTTAAGTCACTGTGGTCACTTTCTAACACATCACTAACTTTTTACCACCTTGAATTTCAAAAGGTTTCAAGAGAAGTCCTTTTATTATTTCCTTTTTAACGAAAGAAAGTTACTTTTTCACACCACGGATTATGTAATGTAATACTTGTTCAGCAAGGGCATATTTTAATTTTTCTAATTATATTTAAACTGTTATGTCAGGTGTCACTTGGCTTGTTAAATTTATAAGTGACCTTTATACCTACTTATGTTTCCAACTGAACGTAGAGGACAAGTTTGGGGAACCGCGGCTATCTTTGGACATTGCAACCAAAAGGAAATGGTGAACAGCAGATACCCTGGATACATTTATTATTGATTTTCTGGTCCTTCCTCCGTTTCAGCTGTGTGCACACCCCCACTTACTTGAGCCTCCTCTCCATGGACATGGCGCAGATGTTTCTCCATCGGCGGTCCAGGTTTCGCGTGGCCTGCTGGATGGAATCGCACTCGGCGTCTGTAGCACAGGCGTCACAGTCGTGCAGAAGGACCTCGCACAGGTTGAGCACGGAGGCCACGCCCGTGCTGTGTTTCTCGATGTCTCTCTGAAGCTCCTGCAGGGAAGGAGACGTGCTTATTCAAACATTTGTTTACTGACAGGAGAAACTGCAGCTGTATTCACTGACTCAGAAATGGTTAGGCAAAACCTTGACATTCATTTCCTTGAATGCACGAAGCTTCTTCAACTTTCTTTATGAAATACTGCAAGCTCAAAAGTATGAGAAAATGAGTCTAGAAATATTTGGGCTATGTGAACCATGCCAAAATATCAACTGAACAAGTAAGACTCCATCAACTGTACAGAGTAAAATGAGCTTTTTTAGTGGCTGAACAATGAATCTTGCCCCAGTTTTTACTTCACAGATATATCACTTCCATTCCAATCCATAGATCAATCAAAGGAGTATGTGTGCTCCTGTTAAGAGTTGGCACTCACTTTGATCTCCAAGGATCTGCAAACTGTGTTAAACAGTTAATTCCACTATCATAAAAAGGTACCACGGTTTAAGGGACCTTGGTTTTCTATCATGTATGACAACCATCACCATCAGCAGCTTCTTCAATGAACAAATTTAATGTAGGACAGAAACAGGAAGATATGAAATAGGATAATAAATTAAATTTAATTAATTAAATTATTAAATTCTTGTAATATTTATGTTTTAGGACCAGCAATTAATGTGATAGATCCCATAAAACTGAAAGAGGTTGTGCAAGAGATTTGAAAGGATAGTTTAGTGAAACAGAAATATTTGACAGAATTATTTTCTTGTGTCTAGTTACACGTATTCACTTGTAAACAATGCTGCAGTAAACATGGCAGTGGAGATATCTTTTCAACACAGTGATTTTGCTTCCTTCAGATACATACCCCAAAAGTGGAATTTCTAGACATATGGTAGATCTAGTTTTACTTTTTTGAGGAACATCTATATTCTCTTCCATAGTGGCTGCACCAATTTACATTCCCACCAACAGTACTTAAGCGTTCCATTTTCTCTAAATCCTTGCCAGTACTTTTTAATCTCTTGTCTTTTGATAATGGCCATCCAACAGGTGTGAGGTGATAGCTCACTGTGTTTTTTATTTGTATTTCTACAATATATACATCTTTACATATACCTGTTGGCAATTTGACTATCTTCTTTTAGAAAATGCTTGTTCAGGTCCTTTGCTCATTTTTAAATTGGATAATTTTTTTTTTTTTTTGCTATTGAGGTGTATATATGAGCCTCTTGTGCATCTTAGATACTAACTCTTGATCAGATATGTGGTTTGAAAATATTTTCTCTCATTCTGAGGTTGCATTTGGTTGATCATGACTTTTGCTGTGCAGAAGCTTCAGAGTTTGATTTAGTCTCACCTGTTTCATTTTTGCTTTTGTTGGCTGAACTTCCACAAGTCATTGCTAAGACCAATGTTAAGCAGCCTTTTCCCTATGTCTTCCTCTGGGTTGCAAGTCTTAAATTTAAGTCTTTAATGCATTTCAAATTAATTTGTCTAAGTTGTGTAAGATAGAGGTCCAGTTTAACTCTTTTGCATGTGAATATCCAATTTTCCCAACACAATTTTTTGAAGAAATTATCTTTTCTCCAGTGAGTATCCTTATTAGTCAAATATTAGTTGACTGCATATGTGGGCTTATTTCTGGGCTCTCTATTCTGTTCCATTGGTCTATGTGTTTGTTTTTAACGCCAGTACTATACTTTTTTTTTATTACAAAAGTTTTGTAAAATTAACCTGAAATCCTAAAGTGTGATGCCTCCAGGTTTGTTCTTCTTACTCAGGACTGCTTTGGTTATTAGGGATCTTTTTGGTTCCATATGACTTTCAGGATTTTTTTTTTTTTTCTATTTCTCTAAAAAGTGCCATTGGAATCTTGATAAGGATTGCATTTAATCTACAGATAGTTGTGTATGCACATTTTAGCAATATTAATTCTTCCAGTCCATGGGATATCTTTCCATTTGCTTGTGTCTTATTCAATGTCTTTCATCAACGTCTTACAGTGTCAGAGTACATATCTTTCACCTCCTTAGTTGAATTTATTCCTCAAGCATTTCATTGTTTTTGATGTCATTGTAAAGGGAAGCTTTTTCTTTATTTTCCAGATACTTCATTGTTAAGTGTTTGGAAACACAATGATTTCTGTATGTTGAATTTATATGCTACAACTTTCCTGAATTTTTTAGTTATAAAAGGTTTCTGGTGGAGTCTTTAGGAATTTTCTATATGTAAGACCATGCCACATGCAAACAGAGACAATTTTACACCCTCCTTTCTGATCTGGATGCCTTTTATTTCTTTTTTTGCCCAACTTCTCGGACAAGGCTTTCCAGTGCTAGGTTGAATAGAACTGATGAAAGTGGGCACCCCTGTCTTGTTTTCAACCTTTCATCGCTGAGCATGATGCTAGCTTTGGGGGTGTCACATATGCCCTTTATTATGTTGATTGCCTTTCTTTCTATACCCAGTTTGTTGAGAGTTATCATTTGAATTTTGTCAGTAGTTTCTCTGCATCTATTGTGATGATCATATGATTTTTATTTCATTTGGGTAATTCAATGTATTATATTTACTGATTTGCATATGTTGAAACATTCTTGCACTCTAGGAATGAATCCAACTTAATTACAGTCTATAATCTTTTAAAATGTTGCTGAATTTGGTGTGCTAGTACTTTATTCAGAGTTTTCTCATCTATATTCATGAGGCATATTGGTTGATAGTTTTCCTATAGTGTCCTTATCGGGTTTCGGTGTCAGGGTAATACTGGACTCATAAAATGAGTTTGAGAGCATTCTTTTCCCTTCAATTTTTTGAAAGAGTGAGATTAATTGGCTGTAAATGTCTGGTAGATTTCACCTGTGATACCAGGTCATGGAAATGTCCTGTCTTGGACATTTCTTTGTTGGGAGGTTTTTGATTATTGATTCCACCTCCTTATTTATTATTGCTCTGTTCAGATTTTCTATTTCTTCAAGATCCATTCTTGGTAGATTGTATGCTTCTAGGAATTACCTATTTTTCCTAGATTGTCCAATTTGTTGGCTTAAAACTGCTCATAGTCGTCTTTTATGGTCCTTGATGTTTCTTGTAATGTTCCCATTTTCATTTATAATTTTTTAAATAATTTATTTTGGTCTCTATCTTTTTTTCTTCGTTTAATTCAGTTCAGTTCAGTCACTCAGTCGTGTCCGACTCTTTGTGACCCCATGAATCACAGCACGCCAGGCCTCCCTGTCCATCACCAACTCCCAGAGTTCACCCAAACTCATACGCATCGAGTCAGTGATGCCATCCAGACATCTCATTATCTGTCGTCCCCTTCTCCTCCTGCCCCCAATCCCTCTCAGCATCAGGGTCTTTTCCAATGAGTCAACTCTTCACATGAGGTGGCCAAAGTATTGGTGTTTCAGCCTCAGCATCAGTCCTTCCAATGAACACCCAGGACTGGTCTCCTTTAGGATGGACTGGTTGGATCTCCTTGCAGTTCAAGGGACTCTCAAGAGTCTTCTCCAACACCACAGTTTAAAAGCATCAATTCTTCGTGCTCAGCTTTCTTCACAGTCCAACTCTCACATCCATACATGACCACGGGAAAAACAATAGCCTTGACTAGACGAAGCTTTGTTGACAAAGTAATGTCTCTGCTTTTTAATATGCTACCTAGGTTGGGCATAACTTTCCTTCCAAGGAGTAAGCGTCTTTTAATTTCATGGCTGCAATCAGCATCTGCAGTGATTTTGGAGCCCAAAAAAATAAAGTCTGACACTGTTTCCCCATCTATTTGCCATGAAGTGATGGGACCAGATGCCATGATCTTCGTTTTCTGAATGTTGAGCTTTAAGCCAACTTTTTCACTCTCCTCTTTCACTTTCATCAAGAGGCTTTTGAGTTCCTCTTCACTTTCTGCTATAAGGGTGGTGTCATCTGCATATCTGAGGTGATTGATATTTCTCCTGGCAATCTTGATTCCAGCTTGTGCTTCTTCCAGCCCAGCGTTCCTCATGATGTACTCTGCATATAAGTTAAATAAACAGGGTGACAATATACAACCTTGACGTACTACTCCTTTTCCTATTTGGAACCAGTCTGTAGTTCCATGTCCAGTTCTAACTGTTGCTTCCTGACCTGCATACAGGTTTCTCAAGAGGCAGGTCAGGTAGTCTGGTATTCCCATCTCTTTCAGAATTTTCCACAGTTTATTGTGATCCACACAGTCAAAGGCTTTGGCATAGTCAATAAAGCAGAAATAGATGTTTTTCTGGAAGTCTCTTGCTTTTTCGATGAATCAGCAGATACTCTAGCTAAAATTTGTTGTCAATTTTGTTTCTAGTACCAAAGAACCAACTCAGTTTGGTTAATCTTTTGTATTGTTTTCTTATTCTTTCTTTCATTACTTCTGATCTGCTGCTGCTGCTAAGTCGCTTCAGTCGTGTCCCACTCTGTGCGACCCCATAGACGGCAGCCCACCAGGTTCCCCCGTCCCTGGGATTCTCCAGGCAGGAGTACTGGAGTGGGTTGCCATTGCCTTCTCCTTATTTCTGATCTACTCTTTATTATTTCCTCCTTTCTGTCAACTTTGGGCTTAGCTTGTGTTTATTTTTCTAATTCCTTGAGTTGAGTTAGGTTGTTTATATGAGATCTTTATTTCTTAATATAGGTGCTTATCTCTTACAAACTTTTCTCCTAGAACTGCTTTTGCTATATCCTTTAAGTTTTGGTATGTTGTGTTTCCTTTTTTGTTTCTCTCCAGATATTTTTAATTTCTCTTTTGATTTTTTCTTTGATCAACTGGTTGTTTAAGAGTGTGTTGTTTAATTTCCATGTATTGTAAAGTAATTGGAGGCTAATTACTTTACAATATTGTGGTGGTTTTTGCCATACATCAACCTGAACCAGCCATGGATGTCTAATGTCATATTGTGGTTGGAAAAGACTCTTGATATAATTTACACTTTCTTGAATTTATTGAGACTTGTTTTGTGGTCTAACATAATCTATCCTGGAAAATGTTCCATGCTCTGAGATTGGGGTGGGGCAGGGTGTGCTACTGGTTGGGCCCTATATTCACCTCTGATTGTATGAGGTCACAAGCTGTGTTTCCTGGCAAGGCAGTGCTACTGGTTGGACTCGTGACTGTGCCGGGCTATAGGCTGGTCTCTGCAATTGCTCTCGATGGGGTCTCAGCCTGTGATCCCAGACCAGAGAGTGCTGCTGGCTGGACTCTGTGTTCAGGTGAGGCCTCAGGCTGTGCTCTGTGATCATGCAAAGCTACAGCCTTGGAATTAGGCAGGGCCATAAACAAGGCTTTGCCATCAGGTAGGCCCCTGGCTGTGGGCTTTGCCATCAGGTAGGCCCCTGGCTGTGCACCCCTGTTAGGCAAGATTATTGGCCAGACTCTCTGGTTAAGAGAGTCCTCCAGCTGAATCCCACAGTGAATGGGTCTAGAGACTGTTTCATGGTCGAGCTGGGTTGTTGTCTAGGCTTTCTTGACAAGAAAGCCTTTGTTGGGTGGGGCCATAGCCTAGGTTTCAGGCTGTGTAGAGCAATCAGACAAGGCCCTCGGATGGACTCCACCACTGAGTAGCAGTTGTAGGTTGGGCTGAGGCTGTCCAGGGTCACTGTTCAGGCTCCCTGGCTATGCAAGGCCAGAGGCTATGCCCAGCAGTTGGTAGGGCTACTGGCTTGGCTTCCTGCCCAAACAGGGCTGTTGGATGGGCTCCATGGCTGCCTGGGCTCTGTGGCCAGGCTTCCTGGTGGGGTCGGGTGGAGACAGTGCTCAGCTGTTGGGCAGGGCTGGGAATCTGCCTCCCTGCCCAGGCCGAGAAAGATCAAGGCCAGTTGTCTGGGGACCCAAATCAGGCAGAGCTGCCAAGTGAGTCTGCAGGCTAGACAGGGCCACTAGCTGGGCTCTGCTGACGAGCAGAGGCGCTGGCTAGGATCTCTCTTTGGGTGCAGCTGCAAGCTGGAATGCCGTTCCACCAAGACCTGAGTGTGGGTGCCATAAGCCCCCATGCCTTCTCCATCTTATCAGATCCCCTGCAGATGAGCCCTACAGATTTCCTCCCCGTGAAGTGAGACCCCACTGGGCCTCCTGGGAAGCATCACACAAGCCCGGGGGGTCCCCTTGGTACAGGGCTGTGCCAGCCTGGGGAAGGTGATGGGGGCAGAGTGTGCCACTCCTGTCATCTTCTAACGTGGGCCATCCAAGTCTCTGTGGTCCAGGGGGTACCACAGCCTCAGCCTGGGTTCTGGGGTTCTCACAGTGATGCTCTGTCTACAGATGGTTGCGTGTTGGTCTTCTTGTGACGGGGACTTGAGTCAGGAATGGCTTAGGCCACCATCCTGACAACATCACTCTATACGCTTTTGAGTCTATCTCAGAGCAGAGACCCAAGAGTGGGAACCAGCAACTGTGTGTGAAGCCCAGACTCTGACACATGGCTGGAGGCCCAGCGTTGACACCTCTGATCAACCCAGTCATGGGGGCCTTTCACAGTTTGGTGAGATTTACTTCCAGGTGCTTGGCCAGGTTCCCACAGTAACTATTGGAGAAAAGGCTCCATGTGCTTCTGCTCAAAAGTTTTTGTTCAAATCAACATTAAAAAATAAAGCTTGAGGGATTTTATAGTTATATAAGAAATGAAACACAGATCATCATTTTAGTCTCAGCTTTAACTCCCATTGGTAACGGTCTCCAATTGCCCCACAGTGTCTCCGGATTCATTATTTTTCATTTATAACACAGAGAAATTTGACAAAACATCCTCTGAAGCCACCTCAAGCCTCTATATATTTCTGCCCAATTAAATTTGTAAGAATTAAGTACATTGGCAAGACAGACATATAGAAACTCCACATAGGGAAATGGAAGAAAATATATCTCTTATCAGTTTAATCTGTTCATTTAAATATTTGTCAGAATTTTTCCCCTTTGGAGACAGATTACTTTTTCTGTTTTTTTTAAAGCATGGATCCACTATGCTCTATTTTTTATTTTTTACAAAATCTATGGTCAAATATTTTCCATAAAGGAAACAAGTAAATATGATATGATTAAAGTAAAATCTGCTAAGCACCCACTTTGTGCTGGACACTGTGTTAAGTGCTTTTCTTGCTAACTTCGGTAATAACACTGTGAGTCATGTACTCTGATTCTTAGCATCCTATATATAAGGAAGTTGAGGGTTAAAAGAGTTCATTGCTTTGTTCCAAGTCACACAAAAAAGTGATGAGGTCAATATTTGAATCCAGAAAGTGTTTACTTTTAACTATTAGTGTATAGTACGTTATCTTTTTGCCATTAAACTTTAAAAGTCTATATGAACATTTATTAATATATTAAAAATCTACTGACCCTTTAATTAAGTAATGCCCTTTTCACATCAGATTCTTCACCAGAAACAACCATTTCCATCTCTTGTAGTTCAGTTTTCTGGTTTTTACTTCTGTTTTTCTAAGTAACATGTTTATATTAGTATCTCTTGATTTTTAAATGTTAGACATTATCAGTGAGTCTAGAGTAGGGAAGGAATAAACTCCTACATGACTCACCAGGCTCCAATTATTGGTTTAGCACCTCTTATAGCTAAAGCAATAATCATTTCTTTGCAAGATTAGTTCTTTAATATTTTTCACACTTGAGCTACAAAATATGCTATGGTTATATTTCTTTTCTTACGCAACTTTTTGTTTTCTAAAATCAATAGTTCTTCATTTCTCTCTCTCCCTTGCTCTCTTTTTCTCTTTAGAGTTTGTATTGCATTCTTTCTCTTAGGAGAGAGCAATAAAGCTCCTTCCAAGAATTCCTGGGTGCCAGGGGGAAGGATGGGAAGATGGGAGGTAGGGAGTTTGGGATGGACATGTACATACTACTGTATTTAAAATGGGTAACCAACGAGGCCCTATTGAGAGCACAGGAAACTCTGCTCAATATCATGTGGCAGCTTGGATGGGAGAGGAGTTTGGGGAAGAATGAATACATGGATAAGTATCGCTGAGTCCCTTTGCTGTTCACCTGAAACTATCACATTGTTAATCAGCTATATCCCAATGCAAAATAATTAAAAAAAAAAAAAAAAAACAACTCCTTCCAGTATGGTTAAGTCCATCAGGTCCCCTAGTTCAGCTGTTTTCTTCCTTGGAGACATCCCTTCTAGGGCGCCCAGATTCCCTACTCCTGTCTGGACAGGTTCTTGCTAGATGACAGAACCACTGTCATCTGGGACTTTCCTTTACCATCATCCTGGGGATTTCCTTCTTTCTCTCCTGAATATTATTTTTCCTCTCATTTCACTATACGTAGAATATCCTTCATTATATTCTTGTGAATGTGTGCAGAGAAGGTTAACTATTTTATATATTAAGTGGCAGATATAATATTCTAAATCATTAACACCCTTCTAACTTTTAGAAGGCATTCTGCCATTGTATACTAGCTGCCATCGTGGTTTTGGAAAAATCAAACTTTTTCATCTTGGAAACCTTAAAATCTCTTTATCCACCATCTTCTGAACTTTCGTAATAGCTTTGCTTTGTGTTAATTTTCCAGGGCGCTTGTAGGGTTTGTACTCTAGAAGTGTTTAGTTTTCATTTTGGGAATTTTCTTCCTGCGTTACTCCTTTGATCATTTCTTCCTTTCCACTTTATTTTGGAGAGGGAGAGGGCTTTTACAGCATAACTGAATTGGATTTTGAAACTCTTGCACGAATCCTGGCTAGTGACATCGTGGGAGGGGACGCAGTGTGGTGGGAGTCAGACCATTTAGTACAGAGTCTTCCACTTATTCCCTCTATTTTTAATAGAGTGGTTCAAGCACTGGTGGCATCCTGTATTATCAAATTAAAGGTTCCTCTGGTTTGCCTGACTAGCTGGGCTTAGGTGGAATCTGCTCACTGAACCACTCCTTTTTCTGACCTTTGAGCAATCTTCCCTTTAAAGCCCTGCAGACTTGATAGTTCCACTTCCTGAGGGAGACTTCTGGGAACTCCGTCTGCAGCAGGAAGCAGCTGTCTTCCTCCTCCATTCTGCTAGCAGCATCTCTGTTTATCTACGATCCATCTTCCAAATTCCCTTGGATGTCTGTCAGTTCTGTTATCTTCTGTTCTTTTTGATGTTTAGGGTTTTGACCTTTTATCCCCTTTACTATCATTTTATTGGGGTTTTAGTAACAGGTGGAACTGTAAATGCATGTCATCCATTTACCATTTTTAACTAGATACTGTTTTGGTTTTCTCACATTTGCTAAATCACAATACTGGTGATTAGCATTTTAACTCTTATCACTTGTCTACATCATTACCATGCTCTCCAGGAAAATGTGGGAAACTTGAGGCAAACCACAACCCCCAGAGTTACTCATCCAAGTCCTTCAGAGGGTTTTAATCTTACAAACAGTGAAAAATATCCTGCTAACAATTTCTTACAAAAGAAATGCTAATTTAAATATCAAAGTAACCCCAACTCCTAAAAACTGTATTTTAATATCTGTTCTCTTTGGTTTAAATAGTTTATAAAATAAAGTACATAAAACATTTCATAGGACTGAATAAACAGGTCTGTTTATACATTTTGTAAAAGTAAGGAACTTAAATACAATGACTTAATGTAATGGAAATGACCCAGGTCCACAGAATTTTCCAAGATAATTTAAAAGCATGAAATAGCAATACATCTTATGGGGGATGTATGGTGTTGATTACTGACAGCTGGAGTCTACCATGCTGTATAAGGATCAGCAGTGAGAGTGGGAAGTGAAAATCCCTTCTGCATGTACTTTTCAGGGTCACCCTCTTTTGCTTTGTTGGGTTGGGTATGGTGCTGTGTTTGCTACACACGTGAAGATGACATTATAGTCTGTGGTCTGTAGGTCATGCAATCCTCCTTGCAAAATTAAATTATTTAGGCTCTAGAAACTCGATAAGTACGCACTGTGATCTCTCTCAAAAACACTGTGTGCACAACACAGAAAAGGGCTCCTAAGACTATGGCCGTGGGTTAGTGACTCACAAATAAATAAACAAAACTGTTAGCACTGTTCTGGATATATCACTGCAGCTCAACCCAAGCTTCCATCTTCGGATGGCTTCTTGGAGGACCCGTGACATTAACCCTATGATGGCAGATCTACTTAAGAGTCAACTTTGTGAGGACTTCCCTGGTTTTCTAGTGGCTAAAACTCTGTGTGCAGGGGGGCCCGGCTTCCATCCCTGGTCAGGGAACTAGATCCCACATGTTACAACTAAAGGTTCCACATGTTGCAACTAAGACCCAGCACAAGTAAATAAATATTTTTTTTTAAAGAGTCAGCTCTGAGTAGATGGAATGTATTTGCCCCAAACACCTGTCTAGCCAGTGCCTCCCCTTTCTCACCAATCCTGCCCAGCTTCCTCCAGATTTCCCACCCCAATTCACCATCTCACACTCACGTCTCTATTCTGCCCAGGAGGACCAATCTTCAAGAACCTATTGACTCTTCCCTTCTATTGTTTCACACTTTACCTGCTGCTCGTTAAGCTTTTTCTGTATCTCTTCTGAGTCACAGGAATCGTAGACGATGGGTTTGGCCAGCTCAGACTCGATGTGGGCTAACCACGCCCTCAGACTGCTCATGTTCTTATCCAGCTGCTGTACAGCAACCAGAGTCTCCTTCAGCTTCTTTACCCTGTGGGCAGAAAAGGAGAGACGTCAACTTCAGGGAGAGGCCTCATTCATGCTTCCCTCATGAGCAGAAGCCAGCGCTGGGTCTAAACCCAGAGGCCAGCCTGGTTCAGCCACCTACTGTCTGTGTGACTGTGGGCGGTGGCATAGCCCTTCTGTGTCTCTGTTTCCTTGTCTATAAAATAGAGAAGAAGTAACAGTATGCATGAGATTCAAATTAGGTGAATAACGAAGGTGCCAGTTCATGGGAAACATTAAGAAGAATATCAGCCATGGTTATCCTCAACACAGCTATAATGATATAACAGTGATAGAAACCTCATGGTTGTCACAGAAATTGTAACTTCATCAATAATATAATCTGTACTATGCACACATAATATAATGTATACTTCTACCAAGAATAACTGGGAGAAAAAGTTAACATTTCCAATGATTTGTCACTAAACAGATCAGTATCCATGGTTCTGATCACTTCAGCTCCACTGGGATATGTTTCAGCAACACTGTAGCAGAAACTTAGTTTAAAGAAGAAAACACACTTAAGATCCACTATCAGTTGAGTTATTGCATGCACTTATGCAATTTGAGTTTTCATGATGTCAGATCATGTAAACGGTAACTACGGACCTATTGGATTGTCAAGTGGCAGAAGACAGGTGCCAGATCTACTGTTATCCAGTCTTCCACCTGCAGAGCCTAATTCGGTCCACTATTCACTATGGTGGTGATAGCATGCACGCTCAATTGCGTCCGACTCTTTGCGACCCCTTGGACTGCAGCCCAGCGGGCTCCTCTGTCCATGGAATTTTCCAGGCAAGAGTACTGGAGTGGGTTGCCACTTCCTACTCCGGGAGATATTCCCAGTCCAAGGATTGAACCTGATTCTCTTTTTATCTCCTGCATTGGTAGGAGGATTCTTCATGGCTTTGCCACGAGAAGCCCAGTATTCACTACACGGCATGCCTAAAAAACAACAGTGACAAAATGCTGCTTTCCCATTCTTTCCAGGAAGGAGTAAAAACTCATTTCTTTAAGACTGCCATTCCCCTAACAATAATGTGTGAACACTTTAGAAGTCAGGTGCCAGAAAGACAAAATAAATGATTTGATTATTTTCTTAATGAAATGTACAATCTGATCAGAAATCTGGCATGGAAACAATGAAATATAACAATATGGTAAGAACTAAAGAAATGAACCAGGTTTCTGGCTAATAAATAAGGAGTGATCAATTCTGTCTTGCCATGTTCAGTAATTATTCATTCATTCACCACTTGTTCATTTCTTTATTCCTCCTACAAACATGTACAGTGCTAGGTAAACACTGACAACTAAAGTTTCACCCTTGCCTTTGAGCTTAGACTTTGATGAAAAAGAGAAAATGAAGAAATGATATGTGAGCTGCACCTTGAGAGGGAGATACAAACCAAGCAGAATGTTTCTGGCTTTCGAAACACAAAGAAGAAAAGTTGAGATTCTGAAGGCAAAGAGTGTCACAGCCCTCAGGAGATTAGGGGTGAAAGAATGGGGAAGAGAAGCAGAAAAGAGATGAGATATGCTAAGATACAAGACTGATGGGTGGATGGGAGTAAGATTATAAGGCTCCTGTAGTGACATGACAATGAATTTGTCTGTAGTTTTAAAGATTAATAAGAACTTTTTCCAAGGTCTATTTGTGGAGTAATGTTAAGATCGGTTCTGATTTTGAGTGCAGAAGTTTGAGGCGAGGCTGTTAGAAGAGTCCGTTTAGGAAGTAAATAAAATAGTTCAAGTGGTTTACGTCAAAAGCCTACTTTCAAACAGTAGGGGTTAGAGGCAAGGACTGGATTGCTAAATTCACAAATCGTCATGATGTGAGACAGAAGGAGCTAGAAATGATGTCTTTTCCAATTGAATGATTAGATGGATGCTGCTGCCTCAGAGGATACATGATGAGGAGCAAGCTCTAGGGATTAATGGGGCACAAAGTTTAGGATATGATGAGTCTGAAGGATCAGCTAGCCATGTATGGAAACAATAATTCTTAGGTCCAGAAAAGACGAGAGTGTATTGCATTGATTTACATACTGTGGCATAGAGTTGAAGCCCAATGAAAGGATGTGTTTCATTCTGAAAGGGCGTGGACTAAGAAGAATGAACTTCAAAAGGTTAAAGGAGGAGGAATCATAGGTGAAGAAAAAATAGAACGGAAGGAGGTGAAGCAGATAAGTGTAGCAAAAAATAAAGGCAGGAAAAGTTTCAAGACAGAACTTGTGGACTGGGGAATGAGACTGATGGTATTTAAGGTACAAACTTGTCATAAGCAGTAATAAGCCACACGGATTGAATGCACAGTAAAATGAATATAAATAGCAAGAGCGCACTAAAATTTCATACTGTGATAAACATTGCTACAACGGCCACCACACTATAAATTACTGATGTATCAAAGCAATACGTTGTACACCTTAGAATTACACAATGCTGTCTATCAGGTACATTCAGTTAGAAATAATGTTTAAGTGGTGTCATATATATGTGTAAGTGAATCACTTTACACTTGAAACTCTGAAACTCCAATACTTTGACCACCTCATGCGAAGAGTTGACTCACTGGAAAAGACTCTGATGCTGGGAGGGATTGGGGGCAGGAGGAGAAGGGGATGACAGAGAATGAGATGGCTGGATGGCATCACCGACTCGATGGACATGAGTTTGAGTGAACTTTGGGAGTTGGTGATAGACAGGGAGGCCTGGCGACGCAAAGAGTCGGACACGACTGAGAGACTGAACTGAACTGAACTGAACATAGTATGGTAAATTTGCTAATTAAAAAACAAAAAGCAGTATCAGGCCATGGTTATCAGGTGTTCAGAAACCTAGCGTACCACAGTAAAGTGATCTTAAAAGATGATAAATATTTATTAGTGTGCAGGTTAATGGATATGTCTGCATGTTTCCAAATTTTATGTTACACAAACTAGCTACGAAATTACTTTAGAGTCACTAAAAGTTATCTTAAAATTCAAAAAAAAAACAAAAGAAAAATATTTTAGAAGAAAGTATTGGTCAGGATATGATCTAAATGCCCTCTTCATTAGAGTTCACCTGGTTTCCCTCATGAAAGTGCAGCTCCCTAGACCCCAACACTGTTCTATGGAGCCAGAACATCAGGGGATATGGCCAGGGAATTTCCATTTTTAAGAAGCAAGCCTTAGGTGTGCTAAATTGTGGAACCACAGGTTTGCTTAGTCAAAGGCAGAGCAGGACATTATGATGAGGCCTAAAAAGAGCCATTAGAAGAGGTCTGCTGACTCCAAGTGAGTAGTTTAGCAAGCACCGTGAAAACAGAACACAGGTGGCATTTGGCTTCAGAAATACGCTAATGATGAAAGAGGATTGTTAATTATTTTAAAAAAGCAGGCAGGGAAGTTGAGTAAATATGGTACAAAACAGGTAGAATTATCTGGCTAAAAGAAAAAACTGATTTTTCGTTCTGTTTAATACAGTTGAAGGTTTGGAATCACTTTAGAATGTTTTTGGGCAGAGAAAAAGGAACTCATGAGATAAGAGCCAAAGGCAGAAGAAAAAGGCGGGAAATGATACACGAATATAGGTGATGGAGCAAGGATGCACAAGGGCATGGATAGATAAATAAGTTTTGAAAGGAATTTCCCAGTGAGGGCAGAGTGTGAGCAGGAGTTTCGGAGGGACACAGATTGTACTTTCCAACTCTGTTAATATCAAGTAATAGCAGCAAAAAACCATTACTGAATCCCTGTTGATGGCCTGACATGGCTGCATTTGTGTACACAGAATGCTCTGAAAAGAAAGGGGATGGGGAAGAGGAAGCACATGATCAATGATTTCTGATGCAGCCATTATCTGAAATACAATTTTGCTTTTAGACCATAAGCTTTTTAAAAAATATATTGTAGACGTTTTTGTTCAGGAATAGTGGTCACCTTACTGACACTGCTTATAATAGAAACAAATGGCATATAAACAAAATACTTCCATTTCCAAGGTGTCAATCTGGCTCAACTAAAGAAGTATCTGCTTGGAAAAAAATGTCAAGAGCAGTATGTCTTTTAAAACTCTAGAGATGTGATAGGGATTTCTCTGGCAGTACAGCGGTTGAGACTCTTGATTCCACTGTAGGGGCCACAAGTTCGATCTCTGGTTGGGAAGCTAAGATTCCACATGCCCAGCAGAAAAAAGCAACAGTAACAACTCTAGGGATGTGATATAGTTCAGGTAGGTTTCAGCAACAGAATGTCCTCAAAGATGGATAACCTGCACTTAGAGCGACCAAATCTCTCTATTCTATTACTCCCAGATGGTAAAGAAGGGATTCTCAAGCTAGAATTGGTCACTTAGGGGTGTTTTCCTGCCACACAGGCCAAAGCTAACTCTCTGCCCGCCTCCTCACTCCCATAACTCTCCAGATAAATCTGACAGGCTTCTCTGGTCAGGAGCCAGCTTTCTGAAGAAACTCTCATAACCAAACTATGTTGAGAATTTTTATTAATTTTTAATTGCTTAAAATAGATATCATCACTTCTGCTACATTTTCTGCAAATCAACGTTTCTCTCGCAAATGAAAATCTAGTCATGGCACCTTCACTTTTCCTTTTTGAATGCTTAAAAGGATTTCCACTATGCTCAGTTCTTGATAGTATCTATATTTCATTAATTATAATAAAACCCCTTATGTTTGAATAACATTTTCAGTGTGTAAAGGCATGTTAAGGTGTGTTACCTTACATTGTTTTAAAAAAATGTGTATTCAAAAATTATATTCATATTCTGCAATATATTCAATTGATAGGGAACAGAAAACATGCATTACAATATATTTCTCATGACTTGTAATTCCATTCAAGGTAAGACTTCTCTAATTAGCTTTCTAATTATAATATATACCTGTCTTGAGAGCATTTGAAAACATTAGACTTGAACAATAATTCCAAGGATTTTACACACATCCCACTCACATTTCTCTCATACGTCAGACAAAATTCACCTGAAGGTCAGTCAGAGAAGCTACTGGGTATCAAGTTCAGGGTGCATATGCTACCAACAATGATCATGGCACGGGCTTGGGGTTTAACATGACCTTGGCCATCCTGCCTCAGTGTCCCATATGGAAAGGACATTCTACAATCAATAAAGCCAGTGGAATAGGACTGAAGAGTGGCTCATTGACCTGAGATGTCTGTCCTGGTTTTACCCCAGTTAAGAATGTCCTCTCAGGAACCTCCCCCACTGGACCAGCTTCCTGTCTTCAGATCTGGTAGGATGTGAATGCTGACCATGCTTTGGGATGGGGCTTTACAATAAACTTACAACAGCATCAGGCTTTTGTGTGGAGCTAAAGGCTTCGAGTTGGTGATGGACAGGGAGGCGTGGTGTGCTGCGATTCATGGGGTCGCAAAGAGTCGGGCACGACTGGCTGAACTGAATTGGACTGAAAAGGCTTCGAGGGCACCTCACTCAGTGCCTGCTTCCTTCCTACTCTTGTTCAAACTCTCTGTTGTTATCCACGCCCATGTTCTTCCTTCCCATGGGAAATTCCCTGGAAAGCCAGAACTGTGAATTTCCACTTTTGAGTTTTCTCTTTCCATTTTTGGCTGCCATACTAAGCTCAGTACCTTGAACAAAGCTGGGTTCTACTTAAATATCTACTTTCCCAGACGGCTCAGAGGGTAAAGAATCTGCCTGCAATGCAGAAGACACAGGAGATGTAGGTTCACTCTGAGTCAGGAAGATCCCCTGGAGAAGGAAATGGCAACCCATTCCAATATTCTGGCCTGAAAAATCCCATGGACAAAGGAGCCTGGCGGGCTACTGTCTAATCGGTCACAAAGAGTAGGACACGAATGAGTGACTAAGCAAGCAAGCAAACATTAATAATTGGTATTCTAACTAAAATATTTTTATTTTGTTAACATATTTTATTTGACATTGAATGTATACTTAATGTTATATGTGAAACGAATCACCAGTTCAGGATCGATGCATGTTATAGGATGCTCGGGGCTGGTGTGCGGGGATGACCCAGAAGGAGGATAAAGGGAGGAGGGAGGTGGGAGGGGGGTTCAGGAGGGGGAACTCATGTACACCTGGGCGAATTCATGTCAACGTATGGCAAAACCAACCAATATAATATTGTAAAATAATCTGCCTCCAATAAAAAATAAATAAATTAATAATAAAAAAAAGTATACTTAAATTTTCTTCTAGATCATTTGTTAATGATATTTGTTAAGGAAAAAAATTAATTGATTTTCTTGGTTCAAAATTCACTTACAAAAATGATCCAAGACACAAAGGGCTATGAATAAACAGTTCCACCGGATATTGTCTATAGTAGCCAAATAATTTACAGGTCAGTAATCCTGTATAGTATCGAAGGAGTTCCAGTAGTCAGAGCAGTTAGTGCAATATGTCAAGGGCATCGTGACATGGAAATGCTTGTTCATATAGTCCACTAAGGACAAGTTCCTCTTTCAAATTTATGTGTAAATCTTAGTAAAGTCAGGGAGGGTGAACGCTTAAGTGATTATCCCTTCCCATTTTTAAAAAAGTGCACTTTACCACAAATAGCAAAATACACTGTGCGTGTAAGTGTTGGGGGTGGGGGGTGCTGATATGAACTGAGAGGAAGTGGGGATAAAGTCCCCATACATCACACTTGAGCTACTAAAGTTGATATTGGTGGGACAGGGATCATTCTTTTTTCAGAGAAATGTCCCACTTTTTTTTTTTTTCCCCATGATTTCTTTAAAGGCAACTTTGACTAAAGTGTCAACAATAGTTTTATTTATCTATCACTGTAAGAAGTTTGAGCAACATTCTTTTTCGTGGCATCCAGGATTATAATTCAAAATAAGTGTTTACAGATGTCACTTGTCTGGGTAAGTTTAGCAAACCTGGTCTACCTGTAAGTCCCTGCACCTGGTTCCTCTTCCAGAGTCTCCTGTGCTTCCTGCGTATTTGATCTTTATTGAGAAGGGCTCTAATACCAATTCCAGTTGTACGGCTTCTTAATATTGCCACGGGAATACACACATATACGCATACATACATACACATTTCATATATACCTCACTACTTTCCTTCACACAAATTTAGTAGATACATACACCAAAAACAAAACAAAACAAAATTCATGTGCTCAATATATCAGAACCAAAAGTACCATTAATAAATCCTATTCATCAATAGGGGTTTATTTGGGGGATGTTATGGTACCAAAAAAATGTTGAAAAATAAAGTGAAAATTCCTGATGTAACGTTATTCTAACTGAATAAAAATCACTAAGTAAATATCTGCATTATGCACTAACTTACCATTTTAGACATGCATTTCCCCATTTGCACGTATGTTTGAAAACCTTTATACTGGTCAGTGACCAAAACCTACTGACATAACTAAAGAGTCACTACTTTCTCTCACACACAACCCTCCAGGCTGCTGAAACATGAGAGATTATTTTATTTCATAAAGGGAACACTTTTGGTTACAAAGCTGTGAACTGGCCATGACTGAATTTTAGTTTTAGCAGCAGCCATCCTTTAAATAACAGATGACGGACTGACAGGATCTTTCCACTGGACCTTTTTTCTGAATCCCTTTCCTGTGTCTCAGACTCTCTACTGTAACCATACCCCTCATGTGACGATTCTAATCCAGAGACAACTGGATACCGAGCCATAACAAAGCCCATTAACCTTTCCATCTAGTTTCACAGGCCAGTAGAGGGACAAGAAAAACCGACAAATAACTCTTAGGAGTCCATGGCCAGCAACCTCCTAACACCAGTTAGCCCCACTTCACACTGGCAAAAACAATTATGGATTAAACTCCAGCATCAATCCTATCACCCCCACGTAACAAGAAAGTTATGCCCAAGGGAAGAAACTCAAGGAGATGCCTGCCTTGCGACATTGCAGTTACAGTCCGGGAGGTCTGCATCCGCACAGCCATCCTCTGCCATCCTCGGGACACAAGAATCTTCTGCCACCACCATGAAGGATCCACTTTCAAAAGTTAGGTTTGCAGAGCAAAAGGCTAAATCTTGCGTGGGGATGAAAGGTTCCCTGGTCTGTGTATGGAAGTATGAAAATGCTCCCTCCAGACAAATGTTGGTAAGTCTCTGCCTGATAATATGACACTGGGCAGTGAGTGACAAGTGGTCATGCTTCTAAATAAAACCTACATTCATTAACATGTGCCAGGCTTGATCTCCTGGAATGTAGGCCACGAGGGTAAGAAGGGGAAAGGCTCAGGGTAATCTGGAAGGAGGGGGAGGCTCCAGGTCTAAAGAAAGAAGTGAGCAGAAATAAGACTGGCTTCAGACACATCGCCATTCTGGAAGGAACTTCCCCCTTTTCTAGCAGCAGTCTGTTAAGTTGGAAAAGATATTTGAAAAGACAAATGACCCAAATACAAACAAGCAAAACTGCCACAAGCACAGCAAACTGTAGTAGCAAAAAGGAGCAACTTCTATTTTTCTTCAGATTGCTTGGCAGCTAAGTGATGTAAGTAGGAGTTTAAGGGGTTGTCTGGGAAGCTGCGATGGGCAAGAAATTCTGCTGAAAAGTGACTGGTCTTCACCTTTGAATAGACTATTTGAGCAGGAAAAGGAATGAAGAAATACTATTTTCCACTTACCTCAACCTTTGTTCTTTTAAAAATAATGATATAAAGTGACAAAAATAACATGTTCATTTTAAGGTAATTTAAAAAATATGTTCATTTGCTTTGCGGAATTTCAGTTAACTTGGGGGGGGGGATGGAATTGTAAGAACTTCTAAATTTTCTACACTGATTCTATATAAACTTTATAATTTAAGCTTTTAAAGAAAATAAGCTCCCAAGTGATTCATTACTGGTAATTAAAAAAAGAAATGTGACCAATGCTGTCTACTTTAAATCTTTTTAGGATTTTAAAATACATACACACAAATGACTTATGAATAAATAAATAGGCAGTAAACATTTGCTAAGTTTTTTTTAAGGCCAGTCGGACACGATTGAGCGACTGAACTGAACTGAACTGATGATGAATTTTAATTAAAATAAAACAAAGCATTTGGTTCTGGTTATATGAGTTGATTGCTTTTAAAATAGTAATATATTTTCTCTAAAAACAAACCTGAGTTTTTACATTAAAAAAATCCAGAAAACTTAGTTAAAAATAAAATTATTTTAAAAATGCTATTAAAATATAATACTTTTATTCTTTATAAAACAATCACTTCACTGATATATTGTTTTCATCAAGATGGAAAATATTGGTTGTAGGTCCATAACAGAAGGTAAATTTGTTTTTTCTTGATTACTACCAACATTAAAAAAAACTGAGATCTTTAAAATTTTTTATTGCCATTATTTCCTTTAGATTAATTCCCTTTTACTATATTTGCATTTTTCCAGGGATTAATTTTTTCCATGTTCACTATTCTTAGCACAGTATATTTATTCCAATGAACTAAATATAAGACAAGGCTTTACAGACATGATTATTGTAGTAGCAAAAAATGACAATAATATAAATTTTCATCAGTAGGGAAAATACTAGATAAATCACATTATATGAAACTATGGAATGATCTAAAAGAATAAGACTGGCACATAGAGTATATGATAGTATACATGATCCTTTCCCCTGTGTTGTCTCACTGGAGAAATGGCAGTTATTTTAATGAACATTTTGAAAATGAGGAATCCGGGACTCAGAGGTTATACAGTAAGCCCTAGGTCACACAGCCAGAGCAAAGTGAACTAAAGCTAGGATGGTGTCATTTCTGAGCTTGCTGCATCAAAGCATTTCTGATTCTAGCTTGACTTTTCTGAATGGATCACCATGAGGTAATACCAGCCACAAATTCCAAGAATTACTTTATCTTTTTCTTCTAGTTTGGGCAGAGCTCCCACTGGACTGAAATCCCTACTGGGGGCAGCTGCTTCAACTTTGCAAAGCCCTCCTTATTCTCCACGAGCCTCTAAACTCCCTCTGGGATGAGCATTGACATTTACTGACTGAGCGCTTCACTGTGCTAAGTGGTTTACAGGTACCACCTCATTTAATCCTCCTGATAACCTTTTACACCATATAATTGAAGTACTGAGAAGATGAGTAATTTGTCAAATATCACAGTGCAGGTGAAGCAGAAACATTTTATAATTCAGGCAAGTGAAGCCCCAAGCTCAGGCTCTGCTATATTATTATCTGTATGTAGGGTACTTTTCACATGCTGTGTCTCAGGCCGAGAAGCTCCACAAATACTGGAGGGACTACTATACGCAAAGAACTCCATTAGGTTCCGGGGTTACTGTGGTCATCAAGTTTGATACACTGACATTTCAACAGAGGAAAGAAACTTTCAACAATCTTCAAAATGAGATATTTATTATAAACAAGGGAACTGCTATGGACTGTATACAGAAAGCCTAGATAAGAAGGGTATGATCTAATCTGGAGAAAAGGAAGAACATGAAGAAGAATTAGGAGCTGGCTGGTCCAGACAGAGAGAGAAAGAGCAGGAAGATGAAACAGAGGTGGGGAGGCTCTTAGGTGAGGAGACCTGGATCCTGGCTTTATCACTCTTATGTTCGGGGAATCATTTTCTTTCTCATCTTTATATCCCCAGAGGGGTGTCTGGAAACTATGCCTGGCTATCTGCTTTGGTAATAAGATGTTACTGAAATCTGTTTCTCTACACACTGCCTAAGGCTGTTTTGGGGATATATCAGCAGAGGGCTTTGTCAGAGGCTGTTCAGGCCACAAAGCCTTGAATATTAGTCATATAGTGATTGCTGGGAGAAATATCAATAATCTCAGATATGCAGATGACACCACCCTTATGGCAGAAAGTGAAGAGGAACTAAAAGGTCTTTTGATGAAAGTGAAAGAGGAGAGTGAAAAGGTTGGCTTGAAGCTCAACATTCAGGAAACAAAGATCATGGCATCTGGTCCCATCACTTTATGGGAAATAGATGGAAAAACAGTGGAAACAGTGTCAGACTGTATTTTGGGGGCTCCAAAATCACTGCGGATGCTGATTGCAGCCATGAAATTAAAAGACGCTTACTCCTTAGAAGGAAAGTTATGACCAACCTTGATAGTATATTAAAAAGCAGAGACGTTACTTTGCCAACAAAGGTCCTTCTAGTCAAGGATATGGTTTATCCAGTGGTCATGTATGGATGTGAGAGTTGGACTGTGAAGAAAGCTGATCGCCAAAGAATTGATGCTTTTGAACTGTGGTGTTGGAGAAGACTCTTGAGAGTCCCTTATACTGCAAGGAGATCCAACCAGTCCATTCTAAGGGAGATCAATCCTGGGTGTTCATTGGAAGGACTGATGCTAAAGCTGAAACTGCAATACTTTGGTCACCTCATGTGACGAGTTGACTCACTGGAAAAGACTCTGATGCTGGGAAAGGTTGGGGGCGGGAGGAGAAGGGGATGACAGAGAATGAGATGGCTGGATGGCATCATCGACTCTGTGGACAAGAGTTTGAGTGAATTCCGGGAGTTGGTGATGGACAGGGAGGCCTGGCATGCTGTGATTCATGGGGTCCCGGAGAGTCCGACACAACTGAGCGACTGAACTGAACTGAACTGAATCCAGCCCTGAGAGAGTTTGCCAGCTTCTGCCATGTAGTAATATGCAGAGGAAGTATTAATACTTCAAACACTTTTGTATACTGGGGGCATTCCATAGTTTTTAAAAATTGTATTTGTTTTTCTTGTTTTTGAGATCCACGAATTATGGTCAAGTGGACATGATCAAGCAGGAGATGGCAAGAGTGAACATCAACATCTTAGGAATCAGTAAACTAAAATGGATGGGATCAGGAGAATTTAATTCAGATGACCATTACATCCATTACTATGGGCAAACTGCTGCTATTCCTACTAAGTCGCTTCAGTTGTGTCTGACTCTGTGCGATCCCACAGACGGCAGCCCACCAGGCTCCCCTGTCTCTGGGATTCTCCAGGCAAGAACACTGGAGTGGGTTGCCATTTCCTTCTCCAATGCAGGAAAGTGAAAAGTGAAAGTGAAGTCGCTCAGTCGTGTCCGACTCGTCGCGACCCCACAGACGGCAATCTACCAGGCTCCTCCGTCCATGGGATGTTCCAGGCAAGAGTACTGGAATGGGGTGCCATTGCCTTCTCCACTATGGGCAAAAATCCCCTGAAAAAATGAAGTAGCCCTCATATTCAACAAAAGAGTCCGAAATTCAGTGCTTGGGTGCAATCTCAAAAACAACAGAATGATTTCAGTTTGGTTCCAAGGCAAATCATTCAGTATCACAAGTAATCCAAGTCTGTGCCCCAAACACAAATGCTTAAGAAGCTTAAGTTGACTGGTTCTATGAAAACCTACAAAATCTTCTAGAATGACACCAAAAACAATGTCGTTTTCATCATAGGGGTTTGGAATGCAAAAGTAGGAAGTCAAAGATACCTGGAGTAACAGGCAAGTTTGGTCTTGGAGTACAAAATGAAGCAGGGCAAAGGCTAACAGAGTTTTGTCAAGAGAACACATTGGTCATAGCAAACATCTTCTTCCAACAATACAAGAAAAGTCTCTACACAGGGACATCACTGTATGGTCAATACCAAAATGAGACTGACTATATTCTTTGCAGTTAAAGATGGAGAAATTCTACATAGTCACCAAGAACAAGACCTGGAGCTGACTGTGGCTCAGCTCCTTATTGCAAAATTCAGGCTTAAATTGAAAAAAGTAGGAAAAATCACTATGTGATTCAGGTATGACCTAAATCAAATTCTTTATGATTATACAGTGGAGGCAACAAATAGATTCAAGGGATGAGATCTGATAGAAAGAGTGCCTGAAGAACTATGGACAGAGACTCGTGACACTGTAAAGGAGGTGACCAAAATGATCCCAAAGAAAAAGAAATGGAAAGCAAAGTGGAGGCCTTACAAATAACTGAAAAAAGAAAAGCGAAAGGCAAGGGAGAAAGGGAAAGATATACCCAACTGAAAGCAGAATTCTAGAGAACAGCGAGAAGAGATAAGGAGGTCTTCTTAAATGAACAGTGCAAAGAAGTAGAGGAAAACAATAGAAAAGGAAACCAGTGATCTCTTCTAGAAAATTGGAGATATCAAGGGAACATTTCATGCAAGGATGGGCACAATAAAGGGCAGAAACGGTATGGATCTAACAAAAGCAAAAGAGCTTAAGAAGAGGTGGTAAGAACACACAGAAGAAATTTACAAAAAAGATCTTAATGACCCAGATAATCATGAAGGTGTGGTCACTTACCTAGAGCCAGACATCCTGGAGTCTGAAGTCAAGTGGGCCTTAGGAAGCATCACTACAAACAAGGCTAGTGGACGTGGTGGAATTCCAGCTGAGCTATGTAAACTTCTAAAATAGAATGCTGTGAAAGTGCTGCATTCGATGTGCAAGCAAATTTGGAAAACTCAGCAATGAGTGGCCACAGGACTGGAAAAGGTCAGTTTGCATTCTAATCTCAAAGCAAGACAGTGCCAAAGAACGTTCTAACTACCGAACAATTGTTAGAACAATTGCTCATTTCACATACTAGTAAGGTTATGCTCAAAATCCTTCAAGCTGGGCTTCAGTATTATGTGACCTGAGAACTTCCAAATGTACAAGCTGGGTTTAGAAAGGGCAGAGGAACCAGAGATCAAATGGCCAACATCTGCTGGATCATAGAGAACTCAGGGGAACTCCAGAAAAACATTTACTTCTGCTTCATCGACTACATTAAAGCCTTTAATGGTGTGGATCACAACAAACTGTGGAAAATTCTTAAAGAGATGGGAATACTAGACCACCTCACCTGTCTCCTGAGAAATGTGTATGCAGGTCAAGAAGCAACAGTTAAAACTGGACATGGGACACAGACTGGTTCAAAATTGGGAAAGGAGTATGACAAGGCTGTATATTGTTGTCCTGCTTATTTAACTTATGTGCAGAGTACATCGTGTGAAATGCTAGGCTGGATGAATCACAAAATGGAATTAAGATTGCCAGGAGAAATATCAACAACCTCAGATATCTAGATGATACCACTCTAGTGGCAGAAAGTGAAGAGGAACTCAAGAGACTCTTGTAGAGGGTGAAAGAGGGAGTGAAAAAGATGTCTTAAAAGTCATCATTCAAAGAACTAAGATCATGGCACCTTGTTTCATCACTTCATGGCAAACAGAAGGGGAAAAGATGGAACTAGTGAGAGATTTTATTTTCTTGGGCTCTAAAATCACTGCAGGTGGTGACTACAGGCGTGAAATTAAAAGACACTTGCTCCTTGGAAGGAAAGCTATGACAAACCTAGATATCCTATTAAAAAGCAGAGACATTACTTGGCCAACAAAGGTCCGTCTAGTCAAAGCTATGATTTTTTTCAGTAGTGATGTACGTATGTGAGAGCCGGACAATAAAGAAGGCTGAGCACTGAAGAATTTAATGCTTAGGAACTGTGGTGCTGCAGAAGACTCGTGAGAGTCCCTTGGACAGCAAGGAAATCAAACCAGTCAATCCTAAATGAAATCAACCCTGAATATTCCCTGGAGGGACTGATGCTGAAGCTGAAGCTCCAATCCTTTGGCCACCTGATTCGAAGAGCTGACTCATTGGAAAAGACCTTGATGTTGGGAAAGATTGACGGCAATAGGAGAAGCGAGCGACAGAGGATGAGATGGTTGGATGGCACCACCGACTCAACGGACGTGAATTTGAACAAACTCGGAGATAGTGAAGGACTATCGGGTGTGTCGCAGCTCATGGGGTCAGAGAGAGTTGGACGCAACTTAAGGACTGAGCAGCAACAATGTTGAAAGATGCAGAGTCCTGTGAACATAGTAAAAATCACTGAAGTGAATACTTTTGATAGGTAAGTGGTATGTGAACTATATCTTAATAAAGCTATTATTAAAACAATAACTTTACTGGATTCCCTGGTAACTCGGATGGTAAAGAATCTTCCTGCAATGCAGGAGACCTGGGTTTGATCCCTAGGTTGGAAAGATCCCCTCAAGTAGGAAATGGCAAGCCACTCCAGTATTCTTGCCTGAGAAATCCCATGGACAGAGGAGCCTGGATGGCAACTGTCCATAGGATCTCAAAGAGTTGGGGGACTAACAATTTCATTATTAAAGTAACATATAACTAATGTGTGCTTTATTCTGGTAATGAGTATTTTAGGTTTGGTGAGGAAAGAAGAATATCCTATTATTGAAATGCTGAATAAAGCATTCTCTATTTATTAGAAGCTCTGAACAACTAAGCCTACAGGACATTTTCTGTCTGTCCAGGCTCTGGAAAACTGCCATTTGGGTTTTTGCATAGGGTTCAGAAACGAGAGCTAGAATCCTCGAAGACAGTATTACAGAAATTATCAGTTACACTGACTGTTAATTATGTTGACTCTTAATTAAAGGTGAAAGCTCAGAAATGCTTTTGTCTAGGCTAGCACTGACCAACAGAGCTTCCTGGGATGATGAAAATGTTCTGTGTCTGCAGTATCCAACAAGGTAGCCACTATCCTCGTGTGGTTTCTGAGCACTGGAAATATGCCTTGTGCAACTGACCATAATTAAAATTAAACTCTAAATGAATTTTATTCCATTTCAGATCATTTAAATAGCCATTAAATAGCATGTAAGCCAGTCACTGTTACGTTGGACTGAGTAGGACCAGAAAGCATACTGGAACATTGTTCATTGAGCCCTAAAGATAACTGCAAAATTTTTTGTTATCTTAAAAAGCTGACAATGCTTGGTGACAGTTTAAAAATTCAGGGCAAAACACATCTACTGTGCACTTAGAATGGTCTAAGCTAGCTAATCGACTAGTCACAGGAAAGTGACTCAAAGTTATGCATTCTATTCATACATAACTATTATCTGTGAATCTTCTTTCTTTTTTTTTCCCCCCATTTCCTGTTAGCTGGAAAACTGTTCACCTGAAAATATGATCATCTTCAATAACAACTTGAAAACAACATAAAAATATCAAAAGACAAGTTATGTTCTGCTTTAATGAATCAATGTTAAAAAAAATTTTTAGAAGAGGGAGGTGGATGGAATGAGACTGAATCATATAAACTTAGTATTTCAACTGGCAGGTCACAGTGGAAGACGGGTGTGGGAGATGGGCATCGGGCCTGTGTGCGAGCGAAATGCCAATGAACCAAACAATGGAAAGAAAGCAAATGTGATGGCTGAGGGCCATTTAGGAGACACTCCAAGAACCATGAATTCAGCGTGGCATGAAACCTCAGGACAAACCAACAGTCAGTATGTCATACCGTCCATGTCGGAAAGAGACAATTAGAAATGGACAATATGTATCACATCTGTGCACAACGAAACCACAAAACTAGAAACAGGAGCATTTTAGGGACTAAAACGCCAGACTGTGTGTGTTCTGGGCTCAGTCACTCAGTCGTGTCTGACTCCGAGCGACCCCATGGACTGTAACCCACCAGGCTCCTCTGTCCAAGAGGCTCTCCAGGCAAGAATACTGGAGTGGGTTGCCATTTCCTACCCTAGGGGATCTTCCCAACCCAGGGATTGAACCCACGTCTCTTGAGTCTCCTGCATCACAGGCGGATACTTTACTGGGCCACCTAGGAAGCCTGTATACCCTGTATTTAATTGATTCAAATCTACTAATATGTCTTTGGAAGAATAAACTAAGTAATATCTAAAAAATTCTTGATTGAATAAACTATACAGAGGACTTCCTAAGCAGTCCAGTGGTTAAGACTCTTCCCTTCTAATGCATGGGTGAAGGTTCAATTCCTGGTAGGGGAACTAAGTTCCCACAGGCCATGTCGTGTGGCCAAAAATACCCCCCAAGACAAAAAATGAACAAACAAAAACTGGACAGAAAATTTATAAATAAGCATGACTTTGAGGAGTAAACACCTAGTTCATTTTATATAATGTTGGCTAACAGCTGGGCGTACACTAAATTAACTGCTTGTGATTATATTAAATTAAAAAAATTTTGATTTCATGCAACCCCATATTCCACAGCATTGAAGCACTAAAAATTGGAAAAGAATATTAACTACTTTAACTGGATTACATGGCAATCCAAACCAATCTTTAAGTCATAATCCGACTGAAAAAAATCCAGGGATGTTTACCAAGTAGGTGGCTTCCCAAAGAAGGGTATTTTTTAGCACAAAGGCTTCAGATCCTTCCTCTGAAATAAGGTTTGGTTATCAGTGCCTGAGAAGTGAGGCTAAATATGGTATTGAGGTTCTAAAACCTACATATGCCTAAATACTTCAAGTAGTTTAAGCTGAACTGTTAAGTTTCCATCTCTTTACATACTTTTATCAGGGCATTTAGTGAGTCATTTTACTTGATTTCTTTGCATATCTCTATGCCCACTTGAAGAAAGGGGCCTCTGTCTTTGCATCCCCGAAATCTCTCACAGTCATTATCAGTCCTTTACAAATAGAACCGGAAAGTTCAGTTATAGAAATAAATTGTTGTTGTCGTCGTTCAGCCACTAAATCAGCCTGACTCTTGAGACCCCATGGACTGTAGCCTGCCAAGCTCCTCTGTCCATGGGATGTCCCAGGCAAGAATACTGGAGTGGGCTGCCATTTCTTCTTCAAGGGATCTTCCTGACCCAGGGATCAAACTCACGTCTCCTGCATTGGCAGGTGGGTTCTTTATCACTAAGGTACCAGGAAAGCCTGTAGAAATAAATAACAACCTAATTTCCTTTTAATTGCATTCTCCAGAACAGGGACAAAGAAGTCACAAACTTGGCAGGCAGAATTGTGCCAGGCATGGGCTGTAGAGTCAAAGAATGCAGACTCTGCCACTCAGTATGTGCATGACCAGGAGCAAGCCTGAGCCTCAGCATTCCACACCTGGAAAATGGGTATAACAATAAAATCCATCTCAAAGGATGTTGTAAACGCACAAGAAGATGCACATGAAGCCTGTAGCGTGGTCACTGGGACAAGTTAAAGGTTCAGCGTTAGCTATTAGAGTCCTACTGTCTTAACATTTTAAAACCTGGTTAACACTTGTTCCCTTTTTATTATATTCTTACTAAAATTATAGCCTCATCTGCTTCATAAATTAGACCCTTTCTGATAATGCCCTTATAGAAAAAAACCTATGCTAAATGTTTTCAAAATCAACATATGGAATTGTCATGCCCATATGCAGTTTTTACGGGCACACAGTATTCAAAAGGCACTATTTCACATCTACCTTCATGGCTAGGGAAAATAATCCAGATTTTTTTATAAAGTGTATTATGGGATGGCTCCAAAACAACTGTGAATCAGAAGCATTTGTGACATTCTAACTCGCCTAACTGCTATAAAGAAGACCGTCCATTCAAATATCCATTCATACTTTTGCAAACATTTACTGAGTCCAAACTGTGTTCAGGCACTGTTTTTGGTGCTAGTGATACCCAGACGGACAAAGACGCCTGCCCTCATGGAGGCTATAGTTCAACATGAAGCAAAGTAAAGCATCTATCCAGCTTTTCCCTTTAACAATAACCCTTATGTCAAATAACATAATAGTTCATTCAAGCATATCAGACTTGACACCGCTAGTAAAGTTTCTCAGATTTTTTTTTTCTCTCTGACTTTTATATTTCTCTCACTCTGCCTTCTGAAATGGAGCAGAACCCTATGGTCCTTCTACTCCCCACCCCCCAACCATGTCCTCTGCCTGCCTTTCGTCTTTGGAAAACCTTAGGGAAAGAATAAACTGAATCAGAGAAGTAAGAAATATAGAAACAAAGGAAAACAGTCAGAGGAGACTAAATAATAACAATATGGGGTCATTAAGTATAGTCAAGGACCTTTAGTCCTTTCTCAAGGGCTATAGATAACATTCTGAGCCATATCCTGTGAGCTGTCTTATAGATTCCCAAACACCAGGTGGAAGTGTTAACTACATGATGACCAGACTGTACCCAGGACATGAGTTGTCACAATTCTGAGAACTGGCCACAAAGAAATGGGAACAAATGGACCTTGGAACTGAAGATTAACAGTACCTGAAACAATCAACATGACACTGGTCAGACCACAGATGACCAATCTGAAGATGACTGTCAGAGCTGACTGCGCTGTTTCTGCATGTAGTTCTCGCCTTCTGTCTATAAAAGCTCTTGCCCCCTGGTTGCTGTGTGTGTGTGTGTGTGTGTGTGTGCTGGTGGCGGGGGGGGAGTCGGCCTTTGGACAGATGTCCATGCCCCTCCCCAAGTTGGCGGCATCTGAAATAAAGCAAACTTTCCTGTTCACCAGCCTGGCCTGTTTACTGCCTTTTGAGCAGTGAGCAGCTGAACCCTACCTCGTCCCTTCAGTAACAATCCCACAACAAAAATTGATGCAACATTCCTCTCAGACATGAAGCGGACACTTACAGATATCACTAAAGCTAAGTACAAAATGCAGTGATGCGGCAGGTTATTTTTACATCTAAGCAAAGTGATAATAATTAGCTTCATTCCCACATCTTACTAATAAGAAATAGGAATATGATTTTATATATTTTATAAATGTATATAATATATAAATACACACTGTATGTATAATACAATACATATATGTATATATATATATTTTGCCACTTCAGACAAACACACCCTCCACAGATACTTGTCAGCAGTTTTACTCTTTCTTATAGGAAGTTGAGTACCATGAAGCCTCAGAATAAAGACTTTTCCCTCAGTAACGGATTTTGTTTGGATATGACTTTCTCTCTTTTAGTTAAATGAAAACACCACTGACTTTGTGAAGCAAGAAGGGGAATTTTAAAGTTAATGAAAGTGACATTTATGAGACAAGCATGAACTAAAGTGGTGGGATGAGGAACGCAGAGATTCATCGGATGACTTGCAGCTGAAATGGAAGGTGGCCTGAAAGCACTGAGATTCTGCACATGTGTCCTGTTGACAGGGGTCCTTTTTACCTGGCTGCCATGAGGTCCAGAAGGTGCTGCCACCGGTCACTGATCTTGCTAAGTTTGTACTCAATCTCCGACGCCTTGCTTTCATGGCTGGCTCGAGCCAGACGTTCTCCCATTTGCTGGAGCTGTATTTTGTTCTCTTGGGCAACTGCAATTTCCTCTTGATAATCCTGTGTAATAAATAGCCATCACAGAGGTCAGAAAGCATATTCTTGATGCACTCAGCCTAGCTCTACTAGAAACAGGGTAATTACAGTTTTCTACGACTTGGAAATAGTTTGGGCATAGGGAACACAATGTGAATATGAGTCCTAGTACACAGGAATTAATGGTACCTGCTATTTTCAGTATTTAGGCAAAGTCCAGATTGAATTTTCCTTTTTTTGCTAATTACTTTACACTATTGCATTGGTTTTGCCATACATTGACATGAATCTGCCCCGGGTTTTCATATAGATGTTCTTAAAGGGAATGGGGAGAGGGCTTACTTTTTACTTAAAATAGGCATTAAAAAAAAACCAATGTAAGTATATACATAGAAACAAAAGACAAAACTTAAAGAATTTCAATGCCAGGAAGTTATACCTTATTGCTGTAACCACTGACCACATGTTATATTTAGAATCAATCCTCTTACAAATAACTGCCAAGAGGCTTATAAGATGTGTCTGCAGGCATGCATATCTAAATATATATATGTGTGTGAGTGTGTGTGTACTCAGCCACTAAAAAGAATGCATTTGAATCAGTTCTAATGGGGTGGATGAAACTGGAGCCTATTATACAGAGTGAAGTAAGCCAGAAAGAAAAACACCAATACAGTATACTAACGCATATATATGGAATTTAGAAAGATGGAAATGATAACCCTGTATACGAGACAGCAAAAGAGACACAGGTGTTTAGAACAGTCTTTGGGACTCTGTGGGAGAGGGTGAGGGTGGGATGATATGGGAGAATGGCATTGAAACATGTATATTATCATATGTGAAACGAATCAGCAGTCCAGATTCGACGCATGATACAGGATGCTTGGCGCTGCTGCACGGGGATGACCCAGAGGGAGGATAAGGGAAGGAGGGAGGTGGGAGGGGGGTTCAGGAAGGGGAATTCATGTACACCCGGGGCGGATTCATGTCAATGTATGGCAAAACCAACCAATATAATATTGCAAAATAATTAGTCTCCAATAAAAAATTAAAATAAATAAATAAATAAATATATATGTGTGTGTGAGTGTGTGTGTGAATGTGAATTGTTACTTGTGCAGAATGTTTTAAAAGATTACTTTCATTTTAAGGAGCTATCCTCTATACAGTGTAAAATACTGATTTTACAACACATAAACCATTGACATAAGTCTCAAGAATAATGACCATTAGTCTTAGAAGATCAGTGGGCCTCAAATCTCCCTCATTTACCCAGTTTCTATAAGAGCTCCTCCTAAAGACTGTTTTAGGCAAGCAGGACAGGCTCTCAGGTCTACAATAAGGTCACTGAAATAGACCACTGAACAGTATGATTTAACGGATGATAAAGACCATCTCCTCTTGACCCCTATCTGTCCCCCTCTCGCTTCCCCCAGCCTCTGGACCAATGGTCCTCTTACTTGCTTGCCAAAATTTAGAATCAACTTTTTCATTTTTGGCTTAAGCTTCTGTTAGGCAGGCAGCAAATATTTTCTCAGCAAAATAATATACATATAATACCTGTATTATATGTATTATATATATTATAAGGTATTATAAGGATATGGGTATTTTAACCTTCTATTGCTCTAAAATTACCTTGGGAACAGAGCGATCTTTTCAAGTCAGGACCCCAAAGAATGGGAGGAGCCAGTGAAATTTCCTTCTACTCAGGGTTGAATGCTGTCCTCAGGCTCCGTACCCCACCCACTCCCCTTCCTATGTTACTTCAGCCCCGTGGGAGTCAAAGACCAATGAAATGAATGCTTATTAATAGTTACAATATGTCTTTACAAATTTGAGATCATTTTACTGGGAAACGCTTAACATCAATGGAATTACTTCAACCCTAGAACAGTATTTATAGTAAAATAATCTGCCTAGGTTGTCTTTTAAAGCAAAATACTGAGTGTTAATGCCAGTAGGTACCCATATCATAGCTACAGTCTGTTTATTAATTTCTTTATCCTAAGTTGAAAAAATTACCAAGACTATTATTTTTCTTTACAAAAGAGACACCACATGGTGTAAGCTCATGAAGATTTTTTTAGAATCCATAACTTATTATATATGTATATAAAATGGTATAGTTGATACTTTAAATGTTACTAAACAGGAAAAGACTCTGATGCTGGGATGGATTGGGGGCAGGAGGAGAAGGGGACGACAGAGAATGAGATGGCTGGATGGCATCACTGACTTGATGGACATGAGTTTGAGTGAACTTCGGGAGTTGGTGATGGACAGGGAGGCCTGGCGTGCTGTGATTCATGGGGTCACAAAGAGTCAGACATGACTGAGTGACTGAACTGAACTGAACTGAAACAGTGTAACAAAATTATCTGTGTGTCGAGGTACAGTTTTTCTAAATTTTAAATTATGATTGCATTTTGCTCAAGAGTCAGTTTTTTCCATACCCCTAAAACATGGATCTTAAATTTCATGATAAAATCATTTGGAGTATAAACATGCTTGGTCAAAATCTATTCTATACCAAATTTCACTATAAAACCTATTATGTTAATCATGTCTAATAGAACATTCTCTGACCCCATGACCAAGCAAAGGGCAGGACTGTTCCCGATGCTTAAATGAAACATGCATGGTCTCCGTCCACATTTTAAAGCTTTACAGTGTTAAATACAGGGCTGCTGCTGCTGCATCGAGTCAGTCGTGCCCGACTCTGCGCGACCCCATAGACGGCAGCCCACCAGGCTCCCCCGTCCCTGGGATTCTCCAGGCAAGAACACTGGAGTGGGCTTCCATTTCCTTCTTCAATGCATGAAAGTGAAAAGTGAAAGTGAAGACGCTCAGTCGTGTCCGACTCTTAGCCACCCCATGGACTGCAGCCCACCAGGCTCCTCCGCCCATAGGATTTTCCAGGCAAGAGTCCTGGAGTGGGTGCCATTGCCTTCTCCAATTAAATACATTGGGTTAATCGCAAAGTTCATTTGGATTTTTCCATAAGATGTTCTATTGGGTTACTCGGACCCAATAGAAATGCTGATGCTTAGAACTTGCACTTTTAAGTGTAAACCTACAAAGCTATTAACGTCACACATTGGCTTCAGAGTTTTTGTTTTTCTGCGTATGTGCCTGTGCACACCCATAGAGAAAAGAAAAACACAATTCCCAAAGCCAGCATATAATATAAATAACTTCACAGACAAAGATAATTTCTCCTAATCCTTATTTATATCTCTTTTCAGAATGAGTGAAGCTATTGTTTATTTAGTCAATAAATAATGGCTGAGTACTTCTGAGAAGTCAGGAGCTACAGCAGTGAACAAAACTGACAAAGTTCCTGTTCCCATAAAGTTTACAGTCCAGTGGGGCTTCCAGTGTAGACAGAAAACAAACAAGTAAATCAGGAACATGCACTGTATTTCAGATGGCAATATGTGCTTAAGAGAAATATAAAATTTAAATGATTAATTGTTCAAATGCACTGTGGAAATACCACTGGAACCATCAAAAACATTTAAAAATGCTATTAAATCTGACCAATCCTATATAGACATGAAAAACATTCTGGATCCATTTGAACATAGAAAAATACTTTCATCATCATATGTAACTTGAAATTAATATGAAGCTAAAATTCCCAGAAAAGTCCTCATTCCTGTAACTGTCTATAAATCATGTTTTATAGAGAAAAATGTCAGTTTAATGGATCCTAGGAATTTTTTCTTTTAGTTCCTCTCTAGTGATTTTTACCTCTTTAAAAACAAACAATAAATCAATTATACTCTGATTAAAAACAAAGAAGACTAATACACATAAATAATTCCTACTGAACAGGCAGATAAAATCCAAAAACTGAACGTTATCTATCAGCAGACAATCTATTTCATCACAAATTGAAAATATTCTATATGATTTATATGTCAAGGAAGCCTTTCCAGGCACATTAATTTTATATCATAAAGATGAAGTGTTTGTAACACAGTGCTCCTTTGTCAGGAAGGTAACTAGGAGTAAGGCCATCTTCCGTACCAGTGCCTAAACACTACGAAGAGTAAAACACAGGGAGCCACCATCTGTTACCTTCCTGAGCTTCTCAATCATTTCTTCAATGAGAATGTCTCCATTCTGAGAAACCTTGCTTTCCATCTGAGTCAGCCATTCGCAGAGCTCCTTGTTCTTTTCACTGAAGACGGCCCACTCATTCAACCTCTCACTTACTTGCTGTCGCCTTAAGGAGAGCTGAAAAGTTCAAAATGGGAGAAAATGTAACAGGATAATCAGAGTGGAACTCACAGCCTGAGGGAAGAAGCAAACGAAGTCTGCTGGGTGGACTAAGACAAGCAGTGGTTGGGCATCTCTTTAGGCCACTGTCCCCGGAGGCTCAGTCCCAGGACACTGCTCTAGCCTAGTGAGTTTCACAACCTGGATTTGCTATTAAGTATGAGTGGGAGACACTGAATCCTCTACTTCCTCCCAAGAGCCACATGCACGTTCTCTTATAAAAGGTTCTGAACAATCCAGCTTCTCACTATAGTTGGTTCTGTAGCTATGATACGGGATCACTGAATGTATTTTAACTAAAAAAAATATAAACAAGAAACAAGAAAAGGATAAGAAAAGGGAGAAGAGAATGGGCAGGAAAAAAAGAAAAGACAAAAGAAGGAAGGAAAAGGGAAAAGCAAGAAAAATAGGGAAGAAAGGAAGGGAGGCAGAATTAGTTGAGCTTCAGGTGTCTGGAGAGGGTGGACCAAGGGACACAGTGGGAGAGGCTCAGTTCCTGATCAGCTCTATCCTGATCACTTTGAGCAAATTCTTTTATATCCCTGTTTATTTTCTTTTTCTATTTATGTACGCGTGTTTCTTTTCTTTTCATATAACAGCCTTACTGAGATGTAATTTCCACACCATACAATTTGTCTGTTTATAAAGTGTACAACTCAGTGGTTTTTCTGTATATTAACAGAGTTTTACAACTACCAGAACAATCAATGTTGTAAGATTTTCATCAAAACAACACCTGGCCCCTGCCCCACCCCATACCCATCAGAACTCACTCCC
This sequence comes from Moschus berezovskii, assembly GCF_049115385.1. NCBI lineage: Eukaryota > Metazoa > Chordata > Mammalia > Artiodactyla > Moschidae > Moschus > Moschus berezovskii. Next base: position 96,269,186 of record NC_142469.1, read on the forward strand.
TTGCCCACCCCAGTACCTTCCTCCCAACCTTAATCTACTTTCTAGCAAATCTGGAAAACTCAGCAGTGGCCACAGGACTGGAAAAGGTCAGTTTTCATTCCAATCCCAAAGAAAGGCAATGCAAAAGAATGCTCAAACTACCGCACAATTGCACTCATCTCACGTTAGTAAAGTCATGCTTAAAATTCTCCAAGCCAGCCTTCAGCAATACGTGAACCGTGAACTTCCAGATGTTCAAGCTGGTTTTAGAAAAGGCAGAGGCACCAGAGATCAAATTGCCAACATCCGCTGGATCATCGAAAAAGCAAGAGAGTTCCAGAAAAACATCTATTTCTGCTTTATTGACTATGCCAAAGCCTTTGACTGTGTGGATCACAATAAACTGTGGAAAATTCTGAAAGAGATGGGCATTCCAGACCACCTGATCTGCCTCTTGAGAAACCTGTATGCAGGTCAGGAAGCCAGTTAGAATTGGACATGGAACAACAGACTGGTTCCAAATAGGAAAAGAAATATGTCAAGGCTGTATATTGTCACTCTGCTTATTTAACTTATATGCAGAGTACATCATGAGAAACGCTGGGCTGGAGGAAGCACAAGTTGGAATCAAGATTGCCAGGAGAAATATCCGAAACCTCAGATATGCAGATGACACCACCCTTATGGCAGAAAGTGAAGAGGAACTAAAAAGCCTCTTGATGAAAGTGAAAGAGGAGAGTGAGAAAGTTGGCTTGAAGCTCAACATTCAGAAAACTAAGATCATGGCATTGGTCCCATCATTTCATGGGAAATAGATGGTGAAACAGTGGAAACAGTGGCCGACTTTATTTTTCTGGGCTCCAAAATCACTGCAGATGGTGATTGCAGCCATGAAATTAAAAGATGCTTACTCCTTGGAAGGAAAGTTATGACCAACCTAGACAGCATATTCAAAAGCAGAGACATTACTTTGCCAACAAAGGTCCGTCTAGTCAAGGTTATGGTTTTTCCAATGTTCATGTATGGATGTGAGAGTTGGACTATAAAGAAAGCTAAGCACCGAAGAATTGATGCTTTTGAACTGTGATGTTGGAGAAGACTCTTGAGAGTCCCTTGGACTGCAAGGAGATCCAACCAGTCCATCCTAAAGGAGATCAGTCCTATGTGTTCATTGGAAGGACTGATGTTGAAGCTGAAACTCCAGTACTTTGGCCACCTGATGCGAAAGCTGACTCATTTGAAAAGACCCTGATGCTGGGAATGATTGAGGGCAAGAGGAGAAGGGGACGATAGAGAATGAGATGGTTGGATGGCATCACCAACTCGATGGACATGGGTTTGGGAGGACTCCAGGAGTTGGTAATGGATAGGGATACCTGGCATGCTGCGGTTCATGGGATCACAAAGAGTCAGACATGACTGAGATACTTAACTGAACTGAATCTCTATGCATTTATCCATTCTGGACATTTCACATAATCAGAATCAATTGATATGTGATCTTCATGACTGGCTCCTTTCACTTCGCATAATGTTTTTAAGGTTCTTCCCTACTGGAGCAGACATCAGTACTTCATTCCTTTTAATTACTGAATATATTTTTTTCAAGTGAGTAGAGCACACTGGCAAGCCACTCCAGTACTCTTGCCTAGAAAATCCCATGGATGGAGAAGCCTGGTAGGCTGCAGTCCGTGGGGTCGCTAGGGGTCGGACACGACTGAGCGACTTTACTTTCACTTTTCACTTTCACACATTGGAGAAGGAAATGGCAACCCACTCCAGTGTTCTTGCCTGGAGAATCCCAGGGATGGGGGAGCCTGGTGGGCTTCTGTCTATGGGGTCACACAGAGTCGGACACGACTGAAGTGACTTAGCAGCAGCAGCAGCAGTGAATATAAAGTGATATTTCACTGTGGTTTTGATTTGCATTTCCCTGAAGGCTAATGATATTGAGAATCTTTTCATATTCTTGGCCATTTGTATGACTTTTTTGGAGAACTTTCTGGTCAAATTCCATGCCCATTTCTTAATTTTTTTTTATTACTGACTTTTCTTTGTTCTTTATACATTGTAGATACAATGGATTTGTTTTCTTATTTCTAGGTCTAGAATGATCCTTTTGAGAATTCTAAACTTTTCTGATTTCATAATACTCTTTTCTTTGCAGTATTGGTTGAGATAATATGGAATGCTTCTAGTTGAGTTAAACTGCATGTTAGTAAAATACAATGTTATTTGAGTGGCAAGAAGATGATCCACTTTTGCAGACATTCTGCATAGTCAAGTGATAATGCTAGACTTCTGCCATTCATCTCATTGCATTAAACACTTACCTCTCAATTTTCCTTTCTACACTAACATTTTATTATGAAAAACATCAGACACACAGAAAAGTTGAAGGAATCTTGTGGTAAACAGCTATGACATACTCCTTAGACTAAAACTATTAACATTTTGCTACATTTTGCTTTAATACATATATTCCTTTTTTCCATAGATCTATTCTACTTTTCAATGATTTTTGAATGGATTTTCTTTTTCAAATGAATGTGAAAATATTTTTAAGGTGTTATACACTTCCTAGTTAGCAATTCTGTCTAGGGTTGGCTCTGTTATTAGGTAAATAATATTCAAGGTCCCTTCAGTTCAGTTCAGTTCAGTTCAGTCGCTCAGTCGTGTCCGACTCTCCGCGACCCCATGAATCACAGCACGCCAGGCCTCCCTGTCCATCACCAACTCCCGGAGTTCACTCAAACTCATGTCCACAGAGTCGGTGATTACAACCCCAAATCTCTGTGATTCTGCATCTTAGAAAAGAATGGGAGCCAATCACATGAAAAAGAATAAAATACCTAGAAATGGCTTAAAGCTCAACATTCAGAAAACTAAGATCATGGCATTTGGTCCCATCATTTCATGGGAAATAGATGGGGAAACAGTGGAAACAGTGGCTGACTTTATTTTTCTGGGCTCCAAAATCACTGCAGATGGTGATTGCAGCCATGAAATTAAAAGATGCTTACTCCTTGGAAGTAAAGTTATGACCAACCTAGACAGCATATTCGAAGGCAGAGACATTACTTTGCCAACAAAGGTCCATCTGGTCAAGGCTATGGTTTTTACAGTAGTCATGTATGGATGTGAGAGTTGGACTATAAAGAAAGCTGAGCGCTGAAGAATTGAAGCTTTTGAACTGTGGTGTTGGAGAAGACTCTTGAGAGTCCCTTGGACTACAAGGAGATCCAACCAGTCCATCCTAAAGGAGATCAGTCCTGGGTGTTCATTGGTAGGACTGATGTTGAAGCTGAAACTCCAATACTTTGGCCACCTGATGCAGAGAGCTGACTCATTTGGAAAAGACCCTGATACTGGGAATGATTGAGGGCAGGAGGAGAAGGGGACAACAGAGGATGAGATGGTTGGATGGCATCACCGACACGATGGACGTGGATTTGGGTGGACTCCGGGAGTTGGGATGGACAGGGAGGCCTGGCGTGCTGCAGTTCAAGGGGTCACAAAGAGTCGGACACGACTGAGTCACTGAACTGAACTGAAACCTTCATAAGGAAGCAAAAGATCTGTACTCTTAAAATTGTAAGATGCTGATGAAGGAAATTGAAAATTACACAAAGAGATGGGAAAGAATACTGTGTTCTTGGGTTGGAAGAATCAACATTGTTAAAATGACCACACTATCCAATGCACTCGACAGAGTCTATGTATTCCCTATTAAATCACCAATGGCAGTTTTTACACAACTGGAACAAAACATTTCATAATTTGTATGGCAATACAGAAGACTGAACAGTCAAGGAAATCTTGACAAAGCAAAACAAAGCTGGAAGAATCAGACTCTCTGACTTCAGACTATACTACAAAGCTACAATAATGAAAACAGTATGGTACTGGCACAGAAACAGGGACATGGTTCAGTGAAAGCCCAGGAATAAACCCATGCACCTATGGTCAATTAATCTACAACAAAGGAGGCAAGAATATACAACGGAGAAAAGACAGTCCCTTCAATAAATGTTGATGGGAAAATTGGGCAGCTACATGGAATGAAATTAGAACATTCTCTAATACCGTCTACAAAAATCAACTCAAAATGGATTAAAGACCTAAATGTAAAACTGAATACTATAAAAACACCTGGAGGAAAACACAGATGGAACACTTACTGACATAAATTCCAGCAATATCTTTTTCAATCCATCTCATAGAGTAATTGGAAGTAAAACAAAAATAAACAAATGGGACCTAACTAAATTTAAGAGCTTTTGCACAGCAAAGGAAACCATAAACAAAATGAAAAGGCAATCTACAGAATAGGAGAAAATATTTGCAAACAATGTAACTGACAAGGGATTAATTTCCAAAATATACAACCAGATCACACAGCTCAATTAAAAAGAAAGAAAGAAACTCAATCAACAAATGAGTAGAAGATCTAAATAGACATTTCTCTAAAGAAGACACACAGATGGCTGACAGGCATATGAAAAATGTTCAATATCACTAATTGTTAGAGAAAGGCAAATAAAAACTGCAATGAGGTATCAATTTACACTTGTCAGAATGTCTATCATCAAAAAGTCTACAAATAATAAATGCTAGAGAAAGTATGGGAAAGGATCCTTCCTACACTGTTGGTGGGAATTTAAATAGGTGTAGCCACTATGGAGAACAGTATGGAGGTTCTTTCAAAACTAAAAGAAAACTAAAACTAAAAATAGGGTTGCTGTATGATCCTGCAACTTCACTCCTGGGCACAGATGTAATTCGAAAAGATAAATGTACCCCTATGTCTAAAGCAGAACTATTTAGAATAGCCAAGACATGGAAGCAATCTAAGTGTTCATCAACAGATGAATTATTCTTAGCCATAAAAGATAATAAAATAATTACTTTGAAGTAACATGAATGGCTTCAGAGATTATCATATTAAGTGAAGTAAGTCACAGAAAGGAAAATATTATATGATACCACTTACATGTGGAATCTAAAAACAAATTATATAAATGATCTTATTTACAGAACAAAAGTAGATTAACAGACGTAGAAAACAAATACAGTTATCAAAAGAAACAGTGACTGAGGGAAGGGAATGATCATATATACATTCAGTTCAGTTCAGTTCAGTCGCTCAGTCGTGTCGGACTCTTTGCGACCCCATGAATCACAGCATGCCAGGCCTCCCTGTCCATCACCAACTCCCAGAGTTCACCCAAACTCATGTCCATCGAGTCGGTGATGCCATCCAGCCATCTCATTCTCTGTCGTCCCCTTCTCCTCCCACCCGCAACCTTTCCCAGCATCAGAGTCTTTTCCATTACTATACATAAAATAGATAACTGACAATGCCCTACTGTATAGCACACAGAAATATATTCTATCTTATAATAACTGATAGTGGAAAATAATCTGAAAAATTATATATATATATATATCCACTGCTGCTAAGTCACTTCAGTCGTGTCCGACTCTGTGTGACCCCATAGACGGAAGCCCACCAGGCTCCCCTGTCCCTGGGACTCTCCAGGCAAGAACACCGGAGTGGGCTGCCATTTCCTTCTCCATATATATATCCACACACACACATATATTCTGAATCACTGTTCTAAAAACCTGAAACTAACACCGCATTGTAAATTAACTATATTTCCATTTAAAAAACAGTTGGAAAAAAAATACTGAAGAAGTTTTCTCAAAAAAATAAAAAAACAGTTGGGAATTAGACTATAAGCCCAGGATATTCTTGCCAGGTTCAGCTTACTGAACTGCCTAGAGAGCAAACCCTAAAACCTGCCATAATTTTTGAAATGTTACCATTAGAAATTCACTCTTTTGAGTTGATATGATATTTTAAACTAAAAATTTCTCTGGGTAGAGGTGACACTTATGAATCCATCAAGTATTCCCCATTGGTATAATTCAGTTTACCATTAATTTTTCTTCAAGGCAGAACAATAGTACATTTACTTGTTGTGGGTATTGATGGGAATGGAAAAAAGAAAACGCAGATTAAAAATTTTAGAGACAAATTTCACCTATATTAAGTTCTTCCAAGACCGTCCTGAAGAGCACGACTCCTCCAGCACCATTTTCCTCTCAATCTCTGACAGCAGAGTGCATTTCCATCTCGAGAATGCTAAGATTTTCAACTTTTTGGTATATATAACTTTCTTTTTCATTCACAGAGTATCCGAATCGTGCTAACATTACAATTTTTGCTTTGACTGCTATCCAAGCTGAAGCTATAATTTCATAGTTGAAATTGCCCAAAGCAACTATTTTCCACACAAACTTAGAAATCCCTGCCCTTTAGACTACAGACAATGTGTAGTTCTGCTATGTGCAGTGTCTCTCTAAGTCTTTCCTCAAATCCTGGCCATGAGCAAGAATAAATTCTAGAGCTTTTAGCACAACACTGCTGGGAAGACGACCACACAACAGAAAATAGTATCTACTCCTTTGAGAAGTAGGAATTACCCTCTTTTCAGAGACAGGGAGAAAGAAGGTTAGACACATTTGAGGGCCTTGTTGACCAGAGAAGCTTGAGTTTTTGATACATGTTACAATATAATGTTATGATCAAATACCCAGAGGCAGATGACTTTCAAACACAATCTCTATCACTTACTACTGATTATGACCAGGGCAAGATTACTCATCTTTCTTAAGCTTTATTTTCACTGTTTGTAAATTAATCTTTCATTTGTCCCAAATTTCATGAAACAAATGTCTATGGTTTGCAGTAAACATGTGTCTGCTATGTGAAATGTCTTATGCACTGGAACGCTGTAGGCTCATAATAGAATAGATTCTTCAAACAAGAAAATAATTCAAGAAAGTGACCAGTACATCCTAAAGAGCTAACAAAAGTTAAATGGTCAGTCACTTCAGTTGTGTCGATTCTTTGCAATACCACGGATCATAGACCACCAGGCTCCTCTGTCCATGAGATTTTCCAAGCAAGAATACTGGAGTGGGTTGCCATGCCCTCCTTTGGGGGATCTTCCCAATCCAGGGATCGAACCCAAGTCTTCTGTGTCTCCTGCATTGCAGGTGGATACTTTACCACTTGAGCCACCAGGGAAGCCCAACAAAAGTTGTCTACTTAACTACTATTACTACTAGTACAACTATATACGAAATTTGCATTTTTAACACTTTTTTCTCTTTGATACTCACATATTCATGAAACAGCTTGAATACACATTTCTTGTCTTTTTCAAACACCATGCAAGTGTTATTTTCATGTTACTTGCTTACGCAGAGTAGCAATTGAAAGAAGGAACAGGTAGGCCATAAACACTGGTTACAAACTGGTGCCAAAAGCTTTTCAAAAGGTTTAAATTAATAATGGGGACAGCATTTTCCTTTTGGTTTGTTCTTTGAGTTCAGCGGAAGCCCTCAACTTATTTATCAGTTTAGCACATATTTATGTTTTCTCAAGGGTTTAAACACATTGCACTGCCAACAGCTGACAAACACCAGCTAAAACCTCCAGAACGTGAGGCAGCTGAACAGGAAACACATCCTCTTCTGCTTCAAATATTTTTACCATGACAATCTGAAAGAACACCGAGCAATTATAATGATGATATATTTCTATCTCAGCTGGAATTACACACAGCTCTACAAACCAAAGCAGGAATGAAAGCAAATAGAAGCCATGACTATCCACAGGCACAGCAGTCCTTGCGGGGGTTCTCCTTGAAGGCAGGACGCTTTTCTGTTACCTCAACTCTGCAGTGGTCACACACAGGGCAGCCCTCTCCTCCTCGTCTGGAGCCCCAGTCAGTTCATACTTCTTACAAGTTGCCTTCGTTGGAACACGAACACACTACTCGGTCTTTAACAAGGGGATTATGCCTTGCTTCACTAAAGTTTTTAACTTTTTAAAATGAGACATAGGCACAAGCTCGTTTCCTTTTGTGGTTTCATGCTTGACAGAAGTTCTCCGGAAACACTAACTTGAGAAGTAGTAACTGGTCTATCCTTTTCCTTCCGGTTAAACCCTGGCAATTTGGTACGAATACACATGACTAAACTCTTGCTGATTGAACTGTTTGTGTGCTGTGCTCAGCCACTCGGTTGAGTTCGACTCTTGCAACCCCATAGACTCTATGCTGCCAGGCTCCTCAGTCCATGGGATTCTCTAGGCAAGAATTCTGGAGTGCGTAGCCATTTCCTTCTCCAGATCTTCCCAATAAAAGAATCAAACTTGGGTCTCCTGCATTGCAGGCAGACTTTTTACCGACCGAGCTACAAGGGAATCTTTAGACTGAAGCAATGTGAGATGGGTATGCTTCAGCTTCAGGCCTTAAGATACTCAATATAGAATGTTTCTAGAAACACTGTTTCTGCTTCCTTTTTTTTTTTTTACTTGTCTTAGTCTATTCACAGGTGCAAGGTATTAATCTCTAATATGATCAACAGGAGCTTTCAAAATGTATTTCTAAACAGACTGTTGTCTAGGTATATGTAAGTCTGCTGAGAAATTTTACAACATGACTTTTTTTTCCTTTCGTAGCTTTAGTGAGATATAGATGACATATAACATTGTGTAAATTTAAGATGTACAATGTGATGATTTGATACTCATATATACTGTGAAATCCCTGGTGGCTCAGAGGTTAAAGCGTCTGCCTCCAATGCGGGAGACCCGGGTTCGATCCCTGGGTCGGGAAGATCCCCTGGAGAAGGAAATGGTAACCCACTCCAGTATTCTTGCCTGGAGAATCCCATGGACGGAGAAGCCTGGTAGGCTACAGTCCACGGGGTCGCAAAGTCGGACACGACTGAGTGACTGAACGGAACGGAACAGAATCAATCCCTCTAGCACTTCACATAATTACCATTATTTGATGTGTGGTGAGAAAGTTTAAGATATACTCTGTTAGCAACTTTAAAGTATACAATCTGGTATGTTCACTATAGTCCCCATGCTGGACATCAAATCCCTGAAACTTGTTCAGCTTGTAACTGGAAGTGAGCATCCTCCATACACGATGGTCTTCTTACATAGTATTAGTCTTCCTAAGCCAAAAAGTAGTACATACTCATAGTCTTCTCACCCTCCAAAATATTCAGAAACCTTGTCATTATTTTACATTTAGAGGAACGTAAGAAATAAAATAAATGTCCTAAAGTCCTATCTTAATAATCAACAGTATAAATGAACCCTCAGCTATTCTAAGTACTGGAGATGCAAAGAAAAGGTTTGTCCTCAAGAGCTTCAGAGTCTTCAAATCAAGTCGCAAACATTAAAAAAAAAGGAGGAGAAGAAGGGAGGAACAAAGGAACCGTGTGTTGTCACATGATGGCACAGACCAAAAGGCAGTCGGGAGTTCAGAGGAACAGGACAATACAGAGGTCTGAGAATCTCAAACAGTGGCATCACAGGAGTGCGGGAACTCAAGAGAAGAGGACAGATTAGAAAATCAAAAAAGGAGGAATGAATAGCCTAGGCAGGAAGTTTAGGCAAGAAGAATGGCCTGAGCAAGATCTTGGGGTAGAGGATTTCATGGTAGGTTTGGGAAGGTGACAGGAGCCAGTATTAAAGTGTTATCTCTCTGAAAGCTTCACAGACCTCAATTAGCTACAGAAATGGATCTAGTCTAATTCATTTCACATGATTACTAAAAAGTACTGAGTCAGCAAGCAGTGCTAGACTTGTCTCAGTTTAAAAAGAAACGGATGAACAAAGCTCACAAGGGTAACTTAACATTGCGGTGACCATTCTCGGATGACTATATCCACCAAATATCTTTTATTTATATATGCTATGATAAAATCTTTACATTAAAAAGTATATACTAGTTTACTAGATGGTATAGATTCTGGATTGAAGACTCAGAAAAGAATAAAGTGTGATGAATATTAACATGCTCCATGTAAGTTTCTGAGAACGTACAACCCTGGGAAAAGTAGCTAAATGAATTTTGAATGCAAATCATTAACGTGCTTAATGAAAATCATCTCTTACAATTCTTTCTTTTAAAAGCACACACACACACACACATGCACATTTGCCAAACGTACTCCAAAATTTCTCTCCAGTTCATCCTTCCAACAGCTACGTTTCTCCAGCCAGGTTCTCTCTCTGCTCTATTCCTGTACCTTTTTCAAGCTCCAACCTTGTCTAACGCATCCACTTTTCCCCCCTACACCAAGCTGTCTTTTCCACTCTGATCTCAGCACTCAATTCAAGCTTTATCCAGTTCTATAAGCACTTCCTTTGTTCTCTGCAATCCACACTGTCCTTAGTTTGCTTACATTTTTGTATATTGTTTTACTTATACCTGGTTTTCCTCTTCACTGTATAAGTTCTTTTTAACGGATTTTAGTCTCAGCTCAATGGTAAACTACACAGTAGGGACATCTACTATAGCTTGTGAAATTCACAATAATTAATGTGACTGATTCATTTAACAATTATGCATCATAACCTATTTTGTGCCAGGCAAGGCAATGAAGGTGCAGTAAGGAACCCTACAGACATGGTTCCTGCTTCCTGAAACGTATGATCTCAAGGCCTTAAGTCAGAGCCATTCTTCACTTATGGGTCCTATTATTCCTACTTGCCTTGAGTGTCCACTCCTTGTCACACCAGCAATCTTTCTCTCTCATTTCCAAATCAAAACCCAATCTGGGATCTCTTTTAAGGTATTGTGCACACAGAATGTGGGCTTCCCAGGGGCACTAGTGGGAAAGAACCCGCTTGCCAATGCAGGAGATGTAGAACAGGCAGGTTCGATCCTTGGGTCAGGAAGATCCCCTGGAGGAGGGCACAGCAGCCCACTCCAGTGTTCTTGCCTGGAGAACTCCATGGACAGAGGAGCCTGGTGAGCTACAGTCAATAGGGTTGCAAAGAGTTGGACACAACTGAAGTGAGTTACCCTGCATGCACTTTGAATGCACTTACTAAATGAGTCAAGTACGGCTAAAAATGTCATATACCCATGAACTGTGAGGAAACAACTATCATAAGTCAAGAGCAATAAGAAATATTAAATGTACAAAACTGAGCTTCCCCAGTGGCTCAGCAGTAAAGAACCTTCTTGTATGCAGGAGATATGGGTTTGATCTCTGGGTCAGGAATATTGCCTGGAGAAGGGAATGGAAACCCACTCCAGTATTCTTGCCAGGAAAATCCTATGGACAGAGGAACCTGGTGGGCCATGATCCATGGGGTTGCAAAGAGTTGGACACGACTGAAGTGACTGAGCATGCATACACATACAAACCACTCATAGCATCAGCTGAAACTGCAAATAAAACCATGCTTTTTTACCTGTTTTAAGTATGAAAGGGACTACCAACATCTACCTAGCAAAACAACATCTGTGTACCACATAACTGTACTTTCTTTTAAAAATATTTTGACAGCCAGCAAAAGAAAGAGCTAGAGAATCCAGTTTGGATACATTTAAAATAGTGTTAAGATAAAATGTCTAAATTTGAAGCATTGTCATAAGCCCAGAGTTTTCCTCTACCCAAATGGGATGGGTCCAAACGTGGACACAGCCACAGACATTTCAAATCATCTTCTAGTTCTCATCCTTTCTGAGCAGATGCCGAGTGTCTAGAGTTTGTCTCACCTGGTGGCACAGTTCTTCCCACTGCCTCTGCAGAAGTTCCACTCGTTCGTTAAGGATGGAGATGTCATCTGCACTGATGTAAGCACAGAGAGCCCTCTTCAGCAGTGTCAGCTGTGCCAAGTCATCTGTCCAGCTCCCAACTGCATTTTCCAACTCCTAGATTTTTTTTTTTTTAAAGAAAAGCACAAAACTTGAATATCCGTGGGCATCTATCATCACCAATTTCTCAAGTGTATTTGAAATCCTCTCTTGATGTCTCTGGGCTTCCAGGTGGCACCTGGGAATACAGCAAACGTGAGGCTTGGGTTTGACCCCTGGGTCAGAAAGATCCCCTGGAGGAGGGCATGTCAACCCTGTACTCTTGCCTGGGGAATCCCACGGACAGAGAAGTCTGGCAGGCTACATCCACAGAGTCGCAAAGAGTTAGACACAATGAAAGTGACTTATCAGTGGCACTTGATGTCATTACCTTTCCATTCCATTCTATTTGAACACCCCAAACTGGTATCTGTTGGGTTGGTCAAAAAGTTCATTCAGGTTTCTCCATCAGATGTTATGAAAAAACCTGAATCAACTTTTTGGCCAACTCAACACTTTATTTGCTTCCTACATAATCTGATAATTTGCCAGGTTCTTTTGATATAGTACCAGGTTGCTTGCAGAATCTTTCTTAATTGGAAATGGAGATCTATTTTCCACTTCACTGACCACTTCTGATTGTCTTTCCTAGTTCAAGTTTCATAACTGTATTGATCTTACTTACTTCTAAATCAGCCTCATAAAATCCTTTACCTTTGTTTCAAGTGACTGATCATGTTTGTGAAATACTTTTTAAAAATCTAAACTACTAGATTTAACTCTCATCTTCAAACACCATCAATTGCTACAGACTTATTGATACACTGTAGCTAAAAAGATGTATTGCTGGTATTACTTGATTTAAAATAATGGACTGAATATGTTTACTGCAGAAGAGAGATCATTCAGTTACTTGTAAAATATGTATTTTGTCCTTTCAGGGAATAATTTCAGGAGAAAAAAATCCACGTACCAATATTTGAATGTTTTTTCAACAGTTTTTGCAATGCTTTGAACAGATGACTAGTTTTGCAATTTGTCTAGCTCTTGCTTTTTGCCAGCTGTTGATGTTTTTAGATTCCAGCTAATTTTGTTCACGAATAGAATAGTTCACATGGCTTTTACCTTCTCTTTTGTCTCATCAAACAGGAGACAAGTTTCCAAAGGCAAAGGCAATTAACAGTAGTCTGAGGCTAACTTCTCAGGCAATTTAAGCAAACTAGGTTTTAGCCAGAATTTTCTAGGTAATTGCTTTGTTTTGCTGCTAAGGTGGTTTGGGGGAAAGAGTAGCAGAAAGCTGGACTGAAATGCATCCTTCTAATCTCCAAACTTAATAGCAGGGCGTGTTTGTAACTGTTGTGTATTTTGGGACACAAGGTCCCATGGTAACAGTGTTTGGCTGAAAGACCAAACCATCCGGGAGTATTAAATATGCAGCATTTCTGTTTATATCTGTAGTCATATTAAACTGCCATATCAATGTAAAGATTTTCTTCTTTTTATACCAATTTTTAACTCCACCCCAAACTCAAATATCAGATTTCGTGTATGGGTTTAAAAAAGAAACACCACCACCAGGGACCAACTATTACAGACTCATGGATTCCAGTTTAGATGTTTGTGTGATAAAAATACAGCCTTTGGATTCAGGAAACTCTGATAATTACCAACCTTGAAAAGTTATTAAACTTCTAGCTGCTTCATTTTCCACATCTGTAGAAGGGAAATAACAGACTGTCCTCAGGAGCTTGCGTTCATGCCAACTGAGATAACACTAGGCAGTCATGGGCACACAGGGGCCCACTAAATGCCCATTCCTGCCTGTTGAAAGTTTTCTCTAATCATATTTGTCATAGATGATAGTCTTTACAGTCAAAGACTTAAATATTTTTTAATCTTTGCATAGCACTGACTTTACATCTCTGATAATATTTCACTCCCTTATTACCCATGCTGTAAAGTATACTACCTTTGTTTTTCCTAAATCTGCCTCTTTTCAGTTTCAAAGATCATCCTCACATTTTAATACCGAAGAAAAAGTCTTATATCTACTCTTTTAATGATTTCTGGACTTCTTTAAAAATTAATCTTCCTTGGGACTTCCCTGGTGGTCCAGGGGCTAAGACTTGGAGCTCCCAATGCAGTGGACCTGGGTTTGCTCCCTGGTCAGGGAACTAGATTCTACATGCCTCAATCAGAGATCCCATGTGCTGCAAGTAAGATCTGGTGCAGCCAAATAAATAAATAACTCTTTTTTTAAAAAAATTAATCTTTCTTAAAGGCTTCTGACTTCTTAGACAAAGTGAAACAGAGAACTTCTGATCAAAATCTAAATCATTTATGTCTGTGTGAAGTTTTAAACAAAGTCACTCCAGTGCAGTAATTTACAAATGACTTGGAGAACAAGAGACATGTTTCACTGGAGGGAAAAAGCATCTTTAAAGATAACTTTGTTTGGATCTGCATATTGCTCAGCACGGAACTGCTGTCTTGGCACTTGACTTGGCTACACAGGAGTGAATGGAACAAATCCTACAGACACTAAATCATGTCAGTCGCAGTGAGTGCCCTGTGCAGGGAGCAGTCTGTATTAGCTACTGATTGGCTTCCAAGTGCCGTCTGAGGTGTCGATCACGATCTTTAAAGTGATAGAGCCCTGAAGATACAAAGGGCTGTGTGTCTCAACGCAGTAAGTGAAATCAGCTTCTTACAGTTCCTGTTTTTCTTACAGAAAAGAGCCCAGAGGGCAGGCTGTGCTTCTCCAAGGACCATGGTCTACAGAATTTCCATGTTGCCGAGCCTCACTCCTCTACATGTGAGCTAGACTCTTCTGCTGAATGACTGTCCAGTGTGGATGGTTTAGAATGATTGTCTTTATTGCTCTCAAACTAGGTTTTAAATGTCTTTTAATGTCGTATTTTACATTTTCATTGACTCACTCATGGTATGCCATAAACTAGTCTATAATTTCATCAACTGTAGTAAATCAATAAGCAAGTTTCACCAGAGTTGCCTGCCCTAATGCAAGATACCAGAAACTTGCACCTACATGTAGACAATTAAAGGAGCTCAACTGAATTATGCTTTCAAAGGTATCACACTAGAAGCACAAGAAAGTGGAAGTGTCAGTCACTCAGTTGTGTCTAACTCTTTGTGACCCCTTGGAGCATAGCCTGCCAGGCTCTGTCCATGGAATTCTCAATGCAAGAATACTAGAGTGGGTAGCCATTTGCTTCTCTGGGGGATCTTTCCAGCCCAGGGATTGAACCCTGGTTTCCTGCATTGCAGGCAGATGATTTAACATCTGAGCCACCAGGGAAGCCCAGAAGCACAGGTAGCTGACAGTTAAAAGCTTAGTCCAGTGGTTTACCTTGCAGCACATCTGCTCCGCGTGGAGCTCTTCGTGATGATCTGGGAGAGGCTGGGAAAGCCTCTTTTTGAAAGTTCGCAGTTTCTCCAGAGAATCAGCTATTCCGTTCTCACATTTTTCCCAGTCCTAGAATGGGCAGAGAAAGAAATTTTAAGGTATAGGAAGTTAGCAAACAAGAAAAACTCTCTTCTCAACTCCCAGAGAATGGATTAAAGTTACACTGATGAGCACTGCGAAGGCGTCCACATCCACAGCCATGGGAATCAGTAGCAGAAGAGCTGAGTTCTAAACTTTTCTCATCTGCGTGACTTCAAGCAGGTGAGGCGCTGTTTCTCAGTGTTTCCTTACGAAAACCAAAATAACACAAACTCTCAAAAACTGTGGGAGAATGCGAGGAAACGATAGGTGTCAGGATGTCAAGGACAATGCCCGGAATATTATGATTTTTCAAGAATGTTTTCTGCATCCAGATCTGTCTGCAGAGGTAAGAGTACAAACACACTACGTAGCCTCTCTCCTCAGCCCGCCCAGAACTGCACTCGCTATTATCTCAACACATGATAAGGGATAGAAAAGAAGATAAGGAATCTCTTACAGGGCGAACATACACATTAGGTAAGAGAAGTGACAAGAAATGTAAAGGGAATTTAAACCTGGCTCTGATTCAATTCAATACATAAACAGTATGAACTAAAGCAAAACAAGCAGAGGAAGAGTGAGAATTCAAAACTCTTAAATGCACATCTTATATGTCAGCACGGATCAGTACTCTGAAGGAGAACTTAACAGGTAAAGAGGTAGAGTATTGGGACTTCCCTGGTGGTCTAGAGGATAAGACTCTATGCTCCCAATGCAAGGGGCCCAGGTTTGATTCCTGGTCAGGAACTAGATCCCGCATGCCACAGCTAAAGATCCGCATGCTGAAACAAAGACTGAAGATCTAGCAACTAAGACGCAGAACAACCAAATAAATTAATTAAAAAAAAAAAAAAGAGGTAAGAGCATGGCGGTAAGGAATGTGGTAGATCTCTAGGTGCTGACAAGAGAAAGCATACATGCTGTGGTTGTGTTTCAGAACATTACACGCCAAAGGTAACAAAGGTTACCTCTAGGAAATGTACTGCTGCTGCTGCTGCTAAGTCTCATCAGTCATGTCCAATTCTGTGCGACCCCATGGATGGCAGCCCACCAGGCTCCCCTGTCCCTGGGATTCTCCAGGCAAGAACACTGGAGTGGGTTGCCATTTTCTTCTCCAATGCATGAAAGTGGCAGTGAAAGTGAAGTCGCTCAGTCGTGTCCGACTCTTCGCGACCCCATGGACCGTAGCCTACCTAGGATTTGGATTTGGGTGGTGGTGTCGTGTAGGCGAAATTTCATTTTTTTACTGTCTATAATTCAGTTCTTACCTGAATTTTTTTCAGACACATGACTTCTTGGGTAATTAAAAACAGAGAGTAAAAGGAAAAAAAAAAAGAGAGCAACCATGATGGAAACCTGATTCTTTACAGCACCCTATCTACAAATAGGGCCTCTGTGCCAACTAAATTCAACTCATCAAACCTCCTTCAGTTTGTCTGATACCCCACACTCCTGGCCTCCCCTCCCCCTCCCACAACTTAAATTACTGAGCTCCAGAGACAACTTGAGTTGTTCTTAGTCGTCAGCCTGGTGCCAAATCCTGCTGTATTTCTCTTCACATTATCCTCTGGACTATCTTTCATCACCAGTCTTTTCCTGTCTGAGTTCTGTCTATCTTTTCTCCTGATGCTTTATTTTCACCATAGCAACACACAGTTGCTATTTCAACTGTCTTCTTTGAGACATAATGGCCACCTTACCTCCTTGCTCATTATGTCTTTTGGTTTCTAAATGAATTGACAGTTTGGCCCAAACTTTTCATTTTTTTAAAAAAAATTCCTTCAGGGAACTTCCTAGAGTATATAACCACATTTCTCCTTCCCATTCACCAGAAAGAACAAAAACAAAACCCAAAAGTCCCAGCTGTCTGTTTTGGACAGAATTGTTCCAATTCCCCTTTATTAAAATATCTTGGTGTTCCCAGGCTATGCTTAGTTCATCAACGCTAAGCACAGTTAGGGCAGATAACAGACTCTCTTTCTGCTTAAGCTGAACAACATTCTCAGTTAAATCATCTCACACACTGAAATCTCTCAACATGTGGGCAAGAAATGTTCACTGATCTAAAAAGAGAAAAGGTCAGCTTTTATTCTTCATAATGGAATTAACAGGTAATAGTGAAGGTGGTAAACATACAGGGCATAGAATTATGATGAGTGTATTTTTGGTATATTTACTCAGCATTCAATTAAAAGCGAAAATAGGTAAGCATCATAGCTATGGTGAAAAGATACAGTAAAAAAAGACTATATAAACAGTAAAAGAGACTATATAAACATTAGAATTTAGCTCCATAAATTCTTTCTTAGGCAAATAGGATCTAATGCGTGATCAAAAAAAAAAACCAAAAAACTTTAACAAGAGAATAAGGATTCCCCTTTCCAAGGATGGGTTAGATTCTAAAGCTATAACCAAGAGTTTTACTAAATGAATTATAAGGAAATAACTAAATGTTATGGTCTGCAAACATTTATCAAAGCAGATATTTTATATGCCAATGAACAAGACAGACAAGGAAAGCAAATGAAATGACTCAGCCATCTCATCTTAGTAAGTCTTAGAAACGTGTCCAAAAGTCAATCACAAATAAAGAAAAAAATATATGATTAACATGCTCTCTACAGAATGATTTACAATGTTTTTAATTCTTTCCTGAAAGCCAAAAAAGAAGAAAAACGAATTAGGCATATTGTATTACTGATGAATTGTGCTGTGTGCAAATAATGATTCTCTAACATATGTTGGGTGGCATTTTTGATTCATTGCTTCCACACAGAAGGTAATATATTATTCAATAAAATTCAGTAGGAAAAAAAATGAGTGTGCAAACATTAAGTATTCAGAGAAAAAAAAGCAAAATGTGTTTTATTAACTTTATTATTATTACCTTTGATCCAAAAATGGACAGGCTGAACTTAATAAGTGATCTCATTAAAGTGTTGGTGATTATCAATGTATATAGAACTTTGGTATTTAGTCATGTTCAGTTTCATAATGTTAACAATATCAACAATAATTACTATCATTTGTTGAGTACTCAGTATGTACCAAGTATTTTGATACATAATTCATTTTCATTATTTCATTAAATCTTCACAATGTCTTATGAAAGAGATGTGATCATACCCACTCTACAGATTAGGAAACTGAGGCTTTGATAGTTTGAATTCACCAGGTTACCTCGTTTCTTATGGTTTTAACTTGGGTTTATCTGAGTTTAGAGCCCCATACCTTCACTCAACTGCCGATTTAATTGTGTCTTATGCAAAGAATTGGAAAGTGAGGGAGAAAAGCACATTGTGGGAGGTCTGATAAATCTACATTTCCCTAAACTTTCTGTATGATCAGCATGCTGTCTGCATCCAACTGCAGGCTTCATCTACCTCCTGGAGATTTTATCTTACAACAACTTGCTTGGATAAGCTAAGATCAAATCAAGAATGTCTTCTTGGATAGTATTTCCCCTGCTATAAAAGAAGAGATATCAATCTCGAAAACCACTTAAGAGTCTTAGATTAGGGAGTGGAATCTGCTCTTTGCATTCTTGTCTGGATTTATAAAGTCATCTCATGGCTTCTGGCTTAGCACTGACCATGAATCAAGAGTTCATCACTTGGACGGTCTTGCTAGATTTAAAACTACTCTGTTGGGGGATTTTCCTGAAAGACAAACTGCTGAAGATTGGGAAACTTTTCCCATTGAGGCAAGACAGGACAAAGTCTTAAACGAGACACAGGGGATCAAAATACTGCAAGGTCTGATGTAATGATCCGCATTATTTGATTCGCAGGATAACAGCATTGAGGAAGCAGCACAACTATTATGAGGCCCGTAGGAGGGAAGAGCTGAACTTACCTGCAGCAAGCCTGCCAGTCTTTCCTTCTGCTCCTCCAGAAACACACTTGCTGACTTCCATTTCTCTTGGATCTCAGCGAGTTCGGCCTGCAGGGCGGCCTCAGCCCCGCTGTCAGCTGAAAGCAGAAGCTGCTTGCCAGCCTCCACGGTGAGGATGTAGCTGCCTTGCTGCCGCAGGAACACTTTTTCTTTGAACTGAAAGAAACCAGAGACTTTTGACTTTCTCATTCTTCTCTTCACCATATCCCCATTATAAGTGTTTTAAAATAATCCTAAATTTCTGCATCCATAACATGCCTTCTTTTTTCCCCCAAAGCTTTATTGACCCTATACTTTGGGCCCCAGTGAAGGAACATATAAATAAACGAGAATTCCACAGACAGGGCTTAGTTTCTGTTGCCAACTTTTAAACAGTCATGATGCAACAGGAAGATTTCTCTATGAGGTTGATGCAAAGAGACACAGAGGGACGGCTGACCCACTTGGAGGGCACAGAGAGGCTTCTTCAAGAGGCAAAAGCTTCATGAGTCTTGAAAGACACAGGGGTATAACCAGATGAAGAAGGATCTGGTGTGATGAGGCCAGGAGTCAAGGAGAGAACACCTTCCGCATAGAGAAATGAGGATGGGCAAACTCACTCGACAGGATAAATTATGAGGAGTTCGGGACACTGGACTCAGTTGTCAGTGGTTGGAATGTATGATGCCTATAAGTGAGTGCTGTAAGATAAGGCAAGACCAGACCTTGAAGAGGAGATTGATTTTTATAGCAAAACTGACTGAGATTCATGGAAGAGTATTCAGCCATCAGGGAGAAAATGGAGTGGAAGAAGGTCATACATTGGATACCCTAAGAAACATTAGGGTTTCTCTGGTGGTTCAGTGGTGAAGAAAGTGCCTGCCAATGCAGGAGATGCAGGTTCGATCCCTGGGTTGGGAAGATCCCCTGGAGAAGGAAACGGCAATCCACTCCAGTATTCTTGCCTAGAGAATTCTATGGACAGAGGAGCCTGGTGAACCACAGTACATGGAGTTGCAAGAGAGTGAGTCAGCATGATTTAGAGACTAAACAATAATAACAAAGATAGGTTAGGAAGTGCTTGCCTATCCAGGGAAGAAATCATGACCACCTAACCTAAGGCAGTGGCAGTGGGGATGAAGACTTGAGGGATATAAGATGCAAGAAGCGTGAGAAAAAAGGAGTAGAGCTCTAGAAGGACTCTAGGGTTGCTGACGGATATAGACCAGTGATGACATTTCCTTGGTTTGGACACATGGAATGGACTGATGGAGAATGGTTGGTACAGGGATCATAGATGCTATTGGAACCTACCAAGTGTATTATGTCTGCGATGCAGATAAAGCTAAAAGGGCGGCTGGATGCATGAGTTGGAGGCTCATGGAGGAGGTGAATGTGACCAAAGATCCAAAGTGACCCTTTCTCTGCTGGTAGGGAGTAGCGGAAGCCATGTGTACAGATGGGATTTCCCAGAGAAGCGAGGAGGAGACAGGAAGCAGAGAATGACCTTTAAGAAAGTGAAGCCCACGAAATATACTGGGAGGGACTGATGAGAGGACGAGGAGGTCTCTAAGAGGCTGGAGTCCCAAACTCCCAGGTGGTGAAAGTAAGGGGAATGGACAAACAGCCCACTGGGGCTGACCCTTTCACCTTTTCTGGAATATTTAAGGTTCATGTTTAAACAGCTCATGAGTAAAACATGTATTATCAATGCCGGTTTTCCTGTCCTTGCCATTGCATCTCCATCCATGCTGGGACTCACTGAGCTGCTGAGAGGGCTTTGGGGGTGAAGTGCAGGCAGTCTTTGAAGAAGCTGGGACTTTCACTGTTAAATATGGACTCTGTAATGGATCATTTTGTATATTTCTGCGGACATTTGACAACAATGCTTATCGTCATTCCAGTGTCACTCTAGAATCCTGAAGAACCGGGGTTAAGGTAAAGCATGCAGTGAACACAGAAGAGGTTTAAAAACAGCCTGCTTTGCACCTTACCTGCACTTGATCAAAGAGGGCCCTTGCTTGCTGCAGTGGTATCCGTACACTCCCCAGACCACTCACAGGCAGACAGGACACTTCCACCAGCCATTTACGGAGCTTTTCTGCCATCTCCCTGTAGCGCTGCCACTGGCGGATCTGGCTGTCGATGATGCCCCGTCTCTGCTGGGCCCGGCGGATCACCCCCTGCCACTGATTACTGAGAAGGGTCAATTTCAGGTTGAACTCATCCCTGGTGAAGAAATAATTACATAAGGAAAACCATTGTTATCCTGATGAAAGTGTTGTGAAAGTGTTAGCTGCTCAGTCGTGTTCAACTCTTTGCGACCACATGGACTGTAGCCCACCAGGCTCCTCTGTCCATGGAATTCTCCAGGCAAGAATACTGGAGTGTGTAGCCATTCCCTTCTCCAGGAAATCTTCCTGACTCAGGGATCAAACCCAGGTCTCTTGCACAGAAGGCAGATTCTTTACCATCTGAGCCACCAGGGAAGCCCTATCTAGGATAGAGGTTTTCATATATCATGCTATGATCTACTATCAGGTCTACTGAATGCAATTAAAAAAATTAATAAACAGTTAAACTACCAGTCCACCAGGACTTCCCTGGTGGCTCAGATGGTAAAGCGTCTGCCTACAATGTGAGAGACCTGGGTTCAGTCCCTGGGTTGGGAAGATCTCCTGGAGAAGGAAATGGCTACGCGTTCCAGTATTCTTGCCTGGAAAATCCCATGGATGGAGGTGCCTGGTAGGCTACAGTCCATGGGGCTGCAAAGAGTTGGACACGACTGAGCGACTTCACTTTCACTTTATCAGTTTGCAAACAGTCAGTGTGTCACTGTCCTCCACTCTGAGGGCATGAGAGGGGATAGAACATAAGGCAGCAGCTTCAATGGGAATGACCCTCTGGACATGCCCATCACAACTTATGCAGCACGTGACAGCATCTTACATATGTCACAGCAGGAGAAAGTGAGGAAACCAGTTTATTTACAACCTCTGTCTCCAGCTACAATTATAAACCACTTTGGATGAACAAAACTGGGTTATTTTAGCTGGAATCATAAACCACTTAAATAAAATTGCTTAAAAATACTTAAAAAACTGTACTCCATAAATTCTCACTATCCCCTCACAATAGGCAGCCCTGATCTTTAGCAAAATATTTCACATTCTAAAACATCCCTTCTACATTTTAAGCCCACCTTACCCATTCGTAGAAAAATGTAAACTTTCTAGTCATCATTTTTGAATAAAGGTTGTCCATATACTTAGAGACATTAAATTTTATTTAAGCTTTCTCAATATCAGGCTGACTAATCTCAGAACTTTTAATTGCTTCTTCCTACCTCTGTGTTTCCTAACTTTAAAAAATGTTGGTAGTTTTTTTTTTAATTATGTTTTCTTTAGCATCCAACTGTGGCTCTCGAACTGGTTTGTCCAGTATCAAATAGATTGGGTTTCTTTGTAGATTATAGTGCTAGTCACACATTTTAGTACTAAAGTGTAGCATTAGTTGCTCTTTCTCTATTTTACTCATTTTACTTTTCTTTCCCCTTACAGATGGGTTCTAATCTGAATTAGATTATTCTGGACTCCTATATTCTTGATATATTACCGAGGGCTACTATAAACTTGGGTTTCCCTGGTGGCTCAGACAGTAAGAACCTGCCAGCCAATGCAGTAGACTTAAGAGACATGGGTTCCATTTCTGGATAGGGATGATCCCCTGGAAAATGGAATGACTACTCACTCCAGTATTCTTGCCGGGAGAACTCCATGGACAGAGGAGCCTGGAGGGCTACAGTCCATGGGGTCACAAAGAATTGGACATGACTGAATGACTAACACACACACTAAAAACTTTGATTTTGTAACCAAATATGTTATTAAGTGCTTCTGTTTTTGAAAGAAAATTCTAATGTTTATAATCTACTTGCAAAAGAACTAAATATGATGAATTAAAAAAAGTAATAACAGTTAAACTATCAGTGTTTGCAAACAGTGAGTGTATCAGAATAGGTGGACGTATCTGTAAGATCAAATATGATGAATTAGGTTCATGACACTTCCTTAAAAGGCGCAAGCATCCGCCATCTCTGACAGCATCTAACTCTAGGACTTGAGGATGGTCTGTAAAAATGTAGAGTGCCACACATATTGCTTCCCTATCAGCTAGCATTCAGGATCTCTCTGGAGCCTCATCTTCTCTTTGCAGAACCAAGTTGTCCGGAACGATCTGACAGCATGAGGAGCTACTCAAAACATGACACTGGGCTCACTGCTGAACCTGAACTCTCAAAAACAAAATGTATAAACAAACCTTGAAAACACAGACTTTAAAACACAAACCTTTAAAGGTTTGTCAACATGCTCTCATCTGAAATTTTTTTTTTTTCTTCACTAGCAACGTTCAAAATTATTCTCAGGTCCAATCCTCGTATTTTCATATCCTTGGTGTTTTTCCCTGCTAACATTTAAAATTTAATAGATGTTGGCTTGCACATGAATTTTAAATTTTATTTTACTTAATGATGTGAGCTTTTATAATATTGTCACAGAGAAGGGAGGATAAAGCAAAAGATAAGTTTATTGCATTTGAATATGTCTTATTCTAAAGGCCTTAAATTCTCAGTTAAGTTCACATTTAAGTTTGGCTTCCTTAGAATAGAATAAATATGGCATCACATTTTGTTGTTCCAAGTTTAACCATGAAAATCTTTCATGTACTTCCAAAGAAATATCCACTTAAGACTAAAATTGGTTCCAAAACATGAAAAAAAAAAAAACCACTCTTAATCAAAATAATGACTTATTTTCTATTTTGGGAAGGGGGGAAACTAATTTAATTATAACCACAACTACTGGTCCTAATTATGGAAAAGACATACAAATGTGATAAAAGAAATGAGGTTTGTATTCCAAATATCACCATAGAAAATTGATTGGGTAGAGTAAACACTGTTCCTACGAAAGGTAATGTAGGACGAAGCTGCCAATTCACATGCCATAAACCTAAAAAGGGGCTAGATTCACCTCTGCATTTTTAATACAGAGATATTTTGCTAAGTAATAAAGAGAAAGCAGGGTTTCAGACTGAGTGTAATCTGACTTAAGGTAGCAAACCATTTCCAAATCATGGTAAGGGAAACCTGGCTTTTCCTGAGTAAAAACCAGGTACATGAGGGCTAGGCTTGACTCTGTTGCTACTTAGTTATTTGACCTTGGTCAAATGAGTTCATGTTTCTGGGCCTCAATTTTCCATTTGTAAGAGAGATGGTCTAGTGATCCCTGTGCTCCTCTGAGGAATAAAATTTCTGAAACTGTATGAGAATATTACCAGCATCTGTTGATACATCATTGACACAATTCATTCTGATCTATTTTAATTCCAGTCTCCTATAGAGAAGGCAATGGCACCCCACTCCGGTACTCTTGCCTGGGAAATCCCATGGACGAAGGAGCCTGGTAGGCTACAGTCCATGGGGTCGCTAAGAGTCGGACACGACTGAGCGACGTCACTTTCACTTTTCACTTTCATGCATTGGAGAAGGAAATGGCAACCCACTCCAGTGTTCTTGCCTGGAGGGTCCCGGGGACGGGGGAGCCTGGTGGGCTGCCGTCTGTGGGATCGCACAGAGTTGGACACGACTGGAGTGACTTGGCAGCAGCACAGACCACTGGCAAAGGTTGGCTAGGTGATTTCCAGTTACTCTATGTCCTTCATATAACACAACAGAGGTTCTTTAAAAGGATTCAATTCTCAGTCATTTCAGAGGTTCAGACAAGTCCTTCCTCCAACTACTGAGGGTCCTTTGTGGGACACTTGTTTTAGGCATATGTTCTCTAATCTGCTCAAAGAAAATGACTGATTTACTGGAACCTTTCTTTGTGATACAATATCAAAGATCCTACCTGTCATCAACTTGACCTTGTTCTAGAAGATGCTGTCCATCAAAAATGATTGAATGCAAAATCTGCTGACGGCTGAACATCTCTGCTTGAAACAACTATTATTAAAAAAAAAAAGAAAAACATAATTTAGAGTTTCTAATTTTAGTGACCAGTTCTTCAAAAACTTTCCAAAAATTCTGGTTTAAGCAAGACTATGAAAAACACTTCCAGATGAATCAGGATGTATTAATATAAAAAATCCTGCAATGTAAGAACATTTTGAAAACTATCTGTTAAGATAAACTTAGAGATACAGTTTAGTTTTTGTTTACTAAGTGACTAAAAGTATAATTATGTTTCCCTTCTTTCTTTCAAAAATCACCCAATAAAGTTAGCTAATACATAATTTGTATCCTGGTTTATTTTATATGCAGAATATGGTCCATTTTAAGACAGAATAGTTCTAAAACCTTTTAAAAAGTTGAAGAATGGAAAAAATCCACCATTTTTATAAACTCACTGTTTTTCAATTTAGCTTAGTTAATAAAATCGTTTCACCACTAAAAGACTTTCAAATTTTCACTGTTTTAACAGGTTTATTGAGACAGAATTCTATATCATATAATTCTCCTGATTAAAGTGTACAATAATTTTTCTTATATTTACAGTTATACAACTATCACCACAATCATTTTAGACTATTTTCACTATCCCCTCCCAAAGCTCCATACTCATTAGCCAGTTTCCAGCTTTTGGCTTTTCTCTGCCCTAGGAATCCTGGATCTCCATTTGTGTGTATTTCATAAACACATGGAGCAACTTAGTTACACTAGTAAACAGCAAAATAGAGACGAACAGCAAATTTATTAATTTGCTTTCTGTATCTAATTCTCTCTAGATGTTTCTTGAGAAAGAATTATAATGCAATTTGATCAGGAAGTACACTGGGAGATGTTTGGTAGCTTGATTTTCTAGTATAAAAATATGTATGTGCTTTTTAAAGAACTCAGAATTTTAATTTATTAAAGACTTTTGACCAAAGTGCAAGTTCTAAGCAACTAGCCTTGGAAATATTATTGTAGTCTGTAACTCAACTTGGAAATTATCTTACCACAATTCTGACATGTTACCTTGCAGGGTATTGAAGCCTGTCCCATGCTTATAACCAACCACGTTTTTGGGATTAAGATATCAAAACTTTAAGCTCAAAAAAGAAGACAAACACCTTGCATGACCTTGGGCAGTCTCCGTGCACAGTACAGGACTTCCTTCCACATGGCATTTTGCAGCATCTTCCAAAGGCCTGACACTATTTTCTCAGCCCAAACTGGACTGGCATATCTTACCTCATGTGCTCTCTGCTGCTCCAAAAGGTGCTGATAATTGCCTGAAATCTCTACTGCTAACTTCTGTTCCGTTTGAATTAGGAATTCCATCCATGTTTCACATTTTTCCAAGAAAGTCTGATGTTGTAGCAAAAATGACTGCAACTTACTGACAGAAGGAAAGAAAAAGAATGACGATGTTGCTGCTTTTTTCTTATACCTGTAGCACACAAAACTAGATTAAATATTCTCTGCCTCCAACTTTAATTTGACCTCTACAAATCTCTCCCATGAGATAGTAAAGTGTTTTTAAAAATAAAAAGAAAATTGAAGAAAAATGTTTTAATGATAAAATTATCTATCTTTTACATATTCTTATATAAAGGGCTTCCCTGGTGGCTCAAAGGTTAAAGCATATATAAAAGCTTTACTTTTTGATAAAAACAAAATTAAACATTCTTCAGTATATTCAACACGGGAAACCATATCACAGTTTGAGTTGCCCACTTTTAGTTCAAATTTTGTATCACTGGAAACACCTAGAATGTATAAATATACACAAATCATGAACTTATCTGTATGGATATTTCAGAGTGGCCAAAACATCTCTGGGTTACACTACCTGAATCTTTCCGTAGTCTGGGAGGAGATCAGAGACCAGTGCCGATTCAGATTCTGCATCCTTTTGATTTCTTTATCGTTCAGGGGCAGCCTGTATCCAAGCTCATTCAGACGGTCTAAATCTGGGACCATGCTGCTGAATTTCAGCATCTGTCCCTGGAAGCAAGATGGGTTAGGTTAGCACTGCAGTCAGAAAAGGCAGAGGACTTTCAGAGTGGACAGTGAACTTCTGATTTCAGGGAGAAGCGGGTCTTTGGTCTCCTCTGCGTTTCTAGGCACCCACTTGCCATCTCCAGAGTTGCAAAGAAAGCAAAACGGCATCTCCCCGTCAGCTTTCAGGCTGCCGCTGCTCCTGCTGCACAGCTACTCGCTGTCCTTTACTGAACGCTTCGTAGTTTGCGTGTGTTATTCACTTGCATCATTTACGCAGCAGTAATTCTTGCTTGAACTGATAAAGGATGAAAATTGTGCTGATGACTGAAAAAACTTATTTCCTACCCTTTATATGTCATTTATCCATGTTAATCTGTTCCATTATTATTTAATAATAACAATAATAGTTATAGCAGTAATAGCTAACGTTTATTGAGCCTTTATAAACCAAGCACTGTTGCAAAAGCTTTACAGATAATAACTCGTTTTATCCTCAAAACAATCCCATAAGGTAAGAACCACTACTATTCCTGATTTACAACAAGAAATATGAGGCACAGACTTTTAAAGGAAATTAAAAAGTCTCACGACCACCCAGCTCATGAGAGAGCCAGATAAGCAAGACTTGATGGGTTCTCCCTGGATACAACGCAAACTCACTTATGCTCTGAAATTACCATGTGTCATCTCAAGAGCTTCAGCTTTCGTTTCTAGACCCCAACCCCAAAGTTGGTGAGACTCAACTGAGAAAGCAGTTTATGCTTTCTGCTCTCTTTGGTCCCTCCACACACAGGACAAAGCTGCCTGTCCTGCCTTTTCCTGTGGGCATTCTTAACTCCATCGAGGAAACTGGCCACAGGAAGAAGAAAAGATCAGACCACCTTTGGCTGTGTGTGCTTCCACTTTATGTGCTCTGAAAAAAGGCTCATAACCCTGAGAGAGAATAAATCTTTCCAACTGTCAAAGCCAAAAGCAACCTGTTAGATGAAAGAATTTCCACGGGTACGTATCAGCAGCGAACAAAACTGACATGGTGCTCATGGAGTGTAAGACACTATTCCAGTAGTGGAGTGAGCAGCAGTCACTTAATCGCATGAGCATCATTAGAAGATACGATGAAACTCTGAACAGAAAGAACAGTGGGTCTGACAGTGTGTTGCTAGGGAGCCTGATCATGGACAGAAGGGGAGGCTTTCTGAGAGCACCACTGAACAAAAGGACCAGGAGCTGATTCCTTTTGGTGGGCATGGAGTTGGTGGGGATAAGGAATGAATTCCGGGAAGAAGGAAGCCAGGGCACATCTTGCCCAGAGACACTGGGAAACACCGCAGCTCCCAAGTGGCTGGAGAGTGACAGGGACAGTGGTGAAGATGAGATCCTTAGGAGGGTGGAAGCTGGGTGGTCTTGATACTTCACATCATCTTCATCCTGAGAGCAATAGGAACCCATAGAGGGTTTAAGCAGAGGGATAATATAATAAAAATGGGCATGTCTATTGTATTATTTTACTTACTTTAAAATAGTTCATAATTAAGTAAATCCCTGCAAAAGGAAAAGATCATTGTAGCATTATGGGTTGGAGGGAGAGAGATAGATTCAAGGAGGACCAAGGAGGTTGAAGCTTGGCCTTGGCCCCTGAGAGAGACTTGGCAACTTGAACTAGGGAGTGGATGAAGGTAGCGATGAAGCCGAAAGGTTTAAGAACATTGACAGAGGTCATGGACTAGGTGTAAGGAGGGACCACAGGGAGGAGGAAGAAGAGTGAGATGCAGAGCAGTGCTCCCGGGATCCCCTATCACAGACCATGACATCTGCTGTGCTCACAGACATCACTCTTCTCAAGAGAACAGGGAAGCAGAGTTGGCAAGAGTTCTCTTGGGAACAAACGGTAGGCCTATGTCAGGAGTTTTGAGTTACCCTTAAGATGCTGAGTATAGAAGATAGACCCGGGGGACTTCCCTGGCACACCAGTGATTAAGACTCTGAGACTTCACTGTAGGGGGCAGGGGCTCGATTCCCTGGTAGAGGAAGTAAAACTTTAAACAATTAAAATGCACATGCTTGGCCAAAATAAGAAAAGAAGAAGAAGCAGAAGCTAGATCTGGGACGAGGATTTGAACACACTTACCTTCAGCTCCTCCATCCTTTCCTGGATGGTCGAGAGGTCAGATGAGTGGCTAGGGTCCTGCCCTTGTAGTATTTCTTCAGCTTCTACTATCCAGGTCTCCAAAGTTTCTAAACTCTTGGTAAAGGTTTCATAGTCAAGAACGCCAGCCTTTGTTTCCACAAAAGAAAATTGGTATTTAGAAATCTAGTGAAAGGGCAAGTGGATGTTAAAATTATTTTTCATATTCTTGCGTCAAATTGCCATTCTCCAGATGTCATTTCTAAAAAGACGAGGTTGCCATGATTTACACTTTCTTCTTTGTATTAATGTAATTTTCCTAAAGCTTAGAATTACTTCTATGTACCATTAATTAACCAATTAAAGTGTTTTTTAATACATCATCAAGAGAGATATATTGATTCTTGCAAAAGCTTAGGTAAATATGAGTGTTAACATTAAAGTTACTTAACATTTATTAACCGAACACATTTTACCATGGGGCAAATCACTGATTTCAGGACAAAATTACACAGTAGAGAACAGGGCAAGACTCCCAGCTTTCCTTGACCCCACTGGAACTTTCAAATTTGTTTAGTTTTAAATTTTTTTATCTTGAAGGAAGCATTAGTTTGATGATGAAGGTTCTCCTTTTCCTATTTATGCCCAGGTTTTATAGGATGCCTAACTCATAACACCCGCTGAACATAAGCTCTGTACCTGTAACACAGTCTGCTGTTTGCAGAGAGCCTGTTCTAGGGCATGTAATTGTTGCCTCAAAGACAGCCAATCGGATTGAATGGCTGATGCTGCCGAAGCATCCACTTGTTGCTTGAGTTGCCCTCCCAGCTCATGAAGAACTACAAGAGAATCCTGAATCGGCCCCAGTCCTTTGAGGAGGTCCTACAGAAGACGAAAATATGTTCATCATGAAACAACAGGTTAAGTGTACTCATTACTGTATACAATTACAGACACTCATTCTTACTTGTCCAATTATTACACTAAATAACCTCCCCCTACAGGGGGAAAAAAAAAATCAAGAATTGAATTCCATTTTCAAAATCATGTGTATTAACATAAAAAAAGTGCTATTCTGATTACAAAGGCCACATCGGTTCCTTTTAAGACATGGAGGAAATGCAGAAAAACTTACATAAAGAAGAAAAAAAAAATTATCTACAAGTAGAGGCAATGGCAAGCCACTCCAGTACTCTTGCCTAGAAAATCCCATGGATGGAGGAGCCTGGTAGGCTGCAGTCCGTGGAGTCGCTAAGGGTCGGACACGACTTCACTTTCACTTTTCACTTTCACACATTGGAGAAGGAAACACCCACTCCAGTGTTCTTGCCTGGCGAATCCCAGGGACGGGGGATCCTGGTGGGCTTCCGTCTATGGGGTCACACAGAGTCGGACACAACTGAAGTGACTTAGCAGCAGCAGAGTCAATAACTAGAAATATTTTGGTAGTTGTTTTTATTTTTCCCCCTGCCTCTTCATGTAACTGATATAAAGTTGAAAACCCAGTGCTACATTTTACCTTCTAGGACTTAATATTAGACACACAAGGGAAGAGCTGTATGTGTGGTCACACCATAGTGGTTACAGTATCCGCCTCCCTGGCCGGTGGGCTCAAAAGCCTAGGTATGGCTCTGTGAGCAGCAGCAAGAGTGGACTCCACTCTTTTCCATGGCATCTCTTGCCTCCAGGTTTTGTGGGACCCTCGTATATACTCCAAATTATAAGCTGGTGGAAATTCCCTGTTTCAGTTCCATCTACCACTTAGGGATGACAACTGACTGGCTCTTCTACCTGTTGCTAATGACTCACAGATAGATGGAAAGAGCAGAGCCTGCCTGGGGACTTCAGTGAGAGGGGAAAAACAAAGGACAACTTTAATCCTGATAGAGAGATCAGAAAATTGACAGACATCATTTGGCGCCCTTGACTGTAAAACAAGTATCTCTCAACTCAGGAGGACTGAAAATGGAAAATGACAAATCTCATAAAGATGAGCTATGTGGAAAGAGAGAAAAAAAAAAAAAAACCACTGAATTAACTTCATAGTAAAACAAACTCTAGCTTTCAAGGGATTATTCATTTTTCATGTGAAGGACTTAGAACAAGTTAAACTTTTATTTATATGTCTTTTATAACCTGCCTAATTCTAATAACCTGATTTGGGAAAGTTTATAAGAAAGTCTTTGAAATAAGTTCATTAAAATAAAGACAAACGAGACAAACAGTAAGAGGCATGTGATAGGTGAAACAAGAGAAGAATAATTCCTGAAAACTTTAAGTAGGTTATTGGCAGCTGCAGTGAAAAAAAGAATATTAAAAAGCTATTAAAAAGAAGTATACTCATAAATCAGGAGAGAAAGACCTCTTCTTACCACTAAGTTCTTAGAAGAAATTATTGTGTTGAGGCTTACATAAGAGATAATGGCCCTAACTGGATGATATCTTTTAACAGTGTATTTTTAAAAGATGTAACATTACTCTTCATATGGTTACTTCTTATATTGACCATCTCTGTAAAAACAGAGATCCTAAGTCTTTCACATAGACTGTATTCCATTAGGAAAAATGGGAAAATGACTCTTTAAAAAGAAAGCAATGGGAGGGAATCTCTCTAACTCTGATACATGTGCAACTGTGTTCTGAAAACCTAGCAGGCTCTCTGATATTTGAAACAATTATTTTTGGAAAGCTGTCCCACATAGAGCCATAACAAAAGCTTGCACACAGCAGCACTCGCCCTGTTAACTTGAGAAGTCTGAGCCTGGCAAGCTGAGAACTCGCGACAGTTCTTGAACATACATTGCAATCTTGGATCCAGGTGGCAACTTCGTCGTCACCGATGTCCTTGTTGGTGGCTGCCTTCAAGAACTCATTGGTTCGGCCCTCCTGCTGTTGAACTGTAGCAGCACACTGTCCGAAGTAGTCCTTGTATCTCTGCCAAAGCTGAAGTAGGGCCTTGCTGGCACGCAGCTGCTCGGCAATCTCTTCCAGCAAGTTATTCCATCTGGAAACGACAGCCAACACTCATGGGTTGATTCCCACCTCTCACCAAATGCTGTTATTTGCTATTTTATTTTTCATGATCCTGATTCATGTGAATATGGAAATAATGCAGATGTCTCGTTTCTATTTAACGTAATAAAAAGTAACATTTCACACTCATATTTCAAGGGTAGATAGTAGAAAAGGGGTCAATCTTGGGGTATATTGCAGTTACAATTCCTTTCCAAATGTCTTCACTGCATTTGTGTATGTGTGTGTGTGTGTGTGTGTGTGTGCGCAATCATAGCCCGCCAGCTTCCTACGTCCATTCAATTTACCAGGCAAAAATAGTGGAGTGGGTTGCCATTTCCTTCTCCAGGGGATCTTCCCAACCCAGGGATCGAACCCAGGTCTCCCACACTATAGGTAGATTTTTTTTAACAATGAGTCACCTGAGAAGCCCCATCTTCACTACATTTGTTTCTCCTTAAATTCATTTTGTGAAAAGAAAAACATTAATAGAATAGAGCCTATAAGGTTCAAGTTCAAAATGCTAGGGTTTTAATTGTATCATTATTTATAATTAGATTGTGATATAAATAATGAACAACAGTGTAAAACCAGCACATTCCATACCTCATGTTGACTTCTTTTAGTGTATTAGTGAGAGTTTCTGTCACAGGTGGGTGACACTCTTTTAAAAGTTGATTGGTCACAGAGCCAAATTTCTGCAAGCTCTTCTCCTGTTTTTCTAGATCATCTTGAAGATTCTGCCCAAAGAAAAGGCCACAGATGACATGACAGGGTCTAAAAATTCTAATGATCAAATTTTAAAGTAATATAGCTGCTTTCATACAATGTGAAAATATGCACACACAAATACATAAACTGTGACTTTTGCCCCAATGTTTCATAAGTTTCCTTGAGATAATCATTTTTCCTTTTTTATGAGTTTGTTCTTGTGGGTATGAGGAGGGACTCTTAACAATTGAGCCTTGGAGTGGGATGGGTAATTCTGCCAGGAAAGTTCACACAGGGAGCCCCCGTTCATCATCCAGGAGGAAGCCGTGGGGCTGGTGGGTGTGCAACTGGGCACACTGTGGTTCTCTTTATTGCTCAAGATCAAAGTCCAGATCTGTATTCTACTACTTACCGAGAGTTGCTCTATCAGAAATTTCTGATGATGACAGTTTAAGATATCATAGCTTTAATGCATGCGTGCACGCTCAGTTGCTTCACTCATGACAATCTGACTCTTTGTGACCCTGTGGACTATAGTCCACCAGGCTCTTCTGTCCATGCGATTCTCCAGGCAAGAATACTGGAGCAGGTTGCCATGCCCCACTCCAGGGGATCTTCTCCACCCAAGGATCAAACCCAAGTCTCCCGCGTCCAGCATTGCAGGCAAATTCTTTACCCACTGAGCTGCCCAGGAAGCCCCATAGCTTTTCTGAGTACCATCTAAGTTCTAGCTCTGAGTGTTCTTCCTTGCAAAGAATCTTTGTTATAGGCTTGGCGGAGTCTTCTACCAAGAACCAGTAAAGAAGGATG
Source organism: Moschus berezovskii (assembly GCF_049115385.1). Taxonomy (NCBI): domain Eukaryota; kingdom Metazoa; phylum Chordata; class Mammalia; order Artiodactyla; family Moschidae; genus Moschus; species Moschus berezovskii. The sequence continues at coordinate 96,302,881 of NC_142469.1, forward strand.
TTTCCCAGGAAATGCTGAAGTGATAGATTCAGTTCTTAGTAAAACTCCTCAGGTAAACCAGGCTGCAAAAATCCATCCCTACCTGACACTGCTTTCTGGTTGCCATCAAATCGAAACACATGAGGAACAGACCCCGAGTCCTTTCAGATAGAAGCGGTGAAACACAGAGTAGGCTAAATTCAAAGGTATTTCTCCTCAAAGGGGTAAAATGTGTTTTTAAACTTACTAGACTCAGAATAAGTTTTAGTGATTTTTAGTATTTGCAATAATTATTTAAGGTTTCATGTAACTATACATACTTATTTTATCCTTCCTGCCTCCTGCCTCACCTGAAAAAAGGGGATTCTCTTCATCAGATATCAGATCAGCAACATACAAACTCTGATTGCCAAGTGAAGGATGTGGGCCGAGGTAAGGAGGGTTCATGCTGGGCTCTTGCTGACCCCTCATCCCTTAGGCCTGCCATGCCCATGCCATTGGCTGCACTATTCATCCAGGGAAAAAGGTCGGTAGCAAGTGAAGAGTGCCCAGTGCCCATGAACACAGGGGATGAGGGTAGCAGTCAACTGAGGGCAGTGGCCCGAATGAGGAGATTGTGCTGTTTATCCAACAATAGCCATGTCCTTCTGGATGAAGGACATGATAACAGACACACAGGAAACAGAGCAGCAAGTGCGAGAAAACGGGGATGACATGTATGCGTTGGAGAGACCACTGACATTCTGCTGAATGCAAAGAAAATAACTTAATCATTCAAAATTTTACTCTTTTGCAGTTTTTCTTTCTGTGTTCTTTTAAATCCCTTAGAATATGTTTAGAAAAGCAGGATTAAAAAAAAGAGAAAGGGAAGACATAAAAGGCAGTGATAATAGATACAGAAGATGGATTTAGGTATAAAGTCATTTGATAAAATATATCCATCAGGATATTTATGTAATTAAAAAAAATCATTTAGTTATATACCAGCTACTCCAAAATCTGGTATCCACAGGCAAGTTTGATTATGTAACAAATAAATAAGTAAAATTAATTTTGAATATTTTGAAAATAATTAAATGCAAACAATATAGACCAACATTCCAGCACGATGTTTGAATTTGTTCACTTTTTAAAAAAATCCTCTCATTAAAAAGAATGCTAAGGATGGGGTCAATTCACTCCTACCTGAAGATTGTCCACCTGAACTTGCACAGCTTCTAAAGAGCCAGTGAGCAGACAGAATCGAGAAAGAGAGTATCGGGCCTCCATGAGGCAACTGTTTATCTCATCATACGCCACTTTATGGTAGCTCCACCGGTCAAGCACGGATTTCAACAGGATCTTGAGTTGGCCAACCTTTCGGAAGAGACAGAGACTTCTTATAATTGCATACTATTTTACATGATAAAATGTATATTCTTTGATGGAAAAGACATTAACATTTAAGAAATTCACTGGGGTTTCAGGCATTGCAAGTAAACTCAAATTTAAAAAATTATACATTAAAACAAAAAGTCATAAAATATGTTTCCTCTTTCATCCCCTTCTCCTCCTGCCTTCAGTCTTTCCCAGCATCAGTTCTTCACATCAGGAGTATTGGAGTTTCAGCTTCAGCATCAGTCCTTCCAATGAATATTCAGGATTGATTTCCTTTAGGATGGACTGGTTTGGTCTCCTTGCAGTCCAAGGTAATCTCAAGAGTCTTCTCCAACACCACAGTTCAAAAGCATCAATTCTTTAGTGCTCAGCTTTCTTTATGGTCCAACTTTCACATCCATACCTGACTACTGGAAAAATGACAGCTTTGACTAGACAGACCTTTGTTGGCAAAGTAATGTGTCTGCTTTTTAATATGCCGTCCAGGTTGGTCACAGATTTTCTTTTAATTTCATGGCTGCAGTCACCATCTGCAGTGATTTTGGAGAAGAAATAAAGTCTTGTCACTGTTTCCACTGTTTCCAAATCTATTTGCCATGAAATGATGGACTGGATGACATGATTTTTGTTTTCTAAATGCTGACTTTTAAGCCAGGTTTTCCACTCTCCTCTTTCACTTTTATCAAGAGGCTGTTTACTCCTCTTCACTTTCTGCCATAAGGGTGGTATCATCTGCATATCTGAGATTATTCATATTTCTCCCAGCAATCTCGATTCCAGCTTGTGCTTCATCCAGCCCACAGTTTTGCATGATGTACTCTGCATATAAGTTACATAAGCAGAGTGACAATATACATACTTGACGTACTCCTTTTTCACTGTGGAACCAGTCTGTTGTTTCATGTCAGGTTCTAACTGTTGCTTCTTGACCTGAATATAGATTTCTCAGGAGGCATGTAAGGTGGTCTGGTATTCCCACCTCTTGAAGAATTTTCCACAATTTGTAGTGATCCGCACAGTCAAAGGCTTTGGTGTAGTCAAAAAAGCAGATGTTTTTCTAGAACTCTCTTGCTTTTTCTATGATCCAGTGGATGTTGGCAATTTGATCTCTGGTTCTTCTGCCTTTTCTAAATCCAGCTTGAACATCTGGAAGTTCTCAGTTCATGCATTGCTGAAGCCTTGCTTGGAGAATTTTGAGCATTACTTGGCTAGTGTGTGAGATGAGTGCAACTGTGCGGTAGTTTGAATATTCTTCAGTTTTGCCTTTCTTTGGTAGTGGAATGAAAACTGACTTTTCCAGTCCTGTGGCCACTGCTGAGGTTTCCAAATTTTCTGGCAGACTGAGAGCAGCACTTTCACAGCATCATCTTTCAGGATTTGAAATAACTCAACTGGAATTCCATCACCTCCACTAGCTTTGTCCGTAGTGATGCCTTCTAAGGCCCACTTGACTCCACATTCCAGGATGTCTGGGTCTAGGTGAGTGATCACACCGTCATGGTTACCTGGGTCATGAAGATCTTTTTTGTATAGTTCTTCCGTGTATTCTTGTATAGTTTGTGTAGGTGTGTTCTTTGTATAGTTGTCTTCTTAATATCTTCTGCTTCTGTTGGGTCCATACTGTTTGTCTTCATTGAGCCCATCTTCGCATGAAATGTTCCCTTGGTGTCTCTGATTTTCTTGAAGAGATCTCTAGTCTTCCCCATTGTCTTGTTTTCCTCTATTTCTTTGCATTGATCACTGAGGAAGGTTTTCTTATCTCTCCTTGCTATTCTTTGGAACTCTGCATTCAGATGGGTGTGTCTTTCCTTTTCTCCTTTGCCTTTCGCTTCTTCTTTTCTCAGCTATTTGTAAGGCCTCCCCAGAGAGCCATTTTGCTTTTTTGTATATTTTTTTCTTGGGGATGGTCTTGGTCACCACCTCTTGTACAATGCGACAAACATCCGTCCATAGTTCTTCAGGCACTCTATCGGATCTAATCCCTTGAATCTATTTGTCACTTCCACCGTATAATTATAAGGGATTTGATTTAGATCACACTTGAATGGTCTAATGGTTTTCCCTACTTTCTTCAACTTAAGTCTGAATTTTGTAATAAGAAGTTCAAGATCTGAGCCTATAGCATGTATATATATATATATATATAAGTGATAAAAGTTCAATATATTTAGTGCCACGATTTCGGAAACATATTAAATGAGTGTTTTACATTCATTAACCCATTTTATCCTGGTAACAACCTTTGAGGTAAATGGAATCTGAACTCATCTTACAGATGAGGAAACTGAGGGAAGAAGAGGTGACTTCGACCTAGGTGTTAGCTTCACAGATAGGGACGAGGTCAGATTCTAGTCTATCCTGAAATAGGGCTGACAAGACTGTTGATGGACCAGAGGTGGGTCTGAGAGAAAAAGAGGAATGAAGAACGACTCCAAGGGTTTCAGCCCATGCCACTGAAAGAGCAGAGACGTCATGAACTGAGATGGCAGAAAGCGCAGGCTTGAGGGGGGCTGATGGGAGTTGGCTGGGCAGGAAGCTTGAGACGTCTACTGGCCACGTGAGTGGAGACGTTGACAGAGGACTTCCCTCTGTGTCTGTCTCTGACTGAGTTTAGGGGAGAAGTTCAACCTGGGTATACACATTTGAGAACCATCTGTGCCTAAATGGTATCGACAGACCCAGAATAGATAAGCTTACTGAGAAAGGAATGTCCATAATAATGTTTATTATAGGAAACATCTGAAGCTAGGCTCTTTCTTAAAGGTTAACAAGTGGACTTAACAGTATAAATACATGCTGTCTAGATTCAGCGATTATTTCTTCAGTTACTTTACGAAAATCAAAGCCCACGTAACATTCACATTTGGACACAAGATGGTAAGCACAGTCTTGGAGCCAGGTCTCCACAAGCATTACCATGTGGTCTAAATTTGCCCAAGTTTGGTTGAGCTCCTGAAGCGTGCTCCTGACAATGCCAGAGACTTCTTCTTTCTTGTTCTGAACCAAAGCAAGTCCATTCTGCTCAATTTTCTCTACCTCTTTCTCTTTTGCTTTAATCAAGTCTTCCAGATCCTGCAAGATGAAGAAATAGTCATTTTAAATTATTCTATTATGGAACTCTGGGGTGCACTGAAATTGAGCCATGATAGTCTCATATCCCAAAAATCCTTTTACTAATCCAAAAAGCTTATTGTTCTCAGGAGAGGGTCGCCAGAACGATCCTTCTTCCTACATTAAATTTTAAAAATTCTCTTCTCATTCCCTGAGAGGTGAGTGTAACTTAAAAAATACAAAACTTGATTACATAATAGATAAGGAAATGGCAATATGGAATTTTTTTCAACAGGCTACAAGGAAAGAAATATATGTTGGAAATGGTAACATGATTTATATCCTTAAATTCATTTATCTTGCTATTGGAAAAGTTTCACAGTCCTAGCCTCTGGAATGAAATGCAATAGAATGGTGTTCTGGACCCCAGTATCTGAGATTTAGTTCAACTTCTGTGACCATTAAGCTGAGCCACTTTGTACAAGTGAGAAACTTCCATAGGGTCTCAGTTTCTTCAAATGAAAAAACCAGAGTCTCCATTAACCTCTCTTTCTCCCTAAAATACTCTGACTCAAGTGATTCAGAAAGGTTGTATGGGTTTTTTTTTTCACGAAGTCAAATCCTCATCTTCTTTAGGATTTGCATTTATAATGGTCAGCATGAAATGTCCGGGCTTTCCTGGTAGCTCAATTGGTAAAGAATTGGCCTACAGTGTAGGAGACTGCTTGCAATGTAGGAGATCCTGGTTCAATCCCTGGGTCAGGAAGATCCCCTGCAGAAAGAAATGGCAACCCAGTCCAGTATTCTTGCCTGTGAAGTTTCATGAACAGAGAAACCTGGTAAGCTACAGTCCATGGGTTCATAAGAATCAGACACGACTTAGCAACTAAACCATCACCACCAACACCATGAAATGTTCTAAAAAGAAAATGAGATGATGATATAGAGATCATACTTAACCATAACCCTAACTCAGATTTTAAATTCGTTAGAAAATTTGGAAAGCACCTTGAGCCAGGTTGAGAATGCTATCAACATTTTATGGATGAACAAGCGGGAGATTTAAGTCATACAACCTGTCTCAGGTCACAGAAGGGCCAGAAGTGGAATCAGAACCCAAGACTTTTGAGCCTACTGACTTCCAGCCCAGTGCTGAAGGTGGGTCATTGGATAGGAGTCATGGAGAAGGTGTAAACCTATGTTGGGTGATGTGAGCAGCTGTAGTATATGGAGACCTGTTATATAATCATATTCAGAAGTATATCCCCAGAACTAGGTATGCAGATGTATAGGCCTTGGGGCTCAGAGTGAAGAAAACTGAAAAATATTTTAAGCTTGGATAATGTCTCAATTCTGTGACAAAGATTTCCCCTCCCTGTCATGATCCATACATGGATCACCCGCAGTTTTGGGTGGTGGTACGGGCATGGGCCTCTGGTGTACTTTAAACGCGCCCCTTTAGTTCTCATTTCTGTGTGGTCTGGTCTTTCCATCACTCGCTGTGGGTCTGCTGTGTGTGCTCAGTTGCCCAGTCACGTCCAACTCTTTGGAACCTCATGATGGACTGGACCCCACCAGGCTCCCCTGTCCATGGAATTTTTCAGGCAAGAATACTAGAGTAGGTTGCCATGCCGCCCTCCACGGGATCTTCCTGACTCAGGGACTGAACCTGAGTCTCCTACGTCTCCTGCGCTGGCAGGTGGATTCTTCAGCACTGTGCCACCTGGGAAGCCCTCAACCTTACATACAAAATAGGAATAATAATACATTTGGCTCACCTCAAAGAGATAACATTGGCTACATATATCTATGAGATCCTTTTTAAGCTGTTAAAAACTAGGCAAATGTAAGAGTATTATTTTATTTAGCCATTTGGTAATCTGTTTGCTTCACTGAAAATTTATTTATATTTCTCTCCTTAATTATCAGGAAGCTATTTTTGTTTTGATGTATTAATTAGAGGTTCTTGCAGTCAGTAGCCTAAAGAGATAATTTTTGTTTTTAATAACTGGTCTTTTATTTACGATTTATAATTGTGCCAGTCTGTTGACAGCTTTGATAATTAACCTGAGAATGAACATAATGATTAGTAGGGTAACAGGTCCTATATACAGCAAAGAAAACATAATCATCTTTACTACTTAAGGATTTATTTTTCTCTACTTCTCTAAAGGATTACATAACCAAGTAATCCTTCCAACATGTCTTTAGTGTTATTCTAAAATTCAACCACTGGAATTAAACTTATTCTCATTTATCCATAGATGTTAGTTTTTTAAGTGAGCAATATTAAATAAATGATCCACTGCTTAGAAACACACCTCAAAAGTATCCTGCACATTTATGTTGGCATTAAAGCACAACCCAGGAGAGAAACAGGAGTGAAATATATATTTTGTGCAAAACAAAGGTATGTTTTCATTTCTCTCCAATAATAATTAAAAGATGCTTCTGTTTCTGATCAATGAAGGGAAAAGCCAAAACTAACATTTTTTGCTATAATAAATCATTCTTAACTTGGGCTAATTCAGAAATATCAGTTTTTAGGTTGGTTTGAGTTCATAAATTACTCATGGAAAATTAAAGAAATATCCAAGACCTTTTAAACAAAATAAAGCTTGAATCCAGTCATCAATGTAAGTATGCTGGCTTGAATTCTATACTTTGGTCCAGAGGAACAATTTCTCAAGAATGACAATAAATTTTCACCAAGGTTTGTGGTGCTGTCAAATGGAACCTGCCAGTTAGGCTATTGTGATTTATCTGTGATACCCCAAAATAACTGTGGGCTACTTTAATTCTGTTGTCTTTTTTTTTTTTAAATGACTTTTCATTTGAAATCATGAATTGGCATTGGAGTGAAGTCCTTTCAACCACACATGAAGCTTTCTTTCTGACACTGTTTGGTGTGACCCTTTGGGAGACTAAAATTTGGGTCGGAAAAGGAGTAAAACTTGGTCAATTTTCTGCTATATTTTCCATCTAGCAATCTCCTCTCTCTCTCTCTGTTAAACAGAAGACATTACATAAAAAGAAAATGGAAAATGGCAGAAGAAAAGTACATTAAGGAGAACAAAAAATAGCAAGAAAGGAAAAAACGAGAAGGAAGAAGGAAAAACAAAGGAAAAGAAAAGCTAACCTATAAATTCAGTCTTTTCATAGTCAAGCTTATTACAACAAGGTCATAAGGAAGCACTAATCTTTCTCATGTTCATTCTAAAATTATGTTTTAATTTTAATAAAAACTTTAATTGAGGAAGTCATTCTTCAAAGTAAAATTCTGAAATTCTGGCTTACTTGTACATTTTAGAATTGATAGCCTAAGTTAAAACACTACTGGACCCTGGAAAATTGGAAAGGCAATGAGACTAGCTAATGCATGTTTTTGGTCTTCCATCTTTTACACAACCATCTTATTTTGCAGGGAGAGGGGTATGTGTGTGGTGTGGGGGCATGCCACAAAGTATGTGTGATTTTAGTTCCTTGACCAGGGATCGAAGCAGTCAGTGCCCCTGCAGTGGAAACACAGAGTCTTAATCACTGAACCACCAAGGAAGTCCCTACACACCCATCTATGATGTGAAGTGTTTTTTTTTTCTTCAAACTATTTCTCTGTATGACAGTTTCCTTTGCCATTTTCATGCATCCTTGAAATTGCACTTCATTAGCTTGTCAGCCCAGTGCAAAAGCCCGTGCTCTTTTCTGAACCCAAAGGCTTTGATTGAGAGCTTAAATATATCTCTTTACATATACCCCCCAAAGAAAAAAACATTGTTTCAAGGGAAGATCATTATCAAAGGCCTTTCTTTTTGAAAGCTGAAATAGAAAAACAGATTTGGGGTAAGGAGCATTTCTGTAGAATTGCTTCACAGTTTAGTCTTCAACTATCCTTAGGAAATACTACAGAGAACCATCACAGCTAATCTGTAACACATAAATTACTGAATTATTTTTTTAATTACATCATTAATTGTAATAGCATACATTTCTTTCATATAAACAAGAACCCCTAAGGAAATACTAAGGAGTCCCAAGTCACTGGAAAACATTTAGTTAGTCCACTCCACCTGAACCAACATCCTTATCGCTAACTGTGAATAAGCAGGAGCTGTCTGGTCTTTCTGATGGGACACAGTAGGGGGGCAACACTCTCCCCTGGGAAGCACTGGCTCACTGGAGTTGAACCAGAATTCAATCAAGCCTCTAATGCTGACTTCCATTTATATAGGAAAGACAGGTGAGAGACGAGCTTCTTAAGGAAGTGTGTGTATGCGTGCTCAGTCGCTTCAGTCCTACCCGATACTCTCTGTGACCCCAAGGACTACAGCCTGCCACGCTCCTGTGTCCATGGAATTTTCCAAGCAAGAAAACTGGAGTGGGTTGCCGTTTCCTACTCCAGGGGATCTTTCCGACCCAGGGATCAAATCTGTGTCTCTTGGGTCTCCTGCCTTGGCAGGTAGATTCTTTGCCATTGCGCTACCTGGGAAGCCCAAATGATCAGTATGGGGGGTTAGAACTTCTATTCTCTATTCATAAATTCAAATTTATAAAAACAGGTGGGAAAAAACCTAAATTCAAATTTATAAAAACAGGTGGAAAAACATTATAATTCATGTAATCGGAGAAATTTGTTACCAAATGCAGCATTTTTAATATGTAACTCTCAATTGTCAGGACTTGCAAACTTGTTTGGCGTGTGCCATCAAACTGTGAAGGGTGCTTGGCCGCCACTCGGACAAGTTACCTGACAGTCTTTCATCGCGTTCTGAACTGAAGCCTGGTCTCCAATGCGATGTTGTTGTTTCAGTCTCTTTTCCTGGGTTTCAAACCACGTTTTCAGACATTGTACATTATTTTCATATTCTGACCAAGATTCCAATAAGCCTTCCAACAGCTGAATCTGAACAAACATAATAAAATGAAATTTGCAATTTTGTTTTAGAATCCAGTTATTGGCAGATCACTATTTCCTCCAGACTAAGAATTCTTAAAGAAAAAAAAAAGTCCACTGTATCTATGATTAAGAATGAATATTAAAGAGTGTAAATCAATGACCATTACTGGTAAACAAGTAAAGAACTTAAGCCAACTTTGAAGCAATGGAAAAAGATATTAAGACCTTAAATAAAGGAAAACGATATGAAATATTCTAAGAGCAGAGGGTACAGAGACAAAACAATGAACAAGGCTGAAGAACAGTTAAAATGAAAACCTCCAGGATCTATCCCTTCAGAAGCAGTCCTATGCCCAGTGGAGCCATACTATTTTGTGGAATGAGTTTTCTCTACTGAGTATACCTGTTCTTGGAGTTTTCATGAAACATGGACAACAGGGAACGCTTGGCTCACCTTCTCAGTGACCAGACCCTGCAGGATTTGCCAGCTTTTATTCATTGCTCCAAGTTGCTCAGCAAAATCAGTCTTGTCACTGCGTTTACTTTCCACATCCTGACTGCTGATCTGTAGCACAGACTGGTTCACAAAATCAACAGTCAGCTGCTTACAGTTAATGTCAATCTGAAAACCCTGAAAAGGGAGAGGAGAAAATAAGAAAATAAGGTTATATGTATACATTTCTTATATGATTTTATACATATCAGCTTCCTTGATAGCTCAGTTGGTAAAGAATCCACCGGCAATGCAAGAGACCCTGGTTCAATTCCTGGGTTGGGAAGATCTGCTGGAGAAGGGATAGGCTAACCACTCCAGTATTCTTGGGCTTCCCTTGTGGCTCAGCTGGTAAAGAATACACCTGCAATGCGAGAAACCTGGGTTTGATCCCTGGGTTTGGAGGATGCCCTGAAGGGAAAGGCTACCCACTTCAGTATTCTGACCGAGAATTCTGTGGACCATATAGCCCATGCGGTTGCAAAGAGTTGGATGCGACTTTCACTTTTTTATATTTTACCAGGAGTTGGAAAGCCTTAAGCAAGCTTAAGATGAATATTATCACTTCCATGATTTTAGTCCAAATGGCACAATTTGTGTATATTAATATAATCTATTATTTCAGAAGTTGAATATATATGCAAACATGCAACATATGAATATACTGAATATAAATTGATTTTATACATTTTGAATGTATAAATATATCAAATTTAAATTTGTGAAAATTTGAACATATAGATATATTGAGTATAAATATGTGTGTGTGTGTTAGTTGCTCAGTGGTGTCTGACTTTTTGCGACCCCATGGACTGTAGCCCACCAGGCTCCTCTGTCCATGGAATTCTCCAGGTGAAAATCCTGGAGTGGGTTGCCATGCCCTTCTCCAAAGGATATTCCCGACCGAGGGGTCAAACCCAGGTCTCCTACATTGCAGACAGATTCTTTACCATCTAGGCCATCAGGGAATACCTGAGTATAAATATATATATTTTTAGGAAGAGTAAGTAGAAGTGGACAAACTACATAATCGCACTATATAATATATATAAATTATAGTATTTATTTTTATGGCTTCTTAAAATGACACAAAATCTTATTCAAAACTTTGTCCTAACACCAGACAATGCTCCTATGCCTATAACGAGGGAGGCAGTTTTCTTACTATTGGAAACCTCTCTGGTCACTATGCATGAAGCATACACTTTCAGACCTAATTTCTATAACTTGAGTTTTTGAGTTTCTTCCAATAAAGCAGTCCTAAAACACAAAAAGCCAGAAACAAACAAAAATGTTTAATTACCTTATATTTCTGAAGGTACTCATGAATTGTCTTGTAACCGATGGAATTTTTAATATTCTCTTCATCCTTTTGAATAACACTTTCCATAAGAGAAATCCAAGTCATGACTTCAGAAATGGCGTGGCGAGAAGGCAGTTTATCCATTTGGAGCTGCCCATGTCAGAGATAGAACGAATCACAATGTTAAAATTCAAACTGATTTCTGTTAACTTAAAATTCTATTAATTCCTCCTAAAATACCAACAGAATAACATGTCTTAACAACATTTTTGGATATTAACCTTGTTATAAGCTGGAAATTAAACATCAGGCAAACACTGAACAGTAATAGTCCTCTTATGTTCACTTGACATCGAATACTATAAACATTGCATAAATACTACCTAATTAATTAAAACACCAGCAAGAAGAAAATATTATTCTTATTTTATAGCTAGTTTTATGAGTATAAAAAAATGTAACTACAAAACACTCAACAGATGTATTTTATTAATTATCTTGTAAAATCTCTGTGTATTACGACTCAGGAATGTTCAAAGAAGAAAGAAAAATACCACCACACGACAAACTATCATTTTCTAGATTTTTGGCACTCTGATATTTGTTCTGAAGAGTATAGCCAATTTCCTCCATCTTTCACTAAAATGTACTTAGAATCCTGAATCTTCCTTAACATATCAAACATTTATGCAAATACTTAGAAGGACTGGGGGGACAAAAGCAATCATTTAAAATATTTATGGACTTCTAGATAGTGCAGAAAGACATAGAAGTCAGTGTGAGATATTTCCTGCCCTCTAGAAATGTTCAGCCACTGATTAGGAGGGATGAAACATTTATATGAAACACACCTTTCACACAGTGATGAATGTCAAAGAGAGATGCAGATAAAATAGCTGGGAGGTCTGCGCTAAGAAGCATATTTCCAGATAAGGAAACTACTTACTTTTCCTTATTCTATTTGTTGGATGTCAGCTGTATTGTAGGTAAGATTATAGGTCTTTTACATATACTATTGGGCTTCCCTTCTGGCTCAGCTGGTAAAGAATCCGCCTGCCTTGCGGGAGACCTGAGTTCGATCCCTGAAGAAGGGAACCGCTACCCACTCCAGTATTCTGGCCTGGAGAATTCCATGGACTGTATAGTCCATGGGGTCGCAAAGATTTAGACACGACTGAGTGACTTTCACTTTCACATATACTATTATTAAATCTTCATAACTACTTACTTTTTGAGAGAGGCATAATCACCGTCATCTTATTTATGATAAAACAAATAATTTAAACATGGACAGACAAGGATTCTAACACACACACACAATAAAGAAGCCACTGGAAGACAGGGAATTTGTAGATTGGGCATTTGCAGAACCATTCACTCTTTTGTTTTTTGGGGGCACGGGGTACATTGATTTACAATGTTGTGTTACCTTCTATTGAAAAGCAAAGTGAGTCAGTTATACAGATAACAGACATTCACTCTTTTATAGATTCTTTTCATACTGGTCATTATAGAATATTGAGTAGAGTTCCCTGTGATATACAGTAGGTTCTTTTTGGTTATCTATTCTATGTATAGCAATATTAATATGCAATATAAGGGAAGATATAAAAGACAGGGTGTCCAAGACATAGCTGATTTAAATTTGTGAGCAAAAGCAGATAAACGTACTTTTCCATCTAATACCACTTACATCAGTTATGAACAATTAAACTGCTGATTATTTCTGTACCTGGTGAAGCTTTTCCTGTACGGCTGGAATATTTGTCAGCAGGTCATTCCACTGGCCATCAATGTGGGACAGCTCAGAACGCAAGGCAGCTGTGTCCACTTTCTTTAACCGAAGAAGCTGATTTCCAGTGCTCAGAACAGATGATTTTAGCGTGGACTTGGCATCCACCTCTTTGGAAAACTCCTAGAAGAAGTACCAACAGTCAAATCAGGATTAAGTAGCCAGACCTTACATTTACGGAAAGAGACTAACTTATTACATAAAGTTTTTTCTTTCCATCTTGAAGGAGAGTGGCGATATTAAGCACTCTGAGGAAAATAAAAGCAACAGACCCTTGCCCTGAATGAAAGCCAACCTCCCTTAGACACTACTCTAAGGAGGCAATGTGGAGGCTTAGTATTTTGCAGAATTATTCAACACACAGAGTTAACGATGACAAATTCTCTACAGTTTGATTTACTAAGTACATCCATTGACAGCTGATCTTTTTACTGGTGTTAAGTCAGGTTTTACCTAAAGGCCTAAAAACAGTAAAACTGAATCAAATCCTTTAGATTCTTAAGCTTACCAGAAAACCATTCAGGTGATCACGGACCATTTCCAGTTCTTGTGGGACTGTCACAGATTGTTGAGTCCAAAATTCTAGCCTGTCTTTTGCAGACTGTAACCAGTGGATTAGATCTGCAGATTCGCTTTGATATCTGTAAGGATAATAATAAGCCTATTAAGTAAACACTCAATCCCAACTTTGTGCTCACCTATGGTATTCGCCAATGCTAATTTTAAAAGGAGACTGGTCAGGATTTGGGAGAACCATGCCCTGGGCTGACACTCTCAAATTCCCTTCTCTTAATATCTGTATCTTAAGTAGGTCAGTCTCTCTGTGTTTCAGTTTTCCCATCTCTAAGCCGAAAATAAAAAACTATCTTTCTCCTACTGCTTCATGTTGAGGCTACCTACTAGATGATTGTTAAAGTTCTTAGACATAAAGGTGGCATAAAAACAAGGATTTTATTATATAAAATCAACCTTCCAACTCTCTTGACTTCCTTCTATTGCCCTCAAGGAAAACTCTACCTTTACAAAACACACTCTTCTTTCTCCCCTTCTAAGATTTACTGTGACCACCCATGTACATCAATAAGCAGGGGAGACGACGGCTCAAAGGTTAGATATATTGCATAATGCCTGCCTCCCTCACCCTTTTTTTAAGTACATGTTTATACAATTATGCAAGAATCCAATTGGAAGCTTTGTGTTTGCCTTTCTTTCCCAAACTCTGTGGTATGTTCCTCGAGGGACCACATCTTTTTCAACTCCGAGGCCCAACATCCTTATAAACACTGCAGCAGTAATTTAAAAATTTGCTGAAGTATTACCTGGTCCAGTGTTTCAATATTGTTTCCAATCTGTGAAGTTCCTTAGATACTTTGTTGGTATCATTTAACCAGTGTTCTCCAAGTTGATTTAGCTGGCTTTCCAAATCTGAGCAGCTAACAGATATCAGAAGTCGTTTTCCATCATCTATTACCTGATATAATTTGGGCTGGTATTCATTAAGGCTGGATTTCAAATGCTAAAATGATTGAAAATACTTGGTCAAAGTTCAGATAATGCAATTTTTCACCCTATAGATGATAATTTCTCCATAATGTTCCCCTTACCCAAGAGTCAGATTTCAACTATTTACACTGAAGTTTCTACTTCATGATGTTTCTACATCTAAGTATATAACTTTGGGGGTACTTAAAACTATTGACATATCATTATTTTAAGAATAGTGTGACACCAACAAAAAAATACAAAGCAATGCTTGGTGGAGGCTGAATTTTCAAAAGAGCTCTCTCTCATCAAAAATAAGAAAAAAAAGGGCGGGCTCTTTTTGATGCTCTATCATAAAACAAGCATCTGTAATTATTTCAAGACAGTGAGACTTCAGCATAACAAGTGGAAAACACTTGCTGAAGGCTACATTTTCATAAGGGGCTCTCATTTAAAAAAAGAAAAAATATCTTTTTATGTTCTGTTATGAACCAAACACTGAAAGTAAAAGTACTTAACGAAATATTGGATTGAAAGTTTGAGTAGATCTGTTAAAACCATGGGAAAGCTTCAAAAAGCGATGTGGCAACCGTCTTCTGGATGCTGACCTGGTAGACTGTGATCCGGTCGATAAGCCTGTCTTCGCTCTCCTCCACCAAACCCACACTTGGGGTGCTGCTCTCCACCACCTCCAGCTGCCGGCTAAGCTCCCAGTGCTCCTTATCCAGTTGGGACCATGTCTAGAAACACGACATCAGTATGTGAGCTGAAGACCCTCATGAAGGAACAGCATCCTTTCTGTGTGCACACACGCCCCTGATGGAGTCCTTCAAAGACATGTCAGAGGTGCCTGTGCTGGGGCTTTGCTCTGGGAAGCAAAAGATGGCTTTGAAGGAAGTCATCAGAAAGTCACCCTGAAAAGCACTGTGCACGGCTCTCAAACCTGCAGCTAAGTAGCTGTAAGACCTGGGCAAACTACTGCGCGTCTCTGAACGTCACTTTCAACATTAAAATAAATGGTGATGATACTAACAGTCTTGTCCATTGTGAGGCTTAAATAGAATAATATATGCAGCACATTTGAATACAGTGGGCATCTGAAATGCACGGTTTCATCCTTCCCCGCAGTGAGGATAAACCAATGACTTAAGTGAAAGGAACAGGCTTGTTAACTTCCCAGAGTAAGTGAACTAAATACTTCACATTTGCAGATAAAAAAACTGACATAGACAGTTAAGAAATATGAATATACAGTATAGACAGTCTATTAAGAAGAAATTTCAAATCACTTGTTCTAAAATTATTTTTTTATTTAAAATTGGAAAAAAAATATTTTTAATCATGTGAAGTCTTGTTCAATAATTTATATCAAAGGCAAGTGTATCAAGACTGTAAATATCACCGAGCCCATTCTGGAATCAGTCTTCTTCTGACTGAACTTACAGAAAGGCACAGCTTTTACCTAAATGTAAACAGAAACAGGAGGGGCACACACATGTGATGCCCAGCCTGTGATGTCTCGGGTCACACGAGACAAATCGCAGGAATGAAGCCGTCTCGCCTGCCAGTTCTGCTGCGCAGCCGGAGCGTGCTGAGGGGAGAGTCTCACCTCGAGGATGTACTCCAGCTCCACACCCCTCTTGTGAGCCCCTTTGAGCACAGCGGAAGCCTGTGCCATCAGGTCTGTGTGGGACTGAGTTTCCCGTGGGACTGCAAAGCTGATGATCTTTCTGAAGAGGGTTTCGGTCAAGATCATGTGAGATTCCAGACCCTGAAAGTATTCCTGCAATTTTTCAGATAGAAAGGGGTCAGCAACTCATGTGTTTACTACCTGATGATAAAAACCGCTTCAAACCCGGAAGCTGCTGGAGCTCAGCCAATCCCTGGGCAACAGCGGTCCTCCCCTGCTGGCCTCCCCTCGGCCAGGAACCCACAGGCTTGTGCAGGGACAGGGGAGCTCTAGTCTCCTGACTGGCCTCTCCTGGCCCCTCACTCAAAGCACCTACACACTGCTGAGCTGCAGTTGCTCTGGTCCCCAAACAGAACCCATCATACATGAGTAGCTGCTGAAAAACTCATCCGCCCTCTCAGCTCCTCATCCCTGTACCACCTGAGTGGACGCTCGCTTCCGCCACCACACAGACCCGGCCTCCCTTGGCCCTGGGACACATCAGCGCCTAACCCCCACCTTCAGCCTCTGCTCACGCTCCACTTCCTGCGATGCCCACCCCGACAATGTCATGACTTTCCTTCCTCCAGGGTGGGACTGGAGCTCTGTTCTGTTGAATTCTCAGAGCATTTGTTGTACTTTATACTCAATCCCAAGCTTAACTGGACACACACTGATTGGTATCAATATATTTAGATTTCCCTCATAAAATGCCTACACACAGTAGAACTGTAGGCCTTGCACAGCCCTACAAATGCATTTCAAAATGTTACTTTCTATATGGAAATGTCCCCAGAGGATGTGTGCTAAGTTACTTCAGTTGGGTCCGACTCTTTGTGACCCTATGGACCGTAGCCCACCAGGCTCCTCTGTCCATCGGATTCTCCAGGCAACAATACTGGAATGGATCTCCATGCCCTCCTCCAGGGGATCCTCCCCAACCCAGAGATCAAACTCACATCTTTTATGTCTCCTGCATTGGCAGGCGGGTTCTTTACGAGTGCCACCTGGGAAGCTCCCCCAGAGGATAGAGAGGGCTATCCCATTTCCTGTTCCCAGCACCAAGGATGGAACTCCGACTGGGAATTGAAAACATCAGCTAACACTGAGTGTGTACTATGTGCTGGACACCATAAACACTCCAGTGACTAACTTGTTGAATCCTTATCACAGCCCTAAGAGGTATGTAGTTTTAATTTCCCATTTTACAGACTCTGAGCCACTCACGCAGAGCTCTCTCTCAGAAAATGGTCTGGTCAAGAGGAACTAGAACCATTATTTTTAACGGACAGTTATGATATCATACAATCTCCAAGTTGGAAGAGAACTGGGAGGTCACTTAGCCCAACATTCGCAGAAAGCTGATACTTGTTTCACAACTCCATCTCCCCCGACAGCCTTGGACGGACTTCTGGCCAGGAGGGCTATCCGTTTAATGGCAGCCTATCCTTTTAGAGTTCTTCATCTATTGAGCTTTATTTCTTTGTTATTTATACTCATTGATCCCAATTTCCCCTCTGGAATAACTCAGGATGATATTTTATTGCTATGGTCAAAGATTTGAGAAAAACCAGCTGTTGACTTTAAAGCAATGCTTTCAAAGCCAAATGATAAAGCTTTAATAAATCACAAGTTTTGGACAAAAACCTCTGGGAAAAATAGCAAGAAGTAAAGTTCTCTGTGTGCTGCCCCCCCACAATCCAAATCTACCTTTATAAGTCAAAAAAGAGCTACATAAAGGTAGAATGTTAACCATCTATAACCCAAGGGAATTTTAAAAAGTTTCCTTATGAGAAATTTGAAGTGGCAAAACCTTTATTTTTGTAATGTTACTAAAAATGCAATTTGTGTTTCTGAATTAAACTGGCATTCCATGGACAGAGGAGTCTGACAATCTATGGTCCATGGGGTCGCAAAGTGTTGGACAGGACAGCAGACATGCCCACTAAGCATCTTTTATGAAGGGAACAGGGTCTAACCTGAAATTGGTTATCGTACATACTGGTGGAACAATCTCAGGTCTACCAAGTTTGATTATGTAGTAAAAGCATTTGTCCCCAGGAGGAAACTCATGAGGACTATGGTAACCAGAAGAGCATGTATTTAAGGACATTTTCTGTTTTTTTTTTTTTTTAATAACCTTATGTTTATCAAGTAGTTGTTGGATTTCCTCTTTGGAAGACACGATAATTTTCTGATCTCCTGCCGTCTTCTCTCGTCCGGTTTCCAGTAGGTCGGCCAGATCCTGCAAGGCTCTTTCGTACTGACTCTTGAGGGCAAGATTCTGGTTCAGCCCGCTCCGCCGGGAGCCAATAGTCATCATGAGTTCATCATACATGTCCTAAGAAACAGATAAAACTCATGTTCAATTCAAACTCACACTATACGGGGTATGTCTGACACCTGTCCTCACAGAATGTAAATAATTCATGGAAGTTTAAAATGCTGAAAAGCTGTTCTTGCAGCTAAGAGGCATGTCATGGAGAATGCAGTTCTAATTTTTATCATGCTCTCAAATTTTCTAATTTTGAAGTAACTGAATAGAGTATCCTTAACATTGGGTCTGCTTCAGAAATAATCAGATCTGAGACTATTCCTTAAATAAAGAGCTACAGAAACAGCAGTTTCAAGTGAGCAGAGAGACTTTAAAACTTGAAAAAAGCAATGTATTCGGGTGGTTTTTTTTGCCAAATGTGGTGGAGTAAATAAATAACTAACTGGAAAGACATTTTAGCGGATGATGATACACCAAAAACAAAATTTATTTGAGCCATATGGACCTGATTAATGTATCATATTAAGGTTGAGTAGGCCAAAATGGCTCAATCTGGAAAAGTTCAACTTTAATGCCTATTTACAGCTATGACGCTTGACTCTTACACCTGACATTTGAGTGCTGTCGGAAAACTATCTCAAAGGACAGAGTGGGGGCCGTGGGCTCATCACATTATGAAATCTTAGATAATGGAATGAGACAGTTGAAATAAAAATGTTCTTTTAATGTAAGAGGTATTTTATTTTCTCAAAAGAATGTGTGACCTTATACTGGACTCAACAGTGCAGAAAAACTAATACATGCACATTTTTTCTTAATATAAATTATCTGTGTTATCAGATGCTACACTTCGTTGGCTTTACTATCTCATTATCTTCCTACCAATCTGATACCAGCTATCTGCCTAGGTGCCAGATTTAAAAACACCAATCCAAAGTGTTATTCTCTTCTCCTGGAAGATGCTGGGGAAGTCGGTTTGGAGAAAGCTGATCGCCGAAGAATTGATGCTTTTGAACTGTGGTGCTGGAGAAGACTCTTGAGAGTCCCTTGTACCGCAAGGAGATCCAACCAGTCCAATCTAAAGGAGATCAATCCTGGGTGTTCATTGGAAGGACTGATGCTAAAGTTGAAACTGCAATACTTTGGCCACCTCATGCGACGAGTTGACTCACTGGAAAAGACTCTGATGCTGGGAGGGTTTGGGGGCGGGAGGAGAAGGGGACGACAGAGAATGAGATGGCTGGATGGCATCACCGACTCTGTGGACATGAGTTTGAGTGAACTCCGGGAGTTGGTGATGGACAGGGAGGCCTGGCATGCTGTGATTCATGGGGTTGCGGAGAGTCGAACACGACTGAGCTGAACTGAGCTTAATTTTTTGTTGTTCTGGAATTGAAACAATGTCTTTTCCATTCAACCATGTATGAAATATAAACTATAATTTTGAACACTTGAGAAAATACACTTTCTAAAAGGTATCAGCTTAAGTATTTTTTCCTTAAAACCTTTTTTTGGCTACAGTACAATACAGGATTTTCTCTAATAAGATTGCCAATTAATAAATTTTCTGGAGTAGAAACCAATAGGCCACAAATAAATTATACCATAATGCTTAACCATCATCATAATAATAATACAAAAAAAATCTTAGAAACATAAGACTACAAGAAAAATACAAGAAAAGACCTAAATATTTGATACAAAGTTCTCCAACAAATAGCCCACACAGACTACCCTTCAGTAAATCTCAAAATGTGTCCATTTATTTTATTATACTAAATATTAATATGATAAATGTTTTAGAAAATGTTACAAGAGTTACCTGCAAAAAAATTAGGGCCTAAATGACATGAATTTTACAGAAAACCTGACAAAAATGGAGAAAATAATTTTTATTTTTTTCTTGACTTCCAATTAGGATGTACCATTGAAGCTGAATGCCATTAGTAGAAAACTGTACCTGGAGTTTGGAGAGTTCTTGCATGGAAGGCTGCTCAACCTGCAACTTGTCAGCACGCCTTTTTAACTCAATGATTTCCACATCTAATTCCTTTAGCCCATCTTCAGCCTGCTGTATTGCCTATGGAGGATTTATGACTGTCATTAAAACTCCCATAAACAATTTCCCATGCATAATATGATTATCGTGGCTTCTTGTTCCTCCCATCTCCACCTAAAACATTTTCCACGCAACATAAAAACGATATTCCTCTATTATCTAGAAAAGGGAAGAAGGCTCTTTATTATACTACAGATCAGATGTTTTAAAGGTAAAGAGGTTGGAAAAGCTTAACGTGGAGGGTTGGGAGAACAATGGCTTCCTTGAACAAATAAGGGAAATGGTGAATAGCAACCTGAAAAAGAAGCATGATTTTAAGACAAAGTTAGAAAAGGGCATTTGCCTAAGATGTTCTAGCAGATCACGTTCTGCTTTTCTGAAATGCAGTTTTGAGCATCTTTGGAGAGAGATTCAGTGAGGAAAGGGGAAAGTACATTACAGCATGGTCAGGGAGAGCTTACTCATTGTAAAGCAGAAGGACAAGCGATAAAGCATGAAGGTGACCGCTAGAGCTGAGCCTTGTCTTCCCAGAGTGAGGTCTACTGAAGCAGGACAAGACCTCAACCTGGCCTTCGAGGAGTTTCCAGTCTGCTTAGGAAGCTGGAGTAAAGAGAAGAAAATGAAACAAGGCTGAATACAGTTAGGTACTAAGCTTGCTTCCACTCCTCCCTGTGAGAGGTCTTGGGAGCAGGCAGTGAATTCTGGAACAGTCAGAGAAGGCTTTTGGAAGACAAGCAACCTCAGCTGCCTTTGAAGGAGGAAAAGAACACGGACTCCAGATGGCAGATAAAACACATGTGTCCTATTTTCTCTCTCCTGAGTCGCCAATATTCTGTTTGCTTGTTTTCTGGTGTGTTTTCCCCCCAGTAAATCTGCAAGGGCAAGGAAACAGGAAAGAAGATGATACCAACAAAAGTCTGCAAGCTGAAAATCAGAAGGATACACGGGAATTGACTCAGGAAATCTGACAAAGCTGAATTCTAAGCTGGCGGGGGTTCTTCATCACCAGTTTGAAGCAAAAGGAACCTCAGGAACTCTGGAAAATGCAGGATGAGTACTAACTATAATTTGAGGGTTGGTGGAAAGATGCTTGAAGAATACTCGGATTCTCAGACCCTCTTCCTCACTCCACATTGGATCTTTACAATTTCTGAAAAAGGTATTAGATTGCTCAAAAAGTTTGTTCATGTATTTCCATTAAAATGCACTTTTTGGCCAACCCAATAAGACAGTCTCTGCACTGAGCGGCACCAGACACTTGAGTCCTTGACTGCAAACAAGGGGATAAAGTGACCAAATGCCCAATGATTGCTGAATGTGGATCTCCTGAATCTCCTAGAGTGCTGAAGCCTTGTCTCTATTTTCCAGACAGAAGAAGATGGGTGGGAGAAAATGAAAAGATCTGAAAAAAAAACTGAGACAAGGGTTCTCCAACAAAGCGCCCACATAGATCATCCTTCAATAAATCTCAAAATCGTCAAGCCCCATCCATTCGTGAAGCTCCCATTCAGCTGATTACTCCCTCATCCTAAATGTGAAGAGACAGCATATCCATGTATCCTAGAAAAGCCTCTAACATGAAAGATAGAAACTAAAATAAGCAAACAAAAGCAACCTTGAGGGAAATAGATAATGAAGGAAAAACGAACAAACAAACAAAAACTTTAAAGTCTCCCAAAATATCTTCAACTCCCAAATCATTAATTTACCTAGAGAGATTACAGAAGACAATGTATCTATTTAAAAAAGAATAAGATACTACTACCACAGAACACATCATTTGGAGAACCAAAAAGAGCTCTAGGAAGGTTAAATGCATGAGAGTAGAAATCAAAGTCAATAGAAAAGTTTGGAGCTGAAACCGACAAAGTCTTCCGAAAGCAGAACAAAAAAAGCAAAGAGAGAAACATCCCTTGATAAGAAAGTTAGAAGACTGGACCAGAACATCCAACATCTGCCTAAAAGGAGTTTGAGAAAGGGAGACAGATAAAACAGAAGGATGCAAAATATTTCAATACTCTCATAAAATGCTCCAGAATGGAAGGATGAAGTCACCACATCAAAAGAGCCCCCTGAGTTCTCAGCCCAGAGGATAAAACAGACTCTCTCCAAGGCATGTCATCATGAAATTTCAGAACACTGAGACCTTTGGGAATCAGAACAATTTTACAGTCCTCAAGCCAACACTGGAAACTAGAAAACAATACAGGAGAAGCCTCAAAACTCTATAAAAAGAGTCCACCAAGAATTCTATAAAGAGCCAAGTTATCAATAGAATGTGAGTACAATACTAGAACACTTTGAGACATGGAAAATACTGAAAAATATATCTAGCACGCAGCCATTCTTAGTAAGGATGTACACTGATAAAACAAGGAAGCAAGACAATAGAGAAAGACGTGGTCTGGACTCAGGAAGACAAGACCCAACAGAAGGGAGAGGTGAAGGGGATTCTCAGAGCGATAGCAAAAGGGAGATCCCAGGAGACAGTTGTGCACCACGGTCATGACACAGGTCTGTTCTAGGTCAGAATGACATGACTCAGAATATGAACATATCCCCTTGCCTTCTACCACTGTTACTGCCTCAACCCAAGGAGGGTAGGAATGGAATTAGCACTTTTTACAGTTATAGAAAAATAATCCATTTATTCAATGAAATAACTGAGCAATTTTTTATCTTTGAAATTTACATTGGTTATGTTGGTCAATAGTACAAGTGTTACTTGTAATGATACCTATCCTAAATTTCACATTAGAAATTCAAAGCAAAGCATTCTTTGGGCTGCTCAAATTTTGTTTACAATCAGGTAACATAACAAGCCAGAAAATAAAAATTAAGGTCCTTTCAAGTAGGAGATATGACATGAAAGAATTATTTTTCAATTTGGGGAAAATGAGGGACCTCTTTAAAAAAAAAACAGGTGAAATTATGGTAAAGAAAGATACATATTCAGATATAATTTTGCAAATTATTTTAAAGGGTGAAAGAGAAAAAGAAAGATCTCCTTCTATAGAGAAATATTTGGGGTGATTTCTATGGTATGTATTTATGATAGTATGATCACAATCAACACTTTTACTAATTACTGACAGATATAACTGATGTAAATTCCAAAGATAAAAATATATTTCTTGATTATTTAATTGAACAAATGGTGATTTCTATTTCAGGGGATTTCTTAGGGTCTACCCATAGAACCATTAGCAGTCTGCTAAAATTAAGGTATGCAATTCTATTAAAACACATGCTTTCATAATGACTCGGCTTGTGAAATGGGATATTCTTTGTAGCATCCTTGCCATTTCTTCTCTCCTCCCTGTTTTCACTGCCACTATAATAGTTTGAATTCTTACTCCTTTTCCTCAGAGCAGTTATGGGAGGCCTCAGGATGGATACCCTGCTTTCTTACCCTGGAGTTGCCATGCCAACCACCTGGAAGCAGGAGGTGACACTGCCACTCATCCTCACCCTATAAACATCCCAAGTGACTTTCCGCTGACAGTGGTCTCTGAGGTGAATGTAAGTACTCAGAAATGAATACGAAGGTCTGTGAGAGTGAAACACTATGTCTTTCATTTATATTCAACCACATGCATTTTAAATGGTCATTTTCATGTATACTTTATGGCACAGTACCCGTTTATGATTTATAAATAAGTAAATATACATACATTGTGGTATGTGCCTATTGTTTTAACCAATGAAGCATGAAATCAATAAAGCTGACCACTCATTTGTGGAACAAGCTCCAATTCTCTGACATTTAATAGGCTGCACAGGTTGCCTCAAATTTTCTCGTCCCATCCTTTCTTCCCCTCAGTCACTTTGGTTCATTGTTAAGTCAGCCAAACAGGATTACTTGCTTTTCTCCCACAGTGTCCTGAATGATCTAACATTTATGCCTTTGTTCTTCCGCTCTTTGCTAGAATATCTTTCTTCCCAATCTCTGTGTGCCCAAACTTCGAAGTCCAGCTCGAATTTCCCTTTATAAAACTTCTCCCTGATCCTACTGCTGCTGGAGGCAATCCACCCATCTTCTAAACACCCACAGTGCTTCCTCTGTACCACTGCCAGGATGGTGTGGCTGCCTGTCAAATGTCACCGAGGTTCTCATCTAATCTCACACACCTTCAGGTCAGCACCTGTCACTGACACCTTTTTCTCTCCCACATTTCCTGGTTACACAGAAGTAAGTGGCAGAGTCAGTGCAATCTGATGTAAACCTGGCACTTAAAAACAAAATAGATGACAAACAAAAAATGCGACAGCAAGTCATCATATTCCATAGGTTATATGGAAGTTCACAGTAAACCAGATATACTCATTGTGCTTGCTCTTATGGAAAAAGCAGCAGCTGTAAATACCTCTATTTGCTCTGCCACAGGTTGTTCAAACATTTTAGCCAGCTTCTGCAGAATGATGTATTTGTGGTCAGCCAGTGATGTAACTAGCACCTTCAGATCGTTCTAAGGAGGAAAGCAATAGGAAGACTTAGTATGAGTAATGGGAAACTTAAAATGGTTATAAATATAACACACATTCTCAGAAATAATATATAGCTGTAGGAATTGAATTGTTTCCAGAAGAAACAATATTATCTTATGGGAAGATAAAAGGAACTGGTAACAATTTATACAAGTGCTAAAACTGACTTTTGAAGAATTTATTATACAAAGCATTTCCAACTCAACACAGATGAAGGAGACAAAGTTTACAAATAAAAAGCGGTACTGGCCACTTTAATCTTCTTGCTATTTCTGTAATAAATGAGCACATTTAAACAGAAATATGGCAGCAGAAGCATTGCACTAAGGACTTCTACATGTAGATGTTTTCTTGTTTTGGGGAAAAATATTATTCTTAAGAATAATTATGATCCCTTTTTTTCCTTTTTCCTCTCCTTCCCTCTCTGCCCTCACTTCCTTCTTCCTCCTATTTTCAAAGAATCTGCACAAGCCTACAAAAAGCCATCCAAAAGTTTAGAAAATATGCATTATTCACAGTGGCCAAAGATATATGAAAAGACAAAAAAAAAAGCTCTTAGCTAAGCCTATTCATAAACATTACTCATTTAAATGTCCAAATATGCTTATACTGCAAGGAGATCCAACCAGTCCATTCTAAAGGAGATCAATCCTGGATGTTCATTGGAGGGACTGATGCTAAAGCTGAAACTGCAATACTTTGGCCACCTCATGCGACGAGTTGACTCACTGGAAAAGACTCTGATGCTGGGAAAGGTTGGGGGCGGGAGGAGAAGGGGACGACGGAGAATGAGATGGCTGGATGGCATCACCGACTCTGTGGACATGAGTTTGAGTGAACTCCAGGAGTTGGTGATGGACAGGGAGGCTTGGCGTGCTGTGATTCATGGGGTCGCGGAGAGTCGGACACGACTGAGCGACTGAACTGAACTGAACTGAGTTAACTTTGTACAGAAAGGAGGTAACTATCAGAATTTTGACACTCAGTTCTAAAAGGAATAGTAAACTGGAACAAAATATGAATTATAAATTTTTACATGTTTCTCCTGAAATATCAAGAAATATACTCTATTTTTTTATTAGTTAAAAATGTCTCTGATGGTCTGGTTGCTCATCATTGTGTGAAGTTCAGCTCATCACACTCTCTTCACTGGGAACTGATCGCACGTGCATATGTCACCAAGATGCAACAATTCTGTCTCAGGAGAATGATAATCACACCAAGGAAGAAAGTCTTTAAGGATTCGTGGAAGCATTATAATACAAAACACAAGGCTAAAGCAAATTAGCAGGTGAATTATGCAGTTTAAAAAAAAGAAAGAAAAAAAGAAAAGTAAAGAAACAGCACTGAACATGAGATTTAGAGAAAAGCTATACTATTCTAAGAGACAGTAATTATCCCAAAGTGAAAGTCGCTCAGTGTCTGACTCTTCACGACCCCAGGGACTATACAGTCCATGGAATTCTCCAGGCCAGAATACTGGAGTGGGTAGCCTTTCCCTTCTCCAGGGGATCTTCCCAACCCAGGGATGGAACCCAGGTTTCCCGCATTGCAGGCAGATTCTTTACCAGCTGAGTCACAAGTGAAACCCATGAATACTGGAGTGGTTAGCCTATCCCTTCTCCAAAGGATCTTCCTGACCCAGGAATTGAACAGGAGTCTCATGCATTGAAGGCAGATGAGCTATCAAGGAAGCCCAAACCAACACTCAAACCTATCTGCAAGCCCAGCTGCGGACTAAAGGAGAAACTGTAAGAAGAGCACTGAAGAAACGCTGCCAGAGGCAAGGGTCCCGCTGGAGTTATGACAATGCCTGTGTCATTCAGCTGTGTGGAGGGCCAGGTCACGCGGCCATTAGCACCATGACCCAGTTATCTGTTTACACGCACAAGAAGAGATGTTCTCATTCACTTGAACAGATTCAAAGGAAATCAAGTTCCTGTTATCTACATGCATTTAGAAAAACACTAGTTCAGTTACTCTAAATGAGTTAAGAAATGAAGAGGGTGTGTGTATTATCTGTAGATCAATTTTACATTTTTAAAAGCATATTTTTTTTTTTATTTTTGAACGTAGGAAAATAACATCAGGGCTTTAATCCTCTTAAATAAAACATAACATTTAAAATATACCAAGCACGCAGTCCTCAGGTTTCTCTAGGAAAGTCCATCTTACTAGGGGAAACACTTTTAGGTCACTGGTCACTAGCTCGGTATAGACTTAAACATTTCCAGACGTGAACACAAAAGGACGACGGTAGCTGATTCCATCACCTTCGGGAACGGGCAAAGTAGAGGTGTGACTGTTCTTGGCAGGCAGGGACTTACTGATTATAAAGTAACTCAAATCCCATCTGTCACCAAGGGCATCATAACCTTCCTCAGCAATCCCTCCACTGCCTGAGTGAAAGCCAAGCATCCCAGGAGCTCGCAGGCTACAGTGAGACGCACGGGACGCAGAGCAGCCGGCATGGCCAGCCAGCAGATGGGATTCCCGAAGGCCTTTTATTTACTTCAAACACTCTGACGTCGCCAGAGCCTGAGCAGACACAGTGTTTTCCCTGATACCCCAGAGTCCAGTAGTGTCCCATCAGCCTGTTCTGTAAGCACGTGGAACATGTGTTAAAAATCAACGGACAGATAAGACTCCTGTATTCCAGTTCGGTAATGCAGCTGTGCAACTGGCTGGCTTTTCTGCGGGGCCGCCGGTTACCAAAGCCTTGCAGCAAGGTTTAGGAAAAGGTCAAGAGTATTCATAGATGAGAAAAGATGAACCCGCCCTGGAAATCAGCGACTGATTGTGACGTAGCGCTGAAACCCGCGGGCCGCTAGGCCTCCTCCAGGTAATAGAGAAGATAGTTCACATTTCCGGAAGCTGCAATAATTACTAGAAGAGATTAGGCAAGAAGACAGTAAAGCAGACAACAGGGCTGATTTAAAAGTTACTAATAAAAAACTTTATTTTATCTTATTTATTTATTTTTTGGCCATGCTATGCGGTATGTGGGATGCCTAAACCCATGCCTGCTACATTGGGAGCCTGGAGTCTTGTTCACTGGACCACCAAGGAAGTATCTAAATAAAAGACTTTAAGAGAAGGAAATGGCAACCCACTCCAGTATTCTTGCCTGGGGAATGCTATAGACAAAGGAGCCTGGAGGGCTACAGTTGATGGGGTCGCAAAGAGTCAGACATGAATTAGTGACTAATCAACAACAAACTGTCTGGATAGAACAGTTTGATCATAAGCATATTCTATTTAAAATTTGAAAAATACTTTGTGTTATAATACAAAATAATTATTTACAAAAATAAAAGACTTAAGAGGTGCTTATAGCCACATGGATGTTCATATTTTATTAAAAATAAAAATCCAAAGGCTTTAACCATTTCTTAATACCACACTCGTGGTGTATGTTCAGTTGCTCAGTCATGTTCGACTCTTTGTGGCCCCATGGGCTATAGCCTGAAAGTCTCCTCTTTCCATGGAATTTTCCAGACAAGAATACTGGAATGGGTTGCCATTTCCTATGCCAAGGGATCTTCCTGACCCAGGGATCAAACCTGGTCTCCTGCATTTCCTGCATTGGTAGGGGGATTCTTTACCACCGAGCCACCTGGGATGCCCTACAATTGTGATACAGTAGGCAATTAAGGTATCTATATACTACACATATAATAGACATCACAATTGTTTTCTTACAGTTACTGGAATTACTTGGAGAGCATGAAAAGGCAGGCTTCTAGCTGTTTAAGAAACAGGACCAAAGAAAGTCTCGAATTTTAAAATCATTTGTGCTGCCCTGATCGTTTAATAAGAAATTCTTTCATTTTTTACCTTTTTAAATAACTTGAAATATTCAATTATAAGAGTGTCCATAAAATATATTTTGGTTTAAGTCTATGAAAAAGCTTTTAAAATACAGAAGAGGTGATAAATAACTTGTGATTATGTGTAGATAACATATATCTACATAACACCTACCCACTCTTCCAGATTGTCTGTTGGGTATAGGGTAATATTAGCAGTCTTGGAAAAGCTAATGCTCAGAAGTTAACTGGAAAATCAAGGCTACAGTTCCAATAAGCACGAAACGGTGATGGTGCATCAGGTGCTCAGTGCAAAGGAAAATAAAATGACTTGTGACTGGTCTTTTGGCTTCCCATGTGGCTCAGTGGTAAAAAATCTGCCTGCCAATTAAGGGGACGTGGGCTTGATCTTCAAACAGGGAAGATCCTCTGGAGAAGGAAACAGCAACCCACTCCATTGTTCTTGCCTGGAAAATTCCATGACTGAGGAGCTATAGTCCACAGGGTCTCAGAGTTAGACATGACTTAGCAGCTAAGCACGCATGCACAACTTGACTTTTAATTATATTAACATTGGAAGTCTTTCTCCCAATTAAATTCGAGCACAAACATTTTGAAAGGTCAGTGTTTGTTTGTGAGCTGGCCACCAACAAGTAGAAACTTGTTGGCAGAAGAAAAATAGAGAACATGATTGAAACAGAATTTCAAGATGACTTGTTCTTCTCTTGGTCCTCTACCCAAAATAAGTTCCAGAGTATTCACACTTAGTTCATCTTTTACTCTGTCTGTGATTAGCAGGAACTATCTAAAAGTACCAAAGACACAGTGAACGCAATTTGAAAAAGGGAAACAGGGGCCCTAGGGATATACCCATTTGCACTTTTAAGCCACCTCAGTCATGGTCAATAGACTAGAAAGCTGTTAAAACTCAGTGCGTTCTTTTATGCAAGAGGAATTTTAGAGTAATGAAACAAGTTTCTGTAAGTTGCATACAAGTTTCGCTGATTTCAGACATACACTGTGTACACGTACATGCAATCAGATCTTGCATTCAAGACAAAGTACTCAAATAATCAATGCCAGGTTTTCAGATTGCAAGGGAAATGTTCCTTCCTCTCTGTGTACTATATAACACAAGGAATACAAATGCAATGATCCAACGTAGGTCATTTTTCAAAGCCACAGATTTGAGACTATTCACCTGAGTATCTTCATTCTACCTGATAGGGTTGCCCCAGCAGTGGTCCTGCCAGCAACCCAGTCCTGCCCAATGGTCAAGAGCAAGGCTCCCACATGTCCTCACTGCTGGCCAGTGCCCACCCCCCCAACCCCTGCAGATGCTCATGTCAGAGTCACCGGAGTTCCTCAGTTGCCCCCTTTCCCATGTTCCCTAGATCCAACCATCAACAAGTGCTCCCCTACTGATTCTGCCTTCCAAATATACCTTGACTAGGTTTTCTTTTCTCTATCTCCCTTGCCATCACCCTAACAATATAAAATACACAAATAATCTTTGAGTCAAATCCTGGCTTTAGTTCTCCATGGTTAGATAAACTTGGAGAAATATTTAACTTTTTCATTGGTTTCAGATCCTATATCTAGTATCATTAACAGCAACATAGTAATAAAACATGCTGAGTGTTTACTATGTTTCAGATACTTTGCAAAGTATTTGACACATTTTAACTCATTTTATCCACACAAAGCCCTAAAAGGCAGTTAATATGGGCATGATTTAATAGTTGAGGACACTTAAGTCAGAGAAGGAGCTCAGGTTATACTGCAGCAGGTGATAAACTATCATTCTATTATTATGTCAATAATACACATGAAATTTTTTTTGTGAATAGAATAACGATACATCAGTTCAGCTCAGTTCAGTCGCTCAGTCATGTCCGACTCTTTGTGACCCCATGAATCGCAGCACGCCAGGCCTCCCTGTCCATCACCAACTCCCGGAGTTCACTCAGACTCATGTCCATCGAATTGGTGATGCCATCCAACCATCTCATTCTCTGTCGTCCCCTTCTCCTCCTGCCCCCAATCCTGCCCAGCATCAGAGTCTTTTCCAGTGATGCCTACAAATGTTTACAGATTTAAGAAGGCAAACTGCAGGCAGGCAGGGATAATCTGTCCCTCTAGATGAATATCTAGAAAATTCCAGTTCCTGGCTAATGGTACATTTACTTGACATTTTATAGTACTTTTTTCCTGAAAAATCAAAATTTAACATCGATTGCTTGGCTCTAATTACATGTATTACATAAATCTATTTTATAAATTTTCTATGTTTGCTACAAATAAAGTTCAATTAAGCCTTGAGTATTCCTCAAAGATGCTTTTTATTAGAAATGAAAACAAACCCTAAAGTTTATCAGTGGCTTTTGCATTTGTTGAAGTTTGTAGTCATAAGAAAAGTCGCTTAAGCACACAATTACTCAGTTGGTAGTGAAACTCCAGTCTGGGACTGCTGCTGCTGCTAAGTCACTTCAGTCGTGTCTGACTCTGTGTGACCCCATAGACGGCAGCCCACCAGGCTTCCCCGTCCCCGGGATTCTCCAGGCAAGAACACTGGAGTGGGTTGCCATTTCCTTCTCTGGGACTGCTGCTGCTGCTAAGTCACTTCAGTCGTGTCCGACTCTGTGTGACCCCATAGACGGCAGCCCACCAGGCTTCCCCGTCCCCGGGATTCTCCAGGCAAGAACACTGGAGTGGGTTGCCATTTCCTTCTCTGGGACTGCTGCTGCTGCTAAGTCACTTCAGTCGTGTCCGACTCTGTGTGACCCCATAGACGTAAGCCCACCAGGCTCCCCCGTCCCTGGGATTCTCCAGGCAAGAACACTGGAGTGGGTTGCCATTTCCTTCTCTGGGACTGCTGCTGCTGCTAAGTCACTTCAGTCGTGTCCGACTCTGTGTGACCCCATAGACGTAAGCCCACCAGGCTCCCCCGTCCCTGGGATTCTCCAGGCAAGAACACTGGAGTGGGTTGCCATTTCCTTCTCCAATGTGTGAAAGTGAAAGTGAAGTTGCTCAGTCGTGTCCGACCCTTAGCAACCCCATGGACTACATCCTACCAGGCTCCTCCATCCATGGGATTTTCTAGGCAATAGTACTGGAGTGGCTTGCCATTGCCTTCTCCGTCTCTGGGACTAAAAGACAGTAAGTCTATGGAGTGAAGACTGGGAAGTAACAGAATGCATTTTTAACACAGATAGGAGTAATCAGGGCACAGTCACTTTCAGCGGCCCCCACCGGTATTACGTATCTAGGGTTGATTCTGTGTTACAGCACTTCCTGTATGCTTCTTTGGTCTTATGAGATGGTTGGATAGCATCACCAACTCTATGGACTTGAGTGTGAATAAGCTCTGGGAATTGGTGATGGACAGGGAAGCCTGGTGTGCTGCAGTCCTTGGGGTCACAAAGAGTCAGACAAGACTGAGCGACTGAACTGAAAAGAACTCAACGTCAACTGGAAATTATCATTATAATGTGCCAGACATATGGCTTTTACTGGTTGAATTTAAAGTTCTATTCAGTCCTCAGTCTGACTGGCTAGTTTCCTCAATGGAAAGCATAAAACATTTTGTTTTCTATTCCTCGAATTCAATCTCTTCTTCTGTAATGTTCATGCATTTTGTACCTCTGAAAGAAAGGAGGTCTAGATCACACCTCAGTAAGATCCTGTTTACTGCTGAATGTAGCTGGAAGATGGTGAAACATCTCTTGATAGTGCCTTACCTGGAAATTTAGTATCTGCTGAAGTCTCTCCTTCATCTGATGACATCGCTGACTTACTACTGAGTCTAGCAAAGATAACCTGCCCAAGAGACAACCCAAAGTGTCTTCAATAACATCTCGGTTATCACCATTCTCTGGAAAGGCTTGGGAAAACAAGTTCTTGTTCTTATCCATTTCTTCAGACATTTCCTTAATATCTTTGGCAAGAGTCTGGGATTGATAAGAAAGTGCACGTCAGTGTTTAGATCTATGAATTTATACATGAGTCATTTCTTCGAAGAAAGCCCATTCCATGTTTCTTACTGTTCAGTGATAATTATGTCCAAGGCAAGCTGGACCACTTTCATATACTTCTATAAACATTAGGCAAGTTACTGCTGGAGAGATTTTTCTCAGAAACTTTATATCATTCACTAATAATAAAATATAATACTAATATTTGGTGAAAACATGAGTTTTCTAAAGTGCTATTTAGAAATTCATAATTATTATTTTTAGTCTGTTTTTCAAATATATTTATATATGTAATTCATATATTTCTATATCATACATTTGCAGTATAGAACAAGGCTTCTACAGACTTTTCAGTGTTTTCTGCCTCCTACATACACACAAAAAAAGCATAAATATTCAAAGCCTATGAGGGAGGGGATGTATGTATAATTATGATTGATTTGCATTGTTGCAGGGCAAAAACCAATACAACATTGTAAAAAAATTTAATTGTAAATCAAAAAACAAAAATACAAAAACTAGTATGTTTCAGAGTTTGTTCTACTTAGGCAGTTCTTTTCCGCTCTACGCTGCTTGGAAATACACATTTATACCTTATTACAACTGTTTTATGCTTCACCTTCTTTATACATAACATTAATTATCCAATGTCATCATTTCAAGTGCCTTGTAATGTACCCTCACAGACACAAGCTGCCAAACTTACCTCTTGGTTGAAGATGCAAGTTTCCGTCTCTTCTGGTAAAAGGGCTGTGGCAACAAATAATCGTTCCTCTACATCATCCAGCCAGGTAGAGGTGGCCGAGACCCCATCATACAACTTCTGTTCCAAGTCAATGTTCTGCTTCTTTGTCCCTCCACCCTGAGAAACAAAAGGGAAGGACAAAGAAGTCTTTACAGTGTTTTGAGGAGTCAAAGAAAGATACCAGGATGAGATGCTGGGGTCCAGTGGCTCTGCCTTTCCGGTCTCAACAGCTCAGCTCAGGGGATGGGGCAACCTCATGGGGTCCCAGATCCACAGACCAAGCACACAGCCCCACCTGGGATGAAACCTCCTCGAAGACCTGGTTCAATCCATCCAGCAAAGACGTCACCGCAGATTTATCCTGTGCCTGCCCGTCGCCTTTGTACAGTGGCACGCCAGACAGGAGCCGATTGGGCCTGCTGCAGAGCTGGAGGCAGACAGGAGAGCTTCTTTAGGACCAGACGTACTCTGTCCAGGTGTTCTCATTTAGACATGCACACTGAGACAGACGCTGGAACAGCTGTGTTTATGGAAACCTCTGCTAGAGAAAGATGACCTCTACAAGATACAGTGTCCACTAAACATGGCGACCAGGTTCAGCAGTGGCAATGCTTCCTGTGATGGACCAAAAAAGTAAAGAAAACAGTGGGGAAACTGTCTGAATTCTCCTTATAGCCTTCCTCTCAACTTATCTTGGTTTTAGCACCTCTTGTTTTAGTCGATCAGTTGTGTCTGACTCTTTTGCAACCTCATGGACTGGAGCCCGTCAGACTCCTCTGTCTGCTGGATTGTCTGGGCATGAATCCTGGAGTGGGTTGCTGTTCTCTTCTCCAGGGGATCTTCTCGACCCTGGGATCGAACCTGGTCTCTTGCATTGGCAGGTGGGTTCTTCAGCCCTGAGCCACCTGGAAAGCCCTGGTTTTAACACTACTCACGATAACTAGGGGCTTTCCAGGTGGCACTGGTGGTTAAAAAAAAACCCATTTGCCAGTATAGGTAGACATAAGAGACTGCGTTCAATCCCTGTGTCAGGAAGATCCCCTGGAGAGGGGCACGGCAACCCATTCCAGTGTTATTCCCTGGAGAATTCCACGGACAGAGAAGCCTGGTGTGCTACAGTCCACAGGGTCGCAAACAGTCAGACGCAACTGAAGCAACTCAGCACGCACGCACGTGTGATAAAGAATCCACCCGAAATACTGTAACCAGATTGACCCCTTGGCTCTCATGATTCCTTTACTTTCCCCCTAAACTCTAGGTGGCTTTCCTGGTGGCTCAGGCGAACCCTGGGTTGGGAAGATCCCCTGGAGAAGGGAATGACTACCCATTCCAGTATTTTTGCCAGGATAATCCCATGGACAGAGGAGTGTGGTGGGCTACAGTCCATGAGGTCACAAAGAGTTGGACATGACTGAAGTGAAAGAGCATAATGTCTCCCCAGTAAGGACCAGGCTATGACCTAGCACTCAAACTCTTAAATGATGTTTCCAATCAAACTCAGTGCCCTATAGTTTTTTAGATCACCTCGTCCTCATCTTACTTTTCAGCTTGATTGCTCATTATCCTCGAAGCTCGCCAGCTTCCTTCCCCACTGTGGCTAGAATGCCCGCCACCCAACATCTCTCTGTAACCCACGGTCTTAAATTCCACACCGACCCTACCTAGCTGCTTTCCACTTTTTAATAAATTTTGTTTCCTTTTCAATTCCTGCTTATGGAGCCTCCCTGGCTGCTTAATTTTTCAGAAACGTAGAACACATTTTCTTAGTGTTACAGGTACCTAGGAGCAGGAAGTCATATCTCATCCTGAGGCCAGGTGGGGTGTTCTGCACAGAGACGCTAAATGCAGTGAAGGTGAACAAAGAAACACTGCTCTGAGAGAGATGCCTTTCAACCTAGTCTACATAAGACCAAAAAAAAAAGGAAATAAATAAAAGTGCCTACTTTTACAATTGAGAATAGTAGTATACCATCCAGTGTACAAACTGTCAGTAAGTTAACGTAAAAAAGGAGGAAGTTTCGAGTTAAACACACCTATGTCCCCATCCCAGACCTGCCTCTTCTTAATCATGAGACCCTGAGGAACTGTCTAATCTTCCCAAGCCTTGGGTGCATGGGTGGTTCAGTGGTAGAATTCTTGCCTGCCATGCGGGAGGCCTAGTCTCATTTCCCAGCCCATGCGGCCACAGGGTCCCCTGTTTTTATTCTGGGCTTCCCAGTTGGTGCTAGTGGTAAAAAACCTGTCTGCCAATGCAGGAGACACGGGTTCAATTCCCGGGTCCATAAGACCCCTAGAGGAGGGCAGGGCAATCAATACTTGAGTGTTCTTGCCTGGAAAATCCCATGTGCAGAGGAGCCTGGTGGGCTGCAGTCCATGGGGTCACAAAGAGTCGGGCACGACTGAGTGACTAACACTTTCACTTGACTTACAAAAATCAGAAAAGGCTGCAGTCCCCGATGCAGGACTGTAGATATTCCTCATAAACAAAGGAAAGGGGAAATCCTACAACATGCATAGTGCTGTAAAGCACAGGAGAACTGTATCAGAAACCAGGAACTCAAGCCATGAGTCTGAGCAATGTTTGATCAGGGGTGTGAAGAAGCGTTCTTTCAAAGAGAGGTAGGAAGTCTAGGCAAAAGGTACAGGGACCTGTGTGCCAGGTGGAGTCTGTCTCCAGGACAAGGCCTCTGGGAAGGGAGGGCTTTCTGCTCCCCAGGACCAGAGCTGGTGACATTCCTGTGAAGGTGTTAGTCGCTCAGTCATGTCTGACTCTTTGTGACCCATGGACTGTAGCCCACAAGGTTCCTCTGCACATGGAATTCTCCAGGCAAGGCATTCTTGTGGATGGAAGCAGAGAAGATTCCTGGACAGGGAGTGAGAAGGTATGAAATGCCCAAAATTTTGTAAGAAGAAACAGAAATGAATGGCTCTGTAGCATTTATACAGGGCTCCCAGCAGACCCTGACCTTTAGACCGGCCCCCTGCAGGTGATTAGGGCAAGGTGTACCTGTCCTAGTTCCTGCTTCATCACCTCCTGCCTTCCCCTCCTCTGATGCTCTGTAACTACTGATACCCTTTCTCTCCCCAGCTCA
This sequence comes from Moschus berezovskii, assembly GCF_049115385.1. Taxonomy (NCBI): domain Eukaryota; kingdom Metazoa; phylum Chordata; class Mammalia; order Artiodactyla; family Moschidae; genus Moschus; species Moschus berezovskii. The sequence goes on from NC_142469.1 coordinate 96,339,363, forward strand.
GTCTCTCCCAGCTCCTAAGCTAATCCTGGCCAGATCAGTGACAACAGCAGCTCCCCAGATCACCAGTAAAGGTCCTAGAATGTACTCTGACGATGCTGCCACTCGGGAGTGGCCAGTGCAGAGCTGACCTGGGATCTGAGACAAGACTTCTATCTTCACCGTCCTACTGTACCACAGCTGTGGTGAGCATCACAGCCTTCCCCTATTAGATCTTTAAGGGGTGGGTTCCTCTGACTCTTTTGTTCTCTGGCTTCTGCTTCAGTTCAGTTCAGTTCAGTTCAGTCGCTCAGTCGTGTCAGACTCTTCGCGACCCCATGAATCACAGCACGCCAGGCCTCCCTGTCCATCAACAACTCCCAGAGTTCACTCAAACTCATGTCCATCGAGCTGGTGATGCCATCCAGCCATCTCATTCTCTGTTGTCCCCATCTCCTCCAGCCCCCAATCCCTCCCAGCATCAGAGTTTTTTCCAGTGAGTCAACTCGTCGCATGAGGTGGACAAAGTACTGGAGTTTCAGTTTAGGGTGAACTAATAGCTGTTTTGCAAGCCATGAAATTAAAAGACGCTTACTCCTTGGAAGGAAAGTTATGACCAACCTTGATAGTGTATTAAAAAGCAGAGACATTACTTTGCCAACAAAGGTCCGTCTAGTCAAGGCTATGGTTTTTCCAGTGGTCATGTATGGATGTGAGAGTTGGACTGTGAAGAAAGCTGATCGCCGAAGAATTGATGCTTTTGAACTGTGGTGCTGGAGAAGACTCTTGAGAGTCCCTTGGACTGCAAGGAGATCTAACCAGTCCATTCTAAAGGAGATTAATCCTGGGTGTTCATTGCTAAAGCTGAAACTGCAATACTTTGGCTTCCTCATGCGACGAGTTGACTCACTGGAAAAGACTGATGCTGGGAAAGGTTGGGGGCGGGAGGAGAAGGGGACGACGGAGAATGAGATGGCTGGATGGCATCACCGACTCTGTGGACATGAGTTTGAGTGAACTCCGGGAGTTGGTGATGGACAGGGAGGCCTGGCGTGCTGTGGTTCATGGGTCGCGGAGAGTCGGACACGACTGAGCGACTGAACTGAACTGAACTGAATAGCTGTTATCTATCTGGAACCTTCTGTCGCTATACTTAATTCCACTGGATTTGGCTTGCTTGGTGGAATCAAGTCCAGCATCACACAAGGACCCGCCCATCTTGGGAACCGGCCTATAGAGGGGTTGGTGACCGCTGTAACTGACTCTGAATTCCCCTTCCTTTAGCTCCACTGAGGTCCCAGTATGTTTCCCATTAAGATCTTCTGAAATGATTAAATACTGGAAGTAGCAATGGAAAATAACATAACATGATAATTTTCTGACAGATTTGTGGCATTTCTTTTGGCCTGGATGTGTATATCCTTAATTTTTAAAGCTGTGGGACACAGAAGCAGGGGCGGGGCATTTATATGTAATGGTTTTTGCTAATGAGTCATCAGCTATTAATATGCTCTGAGAACAGTATCTAGCAGTCACATAAATTTTTACATACAAATATATAATTATAAAGGGACATGTGAAACAGGCTTGTTAAGAAGAGTGTAGGATGACTCATTTGTTTTCTGTCTTATTTTGGAATTGATAATGAAATATGGATTGCTGCACAGTTATATTCATTCCCATAGCATAAGCTGTAAATCTTCTCTGTTAGTTAACATGTAAAAGCAAAATGTTCAGTACCACTTGGTCTTGCTCCTGCTCCAGAACATTCTGAAGTAGTTTCTGCTTGGTGCTAAATTCTTGATGTAGGCTTTCCCATTTCATTCTCATCTGGTCTTCAGCAGGTGATTTCTCCCCTTCCATCCCCAACTCCTGGGATAACACATCAGGTTTTTCGCTATTAGAAGAATAAATAATCTAAGTTTACAATGTGCATAAAAAGGCAGTAAGTTCTAGATAATTTATTACGTGCACTAGATCTGGCCTCTGCAATTGGAACCAGATTATCTCAGACATTGGCTTACACTTTAAAAATATAAATTAAAACAGAAAACTTGAGACTAATAGTAAAACAAGTATATTCTTACTGATCTTAAAATTGAACCATGAGGACAATAAATTTAAAAAAAAAACCCTGAAAATAGCTCAGCATTAAAGATAAAAATAATTGTAACTTTTAGAATCAGAAAGCATATGATCAGAGCAGTAGCCTTTGACAAAGAGCCCACAAATTAAAAAACCCTAACAATATTGCCCAGTCTATTGAGAGTTTTTACCCTGAGTCTAAAGAAAATACTACAGACCAGGTTTCAGGACATGGAAAAGGAGTACAGAAGGTGGAAGGAAGGCACAGCAGTATCATCCTTACAGAGGAATGACTATGGCTTTTGAGGTGAGACACAGCAGGGTTCCACAGAACATTAGATCTGTGACTCTGAGCAATTTGCTTCATTTCTCAGAGCCTCCGCTTTCTCATCTTTACAATGAAGACTGTACTTACTGTGCAGAAGTATGACAACTAAATTTGGAGAAGAGATGAATAACGCCTCTGACCCTATCTGATAAAAAAACAGCCACTAAATCAGTGGGGCCTAACGCTGATGTTAACGGCAATGATAAGAACCTGGGAGACTCTAGTTCCAATAGGTCCTAGTTTGTCTTCAGGGGTACTGAAGTCCTAACTAGAATCATGTCATCCAAAAGCCGTATTATGCTAGACAGTAATTGTTACTTTGATGGAAACTTTTGATCAAGTGAAGGAAAAAAAAATAAAAACTTTATTGGCAGAATATTACACACTACACCAAAACCAACTCATTTCAGAATAAGTATTGAATACAATGGTTTCTTCAAGTAAGTTTGTTGAAGAAAGCCTTAAAAAATGATCTATAAGGCTATGATGCAAGAGTCCTATTTCTAGGATATATCTTAGAGAATCTTTTTCACCTGCACACCTAAAGACATGTGAGAAAGTTAAGTTCAACAGTACTAGTAAGGACTTCTCTGGAAGTCCAGTGGTTAAGACTCTGTGCTTTCACTACAGCGGGTACAGGCTCCATCCCTGGGGGGACCTAAGGTCCAACATGTCGCAGGGCACAATCAAAAACTAAAATAAAAAAATGCTAGGAAAAGCCAAAAAAAAAAAATGGCAATAGTGTAAAGGCCCATCAAGAAGAAAACAGAGGAGTTGTTATTATCACAAGATAAAATACTGTTAAGCAGTTAAAATGAAAAAACTAGATCTATATGTATCAACATGCATTGATCTAAAAATGTAATATTAAGTTAAAAAATAAAACTGATACTTCTAATTTTGTTTGTTATGTTAGTCTCTGGATTATCTGCTTTTTAAAAAAATCTTTTAAAATGAAAAATGTTTTAAAATTCTTCTGAAATTAGGACTTTCCTGGTGGCTCAGTGGTAAAGAATCCACCTGCCAATGCAGGAGACGGGGGTTCAATCCCTGGCCTGGGAAGATCCCACATGCCATGGACCAACTAAGCCATGAACTAACTAAAGCCCATGGGCCAACTAAGCCCATGCGCCACAACTATTGCTCCAGTGCTCTAGAGCCCAGGAGCCACAGAGAAGCCACTGCCACGAGAAGCCTGCGCAGAGACACTAGAGAGTAGCCCCTGCTCGCTGCCACTAGAGGAAAGCCCGAGCAGCAACAGAGACCCATCACAGCCAAACATAATTAATTACATAAAAATCACTTTCAAAAATTCTTCTGAAATTATATTTCTCCATTGTGTTCTTTTGAGATGGTGGACTATCGGAACACTTTTAATTCATTCATATTTATAAAACAATTTAGTATATGAAACCAGAGGAGATTTAATATCTATATAGTCTTATATTGAATCATTGACACATAAAATGCCACCAGCAGGTCAGTTTTAAATTAGAATACAGCTTTTCTTTTCCCACAGAAAATATTCTTCATTCCCTTTGATATTTATATTGATTAATTTCCAGTTGAATTTTCTTAGTAATCTTGAAAGGACCCCTTCAATTATCCAGTACATCACAAAGTACTTCTTTATTCAATGAATCTGTAACCATGAAGCAAGTCACACCACTCCCAAAGGGATTTTTACATAAACCAATTCACAGTTGATAGTCTTAGAAAATCAGCTAATACTGATTAAAGGCTGAATATACACTTTTTCCCCACAAATGTTATTCTGTTCTTTTAAAAATATAAACATGTTCTTCTTTTAGCTTCTGGATATTATTCAATTTATGTTTGTTTGTTTGATTGGTATATTTACCCGAGGCTTGAAAGGCATGACTGAACTGTAATCAACTAGGCTTAAATATTTTTCTAAAGAATTTGCATAAAAATTAAAGAATTTATAAGTAGTCTTTAGACTAAATCTTACACAGAAAGCCAGTACTGAACCGCAGATTTCTCTTTAAAATAGTCTTAGATTTGAAAGAGCAATTTATAGTTGTTTGTCTTTCATCTGGGCCCTTTCCAAAGCTAAAGGCTAAGGAAAGAAAAAAAAAAATATGGCAAGAAAGCTGCAGAAGGTTCTTACAGCTGTTTGTCATGACTCTACGTTTGATGAGGAAGCAACGTGTGGACGGGTTCTTTGTAAAAATAGAGTTTGGCAAAAATATTCAGAAAACCATGAGGGATGAGTAAACATCTTAGAAGAACCGGAAACAGAAAATGCAAAGTGGCGGCAAGTCTCGACTCAGTCACCATGGAAGAAACAGTTCCTCGTTTTAGATTTACACAGATACATGTTACGGTCTTATCAGCATTTCTAAGCATGGCCGTAACAGAAGAATTTTAAAATTCCATTATACTGTAACACAATTTTTACAGTATTAGGGTTATTTTAATGGAGTACCTGATTATAGATGTTATAATCTTATTCATCTCTATTCTTTTAAATTGATTATCTATTAGCTGCTATCAATATTTTTTATTCCTTTTCCCCCTTGAATATCTTCCTATTTCCTCGAATGTATACACATTTATAGTCAACACTTTTGTCATATGTCAGCAACATTATGTCAGCATTAATTAAATTTAAAAAAAAAAGAAAAGGAAAGAAAACTCTCCAAAGCTGACCTTAATAAAGTTAATTTTGATCGTCTACATCTAGTCAGGGTCTTACCCATACATATACTATATACTCAATTTATATAACATTTTTTACTTGATATCACAGACGGTTATTGGTATCGTTATGTAATTTTTGTTAAGATTATATAGGCAAAAATATTTTCTTAGGCTTTCTTTTTTTTTTTTTTTTTACTAATAGGTATTTCTGTCTTTTTATATGGTATTATAAATAGCATTTCCAAAATCATCTTTATAATATGCATTTCCTCCAAACAAATGCCCAGAACTGAGAGCACTGGAGTCCACGGGATTAAAGCTATTTGAGACATGATGGTTGTCAAAGGATGCTACTACTGAATTTTAACCTTTAATATTGCATGAACACAGAGGTTTTGCTGAAACTTTTTTTAATGTTTTAGATTTTAAAGATAGTTCTCCTATGTATCTTTTCAATTGACATTCACAGTGTTCACAACCTTTCCATGATGATGGCAGTCAATTATTACTCTCATTCTACTGGCGAGCAAACGAAGTCTCGGGGTTGAGTTCCTTTTCCAAGGTGACATGTGCAGAAGCAGAATAAAACCCAGACCTGCCTCACAATACAGGGACACTCACACTCTGCTTCCGTTTCTTTTCCTTCCTACCTTTTAAACCAGACCCTTCAACTTGAAAATTCTCCACTTTCTTTAAATATTCTTTCAACACTTTACTTTCCTGTGTGTAAGACTTTCAGTCTCACGCCAAACCAGGACTCAAAGCTCAATGCCTTTATATATAGAAATTGTAGAAACAGATCATCAAGAAGAGTTCCCTGGTGGTCCAGTGAAAAGGACTCCAGGCTTTCACTGAAGTAGTCCCAAGTTCAATCCCTGGTTGGGACACTAAGATCCCACAAGCCTCATGGTGCCATCAAATTAAAAAAAAAAAACAAAGTCAAGATACTTATAAGACACATACATTTATTTTTCAGAATGATATTAGAGGAAGATAGATAAGCTCTTGTAAGGGAAATGTTTTGCAGTTAGGTAAAATCATGCAGTCATAAACATCATGAATCTAATTTTATAATGCATTTATTATCTGACTTTCAAAAATGAAGCATTAAATAAGCATCATCACTGGTCAGACATGCTAAGCATACTAGAGAGAGGAAAAGGAAGTCAGCCATTGTAATTACTAGTTATACTTATGCTGCTCAACTAAATGTTCAAAATACAAGTAGATTTAATATCATAAAGTAATTATGAAATGATTAAATTATTGCAAAAGATGTTCAAAGTAAATTTTAAGGAAGATGTTTACTTTTATTATTTTTTTGTCCACAGGTCATGTGAGATCTTAGTTCTCTGACCAGAGATCGAACCCAGGCTCTTGGAAGTGAGAGCTGGAGTCCTAACCACTGGACCATTTTTCAAATGTCAGGAGAACAGTAATAAGAAGAGCACAGTGGACTGTCATCAGAGAAATGTAAAGCGAAACCACAGGGAGGCACCACCTCACACCTGTCGGAAGACCATACGCAGCAAATGTTGGTGGGGATGCGGAGAAAAGAGAGTCATGGACACTCTTGGTGGGAATGTAAATTAGTGTAGCCACTATGCAAAACAATATGGAGGTTTCTCAAAAGCTAAAAACAGAACTGCAATAGATTCAGCAATTCCACTCCTGGGTATATACTGGGAGAAAATAAATTCTAATTCAAAAATATACATGTACCCCAATGTTCAGATAAAGCAACCTGTGTCCATCAACAGATGAATAGTTAAAGAAGATGTGATATGTGTATACACACACACACACATACACACACACACACAAGGAAAACTACTCAGCCATAAAAAAGAATGAAAAATGTTTCTATTTGCAGCAATAGAGATAGATTTGGAGGGTATTATGCTTAGTGAAATAAGTCAGACAGAGAAAGACAAATACTGTATGATATCACTTAAATGTGGAATCTAAAAAATAAAACAAACTGGTGAATTAAAAACAAAAAACCCCCAAAGAATGAAAGAAACATACCTAACACCACCAGAGGTCTCTGCAGCTGAGTGTTGCGTTAGAATTTCCTCTCCAAGGCTGGCTACAGACTGGAGGAGGCTCTTTTGCTCTGCCAATTCCTGTTCCAACTCCTGCTCAAGGAAAAGGAAAAATCAGAACATCTTTGTTACTTTATGATTATTGTCTCCAAACACAGTTGTATGTCTAGAAAATCCTCAGAGAACTTTGGTACAATAGTATGTTTTTAAGTTAGCACATTACATAAAAGGTGTGGCTTAGGTAACTGTTCAGAGGTGTCTCCAAGCCCTCTGTAGCTTTCTTTGGCTTTGATAAAATAATGTCTAAATAACCTTGGGTGGGGAGGGGGGCGGGAATGAGAAAAGAAAATTTTGCTTGGCAATGGCGCCCCCAAGTGGTCAAAAATGCACTTTCACTTTTCAAAATCGATACTGCCTTGTTCAAGCCAAAAAAGATGCATGAGAGCAATAGCTCTCTTCAATTTCCCACCTGCTTGATAAACTGGATCACCATTGGACTCAGTTTTACTTTTTCACTATTGGTGAAAAAGTATTAAAATACTTTGAGAAGTATTTTAATATGCCCTATCCATAAAGCGAAGGTATTAATGAGATGTCAGTCTTTGAGTAATCAAAGCTCATTTGCTTCATAGGCAGTAATTTGCAATCCTGGTCTGTGATGGCATCTACTTGAGAGTTGAAAGCAAATTTCATAAAAAAGTGCAACTTAGATATTTACCAATTCTCCGAGGCTTTCCTGAGGTTTTTATTATATATAATAGACTCAAATAGGGGCAAGCTAGAAATAGAGGGCAGATTATAATTGAGTTACACTACTTTAAAACTAAGCACAAGCTTTTCTTAGAGAACCGACTCTAAAATGACCAGTCTTCCCAGTGGCCATAAGTAAATGGAAACAGCCAGGTTCTGCTTCTGTCCAAAATGAAGATAAAGGGGCACTCTGTGTTCAGCACAGAAGGAACTTGTCCTTCTAAAACATTTCTCTCAAGGTGCATGCTTGGCTGATCTGCAGGTAAAAGAGGCAGGAAGTGTGTTACTTTTTGTTGCTGGAGGCTGCTCTGTCGCTGGTGGGTCCATGCACTCCGAGCTTGAGCCAGCCATTCCTGAACCCCGGGGCTCTGAGTGGCAGCCAGGTCAGCATCGCTCTCCTCCTTCTCCTGGGCTGTCCCCTGCTTTTAACGAGGGAGAAATCAAGAGTCATACTACCCACAGGAAGACCTTATCCAAAACAGAGTGATGGCTCCTTTAGTGTGGTCTGAATAATAAAACCAAAGTGCCTCCATTTGGATGTAAAACCACATTAAAAAAAAAAAAAAAGGTAACACAAAACCCATGGAATTTATTATGGCATTTGCAGGAAGGAGAACAACAAATAGATGATTATACTCAGAAATATTAAGGGGGGGGGCACTGCCATGTCGAGGCTAGGCTTTTTAGCTGACTGATGTGGTCAGCAGACATTATTCTGGAATTTCTTCCACAAGAATATAACTCCAGGTCTTACTCCCTTTCCTATCCCCACGAGGACTAGACTCCACTGCCATCTGTTGCCACTCTGGCTTCGACAGAGGAGAAAGCCAAAGTAATTACCTATTACCTGGGCTGCTGCTGCTGCTAAGTCACTTCAGATTCATGTCGATTCTGGGCAGGGGTTTATTATTCCTGCTAGACTATTCTGATGGAATTTAACATTCTTCTCCCTAAAGCTGGAGAAGACTCTTGAGAGTCCCTTGGACTGCAAGGAGATCCAACCAGTCCATTCTAAAGGAGATTAGTCCTGGGTGTTCATTGGAAGGACTGATGCTAAAACTGAAGCTCCAATACTTTGGCCACCTCATGCAATGAGTTGACTCACTGGAAAAGACTCTGATGCTGGGAGGGATTGGGGATGGGAGGAGACGGGGACGACGGAGAATGAGACGGCTGGATGGCATCACCAGCTCGATGGACATGAGTTTGAGTGAACTCCGGGAGTTGGTGATGGACAGGGAGGCCTGGCGTGCTGTGATTCATGGGGTCGCAAAATGTCGGACACGACTGAGCGACTGAACTGAACTGAAAACACTGCATAGGCTTCCCTGGTGGCTCAGAGGTAAAGAATCTGCCTGCCAACTCAAGAGACGTAGAAGATGTGGGATCAATCCCTAGGTCAGGCAGATCCCCTAGAAAAGGAGATGGCAACCCACTCCAGTATTCTTGCCTGGACAGTCTCATGGACAGAGGAGCCTGGTGGGCTATAGTCCATAAGTTGCAAAAGAGTTGGACAGGACTAAACAACAAACAAAATATTTTGCATTAGAATGGAGTTAGTTCTGAATGAGCACCTTTCTACTAATGTGTATTTATATTCCAAAGGATAAATTACACCATGTTGGTTAGACATTCACTAAGTGCTTATCAGCACCCACTGTGTGTCAGGCACTGTTTGGGGCACTGGCAGGAATTGGAGGGGATTTATTTGGCTCAGAAGGCCCTGCTGTGATAACAGACAATAAACAGACAAGATAAACTGGGATGGTGATAAGACTAACAAAGAATGTGAAACTAGAGAATGGGCTGGAAAGTGAAGGGGGACGGTTTCTTAGGCTGGGTAGCAAGGCATCTTCAGAGGTGACAGCTGTGTTGTGTGTTGCCAAAGACGGGGCTTCCCTGGTGGCTCAGAATCTGCTTGCAATGCAGGAAACCCGGGTTTGATTCTTGGGTTGAGAAATCCCCTGGAGGAGGGCATGGCAGCCCACTCTAGTACTCTTCCCTGGAGAATCCCATGGACAGAGGAGTCTGGTGGGCTACAGTCCATGGGGGTCACAAAGAGTCAGACACGACTGAGCAACTGACACTGATACTGACCGACTGAGGGGTAGGGCCTCTAGGCCTATGGATCCGCTGGAGCAGAGGCCAGAGGGGAAAGAAACTTGGTGCCTCAGAGACAGCAGAGGAGGGGCAAGTATGACGGGAGCATGGGGAGGGGCCGGGGCAGGCACACAGGAAGGGAACAGTCTCGGGGGTGCTTCCATGGAGGAGTCATCCTACTGAACCGCTGCCCCCCTGGCCTCTGTGCTCTGCCAAATCTGACTTCAGCGTGGGGTCCAGCCACAACAGCTCACCTCACCTGACTGCCCACAGGACCCTTCCCTTCCTTTTCTTTCCAGAATCTTACAGTAACCCTTACAGGGAAATAGATGAGGTCTGTTTCCCTCTGTCTTACTCATTATAATCTCATGGTTAAACTAAAATGTTTGCAATCAGTGGTATCAACACTTGAGGGGCAGTGAAGGCAGCAGTGAAACCTACAGGTACCATTCATATTTACACTTCATCCCTTCCCGGATTCCGAGCCACCTCAGCTCACAGGTGCTTTCTTTCCTTTAAGATGATCCAGTTCGCCAGTAAAAGAATGTGCTTCAGATAGAACAGTGGGAGCACCATTGGTCTAAAACATGCTACCTGCATTTTGAAGGGTCTTCAGAATAGATGACAAGTGTTCAGTAGGTTCCCCACCCTCCCAGGAGCGCCTCTTTCAGGCATGCAGTAATTTTCCTGAAGGTGGGAGGCTTGGGGTGGTCAGGCATTCCTCCAGGACCGAAGCCCACACATTTCTGCATGAAGCAGAGTTTTCCTATCTGAGGATGCTCCATTGACCCAGAATAAGCTCTGAGACATGCTGCCTTTTCCAAGCAAGGATGAAACAGAAAGTCAGAAGGGACCTGTAGAGGATGACCCCAAAGAAGTCAGTGGGACAAGTTGAAAGCTGTCCTTAGTCAGAGGCCTGGCGACAAAACAGTGGCCATAGCCACGACCTGCTGACTCTCTTTTGTGAATTCCTGCCACTTCCTCTCTGTCTTGCCCTTCAGTAAAGGTTTGCTTTCACAGCCCAGCCTGGAGACTCCCGTGGAAACTTCTCAGGGCTCCAGCTCACCCTTCTCTGCAGGTTAACTACAGTTGACTGAGAGCTCTGATTTCAAATTCCTCACACCAACGAAAGAGACCAATTGTACTTGGGAAAATAACAATTGAAATGTCAGGTCTACAGGGCAGCTTAACCACATACACGCACAGACACATACTTAGATTCTAAAACAAAATCTAAGAAAGGGACTCCTATTTGACTAATTGAATCCATGGCTTTAAAAAAAAGGAAATTTATCAGCATCAACAGCACATGACTAGTATGTATTTTCTCTGTGGTTAGGTTTGGTTTCTCAGTTAATGAATTTTTCTCTGGCTGATTTCACTGTTTTGAAACCTAACCCTTGGACCACAGGAAGCAAAAAATGATTAAGGAACAGTTCAAATTTCATTCTCTTTCCCCTTGAGATATGAAGGTACTGACCTAAGGAATAAAATAATGGTAATTACACTCTCTGAGGTCTGATAACAGTTTTCTGACCTATCTAGGGAATAGGAAATAAGGTGGCTTTTATTCTTCACCAGGCTCCTGCTTGGGTGGGGCTATGTAAGCTGTTTATTTTGGAAATACTAGAAGAGTAACCATTTTTGCCAGGAACATTCCTTGGAAGACTAGTGAGGATTGGAAAATGCTAAACATTAAAACACTTCTTTAGAAAGCACTCTGCACCTTGGATGAATGATAATGTGTGAAAATGACAAGCTTATTACAAATAAAGATATCACATAATTCAAGAGGCATTGGATGCCTGTGTCATAGAGAAGGATGATAGAGACCGAGATGCTTGGACGGCATCACCGACTTGATGGACATGAGTTTGGTGATGGACAGGGAAGCCTGACGTGCTGCAGTCCATGGGGCCACAAAGAGTCGGACACAACTGAGCAACTGAAATGACAGAGAAGTAAACAATCTTGGGGCAGGGTGGAGGGGATTCACCGGAGTGGATTATTCACTGATAGGCGGCACTCACGCGTGTGTTTGTGCTCAGTCACTGTCCTGTCTGACTCTTGGTGACCCCACGGACTGTAGCCTGCCAGGCTCCTCTGCCCATGGAATTTTCCAGGCAAGGATACTGGAATGGGTAGCCGTTTCCTACTGCAGGGGATCTTCTCAACCCAGGGATCAAACCCGCAACTCTTCTGTCTCCTGCATCGGCAGGTGGATTCTTTACCACTGAGCCACCGGGGAAGCCCCTTATTCCGGGTTTGCTGCTGCTGCTGCTGCGTCGCTTCAGTCGTGTCCGACTCTGTGCGACCCCATGGACGGCAGCCGGGTTTACCTGGCGTCATTTTGGCACATTTCAAAAATACACAGTATTTTAATTGAGAATAACTTAAATTCATGTTTTAACAGAGAAAAATTTGAAATCACCTATCTAAAAATAAAATCTCTGTATTTCCACTTGTTTTGGTAACACTCAGGTTTTAAAGTGTTGAGATTTCATATATTTTATATTTTGTTCATGATTTAGATGGAAATGTATTGCATATTATTTCTCTAGCTTTTAATTTATATATAGGAAAGTTATGAATTCCATTTGAAGTTTTTTAATAAATTTTTTTTTTTTACTAAATTCTTCCATTGCTTTTAATAGTTTTCTGTTGACTAGGTTTGATGTTCCAGATCATATAATCATATGATTAGCAAAGAACTGAAAATACATAGTTTAGTCCAGAGAAAGATCATTATACTGAGAAAGCAGAAGCAATCGCAGTGAATGTGCACAAAGCTCTCACCACAGCATTTGTGCCGTGTCCCCTGCCAGCACCTCTACTCAAGTCAGTTGCTCCTGACACTGGTTCCAAGCCAATTCCCCTGCCCCTTGGATCTTATTTTCTCCCTTCTGCACAAGAAGACTTTTGCTGCAGTCTCACTTCTTTCTCATCAATTTTTCCTCTACTGAGTTGTTTCTGTCTCCCTATAAACACGTCATTGTTCTTCGGATCTTAAAATGGAATGAATTTCTTCTAACCTGCCTCTTATAGCTTATTCCATTCCTTTGCTCCCATGACAGAGAAACTCCTGTTCCCGCCCTCTTCCTCTCTAACTCCTCTCTCCCTTCTCACTTTCATTTCAGAGTGATGTTTGCCTCCACCATTTCGCTGAAATAGCTGTAGTTGGGGTCACAGAAGACCTGCGTGTTGCCAGATCCAGTGGTCAGTTCTCAGGTCTCATCTTACCCCACTTACCCTCAAGTGTCTCCCAAGCCCAAATCTTGGACTTCTTCCCACCTCACCGGTATTTCCTTCTTACTCTGTTTTTGTGGGTTCCTCCCCATCTTCCTAACTTTTCACACTGGAGTGCCCCAGGCCTTGGTCCTCTATCTCTCCTCACTCCCTTGGTGATCTCATGGGGTCTCAAGCCTTTAAAGACCATCTAGGCACTTCCCTTCAGTCCGGGGGTTAAGACCTGGAGCTCCCAATGCAGGGGTATGAGTTCGATCCCTGGTTGGGGAACTAAGACATGACTTATGGCACGAACAACAACAAAGAATCTCTAGAGGCTGACAGTTCAGTTGAATCCCAACAGCTGATTGACAGTGGATGGGCATCTCAAATCTAGCCTGTCCAAAATGAAACCAGTGGCCTAATTACTTCTCCTTCCCCAAGTGTTCCTCGAGAGTTTTCATTTCCTAATTATCTACAACCTGCTAAGTGCTCATCGCCTCTGACCTCCTAACTGGTCTCTCAGCTTCCACCCTGGTCCCTACAGTAGCTATATCTGATCTTGTCATTCCTCTGTCCCCAAACACTCTAGTGGTTTCTTATTCTCCCCAGAGTAAAAGCCAAAGTTCACACGATGCCTACAAGGCCCTTTGCAGCCTGGGCCCTCGTTACCTGGCTGACCTCTCTCACCTTTCCCACGCCGCTCCAGTTGCTGGGCTCCTTTAAAACCAGGCAGGAGCCCACCTGGGAGCCTCTGCCCTTGCTTCCCCTCTCTGAGCCTGGAATGCTCTTCCTCCGCGGCTCACTCCTTCAAACGTAAGCTGAGGGAGGCTTCGCTGGTCACACTGTTTAAAACTGCAAATCCACCCAGTCCCAGCTTTCTTTATTTATATGCGTTATACTATTTCACCTACAGCTCTTATCATCTTCTAACTTAGCATATAATAACACACCTTAATTTTATATTACTGTCTCCCCCAAACATAATCTCTTGAAGATGGACTATACAGATATATACACATATGGATAGATTTTGCCCTTGCTCCTTCACTCTATCATATAGAATAGTGGCTGGCACATAGTGGCTTCGCAATAAACATTTGCCTAATATTTGTGTAAGATAATAGTTCTAATATGTAGAGATGAAAAACAAAATCAAAATATTAGACAATACTAGTATGCAAGGTACATGGGGAGAAATCTGAGTGAATGTGTTATGAGTTTTTTATGTTGATCTGGAGCAAGAATAAAATAACAACTTAGAATTTATTAGGTATGCGTGGTAAAAAGCAGAGAGAAAAAACAGAGGAAAGTATTCAACTACCTAGAAGCGAAAGTTAAAATGGAGAAAGAAGAATAGAAAGAGCAGGACAAAATAGAAAAAAAAAAGTAAGAATAAAATTTCAGACATATCAGTAAACATTTAAATAGATTAAACCTGCTCTTTAAAAGTCAGAGTTTTTCTGATTAGATGTGCTTAAAGCCAACAAAATATACTTAAATGTTCTTTATATGAAACAAATCTAAAATATAAGGACTCAGAAAGGGTTAAATCAATGGAAAAGTGAAAGATATACCAGGCAAATATTATCCAAAAAAAAGCTCTAGTCATCTAAAACAAAAATCACTATTGGGAAACATGAAGGACACTGCATGATAGTAAAAATGTTCAATTCACCTGGAATACATGACAAGTCTAAACTTGTGGGCAGTAAATAAAACAGTCTATCTGGAAAGTAGAACATAGGAGTTATAAAGGAGAAATATAACACTGCCACAGGGTATCTTAATCTATGACTTAATCTATGTTTATCTATATTTAAACATTTTCTTTTAAATGATACAGCTGCTAGCTTTTGGTAATTATTTTCATTTTCTTTTCTTTTCCTATGCTGCAATTTCCAGGTCTCTGGATTCAAACAACTCTTACAAAGCCTATTTGGAAATCTATGCCAGGGATTTCCCTGGCGGTCCAGTGGCTAAGACTCGGAGCTCCAAATTCAGGGGGCCTGGGTTCAATCCCTGGTCAGGCAACTAGATTCCACATGCCACAACTTAAGACCCTACACAGCCCAACGAAAACCGAAGATCCTGAGTGCTACAGTTAAGACCCAGAGAGGTCAAATGAATAAATATTAAAAACAAACAAAAAGTTATGCCAGAATGTGTGTGAAGCAGGTACATACATAAGTATGTGCTGTTCCCCAGCCATCCCCTTCATGTGTCCTGTGCTCAGAAGGGCAGACCAGTCTTGGGCAAAGATGAGCCTCTCTATAGCGCCATGCTCATGGCGTGGCTGGAGCCTCACCTGGATGTGGAGTTGCCTGTCCTGCAGCGCCCTCTGCAGCTCCAGGAGGCTCCCCTTGAGGGTTCTCAGCTTCACTGCCAGCTGCTCGGCCTCGTCCTTTGTGTGAGCCTTCCCCTCCAGCAGCAGGTTTTCATTGTGGACCGAAAGCTCTGATAAGGCCACCACCTTCTGCTCTATTTCCACCAGCATATTCTAGAACAACAGAAATAAGGTTGAAATTGACACAGCCTGGGCGCCTCTGCAAAGACCGTGTCTCACAGTGAAACCCACTGCTTCCTTAAGTGTTTCATCAAAACAAATTGCCTCCTGGTTTGCTTTTATTCCCCCTAGTTTTCGTACAAACTTCAAGAGTGGTATATAGGTTTTAACAATTCTTTGAGCCTCCTAACTTTTCTCTTATTTAAGATTAGATGTTATACAAAAAACAAAAAACAACATAGGGGAAGCACATTGTGTATAGCCAACAGATAAGGAGAAAAGACTAGGCCTTAGCATTACCCCATTATGACTGTTCTATTATTTTAGTGTTAGAGGTGGCTCCATGGTGAAAGAATCCACCTACTAATGCGGGAGATGCAGGAGATCCAGGTTCAGTCCTTGGCTTGGGAAGACCCCCCTGGAGGAGGATATGGCAATCCACTCCAGTATTCTTGCCTGGAGAATCCCAGGGAGCGAAGAGCCTGAGGGCTACAGTCCAGGGGGTCGCAGAGTTGGACACGACTGAGTGACTGAGCATGTATGCAATGCATGTGCACACATTATGCTTGTGGCTAATAACAGTGAAGACATCACATCATCGACTCTTTGTGTCAATTTAAAAAGGAATCTTTTTTTTTTTTTTTCAAAGAAAAATGTTTCGAAAGGGAGTTTTCCCAGACTAGTGCTCTTTTTACTTGATTTTTATTATTTTTGTCTTTTTTTATTTTTTTGGCCATGTCACCTGGCATGCAGGATCCTAGATACTCAATCAGGAATTGAAATATGCCCCCTCCATTGGAAGGGTGGAATCTCAACCGCTGGACCACCAGGGAAGTTCCCCTGTTTTTATCTATAATATATAACGCATTTTTAACTTCACATTTCTGAAAGTTTTCCTAAGAATTTCACATTCACTTTCTAGTGTTACAAGATTTTTTTCTAAAATGGAGGCGAAATCCAGGAAAGAAGTGAAAATAGTCTCCCCACGTCTCAAGATTTAAAGCAAAAACCAAAAACAGAAAAACTAAAAAATCTACCAAAACAAATAACAACCATACTATTTTCTACAGAAACTCTTCTGCTTTCCTATACCTTAAGTCTGAACTCTTTGAAATGTACTTTCTAATTTATATTCAATTATATATTAATAAGAAAGGATTGTACAAAATCAGAATCACTACCATCAGCTTCTAAGAACATAAGTGAGATCCCCAAACCTAGAAGTAAACGGAAGAGTGAAACTTTTCATGAAATGGGCCTTAAAGGGTCATTTCTTGAGGATTACTTTTGAGAAACTAATATTATTCTGTGCAAGACTGCCTTTTCCATTAGGCACGGCTGTCACAGAGCTGAAGGCCCCTAACACTCCAAGGGGCCCAAGAAAATGTCTTTCACTTCTTTTAAAATCAGAGGAAAAGTGATTATGATAATAATTAACATGTAATGATATCACCTCAGGCTTCCCAGGTGGTACAAGTGGTAAAGAACCCACCTACCAATCCAGGAGACATAAGGGGTGTGGGTTCGATCCCTGGGTCAGGAAGATCCCCTGGAGGAGGGCACGGCAACCCTCTCCAATATTCTTGCCTGGAGAATCCCATGGACAGAAGAGCCTGGTGGGCTACAGTCCACGAGGTTGCAAAGAATGGGACACGACTGAAGCAACTTAGCAAGCACCCACGATAAACTACCCTAGATTATATTAGTCTCTGTACCCAAACCACTTACAAAATACAAATATAAGAGGTTCATGGAAACAAAGTACCCTGGGCCCCAAAAGTCATAACAGGACCCTAATTCCATATAATAGCCACAGCTATGATTATACTACTGGCTCAAATGCCAGATTTATTTGCATGAGGAACTATCACGTATTTGTGTGATTGCATAGGCTCTGAGTTTTGAAAAATATTGCCAAAGCATCACTTCAATACTTTGTAAGAGTCCTGAAATATATTATCTAAACTATGCACCTTACGTATAACTATAAAAATAGAGACATCAAAAAGGAAGAGGTGGGAGTAATGATGAAACATAATTTTGAAATGCTAGTGCATGTGGTAATCTCAAGTGCTAGAAGGCAATGCTAAAAATACATGTCTCTTTTCAGAAAAGTAACTTTAGAAAAGATGATATAAGAAATAGAAAACACTGGCACATGGCTCTCTATTCTCCACCATCAGGGCAGAGACACTTTGAAGACACTTAAAAAAATTGTCCACAGACTTCCCTCGTGGTCCAGAGGCTAAGATTCTGTGCTCCCAATGCAGGGGGCCCAGGTTTGATCCTTGATCCGGGAGCTAGATCCCACATGCTGCAACTAAGACACAGCATGGCTAAATAAATAAATAAAATAGTTTAAAAGTTTAAACTTATAAGTTGTACAAAGAATTAAAAAACCTAAATTATAATAATATTATAAAATCTCAGTCATAAGGGATGACCAGAATGATATACTATGTATTAAGAAAAAAGATGGCGTTCATAATTAATGTCTGTGCATATTTCCTTCAGTCCCACATGCATGAAGTCATGCACACTGATATTTATCCTTGCAGATTAGACTGGGTTTTCTAGAGACTTGCTGCTGGTTAAATGAAAGAGCTTTTAAAACAAACTTCACCCACCCATAGTGTAAAGTCTACTATGATGATACTCTTTGAAGTCAATGAGTGGTACATGGGAGTTCAGCATCTATTCTCTATGCTTTATACACGTGCTTGAATGTTTCCATAATAAGCAGGTAAGAAAATAATATTACAGTAAAAACCTTGATGTCATTACCGCTTACATTAATTGCTAAAGACTGCATGTTCAGGAAGGAAATTAAGAAGACAACCTTCCCATCTTGAGTCTGGCTGCCTATAACTACAGTTTCGCCAAGTTTTCCAAATAACATTTCTGAATTAAAAACAAAATTGTAACGGCCCACCTATTCTGTTGTATATCCAGTCACTGATACTAATTCTGTGCATTAGGTACTTATATTCCTTATTAGCCACCGAAACAGATACTATAAATTTGACATGAGTTCAAGCAAGCTCCGAGAGGTGGTGAAGGACAGGGAAACCTGGCATCCTGCAGTCCATGGGGTCGCAAAGAGTTGGACGTGACTGAGTGACTGAAAACAACAAGTCTTTAAAAAAAAATGTCCTTCAGGAAACTGAAAATTTTCTAAAGAGTAGATACTCTTGGTAAAATTTTCAAAAGACTAAGCCCACATCTGATTTCAATTAAGCTTTTATAAGACACTGTTTTTCTTCTAAATCTGGAAAGTATATGGATTGTGAGAAATCACATATCCATACCACAGTTTGTTACCAGTACACTTTTCCGCAGTTAAAAAACATGTCTTGTGGGACCTTCCCTAGTAGTACAGCAGTTAAGAACTGGCCTTGCAATGCAGGGACGTGGGTTCAATCCCTGGTCAAGTGTATGTGCGTGCATACTCAGTCGTGTCTGACTCTTTGCGACCCCACGGATTGTAGCCCGCCAGGCTCCTCTGTCCGTAGGATTATCCTGGCAAGAATCCTGGAGTGAGTTGCCATTTTCTCCTCCAGGGGATCTTCCCAACCTAGGGATCAACCTGTATCTCCTGTCGCTCCTGCATTGGCAGGCAGATTCTTTACCACTGAGCTACTTGGGAAGCCCCCTGAGATCCCTGGTCAGGGAATTAAAATCTCACGTGCTAAGGAGCAAGGCCGTGTGCTATGATTACCGAGCCCACATGTTCCAGAGCCCATGCACCACAACTAGAGAATCTGTACTCCCCAACGGAAGATTCTGCATGCCTCAACTAAGACTCGATGCAGCCAATGATAGATACACTTTTAAAAAGTTTGCCTAATGATGTTGGCATACTCCTTTGAGACCATTTTTGTACCTGGCAGTCCACTAACTGGGCCTCCATGTCCATGGGCTCCTTGGGTGACCCCAGGGCAATGTCCAGAGTGGCCTTCGTGCTCAAGAGCCAGTGGTCCAGCTGATCAGCTTCACAGCGATACCTGTGCAGGGCTTGTTCCTGTCTCTGTTCCTCCAGCTGATCGTTGAGTTTCTCCTGATGAATTAAGTAGGAGGGAACACAGATCATCCTGAGGCAAAATCACCAGGACTCAACACAGAGAGCAGTGGTTCCCAGCCCTGACTGCACATCAGAACCACCTGCGAAACTTCAAAAACAATCCCCGGTGTTTAGACCATGGTACAGACCTGTAAATCAGAATTTCAGGAGGTGAGCCTCAAGAGTAGCATTTTTTAAAAACTCCCACAATGATTGTATGCCTGGAGTTATCTGTTCTTAAATAATATACCTACAGAACAAGGCAGATAATGTGGATGACAGAAAATGGCCAATGGTGTAAGACAGTAGGTAACCTGACTTCAGAGTTCGGGAGACTGTAGAGTGTAGTGGGGACTATGGCAACTGAAGAACATATTTGGTTCACCTAAAAGGTTAGAACCACGCAGTTTCAGGCATGTGATCTCCTACAGGAAGGAGTGGCCCAGTGCTATCGCTTTCTAGAGCAAAGGCAAAACTTCAAAAAATTCGGATAGGTCTCTAAGGATTCTTTAGCGATGGCAAATAATCCATATATTTTTTTAAAAATCCAGGCCAATCACTTCATTTCACAACTCCACATGGGTTTCATAGAGTGACTGGGGACAATATCAATGAATTAAAAGGTTAATTATTAAGATACTCTAAGTATTTTACTTTAAAAGTTACTCTATTAATAATCCATTATTTTTAATTAATTTTTATTAAATTGTTTAGAGATTAGAGTGGAAACATTGATTTAAAATTTCTGCAAAACAAGAAAATATATGGATACATGATTTGACCTGCTTTAAAACAGATAAAACTGGAAATATCCTATGTCCCTAACAATAGGACAAAGGTTAATTGAATTATGGTATAATCCGCAGCTAAATAAAATAATGTTAAGCAGGTAGCAATAACTGATTTTGTGCTAGAGAAACTGCCAGACCCTAGAGATACAAGGACACAGACACTTCATAGGATCAACAATATGAACATCATACATGTTTAAGGCCAGGAAAGGTAAGCAAACAACAACTAGAGGAAAATAACTTATTTTTAACACATATGGTAGTGTAACTAAAATTTATTTATTAAGTATTAAAGTTAACATGAGAACCAGAACTGCAAGAATATTCTCGTGAATTAACGTGCTTGAAGTGGCTTCCAGTGACTAAGGATTTATTTTTCAGAGCATTAGCAATGCTATTCATAAAAATGGTCTTATTTAAACATAGCAAACTATTATGCAAACCTTCTACAATTATTCCCCACAAAGCTCACGTCTACCCAGTACTGGCTCTCCGCTGCCTCAGTTCTGCAGGCCTGAAATGAGTCAGAAACGGGTGAAAAGACACATTCATGGCTCCACACTGACTCAGGGCTCTATTCACGAGGCCCTGCACACACAATATACCAGCTTCTTCTGAGTGGGAAACAACAGACATGTCGACATACTTGTCAACCCAACCCCAGGAGCTAATCTGGACGTGAGGGGGACCCCCAGGGTGGCCTGTTACCTCCAGAAGCTGCCGCTTCCCGGATGCCTTCATCTTGATGGTGGACATTCGCTCCGCCAAGACGGTGAGCGTGGACTGCAGGGCCAGCTGCTCTGCCGGCTCGGACTCCGGGGACTCGGATACCAGCTCGTCCGCGAGGGCCGACTGCAGCTCGCTGATCTCCTCTTGGAGCATGAGAATCTCATCCATCAGAGCCTGAGGGAAAGACTGTGGAATCACACTCCTGTGTGCAATTTTTTGCACTGAGGAATCGTGGCACTTAGCCAAGCTCACTTGGAAGTCATTTAACCAACAAATACAGGGCCTTCTAACCTAAGTTTCAAAATGACATCGCCAGACTGAAAGTCAGGAAGTTTCTGACTTTAAGATCATTTGCATTGGTAACTTAAAGTTAATTAATCCGGGACAAGTCAATTAATCCGGCTTTCAACAGGCTCATCTGTAATCTGACAGGGCGGGGCTTGGGGGGGGTGGTATGTGCAATTAATTCTGTCTGAGTCCACAATTCTGTGTTGAAAATAAAATTCATCACTTTCTTCCTCAATGTGACTCCTCCCACTCCAAATTTCCCTGAGTCTGGAACAAGGCTGCATTTTAATCGCAAACTCATATCATACAGACAGGAAGAATCTGTCACCTGCTTCTATGGCGTTGCCCTCTCCTTACTTTTCTCCTCTCTCCAGGTCTAAAATTTGGAGTTTCTCAGGGCTACTTTCTGGACCCTGTTTTCTCTCTTTACAATCTCTCCCAGGCCTTGCCCATTGCCAAGGCTTTAATTCCTTTCTCCCACGGGACACTTAGGTAGGAGAACAAAATCTCCCACTCCAAAAGGTCTCTGGCATGCAGATTATTTTGAGCTGAGAACAATCAAGGCCCAAAAGACTCAGAAAAAAACTCTGACCTAACTACCTAAAGAATCTATCTCGAAGACATTTGCAAAGAATAGGAGTGGATGTGGTGAGGGAAAGTCATACGGAGTCCATTTTGCATCCCTCTGTCTCTGAATGGCCCAGCTAACACATGCTTCCCAAGCATTTGCTTTATGTCTCCTCGGGCAATTCATTTCTGTGTTAGACAAGGACCACTCTCAGACTCTGGAAGGGGTCCCCCTTCCTGCAATACAACTGCTTTCACCTCCAAAACATCTTGTTTGTCTCCTCTGCTTCCACCTAAGTCACAACCAATTCCTTATCTGAATTGCTCTCATAGTCTACTGGGTGGAGTATCTGCTTAAACCCCTTTAAAAAAATAAATCTGATCCTCTCACTCCCTTGCTTTACAATACTTTGTGGCTTCCTGCCTGTGAAATAAAATCCAAACTCCTTACAGTATTCATGCATTCTCTCACCTGGCTGCCCCTGGTATCTGGCTTCCTTCTTGCTCACTGCATCCCTGCCTTCAATCACTCCAGGATCCCCAATACTTTCTGCCTCAGGGCCTTTGCACATCCTATTCCCTCAAGGTCTGGAATGCTCTTCTCCTCACTCTCCTGAGATGAGTCACTTCCTCCTTGGAGCCTTAGGTTAATTGTCTCGTCTTCAGAAAGGCCTTTCATGACTGCTGCTGCTGCTAAGTCGCTTCAGTCATGTCCGACTCTGTGTGACCCCACAGACGGCAGCCCACCAGGCTCCCCCGTCCCTGGGATTCTCCAGGCAAGAACACTGGAGTGGGTTGCCATTTCCTTCTCCAATACAGGAAAGTGAAAAGTCAAAGTGAAGTCGCTCTGTCGCGTCCGACTTGTCGCGACCCCACGAACTGCAGCCTACCAGGCTCCTCCGTCCATGTGATTCTCCAGGCAAGGGTATTGGAGTGGGCTGCCATTGCCTTCATGACTACTCATTCAAAAAACAGAGCAAAACAAAATGCTATTGTTCTCTTTGAATAGCATCCTATTTCCTGTTTAACAGTCATCACGATTATACACTGTATTTCTCATTTTTTGTATTTTATGATTTGCTCTTTAGCTGGAATTTTTTTTTTTTTTTTTCGTTTTTGTGGCTGTGCCATGCAGCTTCCCCGACCAGGGATGGAACTTGTGCTCTCTGCAGTGAAAGCACAGAGTCCTAACCACCGGGCTACCAGGGAAGTCCTTAGCTAGACTCTTGACAGGAGAAATTCTTATTTGGGATTTCAATGATGCATTAGGAAAAAAAAAAAAAGCCCTTCCACAGGAGGGACAATCATGACCCAGGTAAAGAATCACTGATTTTATAGTTGCCAATATTTCACAGTTTGCAGTGTACCCCTATTGGCATGATTCCCATCTCTTCCGCAGGCTTTGCTGTGAGCCAAGTGCCTCCTCAGACTGGGCTGTCAAGAGATATTAAACCCAAAAAACAAACCCACTTTTTCCCCTATCAGGATGTCATCATGTCCAATCGCAGTTTAGGTAAACTATGATACTGAAATGTTTATCTACGTCTAGAAAAGTGCAGACAGTAAGTGTACAGTTCTATGAATTCTCACAAACTGTATCTACTCATGCCCCTGCACCCAGACTGAGAAAGTGAACATTCCCAGGACTCTGTAATCCCTTTGGATTTCATCCTGTTTCAGCCTTTCTGCTTTCCAGAGATTACCACGGGGCGGACTTGCAAAGCCATAGATGCTCCTGTCTGGTTTTGAGCTCTCCAGAAACAGAGTCACTTCTGATGTACTCTTCTGTGCCTGGCCTCTTTCACTCCCTCCACGATTGCGACTATGCAGGTAGAACGAGCGGACCCTTTGCAGGGTTGCATTGTATTCCACTATCACCTGGTTTCAGGGTCTTGTCCGTTTAAGCCTTTCTAGTGCTATCTCCGGAGAAGGCAGTGGCAAGCCACTCCAGTACTCTTGCCTGGAAAATCCCATGGATGGAGGAGCTTGGTGGGCTGCAGTCCGTGGGGTTGCTGAGGGTCGGACACGACTGAGCGATTTCACTTTCACACATTGGAGAAGGAAATGGCAACCCACTCCAGTGTTCTTGCCTGGAGAATCCCAGGGACAGGGGAGCCTGGTGGGCTTCCATCTATGGGGTCACACAGAGTCGGACACGACTGAAGTGATTTAGCAGCAGCAGCAGTGCTATCTCATCACAGCTTTAATTTCCATTTCCCTGATGACTTCCCTGCTGGCTCAGATGGTAAAAAATCTTCGTGCAATGCGGGAGGCCCGGCTTTGATCCCTGGATTGGGAAGATCCCCTGAAGAAGGGAATGGCAGCCCACTCCAGTATTCTTGCCTGGAGAATTCCGTGGACAGAGGAGCCTGGCAGGCTACTGTCCATGGAGTCACAAAGAGTCAGGCATGTACCGGCTTCTAGCTCTGTTCCACTGACTCATGAGGTGTTTTTGCTAATGTAACACTCTCATAATTAACAGCTGTATGTCTCACTCTCATTTTTCAATTTTATTCATCTTCTTCAAGGCTGTCTTGGTGATTCTTAACTCTTTTCATTTTCAATACATATTTTTTCATACATTTGCAATATAGTTTAGAATTATCAATCTCTACCAAAGGACTTGCTAGGATGTTTTCATAGGATTGTAATAAGCTTACAATTTATTATTGCTTAATTATACATTCAAACGGAGAAGGCAATGGCAAGCCACTCCAGTACTCTTGCCTAGAAAATCCCATGGATGGAGGAGCCTGGTAGGCTGCAGTCCGTGGGGTCGCTAAGGGTCGGACACGACTGAGCAACTTCACTTTCACTTTCACACATTGGAGAAGGAAATGGCAACCCACTCCAGTGTTCTTGCCTGGAGAATCCCAGGGATGGGGGAGCCTGGTGGGCTTCCATCTATGGGGTCACACAGAGTCGGACACGACTGAAGTGACTTAGCAGCAGCAGCATACATTCAAAATGCTTTTCATCCAGGAAGTTATTTTCTCCTATTTTATAATCATTTTTGGTACTTGATTGCCAAAAATATAAAAATATAAAATTCATATCATTTGGTCTGTTTTAAGGGCTTCTCCATGATTAGACTGACCTACTGCCCTTTTTCTTGCATTGATTCTCTGTACAAGATGAGCCCCCTGTGGCAATGCACACCACGGTCATGCTCTCTCACATGTTCAATACTGCCTCCTACCGACTCCTGTCACGATTCCAAACTTTCAAGATCCTTGTTTTCCCAACGGATCTGTTAGAGTCTCCTTTCACTTACCTCCCACCACTGTAACACACAGCCATCTCGCTGGGTTATGCATAACGTGCTGGTTATTCACTTCACCCCCTCAATCATATGTTAATGAAAAAGTCTATTTCAGCTGTGAACACAGGTGCTCTGCATATCTAGTTGAATTAATTCCAATTTATTATAGACAAAACAGGTATTGAATCACAGAGCAACCAGAAAAAAAAAAGCTTCCTCATTCATTTAATCTCAGTGGATTTGACCAATAAGGTATAGAGTGCAGTGAACTACTTCCTTTTCAAACTCGCAATGTTGTAAAGCAGCTATCTGAATATCCTCAAGTAAGTGATAAAGGAATTAGGAATCCTAGAACTGCTAACTTCCATACTGTTAGAGTCAAGCCTCTCTGTTCCTGCTGCAGTTTAGTCTCAGGGGAGAGTGGAAATTTTGGGGAAGGTTGTTAAGTTTTAACTTCAAGACCCACTAGACAAACTTACCAGGAGATGGGATTTCCTTTTGCGGTGATGTAAATATTTTGAAACCAGATAGAGGGGGGTGATTGTATGACATTGTAAAAGAACTAAAAGTCACTGCTGCTGCTGCTGCTGCTGCTAAGTCACTTCAGTCGTGTCCGACTCTGTGTGACCCCATAGACAGCAGCCCAGGCTCCCCCGTCCATGGGATTCTCCAGGCAAGAACACTGGAGTGGGTTGCCATTTCCTTTTCCAAAAAGTCACTGAACTGTACACTTTAAAATGGTTAATTTTATGTGATGCGAACTTCACTTCAATCTAAAAAACAAAAAAATCCAGCAGTTGAATATATCTTTGATCTGTAACTCGTTTCAACTGGTGACCAGCTGCTTCCTTCCCTACAGCACCTGACTCAAAACTAAGGAGAGGAAATGTTCCTCTCTGTGTTTCTAACTTGGGTTTATAAGGAGGGCATGTGTATGACCAGTCTGTGGCTTAAAGTACCTTGAGCTTTTCTAAACTGACTCTGGAGAGAACATGGAGTGCACGTCTGGTTCAACAAGAAAGGTGAACATGAATTTCACTGTGAATTTCATAACTGTCTACATCAGCTCAGTCCATCTCAAACTTTGCGCAGTTACATATATTAAAGAAACACAGCCAAAATAACCTCAGAGCTCTGCCTCCAGACCACCACTAGGTTTGGGTGGCAAAGATAACATACATCCACAAAGGGTTAGCTGCCCATGATAAGGAAGGTCCCATAACACGCAGAACAGCCACCAGTCAGCTTATGAACTGCACTGTCTTCAAATTAAACCTATTGTTCAATTTCAAGAGGGTAACAGGAAAGGCACAAGACTCCACCCAAATTCAGTAGATTTAAACAGGTATTTAGAGGAAAAGCATAGGAATTAGATAGCTCTTTAAAGAAACATTACTTCCAAGAGCATGTTGGGGAAAAAAAAATAATTGAAGTATTTTTATTAACTTTTAGAAAGTACTAAAATCATATTGGACCTTCTTACCCACATTCCATTGGTCTTTATTTAAAAAGAATAATTCTCGAAGTGTGCTCAACAGTCCCACAGATCCGTCTCTTGCTTCAGCAGTGCTTGGATGGAACAGACCCAGGGACGCCCCTTGCCCCAGCCTCTGACCACCCTCCAACCTTTTTTCAAGTCGCAACCTTTGGCATCAGCCACTCAGTCGCCCATGATCACCGGGACCAGCCTCCATTTTTTAAGCTTAACTCCTTATTACTGATCAACCATGAGCTCCCAGATTCGTCAGAATTATTCCACTGAGGTGGAGGCCGCCGTCAACTGCCTGGTTAACATGCATCTGCGGGTCTCCTACACCTCCCTCTCTCTGGGTTTCTATTTCGACTGTGACGATGTGGCTCTGGAGGATGTGGGCCACTTTTTTCTGCAAACTGGCCAAGGAGAAGGGCGAGGGTGAAAAGCATCTCTTGAAAATGCAAAACCAGTATGGCAGCCGCAACCTCTTTCTGGACATGCGGAAGCCGTGTCAAGATGAGTGGGGTAAAACCCAGGACGCTAGGGAAGCCGCCCTTCTCATAGAGAAGAACCTGAACCAGGCCCTTTTGGATCTGCATGGCCTGGGTTCTGCCTGCACAGATCCCCACATCTGTGACTTCCTGGAGAACTACTTTCTAGATGAGGAGGTGAAACTCATCAAGAAGATGGGTGACCAGCTGACCCACCTCCGCAGGCCGGCTGGTCCCCCAGCTGGGTTGGGCAAATATGTCTTCAAAAGGCTCACCCTCGAGCATGAAAAGGAGATCTGGAGACCAGTGGCCATTGAGGAGTCCCCCTAATATCAGGGCTGCCTGAAACCCCTCTCTGTAGCCACTAGGTATCTTTTTAACACTCTGGAGCCCTTTCTCAAGCCTTGGACCAAATGGGAACAATGAAGTTTTTTTGCAGCATCAAAAAAAAAAAAAAAAAACTAGAGTAATTCTATCATATCTTAGGATTTTTAAAGTATCATTGTAGAAGCCAAAAACCAGTTTAGATATTATGATACCATTAGCTTTCCAGGTGGGCAGCACTGTCCCAGAATTTGAGAATTTAGATGCAGACAGCAAAAGTTAGCAAAAGTAGGTCAGATGGAAAACGCTGGGTTTGTGGTGACACAAGAAATTACACAGTATTTATATTTCTTTCCCTCTCCTTAGGGCATTAATATACTAGTTAAGTTCAAATGACGGGTAAGCACTGAATGAGAATTACATCTCCTCAGTGCTATAATTGTTAACATCACCTCTCAATTTAGAAAGAGACGAAAATCATGTGGTTGGCCTTAATGACAAGAAAAGTCACAGGATAGTTTCTAATTTATAATACTTAGCATTAATGTGCAATTTTGAGTTTTTGCCATTAGATCCCTTAAACAAAATAATAATTCTGCTGTACATTCTGTTTGTGTGTGTTTTCATACTAATGCCTGAGAGGCAGGGTGATGCTGGTGATTGGGAGTTAATTTGCATCTTAATTATGAACTCTGGAAGGTCAAGCCAGACCACCAGGATCCTGCTTTCAGTTAATAAATGCTGTGGGACCCAGTGAAGGGTCTTTGGAGCTGTGGTCTGTCACCTGGGACACAAGAATGATGAGCCCTGCACAAACACAGAGATCAGAAAGTACCTGAAAGTAGAGAGTCAAATTTTGTCAACCCTCTCCTGGGACGCTGACTAAGCCTGTGACACTTAGATTCACTCTAATCAAGCCTTTGGACAACTTATCCCCAATCCTTTTTGTTCATGAGTGCTAAGTTGCTTCAGGCATGTCTGACTCTGTGCAACCCTATGGACTGCAGCTTTCCACGCTCCTCTGTCCATGGGATTCTCCAAGCAAGAATACTAGAATGGGTTGCCGTGCCCTCCTCCAAGGGATCTTTCTGAAACAGGGACCGAACCCATGTCTCTGAAGTCTGCCTGCACTGGCAGGCAGGTTCTTTACCACTAGCGCCACCTGGGAAACCCCCAATCCTTTTTGGTTGCTTAAAAGAAGCTGTAATCAAATGCATGGATGTTCTCTGGCTAGTACGTACAGTGAAGTGTTGGAGAGGTGGGGGAGCAGACAGAGCCCCGGGAAGCACACTGGGGCCAGGCGGAGAGCCCCCTCAGGTAACAGTGAAGTGGATGTTGACAATTACAAAACCAAGGTATCAGTTAAAAAGGACTGAGGTGCTCACAGAAACACAGAATGGTAACAGAGACCTAAGTCCCTCACTGTCCTTGTGATTGGCTTGATCCAAGTCAACAAAGGTTAGTTTTAATTTCATATTCTTATAGCACCCTCCCCAAGCCAAATGGACTGTGGGTGACTTTAAGATAGCAGAAAGACCCACAGACGGTCATTTTACCAAAACAAGGCCTGTAAAAATGGATGCTGGACACTCTGACGTCTATCTTAAGAAGCTACAAGAGTGTCAAAAACCTGAAACCACTATTTCTCAATATTGTCTCTAGATGAAATGTTTTCACTTTTGTGTTAAGACTTCAAGGCCGTTTATTGTGAAATAGTACAATTTTATCCTGGACTATACACATAAACAGGCAATGTACGCCAAGGTTACCGTGGGTTCCAAAACAATAAGAATGTTAAGTAAAGACAGAGTACAAAGTTTCATTCTTAGAGCTGACAAATTTCCCAGTCTTTATTTGATAGACACATATATATCATGCTTTCACAGCTCTAAATTAGCATCTAAAAGTATCTCTCTTTCCCTCTGCCTTTGATAGGGTTGTCATATGCTTCTGAGATCTGGTCAGGGGCAGGCAGCATTTTCTTGAACCATGGTGATTGAATATTTAGGTGACTGCACGCGTCAGCATCTTGGACTCAGTTACACCTGCTTGTGCATAAATAGTAATCTGATAATGTTGCTAAAGCATTAACCAGACCCTAACCTATGCACTCAGAATGCATTATAAAGCGATGCATTTCTAACAGTATCTGAGCTAGGTTAACGTAATCGCCTCTGTTTCTCACCTAAAGCTGAAGCGTCATCCAGTGTACCTTTTTATTTTTTTCCCAGCGTACCTTTTAATAAATGATTCAAGTCTGGGACAACTGCAGGATTATAACTTGGAAACCCTTTTTCTTTAACTGCTTCTTTGCCCGCTGAAGACTCAGAGCTATTCTAAGAGATAAGAAGGTACCGGGTGCACCTCAGTGGCTCAGGCCTGTCTGACTTTTGCAACCCCGAAGATGGTAGCCCGCCAGGCTTCTCTGTCCATAGGATTCTCCAGGCAAGTATACTGAAGTGGATTGCCATGCCCTCCTCCAGGGACACACTGGCTAAGTTTCTTTAAACAACTCACTGGAAGTCCAGCTGTTAGGACTCTGCTTTCACTGCAGGGGGCACGGGTTTGATCCCTGGTTAGGAAACTGAGATCCCATAGGCTGGGCAGTGCAGCCAAAAATAATAAATTCATTAATTAAAAAAAAAAAAAAACCACAATACCCAGAGAGGGTAGACGTTATAAATGAAAGGGATGCCTTTTATTCTTATGGTAATAGTTCAAAACGAAATAAAAATAATGTAGCAACAATAAGGAAAGACAGTTTATGTAATAAAGGTAAAAAAGCAACACCAAGACTTGAATTTCTTTCTTCCGCTCTTAGATCCCTCCCTGAAGCAATGATGGAAACAAAACCACCACTTGGAATCTTGCTAACTCTGTAACAGTTGATACGGTGAAATATTCCAGCCTGCTCTCTAATGTACCGGCTTGACCAGTCAGTCATAAATAAGCATGCACCGGTTTGATCAAGCAGGAAGCTAAAGTCATGGCTGTTCTTACCTGATGTTCGGCCATCTGGCTCTCGGGACTCCTGCCTAGCTCCAGACTCTCACTGAGTTTCATCTCGATGGCCTCCATTTTCGTGGAGATGGACTGCAGGGAGTCCTGGTACTTCTGCTGGCGTTCCAAGGCTTCATAGAGTGTGCGCTGCTTCTCGCTGATCTAAAGAAAAGGGATATTACTAAATGTTTCCCACCCCTTATCTTCTAGATTACAACATTTCTTTCCTCACCGCTTTACCTCTGTGACTCAACAGAGGCTATTCAACTGTACATGGGATGTGTAAACATTAGGCATTTATTTCATAAGACAATCACTAAGGAAATCTGATGTCTTGTGTGTATGCTCAGTTGTGTCCGACTGTTTGCGACCCTAGGACTGCAGCCCGCCAGGCTCCTCTGTCTTGTGTGCTAAATAATCCCACATCTGGCAGACTTACCACATTCTTTAAGGTTTCCCAAGACCGCTGCAAATCGTCCAGCTTCGCAGTAGCAGAAGGCTCCAGTCCTGGTTCATAGAGCTCTTGGGTTGGCAATGTGCTGGGGGAAACCTTGGCAGCATCCGTCTGTAACCTCTCAGGAGATAAGGCTTGGTAATAAGCGATGTCCTGTGGGAGCAAGGTACAGTGTTAGATTCAAGAGAAAGACAAAACTTAGGTCACTGTGCTTGTCATGCAGAGGAAAGTTTTAGGATTCATACCTGGCCCCGGGGGCTACAACTATGAAAGTCAGTAAACTCTTGTGATAAGAAGGTCATATCAAAGCACACTGTAGTTGCTTTCAAATTTTGATTCATATAAAAAGCAATTTACCAATATTTCAAGTTGCCAAAACTCATTCCTATTTTATATTTGGCAAAATTAAAATACAAAGAAGTTAACTGGTATACACATTTCAAGACTGATTAACCAGAAAAATAGGAGAATCTAAATTGTGTATTTCCTGAAATGTTGATTAATATGTTGATCAGTTTTGAATAATTTTTAAAAACCTTTGATTTAAATACATTTAAATCTCTGAAAAGTTGTTTTTCAGGTATAGCCAGATATTCAATATTTGATTTTCAATAATTCTTTTATCGCAGAAATTAAATGTTAGATATGTTATTTAAATGTCTTAACCATGTTAATAAATATGTTACTTAAATTATAAATATATTAATATTTAATAAGGGAAAATGTAATAGGGAGGTTAAAACTACTCTAAGAAACAATAATAAAGAGGTTTTCTTCTATTCAGTTCCTGGAAAAACACAAGAAACAAAGTGGATGCTGAAATAGGAGGTTTTTGAATTTTTTTTTTCTTGGGCAATAAGTAACATGACATATTTTATTAGTATTGATAATAGAATTTACTATATCATGATACATAATTCATACACTTTTAATTGTTTTTATGGTTGTGTATCTATATATTTATAGAAACTGAAGGGGAGTACTGTTTACATTGTGGAAAATGCTATTATGTTCACTACTTCACAGTTGCACTGTTTAAGATTAAAAACCTGAGCCTTACTGATGATAATGTCTTGGTAAAAAGTACTGAAGGCCCCAGATACGTGGGAAAAACCAAGGCAACAGCAGGAAGGAGCCTGGTGTCTTGGGGTCAATACTAGGGCAGAAGCAGGGTCGTGTATTAGAATGAGTTCAGACAGGAGTCTGACACTGGAGGAGTCGGGACACCTGAGAGCCCAGGTGAAACTCACCTCCTAAGTAGCTAGAGAACTGGATCCTCACAGCTCAGTTAGTAAATCACCTGCCTGCAATGCAGGAGACCAAGGTTCGATTCCTAGGTCGGGAAGATCCCCGGAGAAGGGAATGGCTACCCACTCCAGTATTCTTGCCTGGAGAATCCCATGGACAGAAGAGCCTGGAGGGCCACAGTCCATGGGGTCACAAGAATCTGACATGACTGAGTGACTAAACCACCACCACCACCATAGAATTGAAGCAAGTCACTCACATCTTGTGCATGGACTCCCGCATCGGCACAATCTGGGTGGATTCGAGGATTAAAGAAAGTGATACCTGAGTGGCCATGAGACCCTCTACCATCTTCTTCTTATTGCTGAGGCCTCTAGGTAAGTCCTCCACATTTATTGATGACACTGGAGCATGGAGAGTGGTTCCTTTTCATCCCTAACCCTGTCACTCATCTTGAGCAGATCATCTTGGTATTTTCAAGTCCCTGACAACCTTATATCCATCCATCCTCGCCCACTTGCCCTCCTTGAACATGATAGGCTGTCATCACTGAACTGATTCACCCTGAGTATATTTCTGACTAAGTGATATAAACCGTTCTCTTGCCAACAGCTGTGTTTCCTTTGCCCTTTTAAGTTCTGCTTCAACCACTTGGAAAACCCCAATTATGACTCAATCCAACTTTTCCTTACAGAAGGCATGTATGTGCGCACACATGTATACACACACACAAATTGGGATATTTCTGCAACTTCTCAAATTTTCAAAGGACTGTCTACATTCAGACTCACCTCTATTTCACTCTTTCTAGTCTTCTTGAGTAAAGATAATCCTCTTACCTACCCCTACAACCTCATCCACCTTCCCTTTCTCAAGGATTTTGGTTCATTAATATCCACTCCCTCTCCACTGACTTTCCCCTTAGCATATAAATAAATATTTTCCGTCTGAAAACACATACACACAGCCTTTGTTTTTTTCTTTCAGGGTAGCATATATTATAAAGTTCTCCAAATCAAAACATAATGACTCATTACACACAAATACAATTTGCACACACATTTGTAACCATTGTTTTCTCCCTTTTGCTTCATAATTCAAGTGTAAACACTTGATATGTTCACCTGTCCACTTCTAAATACCCAACTGAGCCTTGATTCTAGTGACCCCACTGAAAGTGCTCTGGCCATAATCATCACTGGCTGTCTTCTGTGATATAAAATGATTATTTTTCTAATCTTCTCTTGTCTGGTTTCTCACTGGAATTCAGTACCTCTGATCATCCCTTCTTGGAAAATACTTTCCTTTTAACATCTCTGTTCTCCTCCTACCTCTCTCACCATTCAGTCTTTCTCCTTAAACACTGTTCAATTTATGAGCTCCAGACTCACATAATGAGTTGTACCAGTTGATCCCATGCTGCTGCTGCTGCTGCTGCTAAGTCACTTCAGTCGTGTCCGACTCTGTGTGACCCCATAGATGGAAGCCCACCAGGCTCCCCCGTCCCTGGGATTCTCCAGGCAAGAACACTGGAGTGGGTTACCATTTCCTTCTCCAATGTGTGAAAGTGAAAAGTGAAAGTGAAGTCGCTCAGTTGTGTCCGACCCTTAGCAACCCCACGGACTGCAGCCTACCAGGCTCCTCCGTCCATGGAATTTTCAAGGCAAGAGGACTGGAGTGGCTTGCCATTGCCTTCTCCGAGTTGATCCCATAGTCTCTTCAAACTCAATACTTGAAAAAAACAAAACATACAAACCAAAAAAACC
Organism: Moschus berezovskii; assembly: GCF_049115385.1. Taxonomy (NCBI): domain Eukaryota; kingdom Metazoa; phylum Chordata; class Mammalia; order Artiodactyla; family Moschidae; genus Moschus; species Moschus berezovskii. The sequence goes on from NC_142469.1 coordinate 96,373,496, forward strand.
ACATGGAGGTTGAGAGATGAATTTAGGAAAAATGATGACGTTTTGTCCATCTTTCAATGAATGAAGTTTTATCCATCTTTCTAATCACCTCACTTGGGATTTATTCTCCATTCCTTCTCTCACTGACCACTGCTGCGCATATAAGGATGAAGTTCTATACCTTTGCCACAACACAGGTTCAAGTTCACGTTACAGCTACAACTTCCTAACTCTCAGGTTGCAAACTGGCAGCCTACAGGTTGCCTCTATCTAGCCTGCATATATTTAGCTTGGCTTATACAGTGTGGGGGCGGGAGGAGAAGGGGACGATAGAGAATGAGATGGCTGGATGGCATCACCGACTCGATAGACATGAGTTTGAGTGAACTCCGGGAGTTGGTGATGGACAGGGAGGCCTGGCGTGCTGTGATTCATGGGGTCGCGGAAAGTCGGACACGACTGAGCGACTGAACTGAACTGAACTGATACAGTGTTTTAAATTGTTTTGAATTTCTCTTCAACCAGAAAGGGAGCTTTTGTAAGAATCCCGATTCATGGCTTCCTCTGCAAACCAGAAGCCAGGTAAGACAGGACTCCGCGTTCACGTGCCTACAATAATTCTAAGAGAGGAAAGGCTGCCTAGTTCACGTGGGGAGGCTCTGTCAGGGCCCCAGAGCCCCCCGGCTGTTTCTTTCATTTCCATCACCAGTAAATGACTGGTGATCAGTCATCAGTCTGAATGACCGGACCAGATACCAAATGAGCGGACCAGACGCCAGAGTGTGTAAACTTCTGTCCCTCACTCACTTCCCTGGCTCTAGATTTGCCCATCACCGTCCTCCTGTCTACACTGATACTGAAGAATCTGTTCTAAAGCTCACTTCTGTGCAGAACTTCTAGTTAAATTCCTTCAGTGGTTGGTTAACTATTAGCTCCTGGACAAAGTTCAGATTCTTTTGTGTGGCATCAGGTGTTTCCTACATCCCTCTCAGCTTATTTCTCCCTCCACCTCCTTCTCCAAATCTATGCTTCTCCCATTTTACTGATGTTATTTGCAGTTGCCTTGCTAGGCCGTTTTTCTTCCTGCTGCCTGAAAAAACTTCCGATACGTGCTTCTTTCTGCCTGAAAGACTTCTCCTCACTCTAGAGCACTCCAACTGTACCTGACTTATACTGCTTTAAAACTAACGGGGGAAATCCCCGACCCACTGAACTCCAGGCTTGTTTAGGTACTTACCGCGTATCCTTCCTTCACATTCTGCTTCCCACCCTCACAGCACTCGTCCCACTCCACGGCCACCGTGTGTTTGCTCTCACACAGACTATGAGTTCCTTAAAAACTGTGCAAGTGTCTGAATCTGAGCATACCATGGAGTGCTTGGCAAATAAGAGGCAGGTATATACATTCAAGGAGATCCAACCAGTCCATTCTAAAGGAGATCAATCCTGGATGTTCATTGGAGGGACTGATGCTAAAGCTGAAACTGCAATACTTTGGCCACCTCATGCGACGAGTTGACTCACTGGAAAAGACTCTGATGCTGGGAAAGGTTGGGGGCGGGAGGAGAAGGGGACGACGGAGAATGAGATGGCTGGATGGCATCACCGACTCTGTGGACATGAGTTTGAGTGTACTCCGGGAGTTGGTGATGGACAGGGAGGCCTGGCGTGCTGTGATTCATGGGGTCGCGGAGAGTCGGACACGACTGAGCGACTGAACTGAACTGAACTGAACTGATATACATTCATTGGGCTTCCCTGGTGGCTCAGCGATAAAGAATCTGCCTGAAATGAAGGAGACTCGGGTTCAATCCCTGGGTCAGGAAGATTCCCTGGAGAAGGAAATGGCAAGCCACTTCAGTGGAGAATCCCATGGACAGAGGAGCCTGGCGGGCCACAGTCCATGGGGTCACAAAGAGACACCACTTAGCAACTATACAGCAATAGCATATACATTCATAAAAAATTGTATATGTAAAAGCACTTTTTTTTTTCTTTTTGCTGCACTGCATGGCATTTAGGATCTTCTTACCTCCTCAACCAGGGATCAAAGCTGAACCCTCTACATTGGAAATGCAGAGTGTTAACCATTGACCACAAGGGATGTTCTGTAAAAACACTTCTTTAAACTCTATTATTTTGCTTACACGAATGGTATTAATAGTACTATGAGTGTCCACAAGGAAAAGCAAAAAGTTGTTTTGATGTAAAAATTTTAAATACTCTAGTATAAATAATGAAGGCCCGAAAGAATAAAATACATTTGTTACCAAAAAATCTGTCTTCTGGTTTCTGTGTGTGTCTCAAATTTCTTAAAATAATTTGAAAATATCACCTTTTATAGATTAATAATTTGCATCTATTTGAGGACTACATAGATTTAATAAAATAAATCGATCAGTTCTATAAGTAACTACTAAATATTTGTTATAGTGAGGAATCACCCCTAGAAATATCTCGTTGGTTATGTGTCTACATTAAAGTAGTTATTATCTAGCAGATTCCTAAGGAATTAAATTTGTAAACTGCTACATTTTGATTCCTTTTCCAGTCTAAAATGTGCTTTCAGAATTCACATTGCATTTAACTTTCACAATGTGGTGAATTAAGTAGCACTGCTTCCCATTACAAATGAGGGACTTTACAGGTACATGCAGCTTAGCAGAAGAGCTGGGATACATCCCCAGCTTTTAAACTGGAGACAGTACCCACTACAGTACTGCTCTTTTCAAACTTCTACTTCCCTCAGCTCTTCCGAGGAGGAGCCCAAGTCTTGGCTTGCTTTTAACAGGATCAAGAATCCTACAGCAAAGTCTGGGGATGCCTCTTTATTTCTCTCCTCAAGTAAACTAAACTGCTATCACATTTCAGCTAATAGCTACTGTCAGAAACAGAGCACACTGACTGTGGGGAGATCAGTTAGTTATATAATGGAGATCCACTTACAGAAGTAGCAAGCACAGTCTTTTTTTTAACAGCTGCGATTTTATAAAGCAGTTATATTTGGCCCTTCCTTGAAACAGCTGTGTACATTCTGTGCAGTGTTTTGAGTCTGCAAACTGGAACTTATGTGAATTCTAAACGCTTCCCTCAGTTTCAAGAGAAAGTTTTGTAAATGCAGGCATCACTGGCCATGTTGCAGTATTTGTTCATTTTCCTCTGACATCACTCGATGAGAATTGCATGTAGCTGGAACGAAGGGGTCAATTTGTTTGAGTAACACTAAGCATAACACTTTTGCTTTCTAAAAACTTCCCGCGAGTAAAGTTGTTTGACATGAACGAAATAAAGATCTTTTCCCCCTAATTTGCAAGACCATATAATACTATGTCAGGTTAATATTAAAATCTAAATCAAAGTTTTCCTGTGATTTGGGAGGGGGGTCAAAATGCAATGAAGACAAAGCACAATTTTGCTCATAATTTGGGGATTTGGTTGAGCTTGACAGTTAAAGCAACTGTCATGAAAATGCTTGCATATTATGTCATTTACAGAAGACTTTCACATGTACAAGGAAAGACACTTCATAAGATGCAGCACTGAGATTTATAATTTTAGAAAAGGGATATTCTTTCCACAGTGTTAATCCAACGGTCAGTGTTCATTGTTCAATTTGAAAATTTTAAGAACATTAAGCCCATCATATAGGATACATTTTCTTACACAATAAAAAGCTGACTCTAGCCATATTTCTATGATTCTAATGACATCTGTGGCCACAGGGAAGAACACATCATCAAAGAATGAGCAATTCATATTTTAAAATCAGAATTTGGAGAACAGTTTCCCAAATCCTCCAGAACACTGTGAACTTCTCCTTTTTAAAAATTTCCCCTAATACTTTTGTTATTATTCAACTTATGGCCACTTTTCTCACTCAATTATAAGGCGCTTGAAAGCAGGGCCCACTGTTATTTCATCCTTTGTTATATCTCTGGATCCCAGCACAAGATTTCATGCCAAGCAAGCTAGCTAGCTGATAATGAATGAATTGATACCTTTTTAGAGCTCCATAGATTTTTACCAAGAGAATTGTTTTATCAAAAGATTTCATTACTTTATTTTTCTTGTTTGGAGGGAGGCGGGCTCTCTATATCACAGAAATTCTATTTTGAATGCTTCTGCTTTAAAATAAAATAATATGACTGGTTTGTAATACAGCTTATAGAACATTTGCTCTGGTCAATGCTTCTTCCTTGATAATAAATTTCAGCTTTTTTGAACACGAGTAATTTTATAGTAAAGCAATTAAAAAATTTTTTTTTGGTTCTTTGGCTAAAGAAAAAGAAAGCATTATTCAATAGGCATTAAACAATTTGGTTATTGTAAAAACATCCTTTTGATTTCTATGCAATATTTTCATGAAAAATTTTTGAGATATTTAATTTAGTATAATCTATATTTAATGTAATGTACACTAAAAAGGCACCTCATAATGAGAAGCTGTTGTCCCCATTTTATAAAAGATAAAACTTAAGGTTATCAACAGATAAGAAAACTCAAAACACATATCTAGTTAGGCACTAATGTGTATACTGACAGACGGCCTTCAAATTGGTTGGCAATTAGTAAATAATGAAGAAGTCTTTGTTATACTATATGGTGAAGATAAATTTTCCATCTTCAAAATCTGAGCTGGCAAGTGTTAAAACTTTGTTCAATGAATGCTAACAACAGCAATAGAATCATGTTATTTTACAAAGGTGACATGAACATTTCATTTTCTATTAGGATGCAGTACTCCATTACAAACAGCTGTTATATGCTAAAGCCATAATGCCTTAAAACAGGCCCTTCTGCAGCTCTCGTTTCTGTGACCTAATTTTTGCTCATCTCATCTCAGTAGCCCAGGAGAGATGGTAGGTTAAGCCAGCATGGGTCTGACATGATAATCACAGTTTACGCAAGTGACTCTCAAAGTCTACGATTCATACCCACAGACTAATAAGAACAGAGAATGGAGTCCTGCATCCGTTCAGAGATCTGAGCTAGAGGAATGCCAAGTGGGCAGTACCTGGTTAACAGAGGCATCTGTATTAGCCACAGGTGAAGGGGAGCGACAAGCAGGCGGAGAGGAGATCTCACTGTTCGTTCCCTCCTCCCCAGACTCCTCAGTGACAGGTGACAGCAAAGTGTGACAGCGACCTGCAGTCATCTGTCACATAGAATGTGGTCCAAAGGACACGAAAATCGGTTAGTTATATTAACAAAACACCTGACCAGGCACCAGTCAAAACAGAGATAACTACACAACAGAAGTTAGAGTTACTGAGATCTTAATTTACATTCAAATTCTGTATTACTATTTGAAAGTTTTGTCCTTATATGACTATGCTGCTAGGGACCATTGTAAAACAATCGTGGGTAGGGGATACACGTCACATTACGGAGTTTCAGTCAATTAAATATTTCTTTAACTTATGTTCCGTTTCTTGATTGTCTATATCTTTATAAATAACGATTAAAAATCACAAATCATACAAATGAGAGAAGGGTCCATGAATTAAAGCTTGGTCTTCTGTAGATATTTCAAATTCCAAATATTCCAGCGAGATAAATGCACCCAAAGTATCTATCACAAAAAGAGGTCAGATTTGGTTACACACTACCGAAGACACAGCACATATGTGTGAAAATATAAGTGCTGGAAAACAATGAATTAAGAGGATAATGAACTCATTTTAGATGCACAGTGATGGGGGAAATAACATTGCAGATAGAAATGAATGGAATTTATATTAACCCAAAGTTAACTGTTGGATTTTCTCTTATCTCATTCTTCTAACAATAGCTTTTCTTCGGTATGTTATGAAACATTTAGACAACGGAATAGGCAAACATACCTAGTCACCCAGCGCATTACCAGGAAAAACACACACACACACACAAATATATGTAGCGTGATTCTCCCATTCCCCCAGAAAACTAGAAAACTGTGCAAAGGAATTTTTTTTGACGCTCAGAGCCTCTGAGCATTATTGCTAAATTATAAACAAATGCAGGGCTGACCTTCAGCCCCGTTAAGTAATTCAGGAGTCTCAAGCAAACAGCTTCATCTCAACTGCCACTGCTTACAGCGTCAAAGACTGGCTTCGGCCCAAATGTAGTCAGAGAGTTAAGGGGACTGTTGCTCAGTTCCTATCTGCAAGATCTCTAATACCAAGCCCCCTGAAAGGAGCTCAGGCCACCAGCCAGGAGACAGTAGGAAGAGAGCGCACTGGCAAGCCGGCCTTGACCCTTACTCACCATGACCACAGCGGGGTGGGCCGAGGTCGCGGGGAGGAGCTCCCCGTCCAAGTCCTCCGTCCCCTCCGCCAGCCCCTCCACCTCGGTCACCGTCAGCAGCATGGTGGCGTGCTTGGCTTTCATGGTCAGCATCTTGCACTTGGAGTTCAAAGAGGCGATCTGCTCCTGGTAGCCCTTGATTTTCTGAGCCAGCTCCTGAGGAAACATTTCCCCCCCGCCTCGGGGTGTCACAGCAGCATCAGAAGGAAACAGAGCTAGCAGCGTTCATCTTCCTCAGGGGCTGGCCAATGAAATCACAGAGCCGCGCCAGACCGGGCGGCGGGGAGGCAGGATGTGGACGGTGCGAGCGCTGAGCCTGCCTGCCGCGCGCCCGAGCCAGACCACAGCGCGGCGGGGCGGGGAGGGCCGGTGGGGACCGCGCGGCGGGGAGGCCTGGAGCCAGGCGGCCGGGATTCTAATCCCAGAGATGCTCGGGGCTGGACTGGCATTTGGGTAACGTTAAAGACTGGCAACTTTCTTTAAAATGCCTGAGGAATCTGAAATTGCCAGATGGTTCATGCCATGGAAATTAGGTCATGTGATGACTAAAACTGCCAAAAATGCAATGCTCGGTTCTTACCATCTCGAATATGTCAAACAGAGCAGTCATTTGTGACAGACGAGTCATAAAGTAAACTGCTCCTGAATTCCTGTGACCCCGGCGAGTTGTTTTTTTGCAGATAAGCTAAAGACTACCTAGGAAATCCTGATTTTTGATGCATTTTACTCCCCAAAGAAAATTTTGTGCGTTCATGAAATTTTCCCTCATGCACTCCATTATGCCTTTAATGTTTCTGATGCCTCAAACTAGAGCTTTGAACTTGAAGTTCGGTTCAATTTTAATGCCTTTTGATTTCGTTAGTCAAAAAAGTTGTTTTGAGAGATAGAGGTTTTAAAATTTTTACAAGGAGCTAATTGAAAATATATTTTGAATAGCACACAGCTTTTAAAAAACTAATATTATAGTATTAAAATTCTAAAATAATCTAAAATGGTAATCCTAAAATGTTACATTTATACTGCCTTTACTTCAAAGATTAAAAAGTGAACATTTAAGCATTCTTTGTTAAGGACTGATGCTAAAGCTGAAACTCCAATACATTGGCCACCTCATGCGAAGGGTTGACTCACTGGAAAGGACTCTGATGCTGGGAGGGACTGGGGGCAGGAGGAGAAGGGGACAGCAGAGAATGAGATGGCTGGATGGCATCACCGACTCTGTGGACATGAGTTTGAGTGAACTCTGGGAGTTGGTGATGGACAGGGAGGCCTGGCGTGCTGTGATTCATGGGGTCGCAAAGAGTCAGACACGACTGAGCAACTGAACTGAACTGAAACAAAAATATTAATCCTAAAAGTACAAAATCTCTGTTTTTTTTCTATTCCTTTTATTTGGTTTCTTCACTGGAAAAGCTGTCATTTAGTGTTTGTACGGTACACATTTTGTGAGCCTTTAAAATGTGTGTGTATTCACTCAAAGGAGAGCTTTGAACTTGACTTAAACTACAGCTTTGAACTTGAAGTTCAGAAACAAAATAACAATAGCAAAATGATACATGTGTATATGTATATGTACACACAAACACACCATTTTGTGATCGTTGTCATTTTGCCTTTCCCCTCCTAGCCAAAGCCGACTGTGTCGGTATGAGGGCAAACGATCCAGCAGGATTCAGCTAGCAGCCTGGCTTCCTGACTTCTAGTAGGAAGTACAGGAATTTTTTAATCTAAGATTTAAAAAGTAGAAACCATCACTTCTTTACCTTTCAGGGTTGCAGATACTTAGTTAAACCTAATAGGATTTTATTTTTTTGGCAAAGTCTCACAGCTTGATGGATCTTAGTTCCCTGGATTGAACCCAGGCCCATGGCATTGAAAGCACCGAGGCCTGGCCATCAGACTGCCAAGAAATTCCCCTAATAGGATTTTTAAAATAATGATTAAATAGCTGTTTATCACATATGCTTTAGTGCCTAACATACTCTATAATAACTAGTAAACAGGCGTGTTTGGAAGTCATCTACCAGCTCACTGGACTCCTTGAATTTCAGCTAAAATTTTGTGCATTCATGAAAATTTCCCTCATATACTCCACTGAGCCTTCATACCGTGGCTGCCCATCCAGTAGAATTGAGGACTCTGTGAGAAACAGAATTAATCTCAGTCCTTCTACCATTCATGCTCACAGGGATGGTCATGTCCCCTATAGCAGTCCCCTGCTCAGCACACTGAGAGCAGATGCTCGTTTTCTAATTCGATGTTCTCAAATTATTGGGTATAAAACTCATTTGAGTTGCTTGTTAGCAATGCAGTTCTGGTCTAGGCTCCAAAAGATTTTGATTTATTAGGCCTATGAAAATCTGCCTTTTATCATTAGTCCATGAGACTCCCTTGAAGAAATAGTTCTCTAGAACTTTCTTCTGTAAGAAGAAACCTGCCACTATCCCAGGAGCTTTGTGGGTTTGGGGTCAAATTCGCTAAATTAAAATGGAGCATGGATGGCTTAATGTGTTCTCCATGCTCCGGAAGCATATGTACGTGTAGTTTTAACTGAGTGTTTCTGAAGATCATGTCAAGGGATAAGTGCACAGGTGGGAATTCGGGTACAGTGGCTGCTCTGAGGGAAGGTGCCCTCTGGGCAACCACGTGCACCCAGGAGCATGCCTTCTGTGTCACGTGGAAAGCAGAGAGCTCTGAGAGTCTCTCCTATGCTTTGAAAGTGACAGGATCATTTTTTTTTTTAACTAAATGTAACATTTGAAAAATTACAGGGAAAAAAGTGAATTCCCTAGAAATGAACAAATGATTAGTCATCTTTATGAGTTAAAGTTAAGTGTATGGAAACTAGCCTCACCTCAAGATGAAAATCCATTAAAAAAGGACATAAAAAAAAAAAAAACAGGAAAAAACATTCTCCCAGAATTCCCTGTTATAAATCAGGCTTCCCCAAAGACTACCCCCGCCACCCCTACCCCCACTGCACTTTCCTTCCTGTGTTTGTTTTACACAAACAATGAGCCTGATGCAGGACTATGTCATTATAAACATGCAAATGCACTCTAAATCACACGCCAGAACTAACACAAGTCTGCACTAATGTTTAGAATTGGGAGAAGAAGATGGGACAAAATGAACAGATCATTGAACAGGAGCCAGAGGGCAGTCTATGGCTGACTCTGCTGAGAGCTGGCAAGTCATTTATTCTCCCAGACCGTCATTCTTTTTTTTTCAGTCTTAGTTCCCTGACCAAGGATTGAACTCATGCCCCCTGCAGTGGAAGCTCTGAGTCTTAACCACTGGACCACGAGGGAAGTCCCTAAATGTACCAGATTAGAATCTGCTTTCTATCAGTTACTACATCTGGAAGCTCAAGAAGTCATTCTTAAAAATTAATTTCTGTTTTCTTATCAGTAAAATGGAGACAATTCACACCAACAAAAATTCTTAAGCTCATTGGGTTTTTGTGAAAGATAATCTGAAAACACTGTAAACTGTCTTAAAACACATAAAACAACAAAAAAATCTATAGTAATGATAATTATTGTCATTCCAGATAGATTAAAAAAATATATTTTCTCTGTTGTGGTTGAAAAGTTGTTGCAACAAAATTCTGGATGTTACAATGTGGGATTAAAAGCAGTTTCAGAATAAATGTGTATTATAAAGTCTAATGTACGCCTTATATATAGTTTTCAAGTATTTGCAAAACATCTTTTCATTTAACCAGTGACAGAAGAGAAATGAATAGTTAACATAGATGATTATCTACAGTATAGGAGTAAATGGCGGTAGGATATTTATTTACATTATTTTATAAATCATACATGAATGTGATGCATTGGATGTGACAAGAAATTAAAGATCTGCATTTGCCAAGGTGGGGGGAGTGAGATTTTCCAACAGTTGTTTACAATAGTTGTTAAAAATTCAACAGTTGAATCTTATGAGAACCTTACTGTGATATTTGGTTTGGAAAATTTTGTTGCTCTTATGAGAACACAGTTAAAATAGAGCAGATGGAAGGATAAGCTAAATGTCTATCCTTGGCACAGAGAAAGAAAACACGCCCTCCCCTAGTAACTTCCCAAAATTCATGATGGTGTAATCAGCCCCCAAGGAAAGAGTAAATGTGACCTATACAGGATTTAACAGGTCAGGAAAGGAGAGTCACTGCTCTCCTGAAGGAACTGAAACACTCAAGGTATATGATCGCTGAGGCCAGGTTTGCACAAAGGGTGTTCAAGTTCTAAGGTCATAATGATACCAGAGATACAAGGAAGGAGGCATATCGGAAAATGGAAAAGCTGCTAACAGTCATAACACAGTAATCGTCAAAACCAACAATATGAGCCATTCACTGATTTCGGTAAAAGGAGGTGAAATGACCTATATGTGAGAGAGCAAATAATTTTCTCTTTAACATGAAATATCCCTTCTTTTTAATGAGGGCCATCAAAGCAGCAAGGCTTTGAGCATTGCTGTTCCTCATAATCTGTAAAGACAGGGACTACAGGGACTTCTCTGGCAGCCCAGTGGTTAAGATTCCACACTTCAGTGCAGGAGACACAGGTTCAATCTCTGGTAAGGGAATTAAGATCCCATACGCAGCATGGAGAGGCCAAATGAATGGATAAACAAATAAAGAAGACAGGGAGCATAGTGTGTTTTGGTGTATGAATTGTGAGAATTCTGCTGGAAGCAGTCAGTGGGTCATGGTGGAGACAGACATGTCATGAATGTTGTGTTAAAAGGTTTTGGAATTAAGTGGAGGGCTCATGCTACTGGGTCTTAGAGAACATCAGCAAAAATAGCACTCAAAATGCAAAGACAGCCAAAGAAGCTCTCCAAGAACCCAACACGCTATGCCCCGGACAGGGAAAATCTTTCCATTTCATCTGCTAAAAACCAATCACATATTCTCACCAAGCCAGGGCCCTGCCCTTGAACTTGGCTTGCCTTACCTCATGCCGATAAATCTGGGCTTGCAGTTCCTGGATGTTGCTGGTGGCCACAGGCTTATCCTCAATCTCTCTGTGAGCTCCTTCTATGAGTTCCTGGAGGTGCTGCATTTCTTGCTCATATTGTTCATATTGCACCACAGCCTCCTTTGAAGGAAAAAACAAAAGCATAAACGATTATCTGTCGATATCAATAACTGTGTGTGTGTTCCAGTGTTGCTGTCTGAAAAACTCTGGTGTTAATGTCTATTTACCCATGAGTCAAGGGAGCAAAAAATGATGGGAAAATTCCTAGATGATTCAAATTCCCAGTTTTCTGCTGATATTTCAGAGCCTTCTCTCTAAAACATTTTGTCAAGATTATTGATGGACTGAACATAGTGATGCTGGAGAAGACTCTTGAGAGTCCCTTGGACAGCAAGGAGATCAAACAAGTTAATCTTAAAGGAAATCAGTCCTGAGTATTCATTGGAAGGACTGAAGCTGAAGCTCCAAATACTTTGACCACCTGATGTGAAGAACTGACTCGTTGGAAAAGAACCTGATGCTGGGAAAGATTGAAGGCAGGATGAGAAGGGGACGACAGAGGATGAGATGGTTGGATGGCATCACCAACTCAATGGACATGAGTTTGAGCAAACTCCAGGAGTTGGTGATGGACAGGGAAGCCTGGCATGCCACAGTCCATGGGGTGGCAAAGAGTCGGATATGACTGAGCGACTGAAGTGAACTGAACTGAAGTGGTTAGATCCTCCTTCTTCTCCTTATTGTCCTAAAGATGACAATGTTATGGTCCAGAACATGGTAGAAAACTAGTACGAAAAACACGATTACTTCATTTTTCTGTCAAGGAAATTCTATGAGGGACTCCGCTAAGTGCTGGAATAGGAGATAGAAAAAAAGAATGAAGTACGTCATTTGTAGCAAAAAAGGTGGAGATTGTCTAGACGTTGTCATATTGAGTGAAGTAAGTCAGACAAAAATATTACATGAGATCACTTATATGTGGTATCTAAAAAGAAATGGTACAAATAAGGAACTTATTTACAAAGCAGAGAGTCACAAATGTAGAAAATAAACCTGTGGTTATCAAGGAGGGAAAGATGGGGGATAAATTGGGAGACTGGGATTGCAGATTCTTTACCATCCGAGTCACCAGGGAAGCCCATGTATAAGATACATAACTATGGAAAAACAGTGGAAACAGTGTCAGACTTTATTTTTTTGGACTCCAGAATCACTGCGGATGCTGACTGCAGCCATGAAATTAAAAGATGCTTACTCCTTGGAAGGAAAGTTATGACCAACCTAGATAGTACATTAAAAAGCAGAGACATTACTTTGCCAACCAAGGTCCGTCTAGTCAAGGCAATGGTTTTTCCCGTGGTCATGTATGGATGTGAGAGTTGGACTGTGAAGAAGGCTGAGCGCCGTAGAATTGATGCTTTTGAACTGTGGTGCTGGAGAAGACTCTTGAGAGTCCCTTGGACTGCAAGGAGATCCAACCAGTCCATTCTAAAGGAGATCAATCCTGGGTGTTCATTGGAAGGACTGATGCTAAAGCTGAAACTGCAATACTTTGGCCACCTCATGCAACGAGTTGACTCACTGGAAAAGACTCTGATGCTGGGAGGGACAGGGGGTAGGAGGAGACGGGGACGACAGAGAATGAGATGGCTGGATGGAATCATCAACTCGATGGACATGAGTTTGAGTGAACTCCGGGAGTTGGTGATGGACAAGGAGGCCTGGCGTGCTGTGATTCATGGGGTCGCAAAGTGTCGGACACGACTGAGCGACTGAACTGAACTGAATAAGGACCTGGGGCTTCCTTGGTGGCTCAGATGGTAAAGAATCTCCATTCCATGCAGGAGACCCAGGTTTGATCCCTGGGTTGGAAAGATCCCCTGGAGAAGAGAATGGCTACCCACTCCAGTATTCTTGCCTGTAGAATCCCATGGACAGAGGAGCCTGTCGGGCCAAAGTCCCTGGGGTCACAAGAGTTGGACATGACTGAGCAACTAACACTTTCACTTTCACACAAGAACCTACTGTATACCACAGGGAACTCTACTCAACACTCTATAATGACCTATATGGAAAAGAAACAATACTCAATACTCTATAATGACCTACATGGAAAAGGAATCTAAAAAAGTGTGGATATATGTATATGTATTACTGATTCACTTTCAGTTCAATTCAGTTCAGTCACTCAGTTGTGTCCGACTCTTTGCGACCCCACGAACTGCAGCACGCCAGGCCTCCCTGTCCATCACCAACTCCCGGAGTTTACCCAAACTCATGTCCGTTGAGTTGGTGATGCCATCTAACCATTTCATCCTCTGTCATCCCCTTCTCCTTCTGCCTTCAATTTTTCCCAACATAAGGGTCTTATTCAAATGAGTCAGCTCTTTGCATCAGGTGGCCAAAATATTGGAGTTTCAGCTTCAACATCAGTCCTTCCAATGAACACCCAGGACTGATTTCCTTTTGGATGGACTGGTTGGATCTCCTTGCAGTCCAAGGGACTCTCAAGAGTCTTCTCCAACACCACAGTTCAAAAGCATCAATTCTTCGGCACTCAGCTTTCTTTATAGTCCAACTCTCATATCCATACATGACCACTTTACCATACACCTAAAACTAACACAACATTGTAAATCAACTACACTCCAATACAAATTTATAAAAAATGAATGAAGTGTGACTTCTACACTCAGGAATTTACTGTCTAACAAATTATAAGATAATGCAAGAAGAGTTGACCAAATAGACCATTAGTGGTTTAATGAGAGGGCATGTATACAATTTTTGGATAAAGTAGGTGAAATATTAGTTGAAAGCAGATATGAGATAGTTTCATTTCTTCCTAGTAAATAACTGGTCTCTAGGGCGGGCTTCCGTCTATGGGGTCACACAGAGTCGGACACGACTGAAGTGACTTAGCAACAGCAGCAGCAGGGTGAAGGGACTAAGAGTTATAGCTGGGTGTACTTCTCAGGCAATAAAATACATCATAAGTGAAAATAAGAAAAAAATAATTCTGTAGTATGCCTTAGCAGTAAAGTCTTATTACAAAGTTTTAGATAACTTTCAGATGAATAATAATATAAAAATATATGATTGAATGTAAAATTAACCTTTACAAGTTGTTTTTTACAAAATACATACATATATATGTGTATATATATGCTGCTAAAAGATAGTTTTCACCAAAAGAAATTTTTAATAGAGTTTGCCCCGGGCATTTGTGGGTGATCTAAATGATAGCCTTTCAAGTCCCTATTTTATATAATCACAACAAGCTGTCAGAGTTAACACTCTGGATGTGTTCTGATGGCTAAGCCCACGCAAGCGCTAAGAAAAGCAGCCCATGACTCATTTGCTGCTGCTCTGCTGGCAGTGTGGGGACAGCCTGCAGATGCTGGCTGGCCCAGCTGCACGTGCCTGCATGATGTTGCACTGCTGGATGGCCGTGTGCTGGAGCCGGCTGGCCTCCTCCTGCAGGTGCAGAGCCGCGTGGCAGAGCGGCAGGTTGGTGACCACGTCCTCGGGGATCCGGAGCGCGCTCTGAGAGACCTGCACCGCGTGGACTTTTGGCTTGAGTGACTCCATTTCAGACAGCAAATGCTGAAAGTGCAAATTCTCATTTTAAATTTAAAAAGTCTATATTTATACAATTTGATTTCAATTTATTTATGTAAGATATAGGAACTGAGATATAAAATATACATTTTTCTGGGACTTTCCTGGGTGGTTCAGTGGTTAAGAATCCACCTTTCAATGCAGGGGACTCAGGTTTGATCCCTGGTCAGGGAACCAGGATCCCACATGCTGTGGGGCAACTGTGCCCACACGCCACAACTTGAGAAGCCCATGTGCCTCAATTCCTGAGCCCAGACTCCCTGAGCTCTGGAGTCCGTGCTCTATAACAAGAGAGGCCCACACACCACAACAAAGACCCAGCACAACCAAAGAGGGAAAAAAAAAATAAATTTTCCCCCATTTAAAAGATATATTCTAAAATATTTTTGAATTTTACATTTTACTAGTTTATTTCATAAGCAAGAGACATTAACTAAATTACAGGTCTGTCCAAACTTATAAAAACCTTCCCAAGAATTTTTTTTTAATACTGCATACAGTGCTCAGACTATAGTTTAGAAATCATTTTTCTTAACTGTCCATTCTTTTTAAAAAAATATAGCTCTCCACTCATTTCCCCTGAATTATTTCTGCTTGCCTGTCGGTGAGAGAGTTGCTCCTTGAGACTTAGACGTCCAACTTCTGGAGAAGTCAGGGTTGCCTGGGCTTGCTCCAAAGCAACTTGTAAGTTTCTGAGCTCTGCTTCAAATTTTTTCATATCCTGCAGAATAAGAGTGACATCAAAGTTGATATATAACCAAACTCATAGCTGGAGACTAGTTACATGTAATCAGGCAGTGAAACAAGAGGGAAGGGGGCAGGGTACAACCATTAATATAATGACATACCATAGGACATGACAAAAACTGGTTAGAACCAACTAGGTCCAAGATGGCAGAAGATCCGACTTCCAGTAGACCTTGAGCCTCGTTACATTCTATTGGTAATACATTAGCATCTAAATGACACACGCGCCAGCACCAGAGCAGTTTCGGGGCCAATCATAAGTCAAAAACTGGGTGGTGGCCCAGTTCCTGGAAATCCCCACTTTTTCTCCCCAAAATAATTTGAATAATCCTCCCACTCATTAGCCTATGAAACTTCCCAGCCCATAAAAATGAACCACCATATTTTGGGTCTCTCTCTCACCTTCTAAGATGGCCCACATTCTGTGTAGTGTGTTTCTCTCTAAATAAATCCACTTCTTACCTATAACTTTATCTCTTACTGAATTCTTTCTGTTTGAAGACATCCAAGAACCTCAGATTCACCAGGAACAGCATGACCCCCTATAGGGCCTTCTGGGGCAGAGCCTTCCCCCTATATGCTCTATTTTAGCTCCTTTTTGAGGTACCCAGATAATAGTATCTGATGTACATTTCCTGACTTGTTTTACAGATGTTAAAATCCCCCACCAAATGAATGGTGTTAACTACTTGATGACCAAGAGCACACAGCTCCAGACGTCCTGGAGCTTAAGGACTGATAATGTTAAGCCACCACCCTGTCACCTCACCATCAGTCAGTCAGAGAATTGTGCATGAGCTGATCACAGATGCTTCAAAACTCCTTCCTCATCTGGCCTTAAAAAATACTTTGCTGAAACCCTGTTATGGGATTTTTGGACATGAGCCATCTGCTTCCTTGCACAGCCCTGTAATAAACCTTTGTCTGCTTCAAACTCCAACGTATGGTATTGTGAGACCTCACCATGTGTCAGGCGTAAGAGGGTAACATTCATAGTCAAGAAGGTTCATTAGAGGTGAGCACTCTACCTGCACTTTCTACCACCATTTGTTTTTACCTTAAAAATGTATCTATATATTTTATTTTATGGTCATAGCATGTGGGATCTTGGCTCCCCCACCAGGGATTGAACCCATGTCCTTTGCATTGGCAGCAGAGTCTTAACCACTGAACTGCTAAGGACGTCCCATCATTGTTGTTTTTAATGATGTGTGTGCTCAGTCGCTCAGTCATGTCAGACTCTTTGCGACCCCCTGGATTATAGTCTGCCAGGCTCCTCTGTCCATGGGATTTTCCAGGCAAGAATACTGAAGCAGGTTGCCACTTCTTATTCTAGGGAATCTTCCCAACCCAGGGATCGAAACTGCATCTCTTGTGTCTCCTTCATTGCCAGGAGGATTCTTTACGACTGTGCCACCTGGGAAGCCCATAATGATAGACTTTTCCATTTAAATAATCTTTTTTTTTCTTTTTTTTACCTTGGCAGCATCGTGGAGACTCTGTAAACGAATTTTGATCACCTGTCGCAGCTCCTCAGTCTCCCGTCCCAGGTCTGCCACTTGCTGAGACATTGTTTCTGTATGGTACACACTATCGAGGTACTGTAATTTCTCGGTCATTGCTTCCAGATCATTGTGAATATCTTCAGATTCTTCTAGCATGGTCTAGAGTGAATTATCAACATCCAGGACATTGATAGGTAGGTAAAGAGGTAATAAGTACAGTATGGTGAAAGACCATCAGATTGGGAAAGGGATAAGGAGACTTAATTTACATTTCCCGTGCACACTGTGTAGATTGTGTATTTTACTGTGTTTAAACTTCACAGCCCTGTGCCTGCTTCCCACTTCCTGTCACCCCCTTTTCAGAGGAAAAGAAATCAAAGTTCGGGAGCTGTAAACAATCTGTTGAGGCCATATGTGTTGAACCATAAGGCTAGTGCTCAGTCTGCCACCCCAACATACTCCCTGGTGAGAATCAGGACAGGGATATTGTGGTGATGCTCTGAGGCATTGGGTGTCTTTATCAGCTCACTGCCCTCTCTTTTCTCATATTCAACTAAAGAGATGCTTTTCGGCTCTCATATTCTATAGCTAAGCTCTAAGCATATATGGATCTAAGATACGAAAATAAGACTCAAATGCTTAAAGTGAGACAAAGGGGTAGAAATTATTTGGGATTAAACAAAGCCCTTGTCATTCAAGACAGCATCATCTATTGAGACTAAAAATCACATGAATGGAATAATAAGTGTTGTATGAGTAGAGTGACAGAGAAGAAAGGGTTCAGGATGCCGGAAATGAGAGGCGCTATTACCTGTAGGAGGGTTGGGAGAAGGCTTCCTGGAAAAGTCACATCTGAGCTAAGTCAGAGAATATTTGTATTTGTACAGATGGAGAGGAAAAGGAAAGACCTTTTATGCTGAAGGGACAGCATAAGCAAAGGCACATAGGTGAGTGGGCACAAAACGTGCAGTTCCTGGGGCGTGCGATGTGTACAGAGGAGAAACCGGAGGCGGGACGTTACTCTTTTTGCAACAGATCCCTTTTTAAAAAGTAAAGTACATCACTTTCTCTCGCAATATCATATACATGTATTATATAGCATATATCATAAAGCTTAGAAAACACTGAAAAATAAAGAAGATAAAATACTCCACAATCCCATACCCCAGGGATGACTTTAAGTAAGGGATAACTGCTGTTCAATTTGGGTATAATTTTAGGTGATTGAGATCATAAGATACCTATAATTTCCTGTCTTTTTCACCTGGCATTAAAACACATGCATTTTTCTGTGCATTGTTTTTGGATAAACCCAGGCAGTTTTCATTAATTCTTAAGGCAGGCAGGCATGAAAGAACTCCCTGGAACACCGTGTACAGGCTGAGTTCTCTCCTGAGCATCTGTGTGAGGTCACCACCAACACCTGACCTCTGTCCCCCTGTGCCCTCGATGCACCCAACCCAGCCAACTGCCCAAGTCAGAAAAACCTGGCAACCATCCTGGGCTCCTCTCTCTCTCTTTTACCCACATCCAGAAGCCTCCAAGTCCAGAATTCTTGCTAGGTAAAGCCCTTGACCTCTGTCCTCTCAGCCCCCTAAGTGAGGCTGCCTACTGGAATACTGAAACCACCGTCTTACCTTCATCAGTCTTCCACAGGCTTCTAAGTCACCTTTCTCAAAGTCTGAGCTTGCCACCTGCCTGCAGAATGTCTGCCAAAGGCTTGGAGTGGCTTCAGGAGAAAGGTCAAGATCTTCACAGGCTCTCATGATCTGTCTTTGTCGTCTCTCATCTCTCTGGCCTCTGCCCAGCTCTCAGCAAAGCCCCTCCTCAGGGCACCAGGCAGAGCTCCCCTCCCTCTTTCTGCTGGATTTTCACCTGCGTTTCAGGCTGTGTGTCTTTCAGGACTCAGCTCAAAATCACCTTTTCCTTCCTTATGCTACTGTTCTGTGCTGTCGTTTCAGTCATGTCTGACTCTTTGTGACCCCAAGGACGGTAGCTAGCCAGGCTCTGCTGTTCATGGGATTCTCCAGGCAAGAATACTGGAGTGGGTCGCCATGCCCTCCTCCAGGGAATCTTCCCAACCCAGCAATCGAATCCACATCTCTTGCATCTCCCGCACTGGCAGGTAGGCTCTTTCCAACTACTGCCAGCTGGGGAGCGCAGTTTCTTTCCTTCCTTAATCTAACCGATCTCCTGGTGCTTAGTCACTCAGTCCTGTCTGACTCTCTGCAGCCCGCTGGACTGTAGCCCACCAGGCTCCTCTGTCCATGAGATTTTCCAGGCAAGAATACTAGAGTTGGGTGCCATTTCCTATGTCAGGGGCTCTTCCCAACCCAGGGAGCAAATCTATGTCTTCTGGGTCTCCTGCATTGGCAGGCGGGTTCTTCACCACTAGCACCACCTGGGAACCCCTTCTATCTTCTTCCTCCCTTCATTCGTCAACTCCCTGGGGCAGGGGCACAGAATATTCTTTGTATTCCAAATGGCTAACAAAATTCCTATCTTTGGAAAGCACTCTATAAATGTTTATTGACTAAATAAATGAATGAGAATAGGGGCTATTTTTAAAAATTAAAAAGAAGAAAACCTTCATGGTCATTTAAAAAACTACATTATATTTTATTAAATCCAAAAATTTATTCAGAAAACCTTTTTAACATTATTTAAGTTTTCTTTAAAATTTCAGTATAGTTATTAATACTCATATAAAATATTTCCTGCATTTTGGATTACAGAGTAGTAATGTTTTGATGAGCATGATACATTTTCCAATTGTTTTTCAGAGATTTTACCAAGTTACCAGCAGTGTCTGAGAGCTCTCTCTTCCTTAAATATGAGCTTTTAAATAATAGTGTTAACTTGACAATGAAAATGCTTTCTTTTAAATTTGCATTCTAGATCTCTAGTGAATATTTTTCTATTGTCTACCACCAGTTGTAACTTAAAGTCTTGTCTGTTAATGCATAATGCAGACCCTCAAGCAGAACAACTCTGCAGTTGTTTAAGAACGATTTCTTGAGAGGAGAGTGCAAGACTGATTAGAGAAGAAGGATAAATACAGGGAAACCAATTAGAAGCCTGTTAAAGCATTCCCAGAAGGGGAAAATGAGGTTTTGATCTAGAACCCTGTCAACAGGAATGGAAAAGAGGATGTATTTTAAAGACATGTGTATACATAAATCAGAACATACTGAGAAAATCTAACATACCTGAGGATATCCATGTAACTTAAATAAGGACTGTTTTGTATTTGATGGCCAGATAACTGGGCTATTAGATATCTGTATCTAACTGAAGCCTAAATTTAAAAAGATGAAATAATTTCCTGGATGCCATGGCCAAGAGAAAACTTCAGAGGAAGTGAAGTCATGCAGCCTGCATGTGGACTCATTCCAGCTGGCCCCTGCTTCCTGCAGGTCAGCCCACTGTGACCAGGCGGAAGCGCTGGAAGGAGCAGGCATGAGATTCAGGCTCTGACCAAGCACACAGGTGCCAGGTGTTGTGCTTGATGACTGCACATGTTAAACCATTTGATCCTCGTGACAACTCTGCAATATGCATATCATTTACATCTCCATTTTACTGATGAGAAGACTGGATTCTGAAAGGCAAAGTAACTTGCTCCAAAGTACACAGCCCTAAGTGGCAGGACTTGGTTTTCCCATCAGTCTGAGTCTAGAGCCTGTGATCTCTCCACCTGTCCCTACATCTCTTCCTAAGGGTAGAATTTCCCACCATATTCCAGTGTACAATTGTTTCAAAGAAGCTGCCAAAAAAAAAAAAAGATACTATATGGATGATTATTTTTGGTCTTAGGGAGTGGAAAATTTAGAGGTGATAGAGGATATTTATTTACTTATTCAGTCTTATGAAATCTCATGGGTAGCTGCCTCTTTTTTTTCTTTTTTAAATCCCCAGGACAAGTTGTTAAAGCTACCTTGGCTTTCATTTTTCTTGGCATCTTCAATAATTTTCCATCATGTTCCTCCAAATTTTCTGTCAATATAGCCAGTTAAATCAAATTACCCTCTTAGTTACCTTTTGAAAACTACTTTTCCTAAAGTTACCTGATGTGAAATGTATTGTTCTCGAAGCTGACTTGCAGAATTCCATGCAATCTTTCCATGTACCAAGATTTTAGTTTTATCAATCCACCTTAAAATTAACTCAAGCATTTCATTGTATTCTTCTAGATGGGATGCTGCCTGAAAAATAAATCATAACATTCAGATAAGAAATGGATACTCTGCTTCTTAAGCTAGAAATCAGTCTTCTATTTCTCTTTGGATACAATAATCCTGGCAGTTGATCATTATAATATCTATGATATCTAAAGGTATCATGAAAAATAATTTCCTTATTGAAAACCCATTAAAGACTTCCCAGTGACATTAGGATGAAGTCCAATTTCCTAATACGCTTGAATAATCTGTCTTTTTTAAAAAAAATCTCCCCTCATCTCTTATTCTTCCATATAGCTCTTCTCTCTCCCCTTTTTCAAAGGAGGTGGTAGGTGAGGATTATAACTTTCAATATTATAATTTACTGGTTGCAAATTCTGATTTAACTCATATTTGACTACAGAAAAACAACATAATCAATTTGCAAAACTTCAGTCTATACTCAACAATTATGATGAAGTGTGACCTGAACCAATTAAGTAAAGACAAACATATATATATTTATTAAAAAGTCCATTTATATGAACACCTTTGTGAATTAATTTATAATATGGTTTGATATGAAGTCAGGTTTACATGTATAAATAAATCTTAGGAATACAGGCATGATATGAGATAAACTACACTTAAATTACTCTTATTGTTGCTATTATTTTTTTACTTATTTTTAAAAGCAAAAAACAGAAAATTGAATTTCGGCCATAGAGAATGTTGATTACCGGCCTGGAAAACATACCTGGTTGAGCTTGGAAAGCTGGTTCTCGGCCTGTCTAATGGTCTGCTGGTGAAGTTCAGTCAGTTTTCCTATCTTCTTGGCCAGTGGTTTACCTAGCTGGCCATTCTGTTCAGAAAATTTTTGCACTGCTTTATCCAGTTCCATTAATTTTAAGTGACAGCCATCTAATTCCTCTCCTAGCACCTGGATGGTCATCAAAAAGAAAGAACATTAGACTATTGAAAATAAATTTTCCCAGATTTTCTATAATCAGAAGGATTGTATTTTAAATGATTATTGTAAAAGGCAAACACTGTAAAGAATAATTCTACTATGATCTGCTCATTTCTGTTTCTTTGGTTGGAAAGGGAGAGCAGGATGTTTTGTAACTCTGGTGTTTATTTCCTATGAGATTGAGAGAGCTAAAATTTCCCTTCTGTCCCATCGAAAAAGGATTACTCACTTTACTCATTGGCAGAGTGAGAACACAGATTTAAGTACCAAGAATATCCTTCATTTTGAAATGTATATATGTACTTAAGTTACTCAACCATCATTTAGGCCTTTGACACTCTTCCCTCTTACCTACATATACATGCATATTTATGATTCAGTTTTACTATGATAATAAATGATACTATTGTATTTATAAAATTTCTTTGTGCTATGCTTAGTCACTCAGTCATGTCCAACTCTTTGAGAGCCCATAGACTATAGCCCGCCAGGCTCCTCTTTCTATGGGGATTCTCCAGGCAAGAATACTGGAGTAGATTGCCATGCCCTCCCCCAGGGGAACTTCCCAACCCAAGAATCAAACCCAAGTCTCCTGCGTTGCCAAGTGGATTCTTTACTGAAGCCTAAGAATACTGGAGGGGGTGGCCTATCCCTTCTCCAGGAAATTTTCCCAATCTAGGAATTGAACTGGGGTCTCCTGCATTGCAGGCAAATTCTTCACAAGCTGAGCTACAAACTGCCTGCCTTTATTGTCTGGTTTTGATGAAGCCTGGTAAGAAAGGTTTTATTTTTTAATATTTTCAAAATAAATTAATGCACCCAAAATATTTAAGGCATTGAATAGCATCCCTTATATCTCCACTTCCCCTTCCTTACCTTTTGGTCAGTTTTAGCTTGAACTAAATTATCTGTCTTTGCTCTCAGCTTGGTTAGAATAGTTGTGAGATCTCTGGCTATCTTCTGAATTTGCTGGCTGAATTCCTGACTCATGGCCTTGCTCTGTTCAACTTCTTTTACTTTGTCCTGGATCTAAACAATCAATAAAAACGGGAAAACCAATCATGGTTAAAACTGAATAGTTAATACTAATAACCTCAATTTTCAGATGTTGCTGAAAGGCATTGTAGGTCATCAGTGCTGCTTTGGTATCCATGTACCTCCTCAGACCAGCCACGTACAGTTACAAGCTCTCATGGTGTTCCTTGCAGCCTTACTTCCTGCCATTTTTATGTATTCACTGCGCTTTCTGCTATTTCAGAAAAGGAGCTAGCAACACATGTACAACGATTCACTCATCAAATGTTTACAGATAGCAGTGTAGATAGCTGAGTTTGAATTCTATCTTCTCCATTTACTGTGTGACCCTAAACACACAAACTCTTCTAAGCCTTTTTCTTCATAAATTGGAAAACGCTTCCAGATAACTGGAGGCACACATATTTGCTTCTGTGCACCTTTTCATAAGTAGCTGTTAATGACCTGTTAACTCTTTTTCTAACTTACAATTACCATCTTATAGTATGACAAAAAAAGCACTGAACACATCTAGTGGAAAGGAAAATAAAAAATAACAGTTAATATTTATACATTTCCAGTGGCTTTAATTTGACGTGATAACATATTTTGCTCATAATGTTGAAGAGAAGATGGTAAAGAAATATTTCCTTTACATAAATGAAAGGCCTTTAAAAATATTTTTACGTCTTGGGGATGTAATATATAGTAGCATGGTGACTGTAGTTAACATTCCTATGTTGCATACTTGAAGGTTGTTAAGAGAGTAGTTCTTAAAAGTTTTCATCACATGAAAAAAATTTTATAACTACATGTAGTTTTGAATACTAACTAGATTTATTGTGCTGCTCATTTTGCAATATATTGTTGCTGTTCAGTTGCTCAGTTGTGTCCGATTTCTTGCAACCCCATGGACTGTAGCACGCCAGGCTTCCCTGTCCTTCACCAACTCCTAGAGCCTGCTCAAACTCATGTCCATTGACTTGGTGATGCCATCCAACCATCTCGTCCTCCATCGTGGCCTTCAATCTTTTTC
Source organism: Moschus berezovskii (assembly GCF_049115385.1). Classification (NCBI taxonomy): domain Eukaryota; kingdom Metazoa; phylum Chordata; class Mammalia; order Artiodactyla; family Moschidae; genus Moschus; species Moschus berezovskii. Next base: position 96,397,798 of record NC_142469.1, read on the forward strand.
AGAATCAGGTTCTTTCCTAATGAGTCAGTTCTTCGCCTCAGGTGGCCATAGTATTGGAGCTTTAGCTTCAGCATCAGTCCTTCCAATGAATGTTCAGGACTGATCTCCTTTAGGATGGACAGGTTGGATTTCCTTGCAGTCCAAGGGACTCTCAAGAGTCTTCTCCAATACCACAGTTCAAAAGCATCAGTTCTTCAGTGCTGAGACTTCTTTATGGTCTAACTCTCACAAACATACATGACTACTGGAAAAACCATTGCTTTGACTAGATGGGCTTTTGTTGGCAAAGTAATGTCTCCGCTTTTTAATATCCTGTCTAGGTTGGTCATAGCTTTGATAGCTTATGGTGAACAGTATCGGATTCCTGACCTCCGAAGAAGAAGAGTTAACTTCGGAACCAGAGACCAGCCTTGATCACGCAAGAGCTTTTGTGTAGCAGAGTTTTATTAAAGTAAAAAGGGACAGAGAATGGTTCTGACATAGACATCAGAAGGGAGACAGAGAGTGCCCCCTTCGCTAGTGTTAGCAAGGGAGTTATATACTTTTTAAATAAGTCATTCAGCTCAGTTCAGTTCAGTCGCTTAGTTGTGTCCAACTCTTTGCGACCCCATGAATCGCAGCATGCCAGGCCTCCCTGTCCATCACCAACTCCTGGAGTTTACCGAAACTCATTGAGTCGGTGATGCCATCCAGCCATCTCATTCTCTGCCGTCCCCTTCTCCTCCTGCCCCCAATCCCTCCCAGCATCAGAGTCTTTTCCAGTGAGTCAACTCTTCTCATGAGGTGGCCAAGGTATTGGAGTTTCAGCTTTAGCATCAGTCCTTCCAGTGAACACCCAGGACTGATCTCCTTTGGAATGGACTGGTTGGATCTCCTTGCAGTTATTACAATAAATCAAAAGAATGTCTCAAGGTTTAAAAACTTGACCAGACCCACTCCCACAATTTACATTTTAGGATAACAGGTTTAGAACTTAACAACAGAAAGATCCTACTAGACCCACTCCCATAATTTACATTTTAAGATATCAGGATTAGTCAGAAGGTTTTCAGGAAGGAGAAACTGTCCTCAAGCAGGATACATTGTTGTTGTATAATCCCTAGTACACAACAAACTGAGTTGTTTGTTGTGTAATCATCAGTTCTGGGCTTAAAGAAAAAAAAAAACATTTTATGGGACTAAGACTAAGGAATGTAGAGAAAAAAAAAAAAGTTTGTCCTTTCCTCCTCCTCCTTGAGAACTCCAGACCCCTTTCTCCTCCTCCGGGACCCCGGACTTCTTATCAATCTGCCTAGGAATTGACTCTCTCAGCTTTTCTTCCAAGGAACAAGTGTCTTTTAATTTCATGGTTGCAGTCACCATCTGCAGTGTTTTGGAGCCCAAGAAAATAAAGCCTCTCACTGTTTCTATTTTTCCCCCATCTATTTGCCATGAAGTGATGGGACCAGATGCCATGATCTTTGTTTTCTGAATGTTGAGTTTTAAGCCAGCTTTTTCACTGTCCTCTTTCACCTTCATCAAGAGACTCTTTAGTTCATCTTTCTGCCCTAAAAGGGTGGTACCATCTGCATATCTAAGGTTACTGATGTCTTTCCCAGAAATCTTGATTCCAGCTTGTGCTTCATCCAGCCCACCCTTTCGCATGATGTACTCTGCATATAAGTTAAATAAGCAAGTCTACTTCCTTGACGTACTCCTTTCCCAATTTGGAACCAGTCTGTTGTTCCATGTCCAGTTCTAACTGTTGCTTCTTGACCTGCATACAGATTTTTCAGAAGGCAGGTAAGGTGGTCTGGTATTCCCTTCAAGAATTTTCCACAGTTTGTTGTGGTCCACACAGAGGCTTTGGCGTGGTCAATGAAGCAGAAGTAGATGTCTTGTCAAATCAGATCTCCTTTGTTGCTGTGGTTTGGTTGTGAAGCCGTGTCTGACTCTTTGTGACCGCATGGACTGCAGCATGCCAGGCTTCCCTGTCATTCACCATCTCCTGGAGCTTGCTCAAACTCATGTCCATCGAGTGGATGGCCTCTCCCCTGTCCATATCGCCCTCTGTCGCCCCCTTCTCTTTCTGCCCTCAATCTTCCCTAGCATCAGTGAGTTGGCTCTTCACATCATGTGGGCAAAGCAAAATCTCCTCAGTAGCGAGGAAATATATCAAGAAATGAATACCTTTCTTTGACTTCATTATTTCCAGTTGAGTGCTAACATAAATGGAATGCATGTGAACAATTTTATAATAGGGAAATTTATCCAGAGGGGTTAAAAAAAATGAGATTTGAACTTCTTATTTTAAGATCTGAACTTGACAAGTCATCCTTGCTGACAAACCCTCCAATGTCTAAGAAGAAAAACCAAATAAGTAAATTAAATATTTAAAACAGAAAATAGCATTTTAATTTAGGTCAAATGCATGATGCAGTAGAACTGGATTTTGATGAGAATTTTTAAACACATTGCATCATACACTGGCAAGTTCAAAAGGGACAGCACACTTGCATGAATATTATAGTCTCTATAGTGCAATACTGCTTTCCATTTCATGTAGCAGTTGAGAACTATCCTCTCTTATGTCTATCGACCAGTTTTAACTAAATTGCTTTAGCACTGGGCCACCAAGAAGGTCCTAAAACCCATTATGTTTGCAAACAGATGCTACTGAAGCTATTTTCATGAAATACATGTAAGTGCGTCCTCCTTATGAGGTCTCATATAAAAATCTCCACATTCTAAGTATTATGAATGGCTATGCATCACTTTCCTTAAAAAGAAAAGATTTTATATATGTATATAATAAATATATTATGTTTCATTCCCTTCCTTGGTTGTTTGGAAGTTAGACTGACAGACCTTCCTCTAAATAAAATACAGGACCCTACAGCATGAATTTTGGATAAAAATCTCATTCCTGATTCTACTTTATTTTTAACTGTTTTCCTTTTATTCAAATATCTTCACCTACTACATCGTGCTGAGCCACTGAACTAAAATAACAAATAGAAGAGTGCCTGGCAGACTCTGGGTACTCAATAAATATTTGTTGAATACATGAAATACATCTTGCTTTCTTTGTTTCTTTGAGTAATTATTTTTTGGGGGAAAGGTTAGGGAAATCATATAAATTATCTTTAATGTTTGACATTATTGTTTACATTTAATATCATTTCATATGATTTTTACCTATGAATAAAACCTTTAATATTATTGTTTAATACTGATCTGTTTTTTAACTCTGCTTCCATGAAGACATGACTGTGAAAATCCTGCATTGTTATATAAGAATACTGAGCCAATAAAGAATGGAAAGTTACTCTTTCTTGACTGTAGGTTTACCTGATCATGGATAGTTCCTAAGTCCAAGGTCACTTCAGCTAGTTGAAGGGAGAGTTCAGAAGGTAATATAGTATAAAGACCAAGGTACTTATTTTTCTGTTCTTCAGCTATTTTTTCAACATTCTGTTGGTGATTTATGGCTTCTGTTAGGAGAATCTGAAGGAAAGATCAACATAAAGAATTTCTAGGAGCCAGATAAGGAAATTGATTTTTACAGGTACAGAGACAAGGATATGTATGCTTCCTCAAAATTGGATTAAGTGTAGAATTAGAAAAACACATTTACAAAAAGCAAACATTTCTTTAGTTTCTAAATAAGAAGCATGTCCACTTTATATGGAACAAAAGAATGTCCAACGAACTAAGAGCCTTTCACGTAAAACATTTCTAAAAGATTTCACTTCAATATATCGTTGAATATAAACAAGAATATTTGATTAAAATTAGCATGGTTTTTTAAAATGATGAGTCTAGGGAATGAGTTTTGTACCTTAAGTTCTTCAAGTTGAGCATCTATTTCTATTGTTGGATTCCCCAAGTATTCCTTCGTTTCCTGAACCCAAGATTTTACTGAACCAATTTGTGTCTCCAGGACTTCTCGCTCCTTGAGCTCTTGCTTTACTACCTTCCCGTTCTTCTTGACTTTCTCCTGCATGCTTTAGAAACATTAAGGGGAGAAAGCAGACATGGATTGAAATGAAAGGAAACCTCCAGTACATGACATCATATTGTCAAAAACAGACGTTAAAAAGTGAAACCTTCTATTTTTTTTCCAAGTAAAGACACTTCGCCCTAATTGCCAGATAATTTTCAGTAACATTTAAACTTACTTTAAATACAACAAGAATACACTTAATATGAAGTGAATGATTTATCCCTAGAAAATGGAGAGCTGACATACTCCTATGCCACTACACTACAATCCATTTTACTATCTAAAATAACCTGGAGATTGTTTTTTTTAATTTCCTCTTTGGAAATCTACTTATATGGTATAGAATCATCTGCCCTAAAAATTAATGTATAATTGGAATATTTGTGCCTATTGGAAACTAGCCTTTAAATAAAGAATCAAATTTTGGATATTTTATGATTAATAACATTCAGCATCCAAATTATAAGTCTTTATTTGAATTGACATAATTTGGTTGCAAAGTTTAAATAAGTGGAGTCAGATTATCCTGAATTCATCTATAATTGAAGGGGTGAATGCAGGATATGTATGAGTGACATATGACTAAGGCATGGCAACCCCCTTCAGTATTCTTGTCTGGAGGAGCCCCAGGGACAGAGGAGCCTGGTGAGCTGCTGTCCATGGTGTCGCAAAGAGTCAGACATGACTGAGCAACTAAGTACACATAATATTAGTCAATTCAGGAGTTAAACTATACAGTGACATTTCCTGTTTGGTCCAATAAGTAAATCAAGCTGGTTATATATCATTAACTTTCTCTACGTTCACTATCAGTAAATGACTCTTATTTACCTGGACTTTGGTATCATCCTTGCTCTAATGTCTCTGTCATCCAATTTAGCCAATGAGTAATCAAGATTTATCAAGACCAAACTCTCAGTAGCTCCCAACTGTTAACCTTTCAAGCTTCATTTCCCATGAATTACCCCATCACCCAAGAGTTCCTTGAAAGTGATATGCTTCCAAGGTGGCTTACTTGCTGTTCCTTTGTCTTCAGAACTCTCCTCCTATCTCATTGGCTGGTTCAAGTCTGCTTAGTTTTCAGCTTAAATATCCCTTCTGAGGGGAAGCCTTACTTGACTTCTCCCCTAGGTTAGTTGCTTCTGCTTTGATTTCCCTTAGCCCCCTTCAAATGCTCCACCTAAATGCTTCTTTAGTTGTCTACTACAAACTGCCTGAAGGTAGAGATTGAATCTGTTTGCTTCATCACTACATTTCTAATGTGACTAGATATGTACTGGATAGCAAGGATGATAGGACTAGATCCCCATGTCTTTAAGGTGGCATGGTGGAGCTCCCCCAAGACTCTTAATACCACATTTGTCCCTTTTGGTCATGGTCAAGTTTAGAAACAGAGAATGGGGGTAGGCATATAGTTACTTCAGGCACCGGTCCTGCATGGCTGTGATCTGCACCGTGGGTGGCTCTCCCCCAGAGGATGGTGTGACTCCATCCTGGAGCATGCTCAGCGCTTGTTGCTGCAGCATCCCTAAGGCCGACTGTTGCCGTTCCAGCTCCAGGATAAATGTGTCATGATATTCAAGGAGAGTTACGAGTTCTGCTTTTGAGGCCTTCTCTGCTGAGCTTCCTGGTAATTTATCTTGCAGCTGATCAATCATTTCAGAGGCTTTTTTAACCTGATGACAGATGCACACACTATGAAGTTCAAAAGTAAATAAAATGAAAAAGAGGGGACTATTGCAACAAATGCCACATTTGATACTAAAACACTGATGCACGGTAGAGACGATGGTGTCAACTCTAAATCTTGGGAAGCTAAAACATGAACAATTCTCTCAACATGGAAGAAAAGACCACTTCTATTATTCTAGGTTTCAAGGTTTAATCTCAAAATAATGTTAGGGCAATCAGGGACTTCATAACATAGAAAAGGGTTTAATTTTATTTTTTACTAAACAGATAAGAGAAAGACTCTCCTCAATATTTATGTTAACATGAATATGTGCCTTTGAGTCACAAAGGGAAATGTGGCTTAAAACACAGAACGCTGTTTAAAAAATAGAAGATACTAAACATGATTTGAAAAATGAGTTAAATTCCTTCCTTATTTCATGGAAAGATAAAGTGTTTCGCATTTTTTCAGGGCCAGGAAAGAAAGTTTCACTAAGAGCCCCACAAATGGGGCAAAACTGGCTTGCTCTCCTCTCAAACTGCAATTGCTTGGTTTCTTTCTTTCTTATTAAACTAAATGGACCTGGACTTTGGACCAAATTGCACATTGCATTATGTATTTTATTTCATGATTTGGTTTTCAAGTCATGGAGATAGAGATTTTTTTTTAAAGGCTTTTTACTTTCATAAGGCCAATTTCAAAAAAGGGACAAAACATTGCTTTCAAGATACATTCTCATCAGCGAGGAGACACTACTTTGAGCCCATCAGTAATGGCGATTACCTTATTGTTAAAGCTCGTCCACTCATTCACTGCATCTTCCAGTAACTTCTCCTGGTCCTGGGCCACAGCGCGGAGTCGTGTCCAACGCTGCCATACAGCTGTTGTTGACCTGCTTATGGCTGCTTTGCTGGCATCATTTCCGGTTCTTTCCAGTTCTGAAGCTTCACCCTCTAAAGCCACGATCTTCTCATGGAAAGAGTTTATTACTGACACTAAAGCCTGGAGTGCGAAGAGGAGAAAAGAAGTTGAAGGGAGAGATGATTTTTTTCCAAAACTACAGATTTTGGTAAAGTCCAAAATTACCTGCAAAAGAAAATGTTCCTACATCCATTTATTTTCCTCTGTTAATTCATACTTTTACATTTAATTTGAAATTGAGTTAGGCTTGAGTTTTCTAAAGCCATAAGGTTAATATTTATTAAAAAGTTGACCTGCTATCTATCTGAATGACATTATCCCATTTTTTTTAATTAGCAAAAGTATAAGTGAACAGAATTTAATATTTAAGTATGTCACATTCTACCTTATATTGCTGTGATATATGAGTGAGACTCAAGTTGTTAACTTTTGAATTTCAATTGAAGTAATCCAAGTTACATCAGAAAGTATTTACTGAAATCTACTGTGTCACATCTTATCAGAAGCAAATTTCTCTGAACATACCTTTTTAAACCTAGCTATGCATTTCCAACGGAATGCTAAATGAGTGACAGCACTTAATTAAGTTAAAACTGCTATGAAATGTGGTTAAGCATATCCTTTTTGTGTTTAAGAAGCCATCGTGGAAATGAGGATTTATTGACTTGTTTCTTGAACTACCATAGTGTGGAGACCCATTACAGCTACAATGACAGGAGTATTATAAACAGCAACAGCAAACTAACCTTATGTTCTGACAGTTTTTCTTCCGCTTCGTGACTGGAAGAAGTCTTCAATAAAGAAAACTCAGACAATTTCTTTTCAGCTTCATTCATCAATTCGATAACCTCTTCCCTTGCTTTCAGATAATCCTGCCATTGAGCTGCACATCTTGAAAAAAATCCAACAGAAGTCAAGAGACAACTTAAAATCACACATTTCTATGCAAGAGCTCTGAGGTCAATATGTCTAGGGATACTCAGAAGAATGAATTTACATGATAATATACATCCTTGCACTCCTGCTCCTGCTTAGTGGCTCAGTCATGTCTGACTCTTTGTGACTCCATGGACTGTAACCCACCAGGCTCCTCTGTCTGTGGGATTTCCCAGGCAAGAATACTGGAGTGGGTAGTCCTTCCCTTCTCCAGGAGACCTTCCCAACCCAGAGATCGAACCCAGGTCTCCTGCATTGCAGGCAGATTCTTTATCGTTTGAGCCACGTACATCTTTAATGCATTCCTGTTTTCCATGTGAAAATCCATTTCACTAGAATATAAAGAACAAAGTAATTTCTGTACCTCTGCAAGAGATCTAACTGGGCATGTGAATCCTGTATTATCGTCTGGCTCTTCTCTTCCAGGGAGGCCATTTTCTGTGCTAGGTCTTCTTTTCCGGTCGGCTTGATGAGTGGGTCCAGGTTGGCTACCAGGCCTTGGAGCTCCTCCAGATTGCTGCGGAATTGATCCTCTGCACTAAAAAATTCCATGTGGCTTTTGAGACTCTCCTCCGCACTCTCCACATCTAGGCCATTGCCTGTCAGTTGTAACATTTCATGAGCATCCTCAAGCCAGTCGTTAGCAGCTTGAAACACTTGATAGTACCTTTGACACTGACTGTATATTTGAGTCAAGGTAGTCTGAAAAACAGCAACAGCAAATACAATAAACGCTCATTTGCAGTGTGTTTCCCGAAAATAGTTTACACCGTCCGTTTCTTTTCAGGTCTCAGTCTCGTGGTGATATGACTGCAAGTGAACTGATAAGCTGGTGACATTTGTTTTTTATTATTCTCTACTTTCCCTTCAGCTCTTCTTGTTATAATTTTATTATCTCAGTTAAAATAAACAAGCAAGGACATAGAATAGAAATTTATGATGGTTCTGAAATGTCCTCTCTCTAAAGAAAAAGTATAATGCTTAGCAATATGTGGCAGAATGAATATTCACCAAAGTGAAATAATGCCTTAGGTAGTGTGTGTGTTCTCAGTCACATCTGACTCTTTGCACTTCTTGGAAGGAAAGTTATGACCAACCTAGATAGCATATTAAAAAGAAGAGACATTACTTTGCCAACCAAGGTCCGTCTAGTCAAGGCTATGGTTTTTCCGGTGGTCATGTATAGATGTGAGAGTTGGACTGTGAAGAAAGCTGATTGCCAAAGAATTGATGCTTTTGAACTGTGGTGCTGGAGAAGACTCTTGAGAGTCCCTTGGACTGCAAGGAGATCCAACCAGTCCATTCTAAAGAAGATCAGTTCTGGGTGTTCACTGGAAGGACTGATGCTAAAGCTGAAACTCCCATACTTTGGCCACCTCAGGCAAAAAGTTGACTCACTGGAAAAGACTGATGCCAGGAGGGATTGGGGGCAGGAGGAGAAGGGGACGACAGAGGATGAGATGGCTGGATGGCATCACTGACTCGATGGACATGAGGTTGTGTGAACTCCGGGAGTTGGTGATGGACAGGGAGGCCTGGTGTGCTGTGATTCATGGGGTCGCAAAGAGTCGGACATGACTGAGGGACTGAACCCTGAACTGAACTGAACTCCCATGGACTGTAGCCCACCAGGCTCTTTTGCACATGTAATTTTCCAGACAAGAATACTGGAGTGGGTTGCCATTTCCTTCTCCAGGGGATCTTCCTGATCCAGGGAGTGAACCCACATCTCTAACATCTCCTTGCAATGGCAGGCAGAGTCTTTACCTCTGTGCCACCTGGGAAGACCCAGTTCCTCAGGTAGGAAGGAGTATAACAATACCAGTGGGAATGTAAACTGGTATAACCACTATGGAAAACAGTATGGAAACTCCTCAAGAAATTAACCACCAATATGATCCAGCAATCTCACTCCTGGGTATTTACCCAAAGAAAACAAAATCATTACCTCAAAGAGAAATCTGTACTTTCATGTTCATACCAGTGCTATTTACAATAGTCAAGGTATAGAAATAAATAAGTGTCTATCCACAGATGAATGAATTTTAAAAAATATATACATCTTGAATATTATGGCTGGTTGAAATTCCATAGAATCAGAAGGACTGAGAGCAGATGTGGGGAAAATGGGCCAAGGTATTAAAGCAAGTAAACTTTTGGGCAGGCTAATGGAGAAAGCAAGAGAGTTCCAGAAAAATATCTATTTCTGCTTCATTGACTATGCCAAAGCCTTTGACTGTGTCAATCACAATAAACTGTGGAACATTCTGAAAGAGATGGGAATCCCAGACCACCTGACCTGCCTCTTGAGAAATCTGTATGCAGGTCAGGAAGCAACAGTTAGAACTGGACATGGAACAACAGACTGGTTCCAAATAGGAAAAGGTGTACGTCAAGGTTGTATGTTGTCACCTTGCTTATTTAACTTATATGCAGAGTACATCATGAGGAACGCTGGGCTGGAAGAAGCACAAGCTGGAATCAAGATTGCTGGGAGAAATATCAATAACCTCAGATAAGCAGATGACACTACCCTTATGGCAGAAAGTGAAGAGGAACTCAAAAGCCTCTTGATGAAAGTGAAAGAGGAGAGTGAGAAGGTTGGCTTGAAGCTCAACATTCAGAAAACAAAGACCATGGCATCTGGTCCCATCACTTCATGGGAAATAGATGGAAAAACAGTGGAAACAGTGTCAGACTTTATTTTTTTGGGCTCCAAAATCACTGCAGATGCTGATTGCAGCCATGAAATTAAAAGACGCTTGCTCCTTGGAAGGAAAGTTATGACCAACCTTGATAGTATATTAAAAAGCAGAGACATTACTTTGCCAACCAAGGTCCATCTAGTCAAGGCAATGGTTTTTCCCGTGGTCATGTATGGATGTGAGAGTTGGACTGTGAAGAAAGCTGATCGCCGAAGAATCGATGCTTTTGAACTGTGGTGTTGGAGAAGACTCTTGAGAGTCCCTTATACTGCAAGGAGATCCAACCAGTCCATTCTAAAGGAGATCAATCCTGGATGTTCATTGGAGGGACTGATGCTAAAGCTGAAACTCCAATACTTTGCCCACCTCATGTGACGAGTTGACCCACTGGAAAAGACTCTGATGCTGGGAGGGATTGGGGGCAGGAGGAGAAGGGGACAACAGAGAATGAGATGACTGAACGGCATCACCGACTCAATGGACATGAGTTTGAGTGAACTTCGGGAGTTGGTGATGGACAGGGAGGCCTGGCGTGCTGTGATTCATGGGGTCGCAAAGAGTCAGACATGACTGAGCGACTGAACTGAACTGAAGGTCCATAGGGTTGTACAGAGTTGGACAGGACTGAAGCCACTTAGCACCCACTCTATTATTTATTACCTCTATAAAAGAAGAGAGAGAACCAAGGTGTTCCTGTGTTAAAACGAAAGTCATATCAACATGGAAATCACTTGAAATGAATACCATGAACATAACTCACACCTGTTTGCTACTGTGCTTAGCTGCTAGCTTCATGCCTGACTCTTTGCACCCCCTTGGACTGTAGCCCACCAGGCTCCTCTGTCCATGGGGATTCTCCAGGCAAGAATGCTGAAGTGGGTTGACATGCCCTCCTCTAGGGGATCTTCCCAACCCAGGGATTGAACCCAGGTCTCCCGCTTTGCAGGCAGATTCTTTACCAGCTGAGCTGCCAGGGAAGCCCCACAGCTGTTTACAAAGAAGCAAAGTGAGAAAAATGGAGCAGAAGCCCCATGGCACCCACCTGTCTGGTGCGGAGAGCTTCCTGCAGGGCCCCATCCAGCTCTGAGAGCTCTGCCAGCGTGCGCTGTAGGTCGGCGGAGATCAGCTCCTTGGCTCTTGTGAATTTCTCCTTCTCCTTGTGACTCAGCGCAGTCATTATCCTCAGGCTGGACTGCACCTCTTCCTGATGGATCTGGACCTTTCGGATCTCCTCTTGGATGTCCCGCAGGCTCGGGTCCAGGCACAGCGGTGCACTCAGGGCGGCCTTCACGCTCCGCAGCCCGTCCAGGGAGCGGCTCAGCTCTGTCTGGAAATCTCTGCTCTGCACCAGGCGGCTCTCACACTCCGTCACTGTCGCGCCAATGGCAGAGGTGAGCAGTTTTAACTCCTCCTGCCAGGCCTGGAGCTGATGCTTGGCTTTCTCGTAAGCTGCAGGGTCGAGATGAGAAACGAGATCTTCGAGATGCCTGGTGACGCGTTTTAGGAGAATTCCAGAATTCTGGAGGCTTCCCGCCAGGGAGTGATACACTTTGAGCTTCTCCTCTGCGGGCAGCGTCTCCTCATTCACCTTGGACTGCTCCATCCTCACAGCCTCTAGCTGTTTCTCTAGCTGGAGGCACATCCTCTCGTGTTCCTGGTAAGCACTGGTGGTGTCTTCTAAGAAGCTCACCCGCTGTTCTGTCTGTCGCTTCAGCCTGTGGTATAGGGTGATGAGCTGCGGCATCTTGTCCGGTTGCCAAGGCTGCCCGGTGCTGCGAAAACTTTCTTTCTTCTGATTCAGTTCGTCCACGGCTTCGGCGAGGCCCGCCACCTCGCCCCCCAGAGCTCGCCAGCCATCCTGAAGAGACAGAGCCTCTTCGACGCTCAGGTGGCCGGGGATTTGGCTCATCCTGGAGAACTGGTCTTCAAGGTCACGCAGAGACTGGGTTGTCAACTCGATCAAGGAGGTGTATTCTTTCCGAGCCAGCATCGCCTCCTGGAGTTTATAGAACTTGTCTTTAGCCAAGTCAACAATCACGTTAAACTGCAGGGGCAGCGCATGGAGCTTTTCGTCGAGGTAGGAATGGTCCACTTCATTCAGCGTGGGCAGGATGGCCTGTCCAGTTCTCTGCAGGGAAAGTAGGAGGTTTTCATATTCTGGAGACTGTTCGAGAATATGTTGGTATTTGGCCAGCTGTGTGTGCAGCTCAGCAGTCTCATTCATTAGGTTGATCTCAGGAAATGTAATGATATCTGCTTGTTTGAGCCAGTGACAGGCTTTATCAAAATCTTCCTTAAAATGCTTCCTAGAAACCAGATTTTTCTCCAGCTCTTGTAGCCGATGGCTGCACTTTTGTAAAACGGTGTCATAGACGCTCTGCAATTCCTGGAGCTTCCCCAGTACCTCGCTCTTTTCCTGCTCTGTGACTCCTTTCATTAACTCGCGACCCTGGGCCCAAAGTCCAGTGACCTCGTTTTGGTAAGTCTTGAGGCTGGCTTGTGCACTCTTACATGTTTTCACCTGTTTGCTCACGTCATCCGGTAGCAGGCAGATATGTTCACGGAACATTATCTTGCGCTCGTGTTGCTGAATCTGGCTGGTCGCCTGGAACACCGCCATGAGAAACTGGGTTTTCTCGGACAAAGCCTTGTTTAAGTACTTTCGTCTCTGGCCCACTAAGTCGCTGACACTACTCACGTGCCTTTGTGCATCAGACAGTGCCTTCTGGATTATCTGCCTCTCGTTGAGACCAAGATCAGCCATCACCCTGTCAGCATCCTTTGTGAGAGATTTCAGGAGCATCTGTTTGGCCTCCAGTTCACTGCAAATGGCAAGGTGATCCATGAGCAGGTTCTGAGCCATGTCAGGTGGAGGGCTCTGCTTAAGGGCCTCGGCGATGTTGGGCTGTTGCTCTTCTGCCCACTCCATCAGCTCCTGAAACCTGGACCGAACTACACTGAGCTCCTCCAGGTTGGTTATGGACACTTGGATTTTTCTTTTAACGAGGTCCTCTAGCTGAAACCAGCGTTGTTCAAGGTGACTTGTCTGTTCTTTGACTAATTCTTTGTCATCTAAATTCAGATGTTCTATCATTTTCTGTTTTTGTTCTTTCAGATCTTCAATGGCCTTCTTTCTCTCCTGCAATGCCAGGGCCAACTTTTTCAAAGCTTCCAGGTGAACAGCTGTACTCTCTGCATCAGATCTATATTAAAGCACATAAAGTCAAGTTAACTTTAATCCATATCTGTGCTTGTTTGTATCATGTTAAATTGCACATTACCATCTTCTTTAAGTGGGTGTTCTTAGCTTAGAATTACTCAATTCATGGCTTATTGACAGAGATTCTGTAGTTACTATGAAATACAGTGTTAGTCACTCAGTCGTGTCCAACTCTTTGTGGCCCCATGGACTGTAGCCCACCACGCTTCCCTGTTCATGGGATTCTCCAAGCAAGAACACTGGAGTGGGTTGCCATTTCCTTCTCCATTATAGAATATAAGACCCATATATTTCCATAGCAGAAGTGGAACCAAGATAGTTTGCCTGGATACTTTTCTGCTTTTCATCTTTTAGCTAAGGCTGCCCTCTCATCACATCTGACATGTACTTGTAGCTTCTTCCTCTGGTTCTCATCAACAAAACAGCATCTGCATGTTAGCAAGACCCCTTGATGATTTGTGGAAACACAAAATACTGAGAAACACTGATCTACTGCCTTCGTAACAATGGCACTTAAAGGAATTACGTGATCTGTGATTTCTGTGCTTTCCTGAGAGAAGTTCCAGCAAACAGACAATATGCCATGTCCCATGGATGGAGGAGCCTGGTAGGCTGCAGTCCATGGGGGTCACTGGGCGTCGGACACGACTGAGCAACTTCACTTTCAATTTTCACTTTCACACATTGGAGAAGGAAATGGCAACCCACTCCAGTGTTCTTGCTTGGAGAATTCCAGGGACGGGGGAGCCTGGTAGGCTTCCGTCTATGGGGTCACACAGAGTCGGACACTACTGAAGTGACTTAGCAGCAGCAGCAAGCTATAACCAATGACCCTAACAGCTGCTCATTGGTATAACTCAGATATTTTTTATATATCATTAGAAGCTTTAAGAGTAAGTGTGAAATGCAAAGAATTTTCATTCCTTTGACTACAAGACACATATGAGAAAAACTGAATCTTAGAATCTTTTCCACTTACAAAACAATTAGTTCTGAAGTATGAGGAAGAGTGTTGGGAGAGTATATGATGACTTCCGTTTGAGACATATGGTACGGTTCTTAGTCACCCAGTTCTGTCTGACACTTTGCAACCCTAAGGACTGTAGCCCACCAGACTCCTCTGTCCATGGGGATTCTCCAGGCAAGAATACTGGAGTGGGTTGCCATGGACATATTAAGTCTGTCGTGTTTGTGGGTTAACCAGACCCAGGTGCTACTGTCAGGTTGAAATACAGGCTTTCGCTGACACTGGGTTTGTCCCAAAGACTAGTAAAATGTTGAGGGGCAAGAAAAAGTAAACACATCAGAAGGTAGTGTACTTCCCCTAAAACAGAAATCCACATAAACAAAAAACCCACGATTGAATTACACCTAAAATATGTTTTCAGTTTTAATTGCTACAAATTACTAAATCTGGGCAGAAAAAGTACAGATTTTAATAAATCATAGTAATCAGAATTACAGAAAGATTTATATGTATGACTCTGTGTATGTGGGGGGTGAGGGAATCCTTTTCAAAGAAAAAGTTAAGAGGTGTTCAGTTGCTATAAAATAAAAAAGTGTTAGTCACGTCTGATTCTGTGATTCTATAGACTGCAGCTTTCCAGGCTCCTCTGTCCATGGATTTCCCAGGCAAGAATACTGGAGTGGGTAGCCATTTCCTTCTCCAGGGGATCTTCCTGGCCC
Source organism: Moschus berezovskii (assembly GCF_049115385.1). Lineage (NCBI taxonomy): Eukaryota > Metazoa > Chordata > Mammalia > Artiodactyla > Moschidae > Moschus > Moschus berezovskii. Next base: position 96,412,923 of record NC_142469.1, read on the forward strand.
AGGGATTAAACCCGGGTCTCCTGTATTGCAGGCAGACTCTTGACCATATCAGCCATCAGATTATTCACTAAGTTCCAGAATACCACAAGTACAAGAAAAAACTAGACTGAATTACACAGAATGTGCTACTTCACAGAATTGGCAAGAAACCTATGGAACTTCTTTCAAGAAGGATTCGTGTCCTCAATTTACAGATAAGAGTCCCATAATAGGTAATTAAAACTAGAAATATTCTTGTGATGTACTTTAAAGTCAAAGTGTAATAACCCTGAAATATTCCTTGAGGTCACAGGTAGAATCGGTGCTGTTTTCAAACATTTTCCTTTTATCCACATTCTAAAGGAGATCAATCCTGGGTGTTCATTGGAAGGACTGATGCTAAAGCGGAAACTCCAATACTTTGGCCACCTCATGCAACGAGTTGACTTACTGGAAAAGACTCTGATGCTGGGAAAGGTTGGGGACGGGAGGAGAAGGGGACGACCGAGAATGAGATGGCTGGATGGCATCACCGACTCAATGGACATGAGTTTGAGTGAACTCCGGGAGTTGGTGATGGACAGGGAGGCCTGGCGTGCTGTGATTCATGGGGTCGCAAAGAGTCGGACACGACTGAGCGACTGAACTGAACTGAACTGAAAGTAATATTGGGTGAGGAAAATCATGATTCTGTGTGCATACAATCACACTAGACTCTTAATAATGTTTTATCAGTATTGAAATTTGATTTATGCATCCATGATAGAAAATGTATGTTTAAAATGTAAGACAGATATTTTTGATTTTTATAGAAATTAAGAAATTTCTGGCTTAGCATTTCGGTGACCCACTAGAGAACCACTGTTACCTGGCTAAGTTGTCCCATTCTGTAGTAAATTTTTCTAAGAACCCTTCGACAATGTTCATACGGTCGTGGTAATCTCGTGTTCTCTGGAGATCTTCTTCCCTTTGCAAGCACAGATTGTTGGACTGAAGGCACAGATCTAGCCACTGGTCATTTAAATGACTTATTTCCTTGTGTTCAGGGGACTCTTGCTTCTTGGTCAACTCATCCACTTTGTCTGTAATAGTGTTCACTGATGCCTGTTTGCCCTGTAGCTTCTTAACAAAATCCTAAAGGATAACAACAGTAAAATAAACAATATGTCATAACCCACTCCCCAAATAAATACAGATTGAAGCACACATGCAATACCTCTGAACACTTTAAGTAACTGAAGAACGTATACTGAGGGACAAAAAGAAAGCCATCACGCTTTCTTATGAACACAAATTTCCAAGTATATAAGAGTCAAAGGGAAACTGTGGTATCTTCTTGTGTTACTTCAGAAAGTAAAAAGAAAAACTGATAAATGTGGAACAATATTGTAGTCACTAAGAGAAAAAGTTAACATTTTATCTTAAAGTGTATCCTTAGTTTTCTAAAATGTTTTAAGGTTCATGGTTTTCAAAAAAAAATCTAATTTATCTCCAGGAGATATATCTTCTGCTGGAGACAACATTCCAGCAGAAAATATAAATGACTGATTATCACAGGGAAAATATAAATCTTAAAGTCTGTTAAAAATCTGATACAACTTCCAATCAGGTTAATTTAATAATTTTCTATTGCATTTTAAATATACAAATATTTTATTACATTTAAGTTAGCTATGTTAATACATATATATTACATGTTATATTCATTTATTTATTGGCTGTGCCATGTGGCTTGTAAGATCTTAGTTTCCCAACCAGGGACTAAACCCAGGACCCAGCAGTGAAAGCGCCGAGTCCTAACCACTGAAGTGCCTAAATATATATTTAATAAATTGATATATTTACAGTCCTACAGGTTTAGCAATTTTGGGGATGAGAAGCTAATAAATAGTAAGGCTCTGTGTTTGTTTAATGATACAGACTTCTGGTTCTGCCAGCTGAACTATAGTTGCTTTGTTCATAAACAAGCTACAGAGTGAATGTCCTTCAAAGCAAGTAGCCAATGGGAGCTCCAAGAAAATATCTGAATGTTGACTTTCTGATCTGTACTCTTCTGGTACCAAGTGAAAGTGGTTCTGAGTCTATCTTATTCTTTAACTCTGTGTAAGGACTGGCTGACACATACCCATGCTGGTTGCCTCTGTTTCCCCTGGAGACATGTGAATTCCTACCTTTACTTGAGACACCATGTTCTGTGCGATGTTTAGCTCTAGTTCTGAGTGCCTCCTCTTCATATTCTGCAGCTGCTGATCGGCATCCTGGAGGTAAATCCAGAGTTCAGCCTTCATGTGCTTGATCTCCTCCCAGCCCTGAGTTAGGTTCTGCGCTTGGGCAAGCCTTTGTTCGATCTGGAGAAAACACAGAGGCAAAAATCAGCGGCAATAGACAGAAACATTTATGTTCAGTCAATCAGCCTATGTACGCAGACCAACACTTGGGTACACACACAAACACACACACACACAGTGATAAATCCCCCCAAATTATTTGCTCCAAGAAAAACAGATTTTATGTTTCGGTTTTCTAAAGACTTCAAGTGTCGAAGACTTATGCCATATGATTTCAATCAGTGCTGTGAGGCTTTAGAAGTTCTACCAATTCATTAGGTCAGAAGCTGCCCTGGTGGTTTTCCACATTGGGCATTTCAGTAGACACATCTGTTTGACAGACTCATCAATGTGGTCTTGGGGTTAACTAGAAAAGACTTATATTGTTCTCTATCACACATTTGCTGATACCTCTTATAGAACACTGAGTTATTAATGTTTTGGATATATGTTTAGATCTGCTTCACTGGTTTTTGAAATCATGCAACTTTTTTCAATAAACCATTTCTGTAAAAAATATAGAAGTTATATCATCTTTCTTAAAGATTTAAAAACAGACTTGCTCTGGTAATATAGTAAAATATAAAAGTTAAAAAAATGATATTTTAATTATTTATATTATAATTATTTATCTTAATTTCTTTTTTCCTTTAGAATATTTTACTCTTCTGGAATATTTAATCAATTAAACATCAAAACCAGGTCTTTTTTTTTTTTAATCCAAACACATTGAGTTGCAGAGTTTAAGGCAACAGCAGAAGGCACATGATAGATAGTGCCATCTATCCGCTGCATACAGGTACTGCTGATTCATCACAACCCTGTCCAAAAAGCCCAAATATAGCTTCAGGATTCTTATCAACACCACCCTCAGCCACTGCTGATGAATTAGAAGGGTCATGACGGATGTTTGCTATCCTAAGAGAATGCAAGGGTCAGGAGTCCCTTTCATACTAAGTATGACTCTTTCATACACACTTTATATGACCCTTTCATACATATGTATGAAAGTAAGTCCCTTTCACACTTTCTTTAGGTCATACTTAGTATGACCTAAAGAAAATGATGGAAAAGAACAACAACAACAAAAAAGATCAGAAAAAAGAAGAAGAATGCTAACTGAAGAGAAAAGAGAAGAGGAAAGAGGCACAAATGTTCAGCAGTTCAATGGGACTAAGTATTTCAGTTCCGATTCAGAGGCGTCAGTATCAGAGGGCGCCTACTTTTCTGTGACTCAGTTGAAATTCAATACATACTTATTATAATGCCTGAAGGAGCGTTATAGCAAGAATAACCCAAGGAGAATTTTTTTTCCACATCTAATTTAGCAGCACCAGCAATGTGCAAGCAAGGGAATATGGTCGAACAGACATATCCAATGTCACATTTTTTAAACTTTTTACCATTTGTTCTGTTTGTTGAATGTCTTTTGCTGTGGTTTTCACTGAAGAGTTTGACAGGTCACACATGGAGCAAAGGAGATCTAGGTAGGTCCTTGCTTGTTCCTGCAAAGCTCTGAAGTGTTTGACCTCAAAAAAAAAAGAAAAAAATTGTCAGAATGCAAGAGAGGCATGCTATATTTAGATAGAAAATATTTGTACATTTGCGGTATTTTGTTGACATTTCAAAAATAATCTTGCTATACTCAGTGTTTTTACCATTGCTATAAATGACATATATTAAGTACTCAAAAGAAAGCTTTCAAAGCTCATTGGCAAAGAGCCATTTGTCCGCCAGCCATTTCTTATTCTAATTAGTCTGTAAATTCTGGGAAAGGGGAACACCCAAGAAACATCCACAATTGTTTTAGATTCTCTGTTCACATTCTAGCTTGTTTTCAATTTCAGAGAATCAATAGGCTACTCTGGTCTGTTTCTTAACATGGTTTTGCATATTCTGTAGACATAAAAGGTTATTGTGCACTTGTAGGTTTCACTGGAGTTTGGTAAAAATGCACATGGCTGGGCTCTTTTTCTTTGCAGAAAATTCACATAGTGTCTTCCCTTTCATAAGCCCAAGAAAGGCATCTCCAGGTGAATCCTTGATTTACACACAGAAGCACAGAGAAATGTGCTTCTTTGAAGATGTTTAGAGGCCCTGCTGGTGTTGTTTTAGATACTAGGAGTACAGCAGTCTCCAAAACAAAACTGTTGCTCCAGTGGAGCTTACATAAGAAAGACAGATAATACATAAAAACAGAAACAAATATGCAATGCAATGTTTGGTAGTGATAAAATAAACACCATGGAGTAAGGTAAGGGTTCAGTTCAGTTCAGTTCAGTCGCTCAGTCATGTCCGACTCTTTGCGACCCCATGAACCACAGCACGCCAGGCCTCCCTGTCCATCGCCAACTCCCGGAGTCCACCCAAATCCATGTCCATTGTGTTGGTGATGCCATCCAACCATCTCATCCTCTGTTATCCCCTTCTCCTCCTGCCCTCAATCTTTCCCAGCATCAGGGTCTTTTCAAATGAGTCAGCTCTCCACATCAGGTGGCCAAGGTAAGGGTAGGGAAGTACTAATATAATGAAGAAGCACTGTTACTTTGGGGTGAATGTACCCCCAAGACCTCTCTGAAAAAGAGACTTGAGTTGGAAAGGGAGGAAGTCATGCCATGGGGTAAGAGCATTCCAGGCAGTTGGGCGTGATGGGTGATAGCAAGTGCAAAACTCCAGGCTAAAGCAGAGGGACCTAGGTAGGAGCAGAGTCTAAAAGGTAGGCAAGGGCCGAAGCATGGAGGCCCTCACAGGGACACTGACCATACATCCCAATTTGCAGAGTTTATATTTTTATGCCTTCTCAACTGTGGCACTGCTGGCATCTGAAGACAAATCGTTCTTTGCCGTGGGACTGTCCTGTGCATGGCACGAAGTTCAACAGCACCCCTGGCTGATACCAGGAGCATCCCCACCAGTCCTAGTTGTCACAACCAAAACCGTCTTCCGAGACTGTTTTAAATTTCCCCTGGGCAACAAAATCACCTCTCCTGTTTGGTTGAGAACCACCAGTCTCATCTCAACTGCAGTTATGAAACGTGGCCTCCTTATTAGCAAATATTCAGTTTTGGAAAACAAATTATTCAACCGAAGTATTCACTGACTGTAGTAAGAAATTTGGAATTTATTCTAAGTGTGATTGAAAGGTGGGCTTCCCAGGTGGCTCAGTGGGTAAAGAATCTGCTTGCCAATGTAGGAGATGTAAGTTCAAATAGTTTTACATTTGTACCCTTTCCTGGGTCAGGAAGATCCCCTGGAGGAGGGCAAGGCAACCTACTTCAGTATTCTTGCCTGGAGAATCCCATGGACAGTGGAGCCTGGAGGGTTACAGTCCACAGGGTCTCAAAGAATTGGACACAATCGAAGCAACTGAACATGCACACACGTGATTGGAAGGTATTGAAGAAATGATCCAACACAGGTTTAAAAAAATCATGCTTACTATGGGGTAAGGGGTGACAGGAGCAGTGGAAGTAGGTGACCAGTTTTTAGGCTACTTTAGGAGTCAGATGAAAACTGATGATGGCCTGATGGAAGGTGGTGGATAGCAGAAGTGGTGATAAGTGGTTCTTACTACATCTTTGTGATAAATGGGGAAGGAGGTATAGGCTGCAAGTTGCACAGGATAAAGGTGACCTACAGAAACATTAGGTGATTTTCCAAAATCATAGTTAATAAGGCAGCCTAACTTTTTGACCTTTATCTCAGTGTCTTTTTCTCTGAGCTGTGTGGATTGCCCAGGCACACCATCCTCATGTAGATGGAATAAGCACAGATCAATTTCCCATTAAGTTAAAAGCAACACCTAACATTTTATTCGTTATACAAACTGACTGGTATTTTAGCATCATCAGCTGCTAACCTAATGTACCCCACCATGTACCTGTGACTCAGAGAACATTATCTGTCCCAAACAGCTTTTGGATATAAGAAGAGAACAAGATATCAGAATTGTTATTTTATAAGTGTATTTACTTTAAAAAGAATAGTGATTTATTTTAAAATGTACAGAGTTGGCCTGATTCTAAAAGCATTGGAAGCAACTTGTTGATTTTCAATGACAAAACAGTTTCAGAAGATTTTTGCTAAAATCAACTTCTAGGGCAAATCTGATAGCGAACGTGTTAGTAGCTCAGTCGTGTCTGACTCTTTGCGACCCCATGGACTGTATAGCCTGCCAGGTTCCCCTGTCCATGGATTTCTCCAGAAAAGAATACTGGAATGGGTTGCCATTCCCTTCTCCAGGGGATCTTCCCAACCCAGGGATTGAACCCAGGTCTCTCACATTGCAGGAAGATTCTCTACCATTTGAGCTACCTGGGAAGCCAAATCTGATGGGATTTTTCTTATTCTTATATTTTTATTCTTATTCTTATTATTTTACTATTCTTATTATTCTTATTCTTTTCTTATTCTCCCAGATTCACATGTCATACCCTATAAAAACAAATGACACTCTTATGGAATCCAATCAGTCTGTCATTGACTAGTGGTAGTGGGGGCTATGTTATTACATATGTATTGAGTGTTTACCATGTGGGAGGCCATGGGGGGTACACAGTGCATCTGGGACAATGACCAAAGTCAACTGCAGACCATCGAAGCAGTTGATTTGGTTTCCCAGTATTTCTCATTCTCTTCTCTGGCTGTTTTCTGAAGAGGGCAGCCTATTTTGAGAAATAGTGCAGAAAGGGCAGGCAGCAAAAACCAAACTATACAGTCATTGAATCTGGGCCCCTAGAAGGATCAGTGTTTTCCTTCAATCATGACTGATGCAGGGAGACGTAGAAACTTCCTATTCTAGATGAATACTATTTTACCCCCTCTCTTTTAATTCTTTTTTTGGGAACAAAGGAGAAAAATCAAGCTTTGGTCTGGATTGTTCTGAATAAACTACATTGGAAACAAATATCCATAAGACAATAAATGGCCTAAGAAACTCACAATCTAATGAAAAAGCAGAATGCAGATAATATTTAATTCATTTCTTGATTCAAGGAAAGTCTAGATTTGTTTGTCCAGATTCTATCCAGATTTGTCCATATTCTATTCTTTACAAGGTATAATAGGTGCACTTCTGTGAATCATTTTATGACTTAAATAATATAAATTATTTAAGCCAAAAGGCATACTTTAGGGGGCATATAAACTGAACACATTCTCTTTGTGGACTAAATGAAAAAGCATATTATTTTAATTTCAGTTTGAGGTAAAAATTGAATTTTTACTATTACTTCATATCTGGCAGCAATAACCTTTATAATTAAATACCTTTCAAATATTTTCTTTAAACCACATAGAAAAGTTGCTTAGTTCAAAAGTTTCAAAAACATATCTCAAATATTCTGATGAAATCTCAGCAGCAACATTTTAAGCATGTAAATGTCAAATTAATATGCCACAGAATCCTTTACATGACAATATTTCATTCAGCATTCATTTGATAATTATTTAACAAACAATTTATTCTGTGCCAAAAAAGATGGAAGAGGCTAATTTTGCTTTTCTGTTAGCAAATCAGGTACATTATAGCATGGCATTTGAATTTCTTCATAACCTTCAGTCCTATAATCACTTAGGACATTAAGGCACAGAGAAATTCAATGGTTTATCCACGGTGACCCTATTGAGTAGGTACTAGAAGCAATCTTTTGGCCACGGTGCCCATGCTCTATTCTACCAGATTGATCCTTAGTTGTGTGTTCATCTCCCTGGCTAGAATGTGAACTTGACTAGGATCAAGTTATTATATATATTTTGATATTCAGCCCAATTTGCACATAACAAGTACTTAACATGTTTCCATCAAATGAATGAATCACAGTGTAATATAAATTTTCAGGAATCACAAACTACCTGCTTGACAGCTTCTGCCCTGCTAAGAGGGGGATTCGCGCCTGGCTTTAAATCTGGCTGAACCGCAGAAAGCCAGGCCTGGCACTGCTGAAGGGTGTCTTGTCGACTAACGTGCTTCTGAAGTTCGTGTTCCAAACTCTGGTACACCTGAGACAGAAAAATCATGCTGCAGTTGTGAGAGCTGTTTTACAGTGCTGCAAATATCACTAGAAGCAAATGAAATAAATCCACCATAAATGGATCCCTCTTTGCCATGCTCCCTGACATCAGAAACACATCGATGGAGTTTGCATATGTTCCAAAATGTTGCAAAGCACGTCAATGCCCCAGTTTCTAACTTCTCAACTCATGCATTACAACACTAATATCCTGATTATGGAAAGAGAAGGTGGGAAGGGTTAGTATAACAGTAGAAATGTGTTAGAATGTATAGAATCTTTGAAGTAAATTGGTCAGCCCTAAACCAAAAGCTTTTTCAGCTTCTCCCGATTGTATACAATTGCACTTTCTGTTTAAATGAGGAACTAAAAGTAAAAATAAACTGCCAGTTTATGAAACGATAACCAATATCTCTCAGCTGAAATGCTTCCTCTTTAGGGGTAGGTAAATTGGAACTAAATTATAACACAGGGGAGGGAAGAGTTTGATGCCCTCATTTCATTCAGAAACAATATTCCAGGACAACAATAACCCAGAATAATCCAAAATTATATATCCAGAAAAATCCAACATTTTCTAATATGTCATTTCAATTAATAGTTCCTCAACCAGCCAAACAATTTTCATTTTATCCATAAAGACATGTTTAGAAACTATTACATGTTTCCTTGAAACCAAGGTAAATATACCTATGATGGTTTTTTGAGCAAGTTACACATCAAAGAAAAAAGGAAAGAAAAGAAAAGAATATGAGGTTGACTGACTTTTCTTTGGTTATTGAGACAACAGAAGCAATAACTAAATTCTGCTTTTCTCTTTCATTTATTAAATTAATCATTTTATCTGCTATCGGGAATATCCCTTATTTTTATTTCAAGCAGAACTAAAAAGGAAAAGGTATTTTGTTTTCTTTAACATTTTTGCAAACTTAAATTTAAGGTTCTGACTCTGTTCTTAGAATTTCATCTGCTTTTAAAACTTTTATTTCTAAAATATGTTTGTCTTTCGAACATTTACCAGCTTTAAAAAAAAATTAAGCTATATCCCTGCTGCTGCTGCTGCTGCTAAGTCACTTCAGTCGCATCCGACTCTGTGTGACCCCATAGATGGCAGCCCACCAGGCTCCCCCGTCCCTGGGATTCTCCAGGCAAGAACACTGGAGTGGGTTGCCATTTCCTTCTCCAATATACAAAAAAAGCCTGCTACAAAGATGGTGTTCAGTAAATCTCCGTTGAGTGAGTGAATGAATGAGCTCACCAGAAAGTTTCATGCTGCCATTTTCCTTGTCTCATTCCCCTTTTCCCCTTCATCTTCTTCTGTAGTTAATTGTTAGATTCCTTTATCCCTCTTTTTTTAAATAAACAGTTTGAAAGTGAATTTTCCAAGTCTAGGGATCAACTAACATCCAGCATTTTTTAATTATCATAATGAACACAAATAATTTTCCCTGTGTCACTTATATTTTTCCAGTTCTTACTCGATAGCCCAGCAACAAAAATACATGGACTTTTCTCAGTGTCATTTATAAATTCTAGAATAATAAAAAGTAATCCACTAATTTTACTTAGTTGCTGTTAAAAAAGGCAATTCTTATTTATCTTAGACTTATATCTATAACATTAATGATTCTATTCTATTGGAAGAATACCCACTGAAGTATACTTCAAAACTGGTGCTTGCTTCTTTTCTCAATTTCTATATGAATACACAGAAATACTGAATTAGAGTAGAACCTGGGTTACAGAGGGTTAAAAAGAAAATAATTATTGTGAGACTTACAGAATAAACTTATTTTGGTGTTATAGAATAAATGACAAATTAGAAGTATTGATGGTGTGCGAATAAAAACAAACAAAATTAATTTTTTTCATAATTCATGGAATAAAGGGATTGCATAAAACCAGATGTCTGAAATTCATTACTTCATCACATTAATCAAATATATAATATGTTATTTCTGTGTACACATAGACTGGGAAATCTATCCAAAGGGTGACGCATAAAAACTATTTTAAAAGACCTTCAGCCTGCATAGCCTTTCTCCTTCATTCTTCATCATTCTAGAACGTTCCAGCAGGACTCACCCTCTGGGCTGTACTGCAGATGGCTGAGTAACTGTCCTTCGTGCCCTGCAGGTGAGCATGTACATTTTGTTTAAGTTTCGCTTGAAGGTGATCCGCACATTGGCTAATCAAATTGTCTCCTTTAGTTTTAAGGTCGTTCAAACGGTCTTCAAAACCAGCAATTTCTTCCATCATTGCCTTAAAAAATGAAACAAATACTCAGTTCTCATTATTCCATTTTTAGTCTTTAAATATTCTATTCACCAAACAGAAAGTTTAAGATCAATTATCTCACTGTTTAATATGTTTTTAAAAGAGTTTTGCAATTTGTTTTGGTATCAACGAAATGAAATAAATGTCTTGGTGTCTGCATATCAACAAATAAAAAATGTATACTTTCAGGGATCCCCCAATAATGGACTAAGTTACACAGAATGATGAAGTAAACTTTAAGAGTGAATTCATAAGACTGACCTCAGTTAGAGACCTGCTCCATGGACATATTACCAGTGAAAAAGATGTCCATATATTTTTCAACTCTTAAAAATTATAATTCTGGTATAAATTATATCTGTGTGTTGTGCTTAGCTGCTCAGTCATGTCTGATGCTTTTCAGCCTGCTATTTCCTCTGTCCATGGGGATTCTCTAGGCAAGATACTGGAGTGGGTTGCCATGCCCTCCTCCAGGGGCTTTTCCCAACCCAGGGATCAAAACCAGTTCTTCAGCATTGCAGGAAGATTCTCTACTGTCTGAACCACCAGGGAAGCCCTAATTTATGTCTAAAATAGCTTAATTATAATTTAATTTAATTAAATAATGTCTAATTTATCTAATAATATGTTATCTGATTTATGTAATAGCTTAATGTCCAAACTGTGTAAGATCTAATTTACATCTAATATTTATATTGATAAAAGTAAAAACATTTACCACTTAATATTTATTAATCACCGATAGCCCAGGGACTGTATATAAGCCGTGATAAATAGTTATTATTATTATTGCTTTACAGATGAGGTTGCAAAACGTGTTCAAGGTCACACAAGCAGTAAACGGCAGAGCTTTGGCTTTGGACCCGTTTCTGCCTGACTCCAGCTCACATTTCATGCCCTCCTGCGTTCTCTAGTGAGCTTTCTCAGAGATCACTTAGAGATGGGGACCCAACTTTTTCAAGTCAGGTTCTAACTTCCTTACTGCAATACAATGCTAGTGACTAGTGACACGGTACAACACAAAGTTTCCCAGGCTAACACATCGATATCTAAGGGAAACCGTGGGCCTGCCTCCAGCAGTGCAGGGTTCACCACTTTTTTTCCCAATGGTGCTGGGTTAACAGTTCTTATACATGCCATATTGAAAAGAACCAATTTATCTTCAAGCTGGAATGGAACCACTACATCATGTGGTTACTAAGGCTATTTGCTGCTGCTGCTGCTAAGTCACTTCAGTCGTGTCCGACTGTTACCCAGTACCAAATAGACTATATCATGTCCTTAACTTTTCTGTTCGCATTTGCTAAATAAAATTTTCTCCTACAGATCCTGAAACCTGAAATGGTTAACTGGCTTTCCTAAGACACAGTAGTAGATGTTGATCAGGTTACAACCTAAATTCAGTTTCCCATTAAGTTTACCAAAATAGCTTCATAAAGTTGTGAGCATATGATATCTGTCATTTGGCACATATGATTACTAAAAAATATATATTAATAAAGACATGAACATTGCATATCAGTACTGTACTTTGTGGTCTACAAAAGACTTTCAGATATGTTATTTTCTCTGATGACCACAGTGGCTATGTATTGGGACTGATGTCATTATCACCCTTTACAGAAGAGAAAAAGGAGGCTCAGAGAGGCTACATCCCCCTAACTAGCAAGAAGAGACTTTGGCTAGAATTTAGACTCTTTGACTACTATTTCTATATCCTATCTTTGGCTGTACTTTTCTAGAATAAAGATAATTTCTCTGATAAATTACTCCATACAGATTATATTTTGAAATTAAAAAAAAACAACTATTAGCTGGGAAATATACTACAATGTGTTCAGAAGTTGAATGCCAGGATTCAGCTGTTGTCGAGTCACTTAAATATTAAATTGAACTGTTCTCAACTATCAGGCATTCTTGGGACTCAGACCTGAGTCTTTAAGTACAGTCATTATGATCCAGAGATTACCCCCGCTTCCCAACACACACACGGCACGCCTGTCAAAGCCACCCTGTGTTCTTCAGCTCCTTGGAGATCAGGCCTACCTTGTGGCGGGCCAGTTGCTGGGTAATTGTCTCAAGGCTGCTTGTCTCCATGAGGTCGGGCGCCACCAGCCGTCCTGACATTTGCAGCAGCCACTTTTCCACTTCCTGGAGCTCACTGTTGTAATCTTCGTGGTCTCTGACTTTCGCCTCAAGACTGCAGACATGTTCCTGTGAAGCCAGGTGCCTGTTAGAAGTGACTTTCCAGCCAAAAATCTACTCAAAACTTTAACATTTTTAAAGTCCCAGGGCAACTCATAGAGTGGGTAGACTTACACATCAGAACGTTACTAGGGACAGAAAACACACACACATACACAGAGTTGCTATGCCATTTAAAAGTGCCCACCTGAATGAAAAGGAAAAACACTGACCCACACCAGTCCTACATTGTCTGACAGATAAAATGGAGTCAAGACTCCCTCTGTGGCAAACAACACAGTTTTATTGTACTTCTGATCTTTCCATACCTTTGCTGCACTGCAGAGATCCTGGTAATCGCTTTGAAGCTGATCGATTTTGTCCTTTAAAGTGACATCTTGCACCAGCTCCAAGAGGGCCTCACCTTTCTCTCTCACCGATTTTACTGATGGTTCATGGGACAGCACTGTTTGTTGAAGTGACTTGAATTACAAAGGAAAAAACAAGAGCCAGCTCATTCATGTGATCGAGGAGAATACAGACACATGCACTGCCATACATAAGATGATCTATCTCAAACAAAGATCAGATATATATTTTATAAATCAAATGTAAAACAATAAAGAGAAAATGACTTTTATGGTGAATACAGTTTTTTTTTCAGTACAGAGTAAAAGTAACACATAGGATAGTCCTCACACGTGCAAAGAGAAGTATAGAAAAGAATTGTATTTGACTGAATTTAACACAATGCATATTGCTGGCTTCCACCTCATTCCTTTCAGCAGAGAAATAAATCTTAATGCTATATGAAGGGAGAGAGGTGTTATCTTTTGATTCTGAATTGTGAAGTCAGTTGCAGCTTGAGTTGGATGTGAGGTTTGGGAGACAAATTCCAGTTGCAACGTTGCTGTCACAGCTTTAAAGTGCTGTTTAAATAGATCAAGAACTCAGGGAGAAGAAAAAAAGGAGAAGCAGTTGTGATTCTTATATTACACTTTCAAAGACACACTGTCAGGCTTGGCAGAAAAACCAAGGGCAGGAATAGACATATTGGCTGGAGGAGGAAAAAGCTTCCGCCAGGAAAAGCTTTGAGGTAAGACATCACACTGTGATTCTTAAAGATTACTGCTAAATAATTTGGGTCAAATTTTAAAAGCAGACTAATCCATGTATAAGCTTTAATAACTGTTTCACAAATTTGAGCAGGTGAGATATTTATATCTACAGCGTGTATTGCAATATCTATATCACCATTTATTTTTTCAAAAATTAATTTCTAAAATGTTTTATCTATACTTAGTTAATTAGAATTTATTTTCTTAGGAGTATTAAGTCTCATTTGGAATTTACCATAGATCTGCTTATAGGCTTTCTGTACCAAAAGATGAAGGAGAGACTCTAGATGAAACAGAGAAAATCTATAGGTGTGAGATCCTGATGCCAGGAAAGTTTATCTGAAGGATCCACGTGTCTGGATCACACTGTCAGAATAGATCTCCATCCATTGATACAACCTTTGAATATCAGACAAACATAGTACCTGAATGGAAAAATAAGTCTAATGTTGTGTATGTGCTTAGTCGCTTCAGTCGTGTCCAACTCTTTGCGACCCTATGGACTGTAGCCTGTCAGGCTCCTCTGTCTGTGGGATTCTCCAGGCAAGAATACTAGAGTGGGTTGTCATGCCCTTCTCCAAGGGATCTTCCCAACCCAGGGATTGAACGTGTGTTGCTTATGTCTCCTGCATTGGCAGGCAGCTTCCTTATAAATCTGCATGCCCCCACCAGTAGAAGAGGCATGCTAAGGACATCTCCCAGGACCCACTAAGGGAGACACACACCAGAAATCACGCCCCTCCAGTTCAGTCCTACGTGACCTCCTCACACATCTGTCAGTAACAACACACTACCTTGTATTTAGATAACTGAGCTTTTTTCTCGTATAACTCCATTTTGGGTTCTTCAGGACCATGCAGAATATCTCGGTATTCTGCTGTCCACTGAGTTAGTGCTTTGTATTTATCCGAGAATTCCTTCGTCAAATGAAGGCCTTTCTCCAGGGTCATATGCTCCTTCCGCACAGTGCTGGTCAGCTCCTTCAACCGCTCCACGTGGTCATGGATCTCTTTTCGTAACGTCTCTGCCTCACCATCTTCCAAGTATTTAAGAGCCCTCTCGCCTTTCTCTCGGGCTGATTTGAGCAAGCTCTGGCCTTTCTCCATGTCTTTCAGCAAACCCTGAGAAAGAATGGGGAGAAATGTAATACAAACAGACAAACAAATAAACAAATCCAAATTGGTTGGCATTATGTCCTTCCCTTTAAAGTAAAGCCTTGCAAGTCCATTCTTCAGCTCACCAATTCCCCCTTACCATATGTTTTTGAAGTTTATAATCAGATTTGGCCCATCAGCAATCAGGATGGAAGATTATAATCAGATTTGAAGTTTATAATCAGATTTGGCCCACCAGCAAAGAGAAGCCTCTTTACTTCAACATAGGTCTTTTAAAAATCTCTATTAGCACATCATTTCCCAATCAGAGACTTATGGAAGAAGTCTTTCGTAAGAAGTCTTGATGCTTTTCTCATCCTTAACAGAGCTCCTAGAGTTCTGAGTTAAAACACAACTAATGCACAGTGTCATGAGTTCAAGATTTTTTTTGTTCAATATTTAGTGTCAAACTGGAATTTAGTTAAGAATTTCATGCACAGTCATGTGTAAGTCATTGGGATAACATCACAGCATAAGTAAATGGAAGGCAATCTTTGGTTTAAAGAGATCTTAAGTTGCAATTTAGAATGAAATGAGGAACCAGGGATCACCAACCATACTGGGCAGGGAAGAACATACATGATCCCAGTTCTACGCATGAGATGGGAAGATCTCAGTGAAAGAGGAACGAACAGTTGGCAGACAACTTTGATATTTGCATGCCTACCTCCAGCGTCTTCATTTTTTTCCCCATCATCGCTTTATCTACTTTATCAATTTTGGCAGCCACATTCTTGAAGTTTTTATGAGTAGAGCTGTACCAATCAGAATAGGAACTTAAGGATAACTCTGATTCCTCCAAACTCTGGATCTCTTCTTCCAGGAATTTTATTTGTTCCTTCGGAAGAAGAGACAACATGGAATAAGTGAATTGAAGACCTGTGCCTGTGCCTTTCTTGATCAACGCGTGTCTTCATTGGAAGTTAGTGAAAGGAAGAATGTCTGGGTTGTGAAGTCTGCTGGCCTACAGTGAGCTGCGGTGGCCTGCTTACCAGAACTTGGAGGAGCAGCGCTTGGTATCTGGACGTCAGCTGCGTGGCCTGGCAGCCCATTCGGCTGCTCACGTGGCTCTCGTCCAGGATCTCCTGTGCTCTGGCTCCCACTTCCTCAACTTCATCTCTGTATGCGGTGATTTCTTCATGCCACTTCTGAAATGACACCATGTAGGAGCGGAAAGTTCAGTCTGAGGGATTCTCAAGTAAGACAAATATTTTGTTTAGTCCCTAAGTCCCTAAGTTGCGACCCCATGGACTGTAGCCCGCCAGGCTCCTCGTGGAATTTTCCAAGCAAGATACTGGAGTGGGTTGCCATTTCCTTCTCCAGGGATCTTCCCGACCCAGGGATTGAACCCATGTCTCCTGCATTGGCAGGCGGATTCTGTACCACTGAGCCACCTGGGAAGCCCTAAGACAAATATATATAAATATATATATATCTTCTTACTAGCAAATGATTTCTATGAATACTTAGAATATATTTATTCTGTGATATAATTTTGAAAACGCATCATGTATAACTTTATATAAACATATATATATATATATCTTCTTACTAGAAAATGATTTCTATGAATACTTAGAATATATTTATTCTGTGATATGATTTTGAAAACACATCATGTATAACCTTCATAAAAAATTATACTATTATAAAACTGCACACGAGTTTGAATGCTTTTCTGTCTGTATTACATACATTTTATACCTTTTGTTGTACTTGGATAAATTTTAAAACAGATGAATAAGGAAAATGAATTCCAAAGGCCTAAGCATAATTTTGATCATGTGCACTGAATCTGCATAAAAGTGTAGTACATTATAGCAATTTCAAGACAGAACCATAAACTTAAATTATCACAACACTAGCATTCATGTATCTTTACCAAGCAAGGTAATAAAGTGTGGGAAAATATAAAATACTTCATTAAACTATATTCTATTATCAATAAAATAGACTACCTTAGGATTCTAATAAATAATTTCTCATAGAAGAATGCTCCATTGTAATTTATATCAACTTTCTCGCAAGTAGAAAGAGATTTTGCAAAATCTAAACCTTGGACCAAAATTTATTAAATAGTTGAAGAAACAAACTATGCAAGGCAGCTGCTACTTTGACAAACATCAGGAATTCACACCAACAGTACCTTCATCTGATGTAACTGTATCTCCTTGGCAGCTCGGCTAGACTGACGTCCAGTTCTGAGATTCACTTTCTCTTCCATTGTTTTCAGCCACTCATCTACTTGCTGAAACTTTTGTTCCATCAGTCTCAATTTGTTGACCACATTATTGAACTGAGTTCGGGTCTCCGACAGCCTCTGCTGGTAAGCCTGCCAGTCCTGCCGGAGGGACTCCAGAGCCCGGTCCTCTGTCTGGGGGATGCCTGACGGTATCACCTCCTCTCTGGTACGCAGCGCTGAATTCAACAGTGCCTGCCCCTCCGCGCAGTGCACCTGGAGCTCCTGCAGGGGAAGGAGTGGCTGTCACACCTCGTTCACATTTTACACTTGCACAGGTGAGTATGTCTCACTCAAGCCAAATGCGCCCTCTTGAGCTTCACATTAGGAAAGAACAAGGTGATTCCGACAAAGATGTGTACCTAACACTGAACACTGTTTCCCAAGTCAGGAGAGAGAT
The DNA here is from genome assembly GCF_049115385.1 of Moschus berezovskii. NCBI lineage: Eukaryota > Metazoa > Chordata > Mammalia > Artiodactyla > Moschidae > Moschus > Moschus berezovskii. The sequence continues at coordinate 96,430,612 of NC_142469.1, forward strand.
TCTGAAATGTTTCCAGTTAAAATAGTCAAACTGCACACACACACGCACACACACACACATAGCGAGAAGTATTTTTCTCAATGTTAGAAACAACCTCTGAAATCTGGCTTTTTAGCTTGGAGGCAAAAGCACTGTGATTAAAGGATTATTGTTTAGTCTAATAACCTAGGAGTTTTGCGGCCCCTAATCTGTTTAAAGAGCCTAAGTCTTCTTGCTTGACATTGAATTTGATACTGAATGGGATCAGAGCTCCACTTTTGGCTGAGAAAAGAACAACAGACCTTCCTTCTGCTAAGGAGGGATTCTTTGTTGAAGCTGTTCTAGGGAATGTGATGGCTAAGAGAAGTTGGCCCTGGAGGGTAAAGGGCATATAAACCTGCAAGGTTGAATTATCACACCTGCCCATCGTTACGTGCATGGATGCTAAGTCACTTCAGTGGTGTCTGACTCTTTGCCACCCCATGGACTGCAGTCCACCAGGATCTTCTGTCCTTGGGATTCTCCAGGCAAGAATACTAGAGTGGGTTGTAATGCCCTCCTTCAGGGGATCTTCCCAACCCAGGAATGGAATTCATGTCTCTTATATGTCCTGCATTGGCAGGAGGTTTCTTTACCACTAGCAACCCCTGGGAAGCCCCTGCCCATCAGGTACTCCTAGGTACAAACATATTTCCCTCCACCAAAGCACAGTCCCAGAAAGGCACCCTACAAATTCTGTATGAACCGAGTTTTTAAGAGCATCAGCTATTTTTGATAGAAAATTCATACCCTTAAAAGTCCTGGCAAAACACTATATCCTTGTGTTACCTGATCTGATCATCTAAGGTTGAAAGGGGCCAGGTCAAATCCCACCAAGACCGTTAAAAGTACCATCACATTTATTTAGTACAATATTATTTTAAAATCTTTAATACTAATGAAATTGCTGATATCTGACCACTTTTACCTACAGAAATAGTGATCGTTTATAGTTCAGATTATAGATACACTTTCCTTAGCTATGATATCACTACAAAAATGTAATTGGAAAAGAAGGACAATTTATATGGTAAAATATTAGTCAAAATAACCACAAACAGAAATTTTATTCCAAAATTTAAAGCTAATTTTATACAATCTCTTTGCTTAATTCAGGAGTTGACAAACTTTTTCTGTAAAGGGCTGGATAGTAAATATTTTAGGCTTTGTGAGCCATACAATCTCTGCTGAAGCTACTTAACTCTGTAACCTTGCCATCTGAGGCATCAGAGTAGCCACAGATGCTACAGAGATGAACAGGTGTGTCTATGTTTCAACAAAACTTTATTTAAAGAACAGGTCCCGGGATACAGTGTACTGATCTGTGCCCTAGTTAATCTCAACATATCACCCTTTCCCTATTTTACAGCAGTTTTCACTATTCTACAAATCACTACTGTATTAGAGAAATTCTTATATATCCCACATTTCAAGGATTTATTCTGAGGGGGAAATATGGTCAATATATATGTTTAAAATTTATTTAGTTTTATATTTTGGCTGTGCTGTGCAGCATGGGGGATCTTAGTTCCCTGACCAGTGATCAAACCCTTAGCCCCTGCAGTGGAAGCATGGAGTCTTAACCACTGGACCACCAGGGAAGTCCCCAAAGGTACTAGTTTAGAATCTGGTCTCAATATTTTAAAAATCTCTATGTTCTATGACCCAAATTAAACTGTCGGTGACTACAAAAGGAGCCTGGTGGACTGTAGCCCGCCAGGCTCCTCTATCCATGGAATTCTCCAAGCAAGAATACTGGAGTGGGTTGCCATTTCCTTCTCCAGGGGATCTTCCTGACTCAGGGACTGAACCCATGTCTCTTATGTCTCCAGCATCGGCAGATGGGTTCTTTTTTACCACTAGTGCCACCTGGGAAGCCCGAATATAATAATTTTAAATGTGGTCCACACTGCTGGCAGACCCCCAGATCACTAAGCCAGCTGTGGGACATTAGGACCCTGAAGGAGTTCTGCTGTGCAGGTGGAATGTCACCATCCTCCACCACCAGTTTTGGCTTCTTGTGTCTCCCCTCCTTTATTAAATCTGTGGTGACTCAAAATAAGACAGTGTCAATAAGAATTAATACACAGTGAAATGAGAGGTTGGAGTCTGGTTTTGGTTTGAGCCAGAATAACGTTGACCGAAGTGAGATATTTTTTTCTGGGACAGGAGAAATATCTACTGATGACAAGTGACTTCTTGGCCCAGTTCCTCCACACAAGTCTGGAGAGGTTGGTATTTGCTTGCCAAGAAAGTCTGCAGGGAATACTGGGAGAGGTCATAGACAAAAAAGAAAGCCCATTTGGCTAAGATAAATTATAACAGCTAAACCTAAGAGACCTGGATATGCTACTATTAAAAATAAAATGGATGAGATCCTTAAAGAAGCTAATGAAACTGTGAGCCTTCCAACATTTGCTGCTGCTGCTGCTAAGTCGCTTCAGTCGTGTCCGACTCTGTGCGACCCCATAGATGGCAGCCCACTAGGCTCCCCCATCCCTGGGATTCCCCAGGCAAGAACACTGGAGTGGGTTGCCATTTCCTTCTCTAATGCGTGAAAGTGAAGTCGCTCAGTTGTGTCCAACTCCCAGCGACCCCATGGACAGCAGCCTACCAGGCTCCTCCGTCCATGGTATTTTCTAGGCAAGAGTACTAGATATTTATTTCAAGAATGGACTACTGTTCAAGTAAGATTTTTCTCCCATCTCATTTAATCCTTCCTCAGAACAATGCTGTAGAGAAAACTGAGTCAGGGAAGCTCTTCTTTGCCCAAAGTCATCCAGGACCGGGTCTCACCATGAATCAGAGTCTGAACTTCCTAATCCCAACCTTGCACTCCTGCCATTATTCAATTCACCCTGAGAGCCACTGAAATAGGCAGAAATGTTATATGTCAATGACCACCTCGGTCCTGCTTTTCCACCTTGTTAGAGCAGTGGGTAGATCTTGCCCAATCCTGAACCAATTCCAGTGAGGGCTGACAGCCATAAGTTCCAACACAGCACTGTCTTGTCGGCCTTTCTCTCCATTCTCTACTATGTGTCTGGTCTCCCCTTCTTGGGAACCCTCTGATGGCTACCTATTGCTGCAGGTAAGATTAGGGGCTCTTTCTGATGCTTCCATAAGATCCCCAATAATACAGTCGTTTTATTATTGTCCTCATCACATTGTTTGTAATGATCCATCAATGGGTCTGAACTTCTTTAGAATGCAAGTTCTTTGAAAGCAGGAATAATGTTTTAATTATCTCTACCTGCAGTAGCAATAAGTCAATGGGTTAGGATGACTTTGCCCATGAGGTTTGCCATCTTGCCCTGAATCACAGCCTGCTGGCCTGAGTACTGGTACTTTTCTTACCTCCTTGAATTCCTTCTTCTAGGTCCCTGATTCTAGGCCTGTATCCTCAGCAATGTGGGTGATTTGGGTTAAAACCAAGGGCCTACGATGGTGCCATCAATTTGAATTTGAGAAGTGTCACATGCTATTGACTCCTGCAGCTGTGTCCCACATCTAATTCAGTCCTTTAGGGAGCAACAGGCAGGTGGGCCTGTCAACACCATAAATTAGACCACTAGCCATTCCTATCAGAGGCCAGCCTGTAGCTGGACAAAGTCCTCATGTGCCAGTCCTGCTCAGTCTGAACTACATACCAAATGATTTAGACTAGCATACTCTACTGAGGTCCCAGAACACTCTAGATGAGACCTTACTAGGATGTCACTTAATATATATCAGCTATTTATAGGCTTTAAGATCATAGTGACTTCTCACTTAAAATAATGGTTCCATGTTCAGAATGAAAAGTCCTTTGTTTTACGATGAAGCAGACTTTACCTGAAGGTCCCGCAGCGCCGTCTCATGAGTGTGCGCATCACCTTCAAGAACTGAGTATCGATCAAGTTTTTCTTGCTCTTTCTCAAGCCAAGCTTCAAATGACTTCAAGTCTCTTTGATACTCTTGGTGCAGGCGAACTAGTTTTTCCGACTTGGTTACTGCTTCCTATTGTTAGCATTTAAGATGATTAAGATGGGAAAACATTACAACAGTCCGCGGTTTACACCGACTGTTAAGAATTCACTTTTGGAATATTAGAAAAGCATGATTATTAAATCATTAAAACATGAATCATTTCCTAGAAGAATAAAATGTCAAGATTTATGTAAAGAAAAAAACATAATCTGACTAAAAAGTGAAAGTCACACAGTCATTTCTGACTCTTTGCCATCCCATGACTGTAGCCTGCCTGGCTCCTCTGTCCATGGACTTCTCCAGGCAAGAGTACTGGTGTGGATTGCCATTTCCTTCACCAGGAGATCTTCCCAACCAGGAGTCAAACCCGGGTCTCCTGCATTGCAGGCAGATTCTTTACCAACTGAGTCACCAGAGAGGGTCTTAAAGATCATTTCATTGAATTAACTTCTTGATCTCAGAATTCTTTATGAAATGTAAAATGGATATTCAAAAAAATGAATTAACTTTATTTGTCATAAAAATACATTTTTGCTAATGAGGAAAACTGAAATTTTCATATTATTCCTTGAGTGAGAATTTGGATTCACTGTAGATTCAATTTTCCATGTACTCTAATAAAGTAGGCTGTGCTCTGAAAAGTTCTTTTTATTTTCTTTGTGAGATTTAAGCAAAGAATGATAAATATTATTGGCAATTATTTCCTGCTTTAGAAAGTTTTCATCACCAGACACATGAAGATATTTATGGTTCTTCCTTATGAAGCTCCCCCCAATTTTTTTTCAATAGGTACATTTGGAGGACTTTTTAGTTGAGAACTATTTTCCTCCAACAACTTTCATATCCTAACAATAGTTGAGGGTTTTTGTTTGTTTTGCCAGTAGGGTACTCCAAGTATTAAAATTCATTTTGCTTTTTTTTGTCCTATTTGCTTTCACAAGCCTGTCATTCCCCCAAACAAATGAGTCTTTAATAAGCACCACTCCAAACACCCTTCTTTCAGTGGGTCTGTGTGGAACACAGTGAGTCATACCTTGGTCCGTTCTCTGATGGCTCCATATCGTTCCTGCAGGTCCTGGAATTCTAACTGGGTGACATAGTGCTCCGTCATGCCAGCCCCTTTCACTTCAATGGTCTCCAGTAAGCTGCCGTGACTCAGCACTTCCTCGTTTAATAACTAGAGAACATTTTTTTTTAAATAAAGGAATTACTGCATATGTCATCATATCAATGTTAACTTGTAAAATTAGGATATTTTAACTGCATAGCTAACAAGTGATCTCAGGTTATCTATCTGTCAGGCTACACTCTATCCACCATCTATCTCTATATAGATATATGAATGGTGTGTGTGTTTGATATCCGGCCCAGAACTTTGTCTGAGTGGACTTGAAAATCTCAAATTTAATTCGTCCAAAAATTGGCCCCTGAGCACTACTCCATTCCCATCCATCCCCAGCCACCACCAAACCTCCTTCCGCTCGGTCTTTTTGTCAAACAGTAAACGCTACCATTCTCACTGAGCCAGTAAGTTGAGAACACTGGAGTCGCCCTTTGTCCCTGCATCCATCTCTCTCACTGTATCCTGACATGCGTCCTCCTGTCTCCTGCAAGCCCCCAGCCCCTGCTGCTATCATCTTTTCCCTGGACTTTTGTAACATCCTGCTGGGCAGATTCCCTGCCCCCGGCTCCTGCACTGTTCCTCTGTCCACCTTCCACACAGCAGCTTGAGTGATGAAAGGCTTTAAGATTCTAAAGGGGATCGTTTTGCTTTCCAGGTCAAAACACTGATTATCTTCCCCAGGCTGTGGGGATCAAGTGTGAAATCCACAGGCTTGGATCCTCGTAACAGCGTGAGAGCTGGTCCCTGCCACCTCTACCATGTCACCTGGACACCCACTCATTGAGTCTCTGCTCCAGCAACAGCCAGCCTTCCTTACAGTTTCCTTCAATCCAACCCAGGTTCTCTCCTCCCCAGGGACTGTGGACATGGGGATTATCCCATCTGAGATCCTCCTTTCCCAACTCCTCCCCAACCTGATTTCTCTGCACTGAATTCCTGAGGGCATCATCTCCACCTCCTCTTTCAAGAGGCCTTTCCTGTCCTTCCCCACCCCCAACGCCTTGATGTCCCTATCAACCCAATCCCAATGACTCTCTCTCATCACACGCAGTGTTTTCTTCATATCACTTATCACCAGTTATTCAATCATTCTCGAATAAGTCCACGTGCAACCTCCAGGGTGAAACCCTGGTCTGTTTTATTTACCTAGAATCAAGCACAATGCCTGCACGTAGCAAGTTCTCCATAAGTATTTGTTGACTAGATGAATAACGCAATAAAGTAAGTAATCATCATAATAATACTATGAAGTCAATAATTATATGAATTTTCAGATGCAAACAGCAGACCCAGAAATGTTAAGTGGCTTGGCAAAGGTCATGCAAAGCCATTTAGTTATTCAGCTAACCTTTACTCAGCATTTGTTCTGTGTCAGAGAGCCACGTGCATAGGATAAGAAAATTGAGCACCTTTATCCACTGAGAGAGAGAGAGCAATGTAAGTATAGAGTCTCTGTTCATCAAGAGATGAGAAAGACAGAGACCAGAAGAACTAATTAAGCCTCCAGTGGTGGTGGTTCAGAGCAAAGATGGGGGCTTCTGAACTAATTCAGAAAGTTAAGTTAAGGTTGCCAGGTACTGTGAAAAATGGAAGATGTGACAGAAAAATAGTTTTACTTCCTAAGGATAAACAGGCTAAAGATATCAAAAGTCATTTGTAGTTGTTGTCTAGTTGCTAAGTCATGTCTGACTCTTTTGTGTCCCCACGGAGTGTAGGTCACCAGGCTCATCTGTCCATGGGATTTTCCAAGCAAGAATACAGGAGTGGGTTGACACTTCCTTCTCCAGGGGATCTTCCCAACCCAGGGACTGAATATACATCTCCTGCATCGGCAGGTGGATTCTTCACCACCTAGGGAAGTCTGATTAAAACATACTGCTGCTGCTGCTGTTGCTGCTAAGTCGCTTCAGTCATGTCCGACTCTGTGCGACCCCATAGATGGCAGTCCACCAGGCTCCCCCGTCCCTGGGATTCTCCAGGCAAGAACACTGGAGGGGTTTGCCATTTCCTTCTCCAATGTGTGAAAGTGAAAAGTGAAGTGAGGTCGCTCAGTCGTGTCTGACTTAGTGACCCCATGGACTGCAGCCTACCAGGCTCCTCTGTCCATGGGATTTTCTAGGCAAGAGTACTGGAGTGGCTTGCCATTGCCTTCTCCGTAAAACATACTAGAAGTTGCCAAACTTTAAATATTTCATAAAACATAGGTCTATGATGTTTTCCTGGAAAGGGACATTTTCACTCACTAATAAAATAGCCACAAACAAAAGTTTGTTTAAGAAGCCATTAGAAATTACAGTAAACTTCCCCAACAGAGTTCACCTATGTGGATGGCCCTAGCCTATAGATGGGCATGTTTTTGTATGTGCTTAGTTGCTCAGTCGTGTCTGACTCTTTGGGAACCCATGGACAGTAGCCAACCAGGCTCCTTTGTCCATGGGGATTCTCCAATCAAAAAGACTGGAGTGGGTTGCCATTTCCTTCTCCAGAATGCATTTGTATAGCTGTGGCAATTCTGAAGCAGAGGCAGAGGACGAATCGAACGTGAAACCCAGCCCACCTTGGCCTTCCCGAGAGCTGCTGTTTTCTCCCGCAGTTCCGCGTGCTGCCTCTCAGACTCGTTCAGGCTGGCCTCCATGCCGTCCATCCAGCTGGAAAACTGTCGAACATCATCCTGGTAACTTGTCCACTTAGAAAGAGCTCCTTCAAGTTGACTGAAAGGTAATTGAAAGGACAGTAATCTACACTGAGAAGCCGTCTACATGCAGTCTGTCTGATCTCTATCACCGCGTCTGCTCTGTCCACTTCCCTGGCAGGAAGCCCATAGATCAGGTCTCGGCAGGCTTGAGGGGGACCGAACGGTCACAGCTTATCAAATCCAAGCCTGGGTCTCTGGAAAGCAGAGCTTTGAGAAGCAAAAGATGGTGAAGCCCAGGCGGACAGGTGGAGAAGTGGGACAGGATATAAAACCTGGAGTCAGTAACCAGGTCACGTGAGACACTGGAAGAGGTTTGAAGGCCAAAGGAGAGGTGCCCCAAGCAAGGCTTTTCTTGAGCCAAGACTCAAGGCAACAAGAGTATCAACATTTAACTCCACCAGAGGAGAGAAACAAAAAAGGACTAAAAGACAGGAAGCTGACTCATGGCAGTTTGTCTACAAACATCCCAGCTTCACCCCTCACCCCTTTGCTCTCCGTGGGTAATTTCCAGAGACGCTCTGTCTACACTGGCTCCCAGCAGTGCCTTTCGGGGGCGGAGGTAAATTCCAGCCCCCACCCTTTACTGACTGCCCTCTTTTCCTCATGGCTCTTTCCCACCACCCACTGGTGTGTTCTGGGGCCACTTCCAAGGAAACTGTTTAACTAATACATCTTCACATGATTAAATATATATTTATCCTGTGGTTTTTTAAGCAGTGAACACCAACCAGAATAAACATGTAGTTATAGTTACATAAAAACACAGACACAGTACTGGAGGTCAACGTAAATTCAAGGTTGCACCTGCCAGTTTCTTTTCTTCCAAGAAGAAAAAAAGAAAAGAAAGGAAGGAGGGAAGGAAGGAAGGAAGGAAGCAAAAAATAAGGGAGCAGGGCAACAGGGAGAGGGAAAGAGTCGCAAAGAGAGGGTAGGGGAAACCCCGCACAGCGTGTTCCCGAGCTATTCTACAAATCTTTTAGCAATGACTTGGCAGTAGCCCTTCAGCTTCACGAACCTTTTACAACGAATTGCTGCAGACAAAAGGGACGCCCACATATCCTTCACACTCGCCAGCTGCTGCTGAATGGCAGGGATGCCTTCCGGGGAGGTGTTCTGAAGGACAGATTCCCCTCTGGTCACTATCATCTTCATCTGGATCTCTTTTTCCTGTTTCACTGATAACAGAGCCTGTAAAAGCCCATACAGAAGTCCTTTGTCATCTGTATGTTTAACATCACTAGCTTTAAATATTTCAGAGTCCCTGTGGATAGCAGATGACCTGCAGTCATGTGGAGCCCTGGGTATCTTGGGCTGATCAGAAGGAGGCCAGAAGAGTCACTGGTTGGTGGTATCAGGAACCAGTAACCAGTTACCAGTCACTCACTGGTCTCCAAGAGGCCTTGGCCTTTCAGATCTTTATTATTCTCTGAATGAATAATCCCTGATTTCCACCGAAGTTTAAGTTCACTGTTTTTTAATAAGCAAAAAATAGACAACAGTAGGATTCTTAAATTCTCAAAGGTCACAGGATGAAGAGCTCTATGAATGTTAAGGTCTCTTGTACAACAAACTGAAAGAAATGGATAAATTCCTAGTATATATTAATTTATACATTTCAAGTTCTTCACAAGCACTATTCTTTTCCTATATAAAAAAGAGGTTTGAATTCAAAGTTATAAAACTGGTGTTTATCACCTAAAAGGTAAAGCTTCATCTCTCTCCCTCATCTGGAGCTTGCCCGTCTCTGCAGATTCAGTTTCAGCCACTCCTGGCCGTCAACTTCTGCCGCAGCAGAAAGTGCTAGCAGCGACTCACACACCACACCATTGGCTTTCTTCAGCTTTTGCTCATTGGGGTCCATCCTCAAGTCTCAGGTTTTCTGAGAAATCTGGTCCAACCCTCAACACCATCTGTCCTCGCCCAGCTCTGGTCCTCCATGTGCCCACAGCCCCATCAGGCTCCTGTGCTGCAGCCTCCAGCCTCAGACTATAAAACCCTCGGGACAATGACCACACTTTATTCAGTTTTCAATCCTTGGTATCAAGACCGAGTGCCCGTCTCCTAGAAGACACCCGGTGCATAAATGACAGGTGAATGAATGAAGGCTGATCGCCTTATCACAAATGGAAACGCATGTGGAACAAATTGCTTATGATGGGAGAAGAATGGACTAACTGATATAAGTAGGCAAGTTAATTGAACAAGATGGGAAATGTTTCTGCCTGATAAAATGTTTCATTGAAGTATTTTCTCAGAATACATATGTCTGATGTTATTTGAAACTAGTCCATTCACTGGCTATATCAGGCAAGTAACCACCTTCGGGTTGTTATTTCTTTTTTTGTAAAGTATTGATGGGTGAGTCTATCTGGGCTCAAACGATTTGGGAACGCTTAGGCAAGGCCTCCCTGTGTCAACAGAATCATATCAGCAGAGTATTCTTGGATTCCTTTTTTTCTTTTCAATATTTTATTATGTGTTCATTTATTCGGCTGCATAGAGTCTTAGCTGTGGCACGCGGACACTTTCGTTACAGTACAGATTCTCTAGTTGTGGTGTGCGGGCTTTTAGATGCTCTGTGGCATGTGGAATCTTAGATCCCTGACTAGGAATCCAACCAGTGTCCTCTGCATCACAAAGCAGATTCGTAACCACTGGACCACCAGAGAAGTCCCCATTCTTGGTCTTCTTATCACACCAGGCAGATGGAGAGTTGAGAAATTTTGAGAAAAACAAATTCTGTAAATCAGAGACATTTCTTGTAAAAGACATACCTCAAGCTTGAGCATCCTGCTGTCCAGCACACTCTTGTCAGAGGTCGGGTGGCAGTAAGAATCCAACATGTGAACCGTGTCCGTCATCCAGTCCTGTAGGTCTTTAATCCCCAGGGAGAACTGATTGTGTTCTGCAACAATCCTATCTAGTCTTGACACTTTCTCCTAGAAATGATAGAGAACGTCATCCAGCTGTCCCTTCCACAGAGGCTTCACAGCCTACAGCTACGCAGACTGTAAAGCTAATCCCTGGTATAAATAACTGTAATCAGCCATGGGTTTGTACTCTACATAGATACGATAAAGGCTGTATTAATCTGTGAGATGGGAAATAGCTTTCTAAAGAGTAAAAATAAGAGAATAATCGGGTCAAGAAGCAGAAAGATCACAATGACAATTTACTGCCCCTCAACTTACTTGCTACTCTTCTTTATGACAATTGGGGATACTTTTCAGAAATTTCATTAATTTATTCCTCACACCTTGTCTGGGAAACCCACTGAAGTAGTTTCTGCTTTCAGAGCATCATATTTGACTCAATATCACATACCCACATGACCTACATGATAGCCAATTCAAAAAAAACAATTATCTGAGGTTTTGTAATACCCCTAAATTGGGACCATAAATGTGGTTTTATTTATTGATTAAAGTTAACACCCAACACAATGAAGATTTTATGAATATAATTTTTAGCACATAAAGCATTTGAAGATCTTGATTTTTTGGTACCTAAATACAAAGCAATAGAAAGATGGTCCTAATTTACTCTAGATTTTCTGAATTTATGCCAGATTTTCTAAAAACAAAAAAAGTAACAAAAATAGTTGTAAACATAGTCTCTTCACTCCCAGGCTAATACTATATGACTGCCTCAACAATGTTTTATTGGGGCTGCAAACAGCAGGCTAAGAGTAAGCCCACACTCAAACAGGGGAAGCCAAGTTCCAGCAGGTTCCCTACTTTCTCAGATCTGAAATGCAAAAGAGAAATAAAGGGAACAAATGTCACAAGGCCATGAAATTCAAGGTGGTCTGGCCCTCCACAATTAAGGATGGGTCTGCTGAATGCTTAAGTGAGCTCACTGTCGGATCCCATTTACTTTTTTTCTAAGTTGTTAGAAAAGAGCTTTCATCCGTGATGGGAATCCCTGCCAATGTTGAGCTCTGCTCCAGAATCTGAACTGAAACTCTCAATCAACACATCTTTGATGACCATGTAATAAATATAAAGAACTGAGACAAATGAAAACAAAAAATACTATCCTTAAAACTCACTCTTGTTGAGTCCACTAAAATTTAAAAACAGCTTCGAATTTCTGGTTTTTTTGAAAGTAATTTAATCTGTGTATCTTTAGACCCAGTACTCTGAAGTCTGCCTTCTATTTATGCTTTGAGTCTTCAAAATAAGAGCTCTGGGGAAACATTTCAGGATTAAAGGGAATACTTGGTGTAACCATAGAGATGGGAAGTCTCTTGGATGTTTGAAACCTCCCTCGCTGTTTTTAGACAAGCACGTTGAGATGACGCAGCACACATGTTTGGCCGGGGTTGCAAGGCTAGGAAGAGCGCTTGCACGCCTCAGCCCTGCCCCCGGGGCCCCCGGGACTCCCGGGCCCCAGCTCTGCCACCAGGACGCACACTCACACACAGCACACGGCATGTGTTACCTTTGTTACATTGCTTAGCGCTAGATACTGAGAAGACAGCTGCGACACCCGGTGCATAAAGCTCCTGCTGGCCGCCTGGCCCTCCCACAGCTGCTGAGCTTTTTCTTTCAGCCTGTGGAGCTGAGACTGGTAGCAGTTTATTTCCTCAAGGACAGACTGAAAAGCACAAGCAAGTCACTATTAAGAGGCTGGGGAAGAGCACACGGCAGACAAAGCTTTGGCCCCAAGACCGCGGAAACAGACTGGAGAGTAACAGACATGGCCCAAAGGCGTTATTATTTCCAAGCTACACACAGTGTAGGGCTCCAGGACCGGACAAATTACACCTCAAAGGAAAGCGGGAGCTCTGAACTCAGGAAAGGGCGCACCCAGTCTCAAGAGAGCATCCTCTAACTCTAGGGTGCCCCCATGCCTCTGATCTGAATGCGCGGTGGATGGAGGGTCAGACCGGCCAGGGGCTCATCACCTGCAGCTTCTGCTGTTCTCGTCTCTTGGCTGGCAGATCATACAGGCGATTGCTGCTTTCATGAACCATCTTCTCCGTCTTACTCAGCCAGTCCTGTACAGGCTCAGCACTTACTTCAAAGTCCTTCATTTGGATCTTTAGATTCTATGAGTTTTTATACAGTGTTAGGGACCAAAAAGAAATGTTAATAAATCTAGAGTCTTTTAATTTCCTCATCCATAAAATAGAAATATGGTGATGAAGACTGAACACATTAATACATGCTAAGCAGGCACCTACAACAGCAGCTGATAAATGTTCAGCTTCACTGTTTTGGCAGCTTTAGCCTCTCTCTTGAACATCACACTTATGTTCGCTGCTATTTTCCTGGCCATTAACCACTGGTTACCTTGCAGGCCCATCAAATTTAATATATATTAAATTGAATGAATTTTTCTATCTCTTCCCAAACCACTTTTTATGCCATATTCAACACTCCCGTAATGGCATCATCATTCAAGCTATCTTCCAAATGAGAAACTAAAGACTTAAACTTAACTTCTCCTTCCTCGAGCCCCTTGTTAAATCAGTTATCAAATCCTGCCATGTTTTCTCTTAGAAAGAAATCCCTCATTCATTATCGTTTCTTTAATTCAGGCCCTTGTCTCTCTCATCTGGACCATTTTGAAAAGTTTTCTCTGGTCTTCCAGTTACTTACTATTTACCATTCTGGTCTACACTGTGGCCAGAGAGTTGAGATATTTGTCTGTGAAAGACCAGAAGATTCTTCATTCAGCTTTTTTCAATCTTAGAATTAAGCCCTAGTGTCCTAAAGCATTCATTGCATGTAATGAACTAATGTCTCTTCTGTGCACCTAGAATGGCATAGGTTATGTTGCATTCTTGGCAAAATGGAGAAAATAAGTGCTGTTCTGGGGTTCAGAAAAGGAATCCTATCCAAGACTCAAGGTCAAATTGTTTAGTACACAAGACTTTCTACTATCAGGTCCTAATCTTCATCCTTGGTCTTATCTTTGTTGCTCTTCCCACAATATTTCACGTGAATGTCAAATATCTCAGTCTTCCACTAATAGTTGACACTTAACAACACCCTGGCCCTGCACATTCAGCTCTTTCCAACTGAAATGCACGTTGGCCTCGGCAAATTCAAAGAATGCTTAGTTTCCAGATTCAGTTAGAAAGTCGCCTTTCTGGATACCTTCCTTGATTTCTCCAAACAGAGTCAGTTTCATCCTTCTTTTAGTAATTCCCACATCCTGAGTATACCTATATTATATTGCAACCATCTCTTTATATACTGTTTCCCTCTCTAGAAAATGAATTCCCTGAGGAGAAGGAAAAGGTTAACACTTTCATATTCCTAACATAGTGCTTGGCACATAGTAAGTATTACTATGTGTATTATTGTGTGTATTCTTAATATAAGTGAAGGAAGAAAGGAGGGAAGACAGTAAGGAAAGAAGGGCGATAGGCAGGAAGGAAGGAAGAAGGAAAGGAAAGAAAGAAGGAAGAAAAATAAGAAAAGCAGGAAGGCAAGCGACTCCTGACCTCCTACTGGACATTTCTTGAATTAGGTAACCTCATTATCTATACTATACGCACCGCTTTCAACAGGAGATGCTCAGGCCACACTGCACTAACGATCCCTGCAGGGTTGAGAGCAAATTTCTAGGCAGTGCAAGATGGTTCCTTTATCTGTGTCGGATGCTCAACTGTGTCCGACTCTTTGGGACCCCATGGGCTGTAGCCTAGCAGGCACTTCTGTCCATGGGATTTTACAGGCAAGAATATTGGAGTGGGTTACCATTTCCTTCTCCAGGGGATTGAACCCATATCTCCTGCTGCTTCTTCATTGCAGGCAGACTCTTTACCACTTGAGCCATCTGGGTCTCTGCAAAATGGTTATTACTCTCTATTACATGGAGGATGCCTGCCACGAACTGATAGCCACTATTAACGTAGAGAACTACAACGGTCTCTGGTTAGGGAAAAATGGAGGAAATGCGCATTTTCTCTTTCCAGATATTAATTCCCTATTATTAGTTTTCCATCCTTCATTGATTATGGCCGTAATTAAATTAAGACTCTCTTCTGTTAGGAAGCATTTTAAAAGGAAAAAAAAAAAATACTTGCCATGAAGCTTAACTTTCCTCTAAGAGAAGAGTTGGTACACAAAACAGATTATTTCAAGAAGAAAATAATTGCATTATGGGGTAATTATGATTATAATAAATTCAAGTTATATTATCCCTAGGTAAAATTATTTTGTCTCTCTGCATACTGAATTACTAAAATCTACTATTCAGTACTTGGTATCTGCATTAGTTATAACATACTGTCTCATCCGTGGCATTTTGCAGCCTTGCATGGATATTTCTGTTCAGTTCTCCTAGAACAACTTTCACAAATGAGGGACTTCAAATAAAGATTAAATGATATTGCCTAAAACTAAAACAGTTGTTCTTGGTAGGCTGGTGCATGGGCAAGCCTGTAATAACTGCCTCTATCAAGCAGGAAGCTATTAAATTCCTCAGTGAGGTTCACACTACAACACTGAGCTGATTCTTAAGATTATCCAGTTATCCAATCATATTCAGAGAGGGATGACCAAAATCTTTGACAAGGATATCAAGATGTACTGGATATAATACATTGGATTTTAACAAAAACAACAACAAATAACACAGAACATGTCCACATGGCTGGCTATAGTATACCTCCAGAGCAGATTCTTTTTGGTGGAGACTGGAATGAAAATGTTTCCAATCTTCTTTTGCAGTTGCAATTTTGGCCTGGATGCCACTAGCTTTCTCTTTGGTCAACAGAGTACACAAAAGTTCTCCTTTAGAAAGCATCATGTTTAGCTTGTGCTGTCCATTTTCACTTTCTGACAAAAATTCCTTAAAGAAGAGATTAGGCATAATAAAAAGATCTATACATTAAAATACATGAATTTCCTACTTATTTCTCAGTAAAATCAGAGAAAAGAAATAAACAATTTTTGTTGCATATATTAATTGACTAAGATTCTTTTACCCTATTTGTACAATAATACTCTTATGCATTAGTGTATTATGTATGTATTGTATCTAATAATAATCTTATGTAACTGTTATAGGTATTGTGAAAATTAATGAGAAAATCTGCCTAGCATGCTCAAGCACAATGTTTCTCACATACAAAGAGCTTTTATTATCTCCTAAATCCCTATTAATATATAAAAATAGCATGCATTTAGATGAATGGACTAGTTTCTTTTCACTTACACATCAATTGTTTCAAGCAGGGATTTACTCGAAATCTGAGTTTCTTAAGCAAAACTTTAATAGGCTTATAATAAGACCTAGAAGTCAGTGATGCATACTCAGTCACTTAGTCATGTCTGACTCTTTGGGACTCCATGGACAGTACCGCCAGGCTCTTTTGTCCATGGAATTTTCTAGGCAAGAATACTAGAGTGGGTTGCCAAAAACCTCCTCCAGGGGATCTCCCTGAGTCTGGGATTGAACCCGAGTCTCCTGCACTGGCAGGTGGATTCTTTACCTCTGAGTCACCTGGAGACACTGTTATTATATATATATATATATATTTTTACCATATGGCTTGTGAGATTTTGGTTCCCTGACCAGGGACTGAACCTATGCACATCCCCTGCAGTAGAAGCACAGAGTCCTAACCACTGGACCACTACAGAATTTTCCGCACCATTATTAGAATTAATTGATCACACTCTTACCTGTATTTTCTGAAGACTCGTTGAAACTTCATTGATATTTTGAGGTATGTCAAAGCACTTAGCAGTTGTGATCTTGGCATTAACCAACCACTGTTGGAAATCCTTGAAGGCTCTCAGAAATCTTTGCTGTAAAATCTGTTCTTTATTCTGACAGCCCTTGGATGCTTGCAAACAAAGACTGGAACAATGATTTGAAGCATTTAACGGGAGAAAAACGTGATAAAGTAGATCAAAATAATGTTCAAGAAAATTAACAGCCCTTAGTATGCACTCACACTCACTTTAATGTATTTAAAGATTAATTTATATTATTACTGAACTCACAACTTAAACAAATCTCTGACTTATTTGTGTAAAAATATTTTGAATGCCAGTAAGGTTTATGCTCACCAATTATACTCTTTAATCAAGCCAGAAACTTTTCCACTGTATGTACTCAGGTCTCTGGAAAATCGACAAAGTTCATTCAGTTGAGACTTGAGATTCTCCGTCTGAGGCTCTGCTTTCTGTAGAGCATCCAGTATCTCCTATCAGGAGATAGGCAGAGGAGCAGGTGTTTAAACTGGGTAATTTCCACATCCGCGTCTCATGCATGCATAAATCACATAATAAATTATTAGTGAAGGAAGAACCAACACAGTAGATTCAGTAAGGAGATGAGGTCTATTTTCAGGGTTCCCACTGGCAGATGAGAGCACCTGGCTATTTTGCATCTTTTTCTAGGAAGAGCTAGGTTCTCAAGTATCCAGTGTTGCCAGATAGTCAAATGATCAAGCGGTTAAGTAACTTAAAGTGGAATGAGAAAAAGAAAAACAAGAATAGCCTAAATTGTTCAAAAACATTCTGACTAGGCCATTGGAAGACATGCGTGGGTATATGCTGTTTAAAGGTGAAGAGAAATCATTTCAAAGCAGAGCAACCAGGCTCCTCCATCCATGGGATTCTCTAGGCAAGAGTACTGGAGTGGCTTGCCATTGCCTTCTCCAAAAAAAAAAAAAAAAAATACATGTAGCAACTGAATTTATGTAGTGTATATACAGTTAACTTTTACATTAAGAATGTCTTATATTTCAGAGGTCTAATTTCACTCATAATTTATTACTTTCATAGTTTCATTCATCTAGTCATCAAATATCTGCTAAATATCTGGTATGTATGAATCATTTTGCTGGATTCTCTCACTCTCAAAACAACTAAAGGTATAATTTTTGTATTTGAAGAGCTCGTAATTTAATAGATGAGACAGAGAGATGTAATTAATCACAATATTGTGAATCTTAAATCCAAAACAAAGTGTTGGGACTTGACAAGGACACCGAAATCACATGGTCTACAGAGTTACACAACGTGCTTTGCAATCAGAGTTTTCTTCTAGCATTGTCACAAGGAACATGTGAGATCTTCAGTGTCAAATACTTAGCACAGTTCCTGGCACGTCAAGTGCCTAATTAGTAAAGACAGCAGGCTATTTAAGTGGGACTATGTAGATAATACTATCTCCAAGTTAAAAAAAAAAATAAAGGAGGAGGGGCAAGAAGATGAGTAACTGCTCAGATAGCTATTGCTGTTACTATTATTGTTCTCAGAGATATTTATCAAGACCTGGCCTAGATTTGTAGGAAAACCAGGCCTCTCAACAAAGTAGGTCTGTGTTGTATTTCTCATCCTAGAAAAGGGCTCCACTGTCCTCCCACTGATCGGAATCAGAAAACTTCTCACTCCACACAAGATGAATGAGGTCTGGTCCACTGCGTGTCTTAACTCTTTTCATCAGCTCTCTTTCCCTCTGCTTCCTGACTCTCAGCGCCCCTGTCTACTCTCGAACGGCACAGTGCTCTCTGATTGCGAATCCCGTTCTCCACTGTTGCCTGTGTTTTCTCATTCCTCAGTAATTCTGGATCTTGATACTGTTCCTGCACCTCTCCCATCTGGTCAATTTGTAATCAGGCCTCAAGACTCAGCTCAAATCAGGGATCCTCTAAGGATTCTCTGCTCTCTGTCCCACCTCTTAGGGGATTATCTTGAGGACACACAGCACCGTGTCCACACTCATCAGCAGCCAGCGTTCCCACTGGTCTCGAACTTCTTGGCTTTTCCACCTAGACCGTGATTCTCAGAGGAGGGATGAAGTTCCCTTGATTTGAAAATTCTTTTTAGGTTAGTGGCTGGGCTACAGAGGAGTATAAGATGTTTTTATTTATGAAATTCATAAATAATAACTAGAAAGTTTCTCTCCAAAACTCCAATCACTAGTAACTACTATTTTACACCACATTGAACCTTTTATTTAAGGGAAAATGTTATAAGAACTAAAGAAATTTACCACATACCAAAAAAGTAAAAAGAACCAGAGATTCAAAATAGTCATTTAAAAATTAGATGATATGAAAAGTGAAAGCCTTTGACCAAAAACTTATACTAAAAAATAAATAAATAAATCACCTTTTCTGGTGGCTCAGAAGGTAAAGCGTCTGCCTGCAATGCAGGAGACCTGGGTTCAATACCTGGGTTGGAAAGATCCCCTGGAGAAGGAAATGGCAACCCACTCCAGTACTCTTGCCTGGAAAATTCCATGGACGGAGGACCCTGGTGGGCTACAGTCCATGGGGTTGCAAACACTTGGAAATGACTGAGCGACTTCACTACACTAAACTTCATCATAAATTAAAGCATTTTAGCAGTCTTTCATTTTATAAATATCAGGTTGTATAATTCTGTTTCAGTTAAATCTTAAAATGTATTTTTCCCCCCTTAGAGGTTATATAGGTTAATACAATTATTAAATCTCTTTCCCGTGGTCATGTATGGATGTGAGAGTTGGACTGTGAAGAAAGCTGATTGCTGAAGAATTGATGCTTTTGAACTGTGGTGCTGGAGAAGACTCTTGAGAGTCCCTTGGACTGCAAGGAGATCCAACCAGTCCATTCTAAAGGAGATCAATCCTGGGTGTTCATTGGAAGGACTGATGCTAAAGCTGAAACTCCAATACTTTGACCACCTCATGCGAAGAGTTAACTCACTGGAAAAGAGTCTGATGCTGGGAGGGATTGGGGGCGGGAGGAGAAGGGGACAACAGAGAATGAGATGGCTGGATGGCATCACCAATTCGATGGACATGAGTTTGAGTGAACTCCGGGAGTTGGTGATGGACAGGGAGGCCTGGCGTGCTGCGATTCATGGGGTCACAAAGAGTCAGACACGACTGAGTGACTGAACTGAACTGAACTGAAGGTTAATAACCTTGGAAATTAAAAAAATATGAGTTTTGCAAACACAGTGAATAAGGTACTTTGCAACATGAATTTAGCATAGTTTATAGATGATGATCCCGGAGAAGGCAACGGCAAGCCACTCCAGTACTCTTGCCTAGAAAATCCCATGGATGGAGGAGCCTGGTAGGCTGCAGTCCGTGGGGTCGCTAAGGGTCGGACACGACTGAGTGACTTCACTTTCACTTTTCACTTTCCACTTTCACACATTGGAGAAGGCAATGGCAACCCACTCCAGTGTTCTTGCCTGGAGAATCCCAGGGACAGGGGAGCCTGGTGGGCTTCCGTCTATGGGGTCACACAGAGTCGGACACGACTGAAGTGACTTAGCAGCAGCAGCAGCAGCATAGATGATGACCCATTTTTATTTTTTAAAGATTTCTTGAGTCTCATCATTTAATTGTAGACTAGAGAATAAACACTTGTGGAATTTTATGTCTGCTATTATGATTTTCAACACTGACAATCCCCACCTCCAACAAACAGCGAAACAATGTCAAAGAACCCTGCCTGGCAAATCCATTATTTTGTAAAATGTCCTATGCATCCATCGATATGGAAGTATTATCATTATTTTTTAAAATAAAAAGCTTTTCCTAGCTTTATTGAAATGCAACTGATAAACAACACTGTATAAATTTAAGGTGTACAACATGTTGATAAGATACATTTATACATTGTAAATGATTATCACTAGGTCATTAGCTCACACCTCCATCCCATCACATAATTACCATTTCTATTTTTGTGTGTGGTGAGAAAATTTATTATCTCTGTTTTTATCTTTTCATTTATTTTTTCCTGGTTTTATTGAGATATAATTGACATATAGCACTGTATAAGTTTAAGGTATACAGCATAATGTTATCGGCTTTAAGATTAAAATATCATTATTAAAAATTGGGAGGTGATGTAGTATTATCATCTAAAGTATGAACTTTGGAGCCAAATCTGGAAGTAGATTTAAGCAAAGGGCTGGCAACACTGGATTACCGGCACAAATAAAAGTCTATATTCTCTTCCTGAGATTCCAAGAAATGTTAACATTGGTAACACCAGTATAAAAGTGCCAAACCTGTCCTCTTTTGAAAAGAAAATTAAAAAGGCCACTCTAAGGTAAAATCCAGGGAGAAATGTTTATCTTAGTTTACCAGGCAATTGTCTATTAAAGATAGAAGAGGAGAGTCTTAACTTTTGCTCTTGAATTTAAGTCAAGGTACTATATACAAGTTATGTAAAATCAGTATGGAAGTTCAAGGTTGTTTTTCTTGCTCAGTGATTTTGAATGAATTAAGTAGTTCCAGTATGTATTTTTTTTTCTTAATTTTCTGAATTACCTTCCTATGACCACCTAAGGCATGCCTCTACTTATTGGCTACTAAGGTATTTTGAAAAGTGTTTGGGACGTTTCTTTAAATTATGTACAACCCCAAATGTCGGTGTTTTGTATGGATCACAAGTGCAGCATTCCTTAATTATTTCTGTTATTTGTCACAAGTGTTACTTAAAGAACAAACTATGTATTGCATGAAAACATGACCTTTTTCTCTTTGTTTAAACAAACTTCAAGGTAACTGGACTTCTAAAGCAAATAAAAAAGTCCATATTCTCTTTACATTATCGTGTGTATTTTTTATAGGTTTCACCTATTACTTTCATTAGTAGTATGAATAAAAAAATGATAGCTCAAAACAATAATTTGATCTAAATATAACCAAATTTTTCTTTTTAAAAAATTTCATCGTATTAATGGAAGAGAAAGAAAAGGAAACACAAAAGAACTAAAGCATTATAACTCATGTTTTTATACCAGAGTGAATAATACTGACCACATGGGTCAATTATCGACTTCCTTGTCCCTGTGTTACAGAGCTACTTTCTGTGCTTTATTCCAGAGCTTAAGCCCAAAGGATAGGAAACGCGAGAAAACAAAAATCCTAGAAACATTATAAATTAAATAGTATAAGAGATGATTATGAAGTTTTATTTTGTGGGTGCTATATTTGTTTCATATACTTGATTTAAAACAAGACAGTATTGGAAATACTGCAAGCCTTTCTTACTGGCTGGAGATGTTTTGAAATGAATATAACATAAATAGAAACAGAGAAGTTTACTAAACTTCCTTTTATGGACATCCATGATTCAGAGCACTCTAAAACTGCACATATCGAAAGGCTTTCTGAGATATTATTTAACAGTAAAAGAAAGAAGATTTCAAGCTTCTGCCCATTAGTCACTCTTCCTTTTATGCTTTCCTTCCTCACATCCTGAAAGGGCGGCTATTAGTTTTAAAAAAAAAGTTCACAAGGCAACTGGCGAGCATGACTAGGAGTTCTGTTAACGGATTAATTCAAACACAGCTGTCAAATCCACACACAGGAGAGCTAATCAGGGTGAAAACTATTAGTTGTACTTTAGGAGATTACCAAACATTTCTTTCAAAGCTATAAATTCAATCATTTAATTGTTGGAAATAATTCCCTGGCAGGAAAACAGCTATGACTCTCTGTCTATTTATGCCTCTACCCACAGGCCACTTTTTTCAGACTGAATAGCTGAAAACAACATTACAAACTCTTACACCATAAGAATGAAAGTAAAATATTCCCACTATCAATAAACGCTTCTTATGGTAAAAAGAAAGAAAACCTCTTTCTCCCTTATGTCTATATTTTTACAGTACTTTGATTTATGAAAAAAGGAAAGGGAGCAGCTTTACAAACTTAATTAGATTAATACTTTCTTTCCCAAGTCTGAATGTTGCATGTTTTTAGTTAGCAAGGAATCTTTTGTTGTTGTTTAGCAATAAAGAAAGGCAAACAAACATTTTAGCATAACTCCCCAGCAGAAAACAGGAAGCCAACTTACCCGGCCCTTCTGCCAGCATTCCACTAGCTCCTTATCTGTGTTCTTGCCTTCCAGGAGGGCTAACTGCTGAGCCCAGCTTGTCAGGAGGGCACTAAACTGTTCAAGGGCCTGCTCCAGCTGAGCAACTTGGCCTGAGAACTCCTGCTCCGAAAGGGCCATTTGGCTAACCAGGTTCTCCAAGCTGGTCTGCGTTTGGAAAACGCTGTCTTCCCACTGCTTCCAGTCTGCACGCAGGGCCTGCATCTCTGTGTCCAAGAGCTCACAGCCACTGGCAGTCGTGTTCTGTTTCACGGCAGGGGCCAGAGACTCCACTCTGCTTAGGCGGCTTGCACCAATCTCTCTGGAATCCATCAGCTCCTGTAATGGAATATCACCATGGCAACCGAGGAGGCTCTGAGTCACTTGGCCTGCAAGTTTCCAAATGTGTACAGAGTGGGACCCTGTCCTGCTAGGAAGTTTTAGCAAATGTGCCACAAGGAACCGGATTCAATTCATCCTCCCCCTCCTAAGTTATTACAGTAGAGTTGTCACTGTGAGTGTCAAGGTGTGTGGCGAAGTAAATTGAGGAATCTGCAACATCCTGAAACAGACTAAAGGGGAACCTTGAAATCCGGGGTTGTTGGAATATGTGAAACTATTTTGACAGTGATTTGAATGTTTGCCTGTGGTGTATTGCTCCTATAAATGCGTGCATCTTATTTTTCGCTAAGTTGACATCACGACAAGTGAACAAGGATTGCGGCAGAACTCTCCTCTGCTCGTCTTTGCCCCATTTCCATTTTCTTCCTGAGGTGGTGGCTTAAATGACACTTCTGTTCCACTAGGAATCAAGCTAAGCCATCACAACAAAAGAATAAGCCCTCCTCAATTTCAAATACTTCAGTATGTTAATATTTTCATATGGCATATTTTAAGTATGAAATAGTTCGGTATGCAGGCTTTCCTGATAGCTCAGTTGGTAAAGAATCCACTTGCAATGCAGGAGACCCCGGTTCAATTCCTGGGTCAGCAAGATCTGCTGGAGAAGGGATAGGCTACCCACTCCAGTATTCTTGGGCTTCCCCTGTGGCTCAGTTGATAAAGAATCTGCCTGCAATCCTGGAGACCTTGGGTTGATTCCTGGGTTGGAAAGATCCCCTGGAGAAGGAAACAGCTACCCACTCCAGTTTTCTGGCCTGGAGAATTCCACGGACTATATAGTCCGTGGGGTCGCAGAGAACTGGACACAGCTGAGGGACTTTCACTTTCAGCGTGTTAACTAAATATTTGTATAGCAACTAAAATCATTCACAGACATACTTAAGCTGAAAGCTCAAAACAACATTTACACAGCATTCATTTATTACTATTCTTCTTACTTTCGAGAAGCTCACTAGAAATTCAACAATTTAACTGCAACTTTTAGGCTTAAAGCACACAAATACCCCAAAAGATAGCAAGATAAACTTATGTACTGCTAATTAGGTAAAATAGTGGTATTTCTTGCTAAGAATAGATTCTTCTACAGAATCTATTCTGATGTTTATATATTTATGTATCCATTATTTTTGTTAATTTTAATACAAATTTATGACTTAGCTCCTGGACTGCTAAGCAGCTTTAGGCACATGATCTAATTTAGTCCTCAAAATAACTCTGTGAGGCAGGTACTATTGTTACTCTGATTTTTACAGATGAAGAAAGAGGTTGAGGATTGAGGATATCAAGTAACTTGCAGTTACTAAGAAAAGCAGTAAGGATAAGATGTAGCATCAGGGTCTGATTCTAGAGCCTGAACTCGTGAGCTAGGGTTACATTTGCTGTATGATTTTATAAGCATCAGTTTGTGCATCCTCATTCCCTCCCACACTTCAAGTTCCTTGAGGGTTGCACAACCTTCGTTGAATAAATGGATAGATGAACGGGTGAATAAATGGAGGAACAAATCAAAATATTAGTGAAGAACAGCAAAGCACTTATGGAGTCACACAGGTAATAAGAATTTAGAAGTGGCTTTCTGTGGTTATCTCATTTAGAACCTGTGCAGTCGTAGTAAGATTTAAGTAAGATAATACTTTCTGAACATTTAAGAGTAAACTTTCAAAATGTAGTTATTGTTGCTATCATCAACGAGTATTTTTATGTTCTGATTTCCAGGTATCAGAACACAATTCCAGTCTTCTATTCCTGACCACATTTATACTATGTATTCCAGGAATCCCTCATGTACAACTAAACAATTGAAAATATCACTGTTTCCTGGTTCTCAGATTAAAATCTATTACTTCCACAGAGAGGAAATTAATGCAATTTAATAGTCAAGTAAATAGAAATATACTTATTCCAGTGCCCTCAGATATGTGAACTTCTTTTTTTTTTTAAGTAGACCTTATAAGCAGGAACCTATTTTAATGCCCTTAAAATTACTCATTTCTACTCTGTTGTCATACTGTTGGCTAAGAAAGCAGAATAAAACAAGTGAATTATTCAAATACTTTTAACCAAGTTACTTTATAAACTTTTCTTCCACTGTGCTAGAAAATAGTATCTGGTTTTGTCAGCCCACCAATCTGATGCATATTTCATAGGCCTTGAGGCTACAGTAATAAGCACATTTGCACACAGAAGCATCCATGGACAGTGGTCCATTTTCCTCACAAGTATACCATGCTTTGAATTTCCTTTTTTCTCCTACTTATATTTTTGATTCATGAGGTACAAGTAATAAATGCTAACAAATAGAAAACAGGAAGAAAATATATTAAATAATCTTATCCGCAGAATCTTCATCATAGGAATGTGGTACCCAAGAACCAATGCAGTTATACCATCTGTCTATTTTCTGACCTTAATTTTAGATAACTTTTTCTGGGTGGCTGGTGAATCTCCTGACATATCTGACCACCGATGAAGTTCTTCCTTTGCTGAATGGAGCCAATCCGTGAATTCTTGGACTGCGTCTAAATACATAAGATGGTCTTTCACAATCTCTTCTACTTTCCTCATTTTCTCCTGGTAGAGAAAGAAGAGTACTTTAACAGTAATCATTATTCAGAATCTGAAACCAAACAAGGCAGCAGGTGTCTTAATGACCTTAAAATATTTTTTATTTTTGAATTTTCTCTATGTCTAATATCTCAAAATGAAAAAAAACTGAATCTTAATTAGACTGAAAGACTGTGAAGAAGCAATCATTTTCCTTTAAGTTTTCCTTGGTCTAGCTTAGAATAAAAACCTATGCTTAATGAACGTTGACTAACATCCCTCACTGATAATCCACTTAATTATTACTATTATTATAACTGTTCTTATTGTTCAATTATTTGTGTTGCCTTTGTGTACAGTATTCTGCTCAGCACTTAAAATAAATTTGCTCATTTAATCCTCATAACAGCGACGTGATATAGATAATATTATTTAACTATATTATGAGAACGGACCTTTAGAGGTTACAGAGGTTAAGTAACATGCCCAAAGTCATACATTCGAAATAGCGTCAAAGCCAGAATTCAAATTTGTAGGTCTTTTTAACTGAAGTCATAACTCTTAATCATACCAAAATTAAAATTAAGATAAACTAACTGTACTAATAATAGAGTTCCGCCAAAGGAAGCCAAGAGAGGGAAAAAACCTTCTCCCTTATCTTCTTTAACATTCTCACATATATACAAAAGAAGTCATGGAGGAAAGTAAATGATTCAGAGATAGAATTGAAAGAAAATCTTCATATTACACGAAGCAGCCAATTTTTTGGAGAACAGAAAAATGAAGGTTTTACTAAAACGAGAAATACAATACTTGGTACATGACTGAAATCTGGGAGGTAAATAGACTTGCACCTAACATAACAAATATAAGTGGCAGCAAAAGCAAAAGAACTCTAAACTGACAGTGGAGTCTCAGACAGTCTTACAAAGAAAAGAAACGGGTTGTTTAACATTCTGAGTGGAGAAAGATGAAAAACAAAGAATAAAAAATTATCCCAAAATTGCATAGACAGAAAAATTCATGGGCATCCATTGGCGAGAAATGACTCTTTCTATACCTGTTCACTAAAGATATAGTTTCATTTTTCATTTCTATTTTTAAAATTTTTAATTGGAGAATAATTGCTTTACAATGTTATGTTGGTTTCTGCTGTACAACAAAGCATATAAACCATATATATATGTGTGTATATATACATATATACACATAATGTGTACATATATCAGTTCAGTTCAGTTCAGTCGCTCAGTCGTGTCCGACTCTCCGCGACCCCATGAATCACAGCACGCCAGGCCTCCCTGTCCATCACCAACTCCCGGAGTTCACTCAAACTCATGTCCATCGAGTCGGTGATGCCATCCAGCCATCTCATTCTCCGTCGTCCCCTTCTCCTCCCGCCCCCAACCTTTCCCAGCATCAGAGTCTTTTCCAGTGAGTCAACTCGTCGCATGAGGTGGCCAAAGTATTGCAGTTTCAGCTTTAGCATCAGTCCCTCCAATGAACATCCAGGATTGATCTCCTCTAGAATGGACTGGTTGGATCTCCTTGCAGTATAAGGGACTCTCAAGAGTCTTCTCCAACACCACAGTTCAAAAGCATCGATTCTTCGGCGATCAGCCTTCTTCACAGTCCAACTCTCACATCCATACATGACCACGGGAAAAACCATTGCCTTGACTAGACGGACCTTGGTTGGCAAAGTAATGTCTCTGCTTTTTAATATACTATACATAATGTATATATAATAATATATACATATCCCCTCCCTCTTCAGCCTCCCTCGCAACCTCCACACCAATTCCCCTAAAATTTAACCTACAGTGTATTCCTTACCTGAACCTTGACGTTTCTCCTTTGCTATAAAGCACTAACCTTGGAAACGGTCAGGATGTCAGTAAACTGTGTTTTCAGTTCCTCTTGAGCCGTATCCTTGAAAGCCTCATCCTCAGTCTTCTGGTAGAGCTCCCTGGCCTTTGCCGTGAGTCGCTGCAGGGCTCCGGCGTGATCTTCTGCCTCTGATACAATGGACTGAAAGTGATCCAGGAGGGAAAACTTCTCTTTCAGACCAGGCTGTAGTTGCAAGGGATGTTCTACTTTTTGATCCACCGATTCCATCCACTGCTCCACCTGGTTTTTCCACTCTAGATAGTCATTCCACTGGCTAATCACAGATTCTAAAGTGCTAGAATCAATGTCACATATTACAAAAATAAGTTATCATCACATTTCTGCTAAAAACCAACCATGAGGGCATTGCATCCATGCAAGCTCTTTCACTGAATGGTATTGTAAGTGATGAAAACACTGTTTTAAGTGAAGGGGAAAACATTATTCTTCTGACCTACAATATAGCTTCTTACAAATAAAAATAAATTTATGCCAAAATTTGAAGATGTCTTAGCCGCATATGCATCTGGAGATTTGTGTTCCAAATGCTAATTGCCCTAAATGAATAGACACATATACCTTTTACATTGTCAAAACATCAGCTCTGGGGCACCAGTTATATTTTATTTAATATACATCAATTCTGAACTTCCTTGGATTTGGTTTATCCTATTAATGTTAAAGATAATGGAATTCAAATGTAAAGTATTCTTTTGGGTAAATGACATAATTAGATTGGTTTTTTCACTTACAGATATAATGTATAATGTTTAGTGCTTCTGTGTTGAATGTGTGAAGGGATGAAGGCTCAGTGTGCTAACGGTATTAGAAATATAGTCACCTAAGTTAATAGTCAAGTCAATAGCTCTCCTGATAGTCAACTGAAAGGCTCTCCAGACCGGCATTTTTAAAATACCTCCAACATTTAGCTTTACAAACTAGTCTAACTCATCTTCAGTGACCCTCCCAGTCTCCCGTGCATATAATTCTATGATCCTGAAGTTATATCTGAGGTGACTGTACTTCCAAATTGCTTCTTTTGCTCAAATTTTCCCCTTTGCACCAATATATACCTCATCAAATATGCCTTAAAGCCCTATTCTTTCTGCAAATAATTTTCTGGAAAGTCCAAATCCATCTCACTTCTCCAGAAGCCATCCAAGCCCTACTCTCTTCCACAGTCCACAGCATTTTAGGAACACAATCTGAGTCAGAGGTTTGTTTGTTTGTTTGTTTGTTTTTGAATGTATCCTACCCTAGCTTTTGAGCACTGAGAGGGCAAAAACTACTTTGTTTCATTATTTTAGCACAATAATTTGAGCACTGCTACTGCACAGAATGCAGTTGCCAAAGTTAATTCCTTGCTGAAAGAGAAGAATCAAGGATTTAAATCCGTTTCCTGTATTTAACATGTTATTCTAACATCCAGAAAATATTCACCCGTATTCCTATGAAGTTGGCCTGTTGTCAAGCATTGGGGTATTTAGTTCATGCTCCAGCAATCTGATCTATAGAATAATGGAACTATGGAATCTGATTTTTTTTTTCCTTTGCTGACCATGAGTTGTGATGAAGATTCAAAGTCCTGCTGACTTCTGGAGTTGCCACCTACCCTCCATACTTAAAGGAAACAAAACAAAGCACAACTCCGCAAATTTTAGCTGTCCCTGTGGTTCACTGTTTACACTGCAGTGAGTAACTGGAGTGTATTTTTGCGATGAGCTCTAACCTTCTTTTCATCTATTTATGAAGATCATTTGAGTACACACTTCTTCAGTGATTGAACAGTACATATAACCTTTAGAATGTGACTTCTGGAATGTGTGTTAGTATAATACTGACTGAAAGTCATCTGTCCAACCAGCCAGTCAGATTATTTGTAGATCCTCTGAGAAGAGGGAGGTGATGAAAGTCTTTCAGTCATAAATATAACACAACAACAACACCACCTTGTGTAACAATGAGAATCTTCTCTATTTTCTCATCAGCGTCTAATGCAATGGGGTCATGTGGTCTGCTTGCTGCTCATGTGAAGGTGTTCACCATAGCAGGAGGCTGGTTCCCCTGGCCTTACTCTAAATGTCAGGATAGTCCATCACTGGGGCTATCACATACTCTCCCAACATCTCTGTAACCCCATTGTCAGGGATATTACTCCGGTTGAGAAAAAGACCTGTATGTAAGCTCAAAAGTTGCCAATGACTTAATTTTCCTTTAAAAGCAAAAAGTTATTAAAGTTGTTAAACCACATAGTCTTTCTTTGATGAATTTAGAGGAGGCATCTGATTAAGCCCATGGGTGCCAGATTCCATGAGAGATGTTATGGGAGATGTAAATATTACACACACACACACACACACACAAAGCAAGCAAGCAAACAAAACCAGCCATTGCAGTTACAGAAAATTCAGTCAGGCAAAGACAGGCATCCACATAACTATCTAAAATAATACACTTGGTAACTCTCTTGCAGGATACCTTCAGCACTACTCCGTCATTTTACTAAGCCACTGGGTTTGACTCAGGCAAATACACACTAAAAATAGGCTCTGTACCTCTGGGCATGGATGGAAGAGCCCATGATGTTAGCCCACACGTCTTTAAGGGTCTGTAGCTGAGTCTGGATCACTTTCTGACCCTCCTTGTTGCTACTTCTCAAGGCCTGTTCCCCTTTGCCAATGGCCATGTTCAATTTAACTTCCCCTTCCCCTTTCATCAGGAGAATTTCCTGTGAAGGAAGAATGAATAATCATCAGCAGGATTACTAAAACCTTTTGATGTGTTGTTTCCCATGAGAATCAAGCTAAGGCATACCTTACCTTAAAATGAAACAACAGTATCAAACTCTGGACCCTATGACCCTATAACACCTTACTTAAATATTAGAAGTTCAGGAGTCTGGAAGTCAGAGATTAACTCTGATTTAAGTTCCTGGAAAATTCTGGACCACAAGCCTAGAAGTGGAACTTTATTGAATTTTGCATCACAGTAAAGAGAAGTCATTTTGAAAATGAAGACACCCTTGTCCAAAACTTGACAGATCCCTATTTCCATTGCCTGGGTAATTTCTGCCTTTCAAAGGAAACTCCACTGACTGCAGGCTGGTCTGTGGCCTCCTCCGTACTTCATTCAGGGCCCCTCCTACAGGCTACACTGAAAGTAACAACTTATAGGTTGATCTCCACTAAGTGGTAACTTCTAGAAAACAAGAACTAATTTTTGTCTCTATATTCCAATCAACTTGCATGGTGCTTGGAGTAGAGTAGGTATTCATAATGTTTGCTAAAAATGTTTACTAAAAATTTTTTTTAAATTATTTTAAAGCTATTAGAACAAAAATATTCCTTAACAGAAGAGAAAAACAATCCCTCCAAATCCTTTTTTTTTTTCGCCCATTTTCTTCATTTTGCCCACATAATCCTGGGCAGGCTCACAGTTGAACGATGAGGACCTAACTCAAACACCTGTGTGTATGCATGTGTGTGTGTGTGTGTGTGTGTTAATCACTCAGTCATGTCCGACTCTTTGTGACCCCACAGACTGTAGCCCACCAGGCACCTCTATCCATGGGATTTCCCAAACAAAACTACTGGAGTGGGTAGCCATTCCCTTCTGCAGGGGATCTTCCCCACCCAGGGGTTAAACCCGGGTCTCTTGCACTGCAGGCAGATTCTTTACCGTCTGAGCCACCAGGGACACCCCAAACACCCGGGAGTCTAATCCAGCAGTCTTTGGAAGGCCTCAGGCTGGCGCCCCGCGTACCTGCACTTGTACCAGCCGTCTCTCCAAGGCGTCTTTGCTCCCCAAGGTGCTCTCTGCACTGGCCAGTCTGTCCTGCATGTCCTTCACCCAGGACCACATGCTCTGCAGCGCCTCCTCCAGGGCCTCGTGCTCCTGCAGGGCCACCTGGCAGCTCCGGAGCTTCTCCTTGGTCATCCGGAGTAAGTTCTGATAGCTTGTGAAGAGCTGGGAACACAGGCGGCTTTCTTTCCCAGCGCCGTGGCCTTCTTCACTGAGAAGCTGCCCTCTCTGGGACAGCTTGTCCAGAGACTCTCTAAAGAAAACAGGGGGAAAAAAAAAAAGAATTCTGACAGTCAGGAGCATAGGGGAGTGACACATGATTGTTGACATTGGAGCAGCCACCAGACCAGAGCTCACAGCTGACACGCCTCTCAGTGATGGTGCTGGGCGCCCTCAGAGGGCTGGATACTTGGCTCTCTGTGGTTTATCTGAATGCAGTCACTTCCCCTCGAGGGGTCTCATTCAGTCTGTACTATGCCTGGATCCCAGCCCTCTGTACTGTTAGGGATTCACTTCAGGAAATGGCCCAGGCCTGTCTCTCCGGGCTGATCTCTGACTTTTCTTCATTCCTAGTTACAAGCCACTCCAGTACTCTTGCCTAGAAAATCCCACGGACGGAGGAGCCTGGTAGGCTGTAGTCCATGGGGTCGCCACAAGTCGGACACGACTGAGTGACTTCACTTTCACTTTTCACTTTCACACATTGGAGAAAGAAATGGCAACCCACTCCAGTGTTCTTGCCTGGAGAATCCCAGGGATGGGGGAGCCTGGTGGGCTGCCGTCTATGGGGTCACACAGAGTCGGACACGACTGAAGTGACTTAGCAGCAGCAGCAGTTAATGCTCTAATCATAAACAGCTTCCTGAAATTCCCCAGGCACTCCACCCTGCTGTGTACACACGAAGACTCCTCCTTCATAACCACTCTTCAACTTATTTTCTAAGAAGCCCTTCAAATCTCAGCGCAGGGCTTACATCCCCAGGAAGCATGATGCTGACTCCCCTTCTGGGTGCCCTCTTTCTATCTTTTTCTGTCACCTCATACACCCTGTCTGTCTCCATCCACAAGGCTTTCACCTTCTAGAAGCCAGGGCGATTACATTCATCTCATATCCCCAGCATCCAGCACAATGTTTGGCAGAGACAAAGTGCCAAAGAAAGCTTCTTTCAAAAGGCCATCTTATGAATACTTATGGGTTTCTTTGTTGTATCTTGGGAACTCTGCTCATCTCAGTTTGAGGTTATGTTAATTAAGTCAAGGGAAAACATAATCTTCTATGGCTGGGTTGGCTTTATACTGTTTTACAGATTTCTGAATCAACATATCTCTCAGGAAATGCCTGGGATATCAGAAGGGAGACTGTAGATGCTGTCACACAAGCTGTTGTGAATGTCAGAAAAAGGTTAGGAAGCCCATTTCCTACCTCGTCTTTTTCTTTTTCTTGAGCAACTATTATCTAAACAGAATCCTATGTGCTTCAATGAGATATATAAGACTTAGACAACATTACATATACTTTAAAGTACATCTCTTATACTTGTAATACTGGGAAAGATTGAAGATGGGAGGAGAAAGGGACAACAGAGGATGAGATGGTTGGATGGCATCACTGACTCAATGGACACTAGTTTGAGTAAGCTCCGGGAGTTGGTGATGGACAGGGAAGCCTGGCATGCTGCAGTCCATGGGCTGCAAAGAGTCAGACACAACTAAGTGACTAAACTGAACTGATACTTGTAATCTGCTTGAGACATGAAGGTAAGACATGAAGATGGTTTAAACAATGACTTTAGTTAAATAATAATTCAAGAGGACAGATATCACATATTACCACAAGGAGAATTGCTTAATAGACAATAAAAATCAACGATTCTTAAGTCTGAGGTTCTTTTTAAAAATACTGGACATTCCCGCAAGATATGCAAAGTACTTGCAGAATATTATGATTGAAAAAAAAATCCAAAGGACTGGGAAGAGCAAGTGGCCAACAAGTGAAAGAAGTCAGGTGACTCAGTTGGAGAAGCTGGGATACCAGTGGAGCGCATTAGGATTGTCTAGAGAAGCTGCCAGGTGGAAAGAATATGGGAGCAAATATACCTAAAGTCCCAGTATCTGGTCCTGGAATATCAGAGAAACAGCTCAAGAAGAATATCAAATGTTTGAAAGGAGGAGAGAAATAGGTTTGACCATGTTATATTGTACCTAGACAGGAGTCAAGATTTAGAAAGCAAATAAAATGTGCAATTTTAAGAAAGTTTTATGGTTAGAATAATGCTACTATTCTATTAATTTAGCAAATATCTTCTATTGTTGGCACTATACTAGGGATCATAAAGACCTGATGGTCCATGACCTTGAGAAATTCACCACTGGGTTGGTGGTGAGTTTCAATTTAATTGAACCACTATTGGGTTCAATGTATAAAAAACTGAAATTGAGCAGGACTCTGTGGGGCCTTCCCAGATACTAAAGCCCTTCTGTGTCCCTTGTCTCTTATTTGTAGAAAAGCTGTAGTCTCCCAGGTCTCCCCTGAGTCACAAAAAAGCAGGCTCAAGCGGGTAACAATTAGGACAACACAGTCACAGAATCTTTAGTTTCTCCCTGAAGGATATAAATAACAAAGTCTGATTCACATTCTTGAGTTGTTCCGCAGACACTAAAATGGCCACCAGAAGGAAAAAGCTAACTTCCCGGGTAGTTCAGCTGTTAAAGAATCTGCCTGTAATGCAGGAGACCCCAGTTCGCTTCCTGGGCCGGGAGGTTACCCTGGCAAAGGAATAGGCTACCCACTCCAGTATTCCTGGGCCTCCCTGGTAGCTAAGATGGAAAGAATTCTCCTGCAGTGCAGGAAACCGGGGTTGATCTCTGCATTGGGAAGATTCCCTGGAGAAGGAATTGGCAACCCACTCTAGTATTCTTGCCTAGAAAATCCCTATGGACAGAGGAGCGGTGGGCTACAGTCCATGGGGTCACAGAGCTGCACACGACTGAGCGACTAAGCACAGCACATGATGACCAGACTGTAGTCATGACATAAGATGCTCTATCTTGAGCAATACTGAATATGTGGCTTGCACAATTCCAGGAACTGACTTCAAGGTACTGGTAACAAACTGACCTTAGAACTGAAGATTAACTGTGCCTAAAACAATCAAGATGATGCTGACCAGACCACTAAATGACCAGTTTCAAGATGATTCTCAAAGCTAACTGTTCTGCTTGTGGTCTCTGCCTGCCCACCCTTCAAGTTTTCCTTTAAAATCTGCTCTCTGATCAGCAATGGGGAATTGGTTCTTTGGGACATGAGTCCACCTTCTTGACAGATTTCCAGCTGCCTCAATAAAGCCATCTTTCCTTTTACTCAACACTCTTAGATTCTTGAGGATGAGCAGCTTAACCTGAATTCAGTAACAAAATCAACAACATGTTTGCTCCATGGTAAAGGTTCACAGAGATAGGACCAAAGCAACAGTGAGATAGAGTTTTGGGCCAAGTTTCCCTCCCCTAGTGAAAAGTGTTCTATCTTCCAGTGCAACAATTCCAATGAAGCAACTGAAAATGCCAGTGGTGTAGTGTGAATTGAGGGAGCAAAGCCATGAAAGTGGAGTCCAAAGCATAGGCCAGAGAACCGCCTGAGAAGGAGCAGGAAACATTTGCTCAGTTGACAAGCAATGAGAAGACAAATACTGCAGTGAAGAAAATGAATCTCTAGGGCAGTCAGACTTCATGACAATACCTTTTGCTTTACTAACAATATTATGAGGATACGGTGGACTGGAAATAATCCTGGAGGCTGAAGTGTCTGAAAAATACATGGAAATTGGGGTCTATAGTGTTATTTTTGTAAATGAAGGATATTTTTATAATCATCTTATATCCTTATAATCTCTGGGAGGAAAATATATTTATTATTATTCTCAATGTTTGAAAGCTAATATCAAAAAATATAGGAAATGAGTGGCCTGTCCAGTGTGTTGAACAAAGGGAGATATAGTTATATGAAAACCAGCTCTTTACCTCCAACCCAGTACTCTCTCCAGATCACTACACTGCCATGGAAACACTATACAATCATTTGTGTGCTAGATATAGAAACATAACCACCCCAACTAACCATCTAACCAGCCAACAAACAACCCAAATAACCAACCAACCAGACAAACAAACATTTGCTAGTAGAAAAAGCATCTATTCCACTTCCACATCCTACCTTGCAGCCAATAGTTCTCCCAGAAACATTTCAATTTTATGGACTTCATTTTTCTTCTCAGGAATGTGTTGCTTACTCTCTCCTAAGTTTTCTGTACTTAATCTTCCTTCCATTTCATGGATCCATAAGTTCAATTTTCTGTGCTGATCTTCAAAGCTAAAGAAAAGAACAAAACACCTTAGAGAAATTCTTATGTGTTCATTATAATAAATAAATTATAATATCTGAGGTCACAATGTCTATGGCAATTAAAATCTCATGGATTTTCGAGTAGAAAATTTGACAATAATCCCATTCAAATAATCACTTATTTCAGTAACAAAATGACAAATTCTGGACATTTTTCTCAAGATCCAAGCAGAAAAAGAAGCACTCTATCTTGATAATCTTAGCTGGTAATTAAGATTACATTTCCATGCCTGTGTGCACTTAACTTTGCATCTTACTACAAAGACCCTGACTTGGGGCCAGTGGAAAAATGGGGCAGTGGAAGCCCTTAGAACAGAAGGGCAAGTCATCTCTGGGTCTTTGTATCTTACGGGGATTTGAATATGGCACAAGACTCTGGGGTTCTTAAGTTTTAAAAACAACGTAAATTCTGTAAGAAACCTTGACAAAAGTCAGGCAAATACCTCCAACCAAAAAAGGCATTTTGATTATACTGACATTTTTCCTTTCTTAGCAACAGAATATTTTTTCTAATTTTATATCCAGCCCTGTTGATATAGCTTCCTGATTGGAATCTTGATTCAGAGAGATATAATCAGTGTTTTCTGCCATAATTTCAACCTCACTGAAGTATACACAGTGAGGAAAGGATTTGGATAATCAAACATTCGGGTGTTAAAATTCTAATATCTAGAGTTAGCCACACAGACAAAAAGTACATATCATTTATGTCATTCATAATTATTAGTGAATATAATTCCTTTCTTTTTCTGTATAGAAAATAAAGCCAAATGATACCATCAGAGTTTGAGCAATCAGTTATTGTCCTAGTATGAACATGTACTTAAAGTCAAAACATTATAATTTAAACTCACAATTTAAAATATTTTTTGTTTATTCCCAATGGCTCTTTACTTTAAATCACTGAAGAAATGATACATGGATGATGAAATCTACACCTGTTGAAAAAACTTACCTCCCAAGTTCCAAAGCACAGTCTTGTAGCGCCTGTTTGTCTTTAAGGCACTGTTTCAGAAATGCTTGAAACTCTTCATTAGCTTTTGTAACTTGTTCCTGAATGCTACTGACAATTTGTTTAGACAAATGTGCATACAAAGTTTGTCCTTCTCGGGTCACCGCATCAAGCTTGCTCTGCCCATCACTGACCGTGTCCAAAATGTTCTGTTTCGGGAAACAAAGGTAATACAAAGCATTTGCTATTATTCAAAGATCCTACTGCATAGGAGGATTAATTACAACTCTGACCTGAGAAAGTAAAGCAAGAGAAGATAAACAGCCCAGAGGAAGAAGGCTTTTAATAAGCTGCAGTGAGAATGATGTATACAATCGGATACAGTCGAGACTGAGAATGGAGGATGGTGCCAGCCAGTCCCTGGAACCACTGAGGACCAACTGCATCGAGCTGGAAAGAAGGATGCTCTCGTCAGGGTCTGTTCTCAGTCCCTCCCATTCTCACCATCTCAACCTGGTCCAGCCTCCCCCTCTTCAAACGGTTAATGTGACACCTTTCAAGCGGTTAATTGTCTCCACCCTGCCTCCTTGTCTGACCCACACTGCACACAAAATCCTGTGTTCAGATCCCTTCTTTTCTTGGTATGCACCTCTTCCTTGGAAGGTCATATACATGGGCATGGCTTCTGCTGAGCAAAAGAAGTCCAGAACCGCTATGCTGGTCCTGCCTCCACCCTGAGCTTCACAGAGGCATTTGTGACTGTCACTCAGACTTTGCTTCACGGAGATCCTCTGCATTTCAAGCTTTAAAGAGCCCAGCTCCACATCTGAATTCACCATGCCTCCAGCAAAACCAGCTTCCTGTATTATAACGATCTTCCTCCCTGGCTGCTAATGAGTTATCTACATAATTGCCATCACATCACCCGTTAAGCCACAAAATCCTTATATTCCTCATTAATTTTTCCCCATTAATTTAAAAAAAATATTTTTATAAATATTTAACACAGTGCTTTGCTCAGATTAACCATTTGAAAAACTTGGCCAAAACTTACTTTGAACTTAGGCTCCTGACAATCATTCTTAATGTTGCTGCATAGTGGCCCTCCCTTACCAGAATTCATACATTTTTCATTGTCTGTCACACCTTTAAAACCTACAATATCTATTGCTTTTATTTGAATATATCCTAGCTCCAAATTCAGATAATAGGTTATTAAAAAAACACAAGCCATGTCTTCTGTTTAAAACTTCTTCATGACAATGATGTAAAATAGGTACAATTATTTACGCTTTTACTGCCATAAAAACTAAAATTAAGTTTAGTTCTTAATGATTGCCGAAGAATGAGTAATAGACTAAAAAAGAGAGGAATGGAATCTAGAAATTCTGAAATTTTAACTTTTTAAAAAATTTATATATTTTCAATATAATTCAATATTATATATTTCAATATTTTATATATTTTCAAGGGGTAGTTGCTTTCATATTGGTTTGATTTCTGCCTTACATCAACATGAATGAAATTCTAACGCTTTTATCAACTTACTTTTCATACTTCCTATCTCTTTCTGACCCAAGAAATTTAATTCTGTTAGGGAAGAAGAAAAGTTAGAAGAAAATAAGGTTTGGGGAAATAGATGATTTAGGTCTGACTGAAGGCACTTTAGGAAAAAGTAGCGCCAGCTTGCATACCTGAAGATCATGGAGCTTTGCCTCCAGAACCTTGCTGTCCCCAGTTCTATCTGATGATTCCTTTGCTGCTGCCTTTATTCCAGAAAACCATTCTTGGAATTCTTGCATAGACTCTGTGGAAAGTAGCAAAAATAAGGAACACATAGAAAAACATTGAAAGAGCTTCCAGGATGATCACAATGAATTAATTCTGGTGATCAGCCCATTACATCCTGCCTTACAACATGTTCCAGAAAGAAAACAATATTAATAATAGTATAGAATATAATACAGTATTACCTACATCCATGACTTCTCATGGTAGAACTGAGAAATTATCTCAGATGTAAGACTGAAAAGAAATTTGTATTCCTGACATATGTGATTTCCCATTGTGTTGTTTTTTCCTCTTGGTGAAGAAAGATAATTGCTTGACTGTGTAAGAGTGAGCCATGCTCTTGAGGTGTTAAAGCCATTTCTATGGCAAAGGGAGGAGCCATCTCCCCTGCCATGCTGACTTAGAGTGTCACACACAGACATCAAAGCAGATGCACAGCAGTGCTGGAGGCCGAGTCAGGGACATAAATGACCAACAGTTCCCTGAATTACGTGCCTGCTGTGTTATAGGCTCTCCTAATATCAAGCTTACAGTGTCATTTCCTCATAGCAGTGGGAGTCATTTTCCACACAAAGGAGCTCTACGTAGAAAATCCACATGAAGTTCAGATTCATCAAGATGGCGGACTCCTACTTTCTTAGGGAGAAAGAAGAAGAATCCTGCCAACAGTGAGAGCCCAACCACAATAATTTTATTGCTCAAATCTCCACGCAGACACAAATTTAAAATGCTACTCTTGTGGAAAGTTTTCTGGCCGTTTCTAGGCAGCATTTGGTTTGGACTATGTCTTGTAAACAAACTACTCATGCGAAGGCCTGTCAGAACTTACCATTGAAGTGTTTTTCCAGAGAATCCTGAAGACTGGCCTGTATCTTGGAGCAGGACTGGCTCATAGCCTCGTGTCTCTTTATCAGCCCCGTCATCGCACTGCCCAGGCTCCCCAGCTCCACTGAATGGTACTTGCGGCACAAGCTATTGAGATTTTCCTGGGTTGTACTGATGTTGCTTTGCTGACTCTGAAGTTCTTTTTGTATGTCCTAAGAATAAAATATGCCATGATGGATATTCGTTACATTCAAGAGAAATATCTCATCTACCACACACTGCAACGTTTTCTGGAAAGTGACGTTGTTGAAATCCACTCAGTGATGTATATACAACTTTGCCTACACCTGTAAACAGCTGTTGAGAGATAGTTAGGATTTGGGTTATAGTCTAGGATTGAAAACAAACTGAAAATATCTTCTGTGGATTCCAGCCCAGAATCTTGGGTTTAGTTAGTTGATGAGAAACTATTAATAGAGTCAGCCTCCTGCATTCACATCTTTCCCTGGGTTACTTGGCCTTTCTTTTAGGATAATCAGTTCAGTTCAGTTCAGTCTCTCAGTCGTGTCCGACTCTCTGCGACACCATGAATCACAGAACGCCAGGCCTCCCTGTCCATCACCAACTCCCAGAGTTCACTCAAACTCACATCCATAGAGTTGGTGATGCCATCCAGCCATCTCATTCTCTGTCGTCTCCTTCTCCTCCTGCCCCCAACCTTTCCCAGCATCAGAGTCTTTTCCAGTGAGTCAACTCGTCACATGAGGTGGCCAAAGTATTGCAGTTTCAGCTTTAGCATCAGTCCTTCCAATGAACACCCAGGATCGATCTCCCTTAGAATGGATTGGTTGGATCTCCTTGCAGTCCAAGG
This sequence comes from Moschus berezovskii, assembly GCF_049115385.1. Classification (NCBI taxonomy): domain Eukaryota; kingdom Metazoa; phylum Chordata; class Mammalia; order Artiodactyla; family Moschidae; genus Moschus; species Moschus berezovskii. Next base: position 96,470,695 of record NC_142469.1, read on the forward strand.
GACTCTCAAGAGTCTTCTCCAACACCACAGTTCAAAAGCATCAATTCTTCGGCGATCAGCTTTCTTCACAATCCAACTCTCACATCCATACATGACCACAGGAAAAACCATAGCCTTGACTAGACGGACCTTGGTTGGCAAAGTAATGTCTCTGCTTTTTAATATACTATCTAGGTTGGTCATAACTTTCCTTCCAAGGAGCAAGCGTCTTTTAATTTCACGGCTGCAATCAGCATCTGCAGTGATTTTGGAGCCCCAAAAAATAAAGTCTGGCACTGTTTCCACTGTTTTTCCATCTATTTCCCATGAAGTGATGGGACTGGATGCCATGATCTTTGTTTTCTGAATGTTGAGCTTCAAGCCAACCTTTTCACTCTCCTCTTTCACTTTCATCAAGAGGCTTTTGAGTTCCTCTTCACTTTCTGCCATAAGGGTGGTGTCATCTGCATATCTGAGGTTATTGATATTTCTCCCGGCAATCTTGATTCCAGCTTGTGCTTCTTCCAGCCCAGCGTTCCTCATGATGTACTCTGCATGTAAGTTAAATAAGCAGGGTGACAATATACAGCCTTGACGCACTCCTTTTCCTATTTGGAACCAGTCTGTTGTTCCATGTACAGTTTTGACTGTTGCTTCCTAACCTGCATACAGGTTTCTCAAGAGGCAGGTCAGGTGGTCTGGTATTCCCATCTCTTTCAGAATTTTCCACAGTTTATTGTGATCCACACAGTCAAAGGCTTTGGCATAGTCAATGAAGCAGAAATAGATGTTTTTCTGGAACTCTCTCGCTTTCTCCATGATCCAGCGGATGTTGGCAATTTGATCTCTGGTGCCTCTGCCTTTTCTAAGACCTGCTTGAACATCTGGGAGTTCACGGTTCACATATTGCTGAAGCCTGGCTTGGAGAATTTTGAGCATGTCTTTACTAGCATGTGAGATGAGTGCAATTGTGTGGTAGTTTGAACATTCTTTGGCATTGCCTTTCTATGGGATTGGAATGAAGACTGACCTTTTCCAGTCCTGTGGCCACTGCTGAGTTTTCCAAATTTGCTGGCATGTTGAGTGCAGCACTTTCACAGCATCATCTTTCAAGATTTGAAAGAGTGCAACTGGAATTCCATCACCTCCACTATCTTTGTTCGTAGTGATGCTTTCTAAGGCCCACTTGACTTCACATTCCAAGATGTCTGGCTCTAGGTCAGTGATCACGTCACCACACCAAAAGCACCAGTAGCAAATTTGAGAAGTATATGTCCTCAGTCTCAAGAACAGTGAGAAAATATGCTAAAAGAGCACAAACTACACATATCTTTTCAACCATTTTTAAAACATAGACCCTTCTCAGTATGAAACCAGTTACATTGACCAATAAAAATAATTAAGTGATGAAAAACTATTAGGCATTCAAGTTTGAAAATTTGTAGAAATTCAAATAGTTCTTCTCTAGACTCCCACCTTTTTACTAAAAAAATATGTACTGTATGTTAACAAGTATAATCTTTGAGCAGGCCCTATAGCAATGCATGCTTTCCATTTTTAGAATATTCGTGTTTAGTTTCTTACCACCTGCATTCAATTCTCCATCTGTTACTTTGCTGTCTCCTGTATCATGAATTAGTTGGTTTGGTGCTAATAGGGGTAACAGAACAGAGGTTACATTTTCATTATAGTCACTGAAAAGCAGGAGAATTAATATTACTATTGAAAGGTAAAGACTTAGTGATAGTTTATGACTTACCTTCACTTTTTTCAGCCCTTCACAAGTCTCAGTTTGGGCACAGTTCATCAACGATTCTTCTAATTTTGTCAGCCAGGTTGCCGTGTCATTAACAAACTTCTCCACTTGTGCACTCTGAGCAGTGAACTCTTTCAAGGTTCCTTTTGCTTCTTCAGTAATTTCTTTGGCATGCTCCAGTTTCTGCCTTAAGTCAGCTTCTATAAACTAAAACATAAAGTGAGATTTCATTAAAATCTGTAAAGACCAGAGCCTTTGTTCAATAGGGATTCTGTTCATGTGCAGCTTAACAGTAAAAATCACAGAAGCCTCACCAAGGATGCTAATTCAACTTTTTTAAGAGGAAAATCAGTGGGTTCAAGTTGCCAAATATCTTGAGTAATGGGGAAATGGAAAGAGTGAGGATTATAGTTAATACTGGGTTTTTAAAGTGGAAGTTTTGACTGAGATTCCAGGAAATCCACAAGATCTCATTTCAAAACAGAACTAGACCTACACAGAGTTACCAAGTTGGTGACCGAAAACCTGCTCTTCATTCTCCCAGGGAAACACATATTTTTCACCCTTTGGTAGCCACTACTTTGAACAAACACTACTTTGGAATTCTATCTTGAAACAATGTCATATCTGTCTCCCGTTTAAAATATTCACTGAAGTTAATTCTTCTCTCCTCCCTGGATGACTGATTTTGGGAAGCCCTGGACTTTCCCACATATAACAATAAAAGAACTTATAATCCTGATTAACAGCAAAGCAGTTTCAACTCCACACTGAGAATATCCAGGCTGATTTAACAATCAAAACTTTGAAGGTAAACTTAGAGATGTTTTTTTCTTATCCTCTGCTCAGACCTGCTGCAAACACAAAGCCTCCAGGGGAAAAAGGGGGCAGGTGCCTTTTTTCGTCTTTCTTCCCTACTCCCCCACTTTCAACAGCCTTTGACACCTGTAGGCTTGGACAGGTAGGACGGGGGTGGCCACTGCTGGGAGCTGGCCTCTCTGCTTCCTGGGTGAGAGTTCACATTCACTCCTGTCACAGGCCTCGTGTGTGGGGCTTCCTGAGGCTCCCCTCACTGCTGCCCCCTCCTACTGAAATTCCCCAGAGATAGGCAGCACATTCCTCTCAGGTTCTTTACTTCCTCCTCGTGCAGCCTGAGGGCATCTCTGACTCCTTGCTGCTGAGGCCTGTTCATCACCCAGCAAGCCTCTTAGGGACCCTGAGATGCCCACACCGAAGCTCTCCTCTTTCCTTTCCTTTCATCATTCACTTCCGGGCCAGAGGTCACACACTGGCATTTCACCCCAGATGACTTGAGATGCAGGCCACTCAAAACAATCATGTATCCTTGGCAAATAAATCAGCAGTCAGCCAGCCTGTCTCTCAACCCTAAGGTTTTTTGTGGAGGATTAGATACTAGTCTCCTGTGTCTGCCAACTGCACAGGGCACGTGTCATGCTCTCCAGACAGTATCACTGAAATCCTTTCCATTCTGAGGTAAGGTGCAGGGACCTCCATGCCTCCTCCGTGAGCAGGGGTAGGGGTGTGTGTGTGTGAGCTTGTGTGAGAGAGAGAAAACAGAGCACAACAGTAGCTCTCTCTCAAAACCCTGCTTCCATCTTCACTCTGCCAAAATCCAACTGTTGTCCATTTATGCCCTGGATAAGCACAAGCTCTCCTATTTAATTTTGCCGATTATCAGCACCCCTTTTGCCTATTCTTGCGTCAGGTGAAGCGTCTAACCTTCTGGTACAAGTATATTATCCACCAATGTAATTAACTGATAGGTAACTGGTCTTGGGCCAGAGCAAAAGTATAGGTGATCAAACAAGATTTACTGGTTAGTAAGAAACAGTAGATAAAGGAGAAAGGCAAGATAGGAAGAGAGAAAATGTAGAAAAAATGAAAGCAGCAACAAATAGCTTGAAGTAATGAGTTAGAACCGCTGGCCCTGACGCTGGTGCTGGCTGTGCCCACGCTCCCTCACTGAAGCATCCCCGGTTCCCGGTTAAGCCCCGTCTGCCTGGCCTGCCTCCAGTACCTGTGGATTTATGCCATCTCAAGAGCCTTGAGGAATGAAGGGAAACATCGTGATGGTAATCCCTCCAAACGCAATTATTCAGTAAGGAGGATCAGAAACATATGAATTAGGATATCAATATCCATAAATATGGTTTCTGTCTCTGTCTAGACTTAAAATGGTCCATGAGGAAAGCTGAATGCTATGATTTCCAAAATTTAGTAAGGAAAAAAATTACTAATCTTATTATAATATTTCGGTTGGAACTAGCACAAGGAATTCTAAAGATGCTATATTTTAACTCTCATGTCTGATAAGGTCTATGTGTCTGCTTGGAATTATGACAATAATAATAAGAAGAATATACACACATATACATATACATGCACTTATAAATAAATACATAGAATGTATATATATACACACACACTTTTTTGAGAATTTATATTAACAGTATATAGAGTTATTACAAACTTGATGGAGTGCTTACCTGAAGGTCTGGGGGTGTTTCTGGATTTTTAGTTAATTCTTTAAGATCGTTAACTTTAGAATGAAGTTCTTCTAATTTCAATGCTTTCTTTTTAACTTCAGACTGCCAGATAAAAGACAAAGGGGAAAAACATAACTAATCCAATGACATGTTTTACTTGGCATTTCATAATTTCAAGCATTAACTCTGTCAAAAAGACCCAACTTTAACCCAGGGTAAAAACAAAACAAAATTCTGCTCCATTTTCTGAGGATTCTCATTATTTGTGAATGTGGAACAATATCACCATTAACTTTCACTGGGAATGTGAGGGAGTATGCAGAACTTTGTCCCCACCCTCTTTTATTGGGGAAAATAAAAACTTCTGGAAAAAATGAAACACTAACTGAAAGTCTTGAGTCAGTGGGAATTTTCAGCAGACTAACTGTCGTTTACTTATTAGCATTAATATCACTGGCTACTATTTAAGTCTTGGGGAAGCATTTCAAAACAAATACACATCAGGAGTGCCTCTTCATTACTGTAGACTATATGTAATATAGTATGTATTGCATATACATAATGTAATATAGTATGTATTACATATATATAATGTAATATATATGTAATACAGTATGTATAATATATGTAATACAGTCTACAGTAATTGAAGAAATACTTCAATTAGAAATTTCAAGGGTGTTAAAACAGAATTCAGGTTAATTAGGAATTGGCATCTAACATTCTGCCTTTTGTTTTCTTTTTTTTTTCCTCCTGTCAACACTAACACAAGAAGCAGAAAGAATAACCAGAGAATCATTATGGAACAAATTAGATGCTTGGAAACTTCATTATTTATCTGGACCCACGAAAGTGAAAGTATTATCCGCTCAGTCGTGTCCGACTCTTTGCGATCTGATGGACTGTAGCCCGTCAGGTGCCACTCTCCATGGAATTCTCCAGGCAATGGACCCATGAAGGAACATATGTAAAGTGTCCCTTTCAGCTGAAATGTGGTGTTGCGGTGCTTTGTAGACACTAACAAACCTCCTGATGTCTTCAATCTAGAAATCGGTTTGCTCACCCAGGAAGAAGTGATGAATTTCCTGTCAGGCCCACTGGCCTTCCCCAGGAGCAGCCTGGGCACTTAAGGGGTCACACAGACACGCCTCCCCTTCATTTCCTGAACTGCGGCAACGACACTTTAGGCAGCGAGCTGAATCCAGTTCACAGATCTTATTGACTGGTGCACCACAGAGAGTAACACGAAAAACTCATTCCTTTGAGTGACCAGACCTGACACTGTGAATGTGGCTGATGCCCACTGGCTCCTTGTATCCCAGAGGTGAGCAGCAGGAGCGTCCTCCAGACTCGTTGAACCACGGGCCCTGACTTACAGCATTTACCACCATTTTGAGCTACAACACGATGCCATAGCACAAGGCACTAGAAGTACATATTCTACAATATTTTCATCATATAATGAATGTCAGTTACTTCAGAACCTAGATAATTGCTAAAAAGTAATGAGGAAGTGATGCTTTGTGAATTGATTGCTTTCATTTTTAATACAGTGTCTTTACTAATATCAGTTCAGTTCAGTCACTCAGTTGTGTCTAACTCTTTGCGACCCCATGGACTGCAGCATGCCAGGCTTCCCTGTCCATCACCAACTGCTGAAGCCTACTTAAACCCATGTCCATCATGTCGGTGATGCCATCCAAGCATCTCATCTTCTGTCGTCCCCTTCTCCCCCTTGCCCTCAGTCTTTCCCAGCATCAGGGTCTTTTCCAATGAGTCAGTTCTTCGCATCAGATGGCCAAAGTATAGGAGTTTCAGCTTCAGCATCAGTCCTTCTAATGAACACCAGGACTGATTTCCTTTAGGATTGACTGGTTGTATCTCCTTGCAGTCCAAGGGACTCTCAAGAGTCTTCTCCAACACCACAGTTCAAAAGCATCAATTCTTCGGTGATCAGCTTTCTTTATAGTCCAACTCTCCCATCCATACATGACTACTGGAAAGACCGTAGCTTTGACTAGATGGACCTTTGTTGGCAAAGTAATGTCTCTGCTTTTTAATATGCTGTCTAGGTTGGTCATAACTTCCCTTCCAAGGAGCAAGTGTCTGTTAATTTCATGGCTGCAGTCACCATCTGCAGTGATTTTGGAGCCTAAGAAAAGAAAGTCTCACTGTTTCCATTGTTTCCCCATCTATTTGCCATGAAGTGATGGGACCAGATGCTATGATCTTTGTTTTCTGAATGTTGAGTTTTAAGCCAACTTTTTCACTCTCCTCTTTCACTTTCATCAAGAGGCTCTTTAGTTCTTCACTTTCTGCCATAAGGGTGCGTATGATCTGCGTATCTGAGGTTGATATAGCTATTTACAATTTAATTTTGTTATATTTATTTATTTGGCAGCACGGGGTCTTAGGTGCTGCACATGGAATCTCTTTGTTGTGTCATATAGAATCTTTCCTTGCGGTGCATGGACTCTGCAGCTGTGGCCTGAAGGCTCACGAATTGCGGCATATGGGCTCCAGAACACTCAGGCTCAGTAGTTGTGACTCTTGGGCTTAGCTGTTCCGCAGCATTTGGGATCTTACAATAGTTCTCTGATCAGGGATCAAACCCATGTCTCCTGCATTGCAAGGCAGAACCTTTACTGAACCAGCAGAGAAGTCCCTACAACTTAATTTTAAATAATGATTGTGTTTAGCACTGGCTTGCAAAATTCCTGAAAATATAACAAATGACTCTTGTGAGCTGGTGCAAGCTGTACTCTAGCACCACTGTCTGAGCTGTTATGCTAATTTAACATCAAAGATAACACCTAAACAGGCTGTGCAATCAATCCCTCTCCTGACTGTACTTTTAGTCTGAATACTTTCCTCTATTTGTTTGGTTTCAGAAATAGGGATAATCTATAGAATGTTCTTGGGGTCAAAGACAGGTGATAACTTAGAACATACAGATGATTCAACTACATTTTATTCAAACTACAGTCACTTTTCCATGTGCCTGTCAAGTTCCAACCATGTGCCAGGCCCTGGGCTGGAGTCCTGAGGACAGAATGTGAACAGTCTCTTCTCTCACCAAGGGCACAGTCAGTCCTGTGCTCTGTGAGATGGGTTACCTCTGATTACTCTGTTTTCTCTTACCCTGCTTCATTTTTCATCATGGCCCTGTTACTGCTTGGCAGTTTACATATATGTTGTAATGCAAATACTGTGAATACCATTATGGTAGTAACTTTGTTTTACTAGTAAATTCTCAACGTCTAAAACAGTGCCTGTCATATTTTAGGTGCTCACTGGGAATCTGATGAAGGGAGGAATACATGAATGCAAGAAATGGGAATAAAATGAGTTATTAAATTGATGACCAGAACTTTAGAAGCCTACTTTCCATGGAAGCCTGTGACACTCCAGTCTCCAATTTTCTTCTATTTCTGAAAAGCCAGTGGAAGAATCTAGCACCTAACATAAGTGGTCAGTTCGTGGTGACTGTTCAGTTAACATTTTGTCTGAATGAAGGAAGAATACATAATAAATATTATTAGGTTACAAACAGTTTCCATTTGATTCTCTGATAGGAAAGTCCCCTAATCTCAGAAGAATGGGACAAACTATAGATTTTATGCATCTTTACTATTCTATTAATACTTGAAGTGAAAGAGACCCAATTAAGAAATGGTAAAGACACAAAAAAGAAAAAACCTCTCGAATCAGTAGTCTAGTCAACATTCAAGTAAACAGCAAAAGATAGTTCAGAGTTTTATAACACTCATGCAGCTGCTGCTGCTGCTAAGTCGCTTTAGTTGTGTCCAACTCTGTGCAACCCCACAGACAGCAGCCCACCAGGCTCCGCCATCCCTGGGATTCTCCAGGCAAGAACACTGGAGTGGGTTGCCATTACATTCATATCTGTCTTGAAAGGAAGAATTAACTTTATTTTTCTCCCCAGTGGTCTGTTTTCTTTTTTAAAAAATTGAAGTACAGTTGATTTACAATGTCGTGTTAGTTTCAAGTATACAGCAAAGTGATTCAGTTGTACTTACATGTGTATCTATTTTTTAGATTACTTTCTCATATAGGTTATTACAAAATATTGAGTATAGTAGGTGTCCTGAAAGCAATTACAAGAGACAATTTTTTCATATTCTGGTCAACGAGCTCACATAGGAAGGCTGTAGTCATTTTACCTCAAATTCTTTCAGGAATTCTTCTGCTCTAAGGCTGTCATTCAGGTTGCTGATGCTTTCAGTCAGCTGTGGGATGGAATGGTTTGACCATCCGTCGATCTCATCTTTCCTTGTAAGTACATCATCCCAGATAGACAGGCTTACCCTCAACCTGTCCATGTTCTCCTCAATCTTCTCTGCTATCTGGGATAGAAAAGAAAGACCTTATCATTAAATCCAAGGCTTTAAGATGCTCTCTGGCCATTAAAGTAATAAATATGAAAATGCTTCATTCCTATTCTGACAGAAAAACAAAGTTTTACGAAAAGTTGTTGTTGTTACTTGTAATGCTGAGATATAAAAATGTGCATAATTAGACTTGGATATATTTACAGAATGCTGCTGCTGCTGCTGTGTCACTTCAGTCGTGTCCGACTCTGTGTGACCCCATAGACGGAAGCCCACCAGGCTCCCCTGTCCCTGGGATTCTCCAGGCAAGAATGTGGAGTGGGTTGCCATTTCCTTCTCCAAATTGTGAAAGTGAAAAGTGAAAGTGAAGTCGCTCAGTCGTGTCCGACCCTTAGCAACCCCACAGACTGCAGCCTACCAGGCTCCTCCATCCATGGGATTTTCTAGGCAAGAGTACTGGAGTGGCTTGCCATTGCCTTCTCCGATTTACAGAATAAGTAAATACATAAGAAAGAAAGCCACCTGCATGGTTAAATTATTACTGTTTAACAATCTTGTCATACTAAGAAAGCCATTTTATTTTATTTTTTGGCCATGCCATGTGACATACAGGATCTTTTCTCTCTAGTGATAGAACCCATGCCCCTTGTATTGGAAGTGCAGAGACTTAACCCTGGAACCAGCAGGGAAGTCCTAAGAATGCCATTTTTTTTAAAGTGGAGGCAGATAAAGTTTTCCCAAGTCCCTAAATTATCTCATTATGATATGCAAACATCAATATCTAACTTCAGTAATTTAGCTTAAGTGAAGGAATCCACTTAAACTTAGCTTAAACTTATGAACCTAGATACTGAAATAACAGGGCAGGGGTAACAGAATCACAGGATTTATGAGCTGGAAAACAATGTAAAACATGTATAGATTGAGAGGAGAGCTCCAGAGAAATCAAGTATCTTCTTGTATGACACAGGCACACAGCTAACAAATGACAAAGCAAGAACTAAAAGCCAAAGACGTAAATTCCAGTGTTTCTCAATGCACAATTACAGTCTTATTACTTTATTTTATATTACGGTTTAATATCCTGAAAGATGTTTATAAATTATTCTTCTATTTTATCCATGATCCCAGAGTGTGTAAAAGAAAAACAAAGTTATTGATATGTTATGATTGAAGCTATTACATGAAATTCTAGAAAATCTGCCAATAAGTTTTAACAAAACAAATAAATTTTTAACTATGTATAAATTCTATGTAAACTATTTTCCTTTAGAGCATGATTTTGAATTTAGTATCAAAAGTTAGCAATGAAAGTCACATTTCTAAATAATCCTTTGCCTAAAAATGTGATTGAAAAATGTAAATATTTAAATTATTCATCTTCCCCTGGTGGCTCAGCAGTAAAGAATCTGCCTGCAATGTAGGAGTCCCAGCTTCAATCCCTGGGTTGGGAAGATCCTCTGAGGGAAGGCATGGCAACCCACTCCAGTATTCTTGCCTGGCGAATCCCACGGCCAGAGGACCCTGGCGGGCTACAATGCATAGGGTCACAGAGTCAGACATGACTGAAATGACCACGCACACAAACTATTCATAGAATCGCAGGGGATGAGCTTACATCTAGCCATTTGTCCACTGTGCTTTCCATGTCTGTTTTCACCACGATGAAATCACCACTGTGAATTTTTTTCAGCTCAGACAGAAACTGTTTTCCTTTACTGGTAAAGTTATCCAAATCTTTCTGTTTATTACACATTTCATTCTTGGCAGCTTCATGCTGTGGACATAAATGTTTCCTTAGTTAGTAAAACAGCCAGTAATAAGTCAAGAATTTAAAATCATTTGCCTTTTAAGAAATTTAATTCGTGGTTGACCTTATGCAGAAACCAGTGATAATAATGAAAAAAATATATAATTTTCTCGAATTGCTAAGATCCTAGGATATAAGTAGTCATAAAAAATAAAGGTTGAGCTTGTGAGCATGAATTAGCTATCTCCAAATATACTGTCTAGAGTCGAAAAGAGAATGCATTATGAGTAAAAAGCAAATCTACTAAAAGTCTAAAAAATAAACACATTATGAATTATTACCTTTGATAAAGCCCACTTAAGGTCTTCCTGATCTTTTATAGTAGTTCTGGTTGCAATCACATTGCTGGATTTTTCTAGGACTTTTGTTATGGCTGACTTCAAATTCTGATACTCTCTCATTAAATCAATAAGTCCACAGCACTGACCCTGGCTGTAATAATTAGAAAATACATCATTTATTGTCACATATCAGTATAGGGAAGAGTTCCCTATGATTGACCTGATATATAACTGCATCGCTGTATTCTGATGAGTGCTGGAATGAAGGTAAACCATATTTTTACTGAACTGAGGCCAAAAGCATTCTGGTCAGTCTGACAACTCTAGTGTCCAAAATGTTCTCCACGAATGAAGAATCCACACAGCCATTAGCCATACCATTAAAACAAAGTCTGTTAAATTTAAAAAAAAATTTTCTTTAAATGAACTTACTTACAAAACAGAAAGAAAGTTACAGAAAACAAACTTAAAGTTGCTGGGGAAGGGATAGGGTGTTTGGGAAGGCCATGTACACATGGCTATATTCAAAACTGATAACCAGCAAGGACCTATTGTATAGCACATGGAACTCTGTTATGCGGCAGCCTGGATGGGAAAGGGGTTGGGGGAGAATGGACACATGTATACCTATGGCTCAGTCTGTTAGCTGTTCACCTGAAACTATCACAACATTGTTAATCTGCTTTGCCCCAGTATGCAATAAAAATATTTAGGTTTGAAAAAAAGCTTAGAGTCTAGTAAGGAAATCAGACATCAATAAAATAATTCCAAAAAGTGAAAAAAAAATCTGCTAATTAAAAAAAATTTTATTCCATGATTTAATTACTTCATAGTTATATGTTGTAGGGAAGAAAATCCACCTGCCTCACTGCCACAAAAATAAAAAAAAAAAGAAAAAACCAACCAAACAAAAAATACTGCTCAATAATTAAAGTTCACGTGAGATTTTCTTTTCCATTTAAATTACACAAATTTTCGTTGACTATGAGTCCCCTGAGGATGGCTAAAATATGAAATATTTTTGTTTAAAAGACTAAAATGCCTTTGAGCACACAATTCTTCATCCAGGTATTTTTCCAAAGAAAAAGGTGTACACTAAGATTTGGGTACAATTCTATTCTTTACACCATTATTTATAACAGGAGAAAAATTAGAAATAACTCCAAAGTTTAAAATGGGCCAATAATTGAATAAATTGTGATACATTCTTGTAATTGAATACCATGCAACATCTACGAAATCACAATTTGGAGAATGTTTAATAACACAGAATAAAGTTTGTGCAGCAGGATTATATTTTTTAAAGTCTACATTAATAGTTTACAGCATAATAAAAAAGTTATGTACACATAAAAAATAAATGTTTACAGATGCTTTTGTAGTAATTCAAACTGGGAAGATCCCAAATATCTATCAACTGGTGAAAGAATCAACTGCAGTACACTTAGGAAATGGAATGTCATTCAGCTGTTAAAGAATGCACTTTATGGATACAAATCACAATGTACTTATGCTAAGCAAAAGAAGGTATTTAACCAAGTGTAGTAAAAACTGATGTACACACGAAAAGGGAGCATGAGTGTTTAGAGATGCTTTATTTATAATCATTCAAACTGGAAAGAATCCATTTACGTGTGATTCTAAGAAAGAAGACACTACAGAGACAAATCTGATCAACAGTTGCCAGGGATTGGAAGTGAGGAAGGGCTGATTACAATGAGACATGAGGGCATTTTTCAGGTGCTGTAACTCTTACCATTTGATAGTTGTGATATTTATACAACTATATAAATTTGTTAAACTCCTACAGTTTAAGGGTATACATTTAGGGTGAATTTTACTGTATGTAAATCGTACCTCAATTATAAACAAATATAACAAAACAAAAAAAAGAAAATCAGTGGTTAAGACTCTCCTACTGGTACCCTGTAAACGTTGACAATTTTTACTTCCAAGTATCAAATTTCACATGTAATTGCTGTCTCAAGAAAACTTCCTCAATAAAATTCTGTAGGACTAAATTTTTAATGTTATTAAAGAGACAGCGAATACCTAAGATGGCAAAAGATATTAAACTCTTGATCAGACCAACTCAAATCAATGGGCAATGGCCCAATGTCACAAAATAAATAGGAAGTTAAAAAAAAAACTGAGAAGTTTTTTACTTACTTTTCATGAATTAGTTTTTTGGTATCATCCCAGGTGACCTCTAAGCGGTTTATCTCCTTGTCAACCTCAGGTGCAAACGCTACATCTCTCTGAGCAATTTGCTTAGCTTTATCTTTCAACCAACATAATTCATGCTCATGAGAATTCAATTCATCTTCTAACTGATTGAAGACTCTCAACCTGCAAATTAAAATGTTATTTTACTATTAGTTTACTACAAGTGTTTAACTACTATTTCATTTCTGTAAATAAGGGCTTCCCTGGTGGCTCAGACAGTAAAGAATCCGCCTGCAGTGTGGGAGACCTGGGTTTGATCCCTGGTTGGGAAGATTCCTCTGGAGAAGGGATAGGCTACCCACTCCAGTATTCTGGTTCGGAGAATTCCAAGGACAGAGGAACCTCATGGGCTACAGTCCATGGAGTCACGAAGAGTTGGACACAACTTTAGTGACTTTCACTTCCATAAAAAAAGCATGCATATCAATAGCTAGAAAAACTTTTGACAAAGCAATTTATGTATATCAATGAAAAAAGATACTTTTACGATTAATTTTGCATAATTCAGACTGTACCTTAAAAAACATTTGAAGTCATTTTTACCATTGACCTTCAAAGTTCTGTTAAGTTTGTATTCTTTTTCTATTTTCTTTTGTTGATATGAGAATTTCAAAACCAGGGCCAACATTTGGAGTAAAGTAGTTGAGTACTTATCGCAAGGTCATCAGTAAGAAATTCTTTCATGCTGTGAGGTTCATATTAAAGTAATTTTTAAAAATCAAAGTCATTTCACTCAAAATAAAAATGGCTTTACTGAGTTCCACAATAAGTATGTTTTTAAAACTTTACCTATTTTTTTTTAAAGACTACAACTAGAAAGGGTTGTTTTTGGTCCTTAATATTTGAGTATTTGCAAAAAGTGGCCACAGAGAGGCAGCCATTTAGCCAAAAAACTCATTTAGTTTTTGCAGTTTGGTATAGTGGTGAATGTGTGCGTTATCTCATTTAATTCCCCAAACAAAGTGGCTAGGAACAGGTATTATCAATAGCTCCATTTCTTAAGAAGAGAGCTGATTTGTTCAAGGCTACCCAGTAACACCTAGGCATGCTATGACCGGTATTTAAAAAACAATCTAGTCCAGGCAACACTTTCCATAGCCTCTGTACAACTTTGGGGAGTTTAGTGTTGTGTGTACTGAGGTGGCCCTTGAACCCAACCCAGGGCGACTTTAGCAATTTTAGGATCTCCTGGTCAGCTTGGCCTGAGCAGGCTAGGGAGGGCCATGCAGCACCAATCCTATTGCACATTTCCTGGGTGAACTCTTTGCTCCTTTGTCACATTTGGCTCTTCCTTCTATCCCTACTCTGGAGACCATTTTTCCTTCCCAAATCTTATTTCCTTTTTGTAAATTTGTTGTTAAACTAGTCAGATAGCTTATTGCCCATGAGGAATACAACCTCAGTAGTCATTATCACCTAACCAACACCTTTAGTTTAATGTTTGATTCTGGTTAAAAGGAAGCAAATGGCAAAGATCTTGACAGGGTCAATCTAATCCTTATCAATTATGGATGTCTTGGTATGACTCATCCCTGCTGTTTCTTTGCTCCCTGAAAAAATGGAAGAGAAAGTGATGCTGAGATGAGTGGGGAGAAGTTCTAGTAAGAAGGAAAAATAGGATTACAAGGAAGGCTACAGTAAAACATTACTTAGAAAATTTACTGTAAAAGAATACCTTTGACCTCTTAGCTTCTCTATTAAACTTTCCTGACAAAACAACCAACTTTGCTTAAACTTACTTCTCTGCCTTATCCACACTTCCAAGCAAACTGTTAAAAGTAGTTGGGGAGAACCGCTCTGCCAGGCTGACTGGTTCCACTTTAAGTGAACGAATATAAATCTCAAATGGCAGCATATCACTTACCAAGTGCCAGAGGCTTCCTTTCCATTTCTTGCTGCATTTTCTACCCACAGTTTCCTATCACTCACTGTCAACTAATGAATTCACTCCAGTACTTTCTCAGAGGCTAGAAGCCACTGGGAAAAATTCCCTCATATTTTACCACCAGAAATACAAATTCCATTTCACTTCCTTTCTCCTCAGCTTGTCATTCTTGCTAAAGAAGATGAGTCCCATCTTCTATCAGCTAAAAACTGCTTAAAAATAGATAATATGATCAATATACTCTATTGTAAATAAGATCTCAAAATGGCTTATCTATAGCTCTTAGGAAAGTCCTTAAGAAAAACAAAGACATTTTAGTAATTCTTAAGTGCTAAAATGTGGTGTTGGAGAAGACTCTTGAGAGTCCCTTGGACTGCAAGGAGATCCAACCAGTCCATTCTAAAGGAGATCAATCCTGGGTGTTCATTGGAAGGACTGATGCTAAAGCGGAAACTCCAATACTTTGGCCACCTCATGCGATGAGTTGACTCACTGGAAAAGACTCTGATGCTGGGAAAGGTTGGGGGCGGGAGGAGAAGGGGATGACAGAGAATGAGATGGCTGGATGGCATCACCGACTCTGTGGACATGAGTTTGAGTGAACTCCGGGAGTTGGTGATGGACAGGGAGGCCTGGCGTGCTGTGATTCATGGGGTCGCTGAGAGTCAGACACGACTGAGTGACTGAACTGAACTGAACTGAAGTGCTAAAATAGTCATTAATTTTATCCTATGGTGGATAAGCCAGTAAAGAATCCGCATGTGATTCAAGAGACCTGGGTTCGATCCCTGGGTTGGAAAGATCCTCTGGAGAAGGGAACAGCTACCCATTCCAGTATTCTTGCCTGGAGAATTCCGTGGGCAGAGGAGCCTGTCAGGCTACAGTCCATGGAGTTGCAAAGAGTCAGACACGACTCTTTCACATATATGCAAGCCCTGTGGCATGTGGGAATCTTAGTTCCCTGACCAGGGATCAAACCTGTGGCCCCTGCAGTAGAACTGTGGAGTCTTAACCACTGGACCACCAGGGAAGTCCCCTCAAAATAGTTTAAAAACAAGTAACTGTACTATTATAGTTTTGCACAAGAGTTAATTCCAGAACAAATGACAAGCAAAGGAATTAACTCTTGGCAACCGACTTCCAGGCACTTGCCATTCACCTCTGTTGAAGTGCTTGTCGGGTTAGATCTTTCAGCCTCTCTTTGTCAGTCCTTTCTTCAATGTCCTCGATGATTTTCAGCAGCTCCTCTTTCTGATCTTGGAAGGCCTTCTTCAATACTGCCAGGGCATCTGCCTCACTCTGCTTGGTTCCCAGAAGGTTCTGGATCCTCTCTAATTCCATGCTGAGGTGATCTGAGGTGGCTCTGCAGGATGTTCTCTGCTCAGAACCTCCGCTTTTGAGATGGTACTGGGCTTTGGTAAGAAGGCCGTCAAGACTGATGGCAGCAGATTCTAGTGTTTTCACATTTCGAATAGCATCGTTTAGGTCCCTTTCTAATAAGTCAGACTGTTTCTTATTCATACTGTGGGTTGCTTCCACTGTTTGCCTCAGCTGGTGGAGACTCTCTGACAGAGAGGCATGGCTCTGTAGGAATTTGGCCAGCTGGGACAGGGCATGCTGCCGCCTCTCCACGACCTGGCTGGCCTCCTCAAACAGCTGCAAGCAGTCCTCTGCCTTGCCCTGGAGGAGATGAAGGTCCTCGGCGCGGCCCAGGGCACCCAGCTTCGCCAGGTGACCCTGCAGACTCTGCAGTTCTCCCTTTTTGCTCTCTACTTCTGCCGCATGGTCCTGAAAAAGCAGAGAGAGTGATTTCCCAGATGCAGTGTGCTTAACTCACACAGATACAGATTTGTGACGTCAAGATACATTTTAAATGCAGTGGATGGCATAGTACTTAAAGGTCAACTATGGGGAATCTTGTAGAAACATTCTTAAAATTTCTCCTGTTTTGCTTATCTATATATTTCACATAAAACCCAACTCTCATTTGGAAATAATTCATTCCATGGAAAATAATTACTCCATGGACAGAAATATATATATAAAAAATTATATATGGGTTTCCCAGGTAGTTCAGTGGTAAAGAATCTGCCTGTCAATGCAGGAGTAATGGGTTCAATCCCAGAGTAGGGAAGATCCCCTGGGGAAGGAAATGTCAACCCTCACCAGTATTCTTGCCTGGGAAATGCCATGAACAGAGGAGCCTGGCGGGCTACAGTCCATGGGGTCACAAAAGAGTCCTACATGACTAAGTGACTAACGACAACAACAAATATATGTGTGTATTATATAAATACATCATATATATATACTCTTAAAATCATCCAAATTTTCAACTTTTTTAACTATATGTGCATGCCGCATGCTAAGTCACTTCAGCTGTATCTGTCTCTTTGCGACCCCATGAACTGTAGTCTGCCAGATTTCTCTGTCCATGGGACTCTTCAGACAAGAATACTGGAGTGGGTGCCATGCCATCCTCCATGGGATCTTCCTGACCCAGGGATTGAACCCACGCCTCTTAGGTCTCCTGCATTGGCAGGTGGGTTCTTTACCACTATCACCACCTGGGAAGCTATTCAACTATACATATATGCAGAATATAACTAAAATATTTACAGAATTAGCTCTACTTTAGAATTCATTAGATTTTATTTAGAATTACTAATTTATGGAATTAGCTCTATGATCTATGATTGATATTATATTAGGTTGGCCAAAAAGTTCATTCAGGTTTTTCCATAATGAACTTTTTGGCCAACACTTTACGTTTTATATGTTATAATAATTCACTTATATGCAAATTATAATATATATTAGAGCTAAACTCTATTATATATAACACATATATTTATATTTTATACATTATAGTAATATATTTATATACAAATTATAGTATTTATAATTATAATTAGCGCTAATATCAACAATTCATAGGGAAGGAGTATAGGAATAGATGAACATTAATGCCTGTTCTCCTTAGCTTGACTGCTAAACTTTTGAGGGCTTCTTTGAGCATTTACACTAGAAAATGTACAAATTCCCTCTCTGCCCCTTTGTGAGATAAATATTTTTAAAGCCTCTGGCCAATTTTATAACTCAGAATATCTTTTTCAGGGACTGGGGGAGCCATTTCTTTGAAATGTAAATCATTAAGGAAGATAGCACCCCTGTCTTATAACAGGAAGATGAGATAAAGTACTTTTCCTTTGGGTAAAACCAATTAGCAAACCCAGCATAGAGCTAGCACTCAACAAATGTTAAATGTTTTATTACTAAATGTTGTTATAAACTTATTATATAGCTTATGTCCAACTATCCCAATGCTTGATGGTCAGAATCTTATTAAATATTTTATTTTTTGATGCCTCAACAGATGTTTTACATAAATTATAAATAAGGAAAATGAATCATGAATTTTAAATAACTTTCAAGCTAAAGGGTAATTCAGCAAAACTCTATCATTAAAGCATCAGAATTCAGTATTAGCTTTCAGCACTGTAACAAAGCATACTAGAAGCTCAAAAATGAACATTCTTATATCATTCACTCTAGAAATCATTTCCTCTACTTTGAAGGAGCAGTCTCTTAAGGTGGTTGCCTATTTTTTCTGAAGTGGCTTTATGTGTTTAATTTGTCTGCATAACATGTTGCTTGGACCCATATACTCAATTATTAAAACATTTGCATATTAATAAGAAGTTAAATTGTTGCCAAGTGCTCTTTAATGTTGCCTCCCTTTATAATTCAAGAACTCTATTTTATGAATAAATTCTTCTTCAGTCTTAACACACGTTACCTTGTGCCGTGTAAGAGCTGCTTGATGGTCCATTATGCTTATCTCAGAAGTAGTTTGTAATTCACTGAGGAACAGCTTAATCCAGACAGAAAAGGAAAGCAGCAGTTCATCAAATTGCTGGTGTTCGGCGACCACAGACTGAAGGAAGTTAATCCTATGTACGAAAAGTGTTAGCGTTAAAATGCCCCACATCTGGACAGAAAAAATTAATGACATGTTTCTAATCAAGGGCAAAAGCAATGCTGTCATACATGGCCAGACCAGAATTATTGATGTTTTCTCTTTCTCAAGAACTTGGGGAAATTTCTCTCCCAATTTTCCCCATCTCAGTTAACGTCCCCACATCCACCCAGATGATTTTACGAGTCACTCTTCATCCCCTTGTCTTTGCCACCACGTCTGCTCTGTGTTGATCTTGCCAACACCCCATCACGGTATGTTCTGTGCTCTTCTCTCCATTTCTATACCCTGGCCTAAATCTCTTCATCTCTTGCTCTACCAGCCTCCCACTCCAGCCTCCTTCCTGCCACCGTGGCCTACCTACTATCCACTTTGTAGGTAACAACCAGAAATTATCTTAATATAATCAGAACATCCCCTGCCAAGCTTCAACATGGGGGCAATTTCCTGTTGCACACAAGAAGGCAAAACTCCAGGGCTCCTTACTTGGTCTGCAAGGGATCCCAGGTAATCACCTTCTCTGACCTCATCTGATACAGCGCTGCCCCGTGCTTCACTCATCTCTGCTTCCTCAATATCCCAGCTCATTACTAAGAGCCTCTGCCCTTTTTGCTCCCTCTGCCCAAATGCTTTGTCCCCAAAGTACCGCGAACATGCTTTGTATACAGTATTCAGATCTTAATCTGATGTCAAGTCCCCTGAGAGGCTTTGCTTGGCCACCCAGTCTACAGCCCCTCCCATGTCATCCTATTTTGTTGTCTTCATATTACTGAACACCACTTGAAATGGTCTTGTTCATTCTTTTGATTAATGACATATTTACCTTCCCCCTCACCCAATAAGACATAAGTCTTGTTTTGCTTACTGCAGTACACTCAGTACCTAGAAAAGTTCCTGGAATAGGGTCAGGGATCAATCATTGCTTGTGTAATGAATAAATTAGATCGACAAACAATAGGCGATCTGAGTTCAGAGCCCAAGGTTGGCATTAAGGATAACACCTTAGGGCTTCCATAGTGGTACAGTGGATAAGAATTTGCCTGCCAATGCAGGGGACACGCTTTAGATCCCTGGTCCGAGATAATTCCATCTGCTGTGAAGCAACTAAGCTGTGCTCCACAATTATTGAGCTTGAGCTCAAAAGCCCGAGAGCCACAGTAAGAGAAGCTGCTGCAATGAGAAGACTGCACACTGCATCTAGAGAGTGGCCCCAGCTCACTGCAACTAGAGAAAAGCCCTCATGCAACAATGAACACCCAGCACAACCAAAATTAAGCAATCAACTAATTAAAAAAGAATAACACTTTAATAAAATGCATTTGTTACAATGGCTCATATCCAAAGTTCAACTCTTTAAATAGACTTTCATGCTTTAATCCTTACAAAATCTTCTACCTGTTATCCTTACATGCCTAGATTGTATTTTGAATGCTTTCATACCTTTGCATCATTTTTAAAATCCTTTACTTTTTCTCTGGGAGGGCGGTGGAGGGCAGATCCTCCTCTATTTTGTAGAAAGTTACTCATCTTTCAAGAGTTTGGCACCAAAAACCTTTTATCAGCCTTTCATGAACCCATTCAAATGTCCTTTCTCTTGGCTTCCATAATATCCTGTGCTTCCCCCTCATTGGGTTTCTTGTTATTCCCACGCTGATCTATAAAATACTTGCCTCAGGTTTTACTTATTTTTATGGTTTCAGTGTCTGATATGTTGTCTCATACTCAACAGGTACCCAATAAATGTGCTAACTGAATATATGAATAACAGACGACAGAACAAATACAAGCTCCACAGAGGTAAAGAGCAGGACTGTTTACACTGCTAACCTCAGCACGTAGAAGAGCACGCTACTCATTAAAACTCAGTAAATATTTGCTGAAAAAATAAATCAAAAATTGACTAAAAAGGTTAACTGCTTTTTTCAAGATTACATGGGTAATCAATACCAATTTAAGACAAAAACTTGTTTTCTGGCATATTAGAAATGTAGATGTCAATTGTTAACCATCCAGTCAGTTAAGATTTAATCCATGTTTGTCTCCCTTTAATATGATAATAATAATTTTCCTGTTCTCTATAATACTGGAATGAAATGGGAAAAATACATATCCTCTGTTGAGAAATATCATGTAAGGTAAAATTTTATTTACCATTTTTTTCCTATATATAAACAACTTGAGCAATAATAATTAAAACATGAATAATTCTACACTCTTTAATATCATTCAACTAATTTGATCGTTTGCCTTGATTGCAAGACTAAAATTTTGAATTGAGGGTCATCTGAAATACTAGTTTTAAGCACTTTGATTTATAAATGATGATTCGTTTTCTTCTCTTTATGCTCAAATAATGGGGTTAAGTAAAAGTAAACAAAACTAAGTTTTCTTAATTTATATGCTCACTGTTTTAAAAAATGAGCAATACTAGAAGTTTGTTTGAAACCCAACCTTTTGCTAATTATCTGGGGCAAATCTCTCCATCTCTCATCCAACTGCTCCAACTGTAGTTTCATCATTTTCACATCATCTTTGGAGGCCACTGAGAAGAGGGATTCCTTTAGCTGTAATAGGTTGCTGTGGATGGAAGCCTGGGACACAACTTCATTTTGCAGCACCTGAGAAAAAAAGAATGGATTACAGATTTTATCCTAACAAGACTGACCAGGAAGGACCACATGACACAGGTACTTATTGTCCAAAGGCTTTGTGTTCTTGCAAAATGGAGGTCATTAGGACCAAGCTAAGAAGAGTTTTTATCCCTCAATTTAGAATTGGATCCACTTAACCTCTAATGCAAGACTTCCCAGGTGACTCAGGGGTAAAGAATCTGTGTGCCAATGCAGGAGACCTCAGAGACAGAGGTTCAGTCCCTGGGTTGGGAAAATCCTCTGGAGAAGGATATGGCAACCCACTCCAGTATTCTTGCCTGGAAAATCCTATGGACAGGGGACTACAGTCCATGGGGTCCCAAAGAATCAGACATGACTCAGCGACTGAGCACACACAGCACAACCTCTAATGCAATGTTAAAAATGCTTCTGAAACCCAAAATTTTTCTAATTGTCTGAGTTATATTAAGTTAGGCAAATTTAGAAGCTGTAGAATTTCTTTCAGAATAAAGAAACTGAGTAGGGGAAAAGAATCAAAGAATAACTATTGCTGAGGAGAAACAATGCATATCTAACAATGATAGAGGTGCGAGTCTAGGAACTGGGAACAGTGTGTCTCTGGGTTTAGAGACGACATTAGGCCAAAGCAGGGAGCTTAAAGGCTCTTCATTTTACTTTCATACAACAAACAGGAAGCACTATATGGACAGCTGTACCATGGCACATAGATGGTGCTCTTCCCCCTTTGCAGGAGGTCGCATGTGTGATAAAAGCAAAATTGCTAAAGGTATCAGAGGAAGGACTGTCTATGGAAGCCAGGAAAGATAACAAAGCAGAATCTGAGTAAGATGGACATGAGGCCAGGAGGTTGGAACATACAAGGAAGGTTCAGACTGGGGCAGGGAGCAGCTTAGTTGGCACAGTTCCTGGATGAGGGCCTGCAGCCCCTTTGTGGCTCTCTAACTTGAATAGTGGAGAAGGAAATGGCAACCCACTCCAGTGTTCTTGCCTGGAGAATCCCAGGGATGGGGGAGCCCGGTGGGCTTCCGTCTATGGGGTCACACAGAGTCGGACACGACTGAAGTGACTTAGCAGCAGCAGCAGCAACAACTTGAATAGACCTGTTGTCCATTTAGAGACACGTAAGAATACATTTTGATATGAGCAGATAATTTTATGAACAGGAGCAATGGCTTTCCCTCTTAGAACTCCCCACACTCTATTTGCAAGAAGATAAACACCAGAGTGTGGACTGCGGATTACCCAGACAGGACAGTCACTGGAGACTTCTGAGCAGGGGACTTTTGGGAAGATTAATGCAGAACTACTGCATTAATAGACTGTGTTTCATAAACTAGAAAGGCAAGAGAACCAAGAGCACGGGAAACCCTCAAAGTCAAAGTAGGAGAACATCTGAAGTTGGGGGAATAGAACCAGAAGCCACAGACGTGCACTGATGGAGTTTTTAGAGAAGAAATTACAAAAAGTAAAATAATCCATTTTCCTCTTAAGTGTTTTATAAAAGGGGAAGGGAGAAAGTTGGGGTGCAAATCTGTTACACAATAAATCTTTTTGTTGAAGCAATTTTGCTTGTTGAATTTCCTGGCACAGATGGCATCACTTAAAGCAAGTTATTAATCTCCAGAAATCAGTAGCATTGTCTGTAGTTTCAATAATACTGAGAGATTCTTTAAAGTTTAAAAAGTTGGCTTCTTAAGGATGTAATAAGCTAGAATTCTTCATCTTTCTATCTCCTGTACTTGGCTTATTCACTTCTTGGTGTCTTGCTGGAAAATAATCAATACCAACACTTCTTTCTACATTGCATTCCTTCTCTCTTTTTTTTAAAACTTACCCCAAATTTATACAAATACAAAAGCAGAAAGAATATAGCTATTATCCAACTTCAAAAACTATTCACTGCGGGATTTCCCTGGCATTCCAGTGGTTAAGACTCTGTGTTTCCATTGCAGGGGGCATGGGTTTGATCCCTGGCTGGGGAACTAAGATCCCACATTCTATTCAGTGCAGCCAAAAAAAAAAAAACTACTCACTGAGAGTCAACCTTGTTTCATCTATGTTTCCACCCACTTCTCCTTCAACTCCCCTGCTGGATAATTTATATTCAAGTGCCAGACATTACGCTACAAGATTTTCTGATACACTGTGGAAACTGATCATCACAACGTTCACCATGACTTTGTCTTTCAGGTCAGGGCTGTTCTCTTCAGGATCACGAAATGAAAATAAGAAGCTACGCTGGAGAGAGGGTTTGGTTCTTGATTTTGTTTCTACAATGCAACCATGACAAACAGCATTTCATTCTCCTCACACTTCCTTGAACTTGCCTGTATTGCCTGAAGTTCACTCTCCACCTTGACTCTGTCTGCAGAAATGTCGGCTTCTGGTGAACTGGCTATAGCTTCACACCGCTCTAACCAAGTCAAAAAGGTCGACAGTTCTTTCTCTAGCCTATGGAAAGTGGAGATAGGAAACAAAGTCTCGCAAAATTATCGTACTTGAAAACTAAACCTTTCTGAAGTCAGGGAGTTCAACAGTAAACACGATAAATACCACAGTGTTGGTTGTCTTTTTCTGGGTGTGAAAGTCCAAAAACCCCTCCTTTTGTATTTGTGTATGAAGAACCTGCCCATGTGCTTAGATCTGTGCCGTGTGTAAAGACAGACACGCATCCTTTCCACAACTAGGGAACTTCATCTTATAATGAAGATCGGTGTCTTCCCATGGTAGGCACATGAGCTGAGGAGTTTAACGTGTGGGATGATCACTTCTCATCCCTCAAAGTTCAGAATTTTCCACTAAAGAGTAGCTATTGATACCCTGGCTGCCAACGGGAGAAGGAAGGCTGCTCACCTCTGCCAGCGGGCCAGCAGCTTCTCCAGCTCTGTCTGTCTCTCCTTCGCCCGACCCAGCAAACGCTCATAGCTCCGTTGCATGGCTGCAGCCTCCTGGATGGAGGAGTCTCTGTTGGACACTTTCCGAGCGCTGGCTGACAGGGCAGCCACCGTGCTGGTCAGCGATTCCAGGGCCTGACAGAGATCCTGACGCGAGGGCGAAAGAGTGCAATAAAGTCCCAGCATCAAGGAAGGAGACCCGTATTTTCCCTCGAGACCAGTTATCACCAAACATTTCCCCAATGTCACAATAAACAGTTGTGGCACTAAAAAATGTCTCCGTGTGTGATTTTCAGCAAGACAGAGTGACAATTACTTCATAAATGCAGAAGTCAAAGATGAGAATGGAAACTATTCCCCAAATAAGAAACTGTCCCTGTCGATTGGGATAATTTTAACTTTCCCTTAAGGATTTAGGTAATATGTGAAAATTGTTATTCATGTTACAGCACAAGTATTTAAAAACAGTATTTCGAATTTACAAGAGCTACATGCAACATGCTGTAATTTTATTTAGAAATATCTATGGGAAGTTATGACTGACATAGCTGACGTCAAGAATCCATGATAACAAAAATTAGGGAACCTGAGAATGTGGCAGGTGCTGTGTTATGCACATTACGTACATTAACTCATTTACTCTTCAGAAGAACCCTAAGAGGTATGCTCTTTCATTAGCCCCCATTTTATAGGTCAAAAAGTCAAGAAGAGAAAGACAACTTGGTTTAGGAAATCCAAATGGTAAAAAAAGTGCATTATTCTCTCTGGTTCAGTTCACTTTAGTTCAGTCGCTCAGTCGTGTCCGACTCTTTGCGACCCCATGAGTCACAGCACGCCAGGCCTCCCTGTCCATCACCAACTCCCAGAGTTCACTCAAACTCATGTCCATCGAGTCGGTGATGCCATCCAGCCATCTCATTCTCTGTCGTCCCCTTCTCCTCCTGCCCCCAATCCCTCCTAGCATCAGACTCTTTTCCAGTGAGTCAACTCGTCACATGAGGTGGCCAAAGTATTGGAGCTTCAGCTTCAGCATCAGTCCTACAAATGAACACCCAGGATTGATCTCCTTTAGGATGGACTGGTTGGATCTCCTTGCAGTCCAAGGGACTCTCAAGAGTCTTCTCCAACACCACAGTTCAAAAGCATCAATTCTTCGGCGATCAGCTTTCTTCACAGTCCAACTCTCATATCCATACATGACCACGGGAAATACCATAGCCTTGACTAGATGGACCTTGGTCGGCAAAGTAATATCTCTGTTTTTTAATATGCTATCTAGGTTGGTCGTAACTTTCCTTCCAAGGAGTAAGCATCTTTTAATTTCATGGCTGCAATCAGCATCCGCAGTGATTCTGGAGCCCAAAAAAATAAAGTCTGACACTACTCAACTGTTAATTTGGTTGTCTTTTAAAACAATTCCATCAAGTTCGATTTTCTTACTTTTCCTCATTTGGGGGTTATTTCTTAAGAAATTGTATAAGTAACAAAATAATGCATTTCTTACCATAAAAATTCAAATGATATAAATTCCACTTGCCGTTCCAGTTGTGCTTTTGTCAACTGTTTGTTATTACTGTATCCCCTTCTCTGCGTTTATACATCTGTTTGCATGCATGCACACATGATAGGGATTATACGTGCATATATATGTGCTACATACATATACACACATCTATATATTTGTTGGACGTGAATTTGAGCAAAGTCTGGGAGACAGTGAAGGACAGAAGAGCCTGGGGTGCTGCAGTCTGTGAGATCACAAAGGGTCAGACGTGACTTAGCGACTGAACAACAACAGCATATTTTGTGTATTAGTTAACAAACTTCTTTTGAGTATTTCTTTGCCCATGTTCCCTTGCTTTGCTCCTTCCTCTAAACTCTGCCAGAAGCATCTGTTGCTTTGCAACATATCTCATGGTGGTTGGGATTCCCCGGTGGCTCAGACCGTAAAGAGTCTGCCTGCAATGCAGGAGACCTGGGTTTGATCCCTGGGTCGGGAAGATTCCCCTGGAGAGGAAAATGGCAACCCACTCCAGTATTCTTGCCTGGGAAATCCCATGAATGGAGGAACCTGGAAGGCTATAGTTCATGGGGTCGCAAAGAGTCAGATATGACTGAGTGACTCCACTTTCACAGTGGCTACCAGTTCAGGGACCAGACCAAGAAAGCTAGCCAATGAGTACAGTGAGTACATAGTCTTTGCACATCTGAGTCAATTGGGTTAAAATCTGAAATCTGTTATGCAAATATATGCATATTTTTCTGCACATTTCATTTTTTATAATGTTGGCAAGAGGTAACAGGATTTATTAAAGCTATAAATCTGAAAAAGTTACATGTTTTAATTATGAGAGAAATATATCTTAAATGACTACTTTTTAATAAACATTTTTAACGAAAACTTATTTGTATAGTTATATTTCTTGTAGTATATGAAGTGAATATATTTGATCATATCATTCCTCAAGTAACATACAATTTTTTTTTCAAATGTAACTGTCATAGAAATATTTACTGTTTTCTTTTCAAACAGGAATTATCACATTTCTGAGCAGATAAATAAGAAGAAATGTTGAAACATGCTATTACCATATGTTCTTGGAGAACTTTGTATGTTTCTGTAGCTGAAGAACATATTTTAACTGGATCAGCAAGTTTATCTTCAAATTCAGACACAGACTGCTGGATCTAAAACATTGGTAAAATATGAAAATATGGTGGGGAAGACATACATCAAGGCAGAAAAGGTTGCAGGGGAAACAGCATACTTATCTTTTTTTGATAACCTTCAATGTGATGATAAAATAAATTTTAAAAAAACCCAAAATCAATGTATCCCACTATTTGAAAGAAATGTAATTAAGCCATAATATCTTTCTGAACACAACATATAATGCCATTTTTATTTCCCCCCCCAAAAAGGTTACATATAAATTATAAACTCAGTCATCACTGACAACTTGGTAAGGAACTGGCAAATTGTGTCTTTTCCCCTCATTCCATTATTTCTGGGTGATTTATAAAATGCAATGTGAAATAGATAACTTTAGCATGCATGGGCCAATTCTTACCTTTTTAAGATTCTCTTCAAACTTCTGCTGCTGAGATAAATGTCCCAGGATTATTCCTTGCAGACTCTGTGCATGTTCTCGGAGCTCTTCCCAGTATCTTCTTATTTGTGTTAACTTGGCTTTGATGCGAGCAGATTCTCCAGTGGTAACAAATTGAGAAAAAGACTGAGCTTCTTCTTCTAGTCCTGTGATGCTGCTGATCTTACTTTCTATTTCCTTAATCATGATCTAATATTTAAAACAAGAAAAATGACAAGGTAGGCTGAGCAAGCTTGCCTTCCTGAAATGACACAATCATCTGCAGAGAGAAAATCAGCAGAATTTTCCTTAACTGGCATTTCAATATATTTGCACCATTGTAGAGCAGCTACAAACACACACCGCGGGTTCCCTGAGCTTGTTTGGGAAGGATAGGCACACAAAGTCGGAAAGACACACACTGGCGGTGGACACACTCTCTGGCTGGAGAGTAAGGAGAAACCCCAACCCTGCTTGAAGTGAAGGCAGCAGGAACGTGTCCCAGGAACTCTTACTGTCTGTTTGAAGACACAGAAAGTTCTCTTCTTATTCTATGAGTCGAGAATTTTGACCAATTGTCCTGGGAAGCAGTATGTTCCCAAACTCACAGGAATGCTAACATTGACATACATTTAATTTTCCTAGAATATAGTTTTTCATATTTTACCAAGCTAAAAAAATTGTCTGCTTCTGCTTAAACCCAGTCTTTTAAAGTTTATCAACTAATCTTTATGCCAATGATGTTCAAATTTGGAATATATTAGGGTCACCTGGCCCCATCCTCAGAGACTCAGATTCACTAGGTGTAAGGTGAGGCCCACTTTGCAGCTGTACAACTTCTGGGGTGATACACTGCTGCTGATATAGGGAATCCACTCTGGGGATCACTGCTTTGTTCACTAGCTATGGACTTGACAATCAAGAACCTACAGACTATGATTTCTGTTTGGGGCAGGAGGACATTTTCTCTATTAGCCAGTTCAGAAAGAGTACTGAAAACTGCGAAAGAACTGAGCGTGTGTATGTGTGTTGTGGACAGAGGTTTCTTATAAACATAGATGTTTATTTAAGTATGAGAAAAACTATTTCTCTGAGAAAAAAATCCAAATAATCCAATCAAAATAAAGCCAAAAATCTAGACAAGTTTCAGTTCCAGATAATTTAAATAGAAAATACTGCTACCCCAGAAAAATATATGACTTCTGTCCAGGTGAAGCAACAGAGTAAGAAATAACTTCTGTCTAGATAAGACAGTCAGAAATAACTGGCATCAGATTAGTGCCAGGGATACATCATTTATTTGTTTGTATTTTTATGTTTGTGACTAAAGTGATATAGCTAATGGATGCTTGTTGTTTGAGCATTGATACAATCTTTCTTTGTTTTGCTTTTAAGATGATTTTTCTGGAAAAGTTACCCAAAAATTCAACAAATATATTTTGAGTTTTTTATGTGCTAATAGTTGTATTAGACTTTTCCAACACCTTAGTGAAATAATCTCAGTTAAGATCAAAATTTTTAGTTTTCAGCATAATATATGCCATTAACAAATTCATAGATGCTAACTATATAAGTATATAGCTGGGTTGTGGCAGAAAAAACTCCACTCCAAGAAGAGGAGGTGGAAGATGAACGCAGTGAATGGTCTTATCACTTTTGAGTTATAATTAGGAATGAATAAGAAATTGTTGTTCCAGTCAACCTGGAACAGCATGTAATAAATAACAAAAATGAGATTATAGATATCTTCATGGTAACATGCAAATGAGTTATTAATTTTAATCCTAAAACTGTTTTAAAGTGAAAATACTATGACAAGTGTTAACATATTTTGAATATTTCCCATAACCCAGTCCTCTGTTTGGAAATAGAACATGAACTTACGATTCTACTGTACAATGAATTCAACTCTTATCTTTGCTTATTTCTAGCAAATGTATTTTTTCCTATTATTTGTATTCATTTTTATATAGTTTTCAAAGTGCCATATCAGAATATTAAAATGTATTTCTAGCTTGACAGCATGGCAATCCACAATTGAATGCTTATACACTTAAAAATAAAATACATCATTATTTTGTTTCTTAAAGAGTAACAATGTGATACTTTTGATTACTGATGTATTTCAGAAGTTGTGGAATTAAGGTTTAAAAAATAGAAAAGTGAATTTAAAGAAAGGATAAACAAGTTAAAAGGGTTTATGTCAAAGTTATTTGAAAGAAAAAATTTGAGATGAAACTATTTAAATGAGCTATTGTTTGTTTTCTTAAAATTTAGTTGAAATGATTAAATGGCAACTTTACAAACAGTTTTAAAAATTAAACATATTTTTTGGATATTCTTTAATGACTGGGTATCTGTTTTTCCTAGTGTATCACATAGGACATAAGTTAGACTGCAGACACCAAACTCCGTGTACCCTTGACTGCAGAAGATGTTTGATAGGCAATCTGTCCGGCATGTAATCTTAGCTAAACCATATTGCACCTCCCACCATGCACATGGCAATGACTTCTTCTGAGTCATAATGTGAAACATTCCCTCACCTTGTTATTCATTTTACTATATTTAATCAAATGAAATGGCAGAGGGTTTTCCCATTCCAAAAAAATGAGCTGAGACAGAAAAAGAAGTGGCTGGAGTTTGAAAATGAGTTGTATAAAAATAACACAGAAGAAAGAAATGAACATGCAGAATTCATTTCTTTCAGCTCATTTTTTTTGTACGCTATTTGAATGAAGTGGATGATGGTAGTTTATACACGTGGTTATCTGAGAACTGTGGGACAGCATATCAGAACATCTCGGTCCAGAACTGTGGGATAGCATATCAGAACATCTTGGTCCACACCCCCAAAGGTGTCACAAATGCCAGTGTTAGAGCAATGGAATCTGATTGCTTCACCTAAAGAAAGCAATTTCTTGAACACTTCTTTGTGGTTGGTGAAGGTAAATGCTACTAATACTTAAGCTAGACATTTTGACTAGTTCTTACAAAGGAAGGTTGTAGATGATGAATATATTTCATGGCATATAAATCCATCAACAGGGGACTCCAATGGCGCTAATTCAAAATCAAGGAAAAGAATAATGTAACCATAAAAACATTTTAATGATATTGCACACAAGAATGACTTTGAATGCATAAGTCAGTCAGTATTAATACATAATTCCATCTATTAAGCATTGCCCAGTATCAGTCAAGACCTCTTAGCTCAGCATTTTGTGTGAATTTAATTTTAATAGAGTCACATAGCAATGAAAGATTTGTCCTGGGGTCAGATAGCATTTGATGAAATGTAAGAAACGTGCTCTTAAAAGCTAGAGATGGATTATAAATGTAACTTGTGAGCAGGTCACCTTAATTTGGTTGATTTGTGTGTCCAAGGCAGATGATGACGTCTCCAAGGCATTGAGTTCTTTTTCTTTCTCAGTTATCCAGACGGACAGGGTCTCAAAGTTAGTGCCAAAATGATCCCACTTGTTTTTCACCATTTCCATGGTTTTAATACTAAAATTAACCAAATTAAGTAAATAAAATGCAGTATTTTAATAGAGAAAAATACATCTCCCTTTAAATCACCAAGTGAAAGGACAGTGAAGACATTTGTGACCACACCGAAGCTGAAACTATAAAACAGGGGAAAATGCACCTCTGATTTGAATTAGTCAGTCCGCAAGTTTTCCTGTCTCCTCTGAGAATGAGGTAGCACTACTCTATATTATGAACGGAACTGTGCTTTGAAGAAAATACTGCTGGGTTGAAACGGTTTGAATCCAGGTATAACCTCGTTAAACACTACACGTGACCAGTAGTTGTCAAGGCTTATTTTAGTAAACTGCCTGCCTTGATTACAGAGCACATAACGTTTTTAACAGTCCCACTTTTGTCAACATGGTCCTTTTGCTCTTAGAGAAGAGATGTTTAGTGGTGCTTTATACTCAGAGATCTTTCTAAAATACATCTCTATGAATCAAGATAGAGCTTGTAGTCTGAATCCCATGCTGTCATGCAGGAACTGTTTCTAATAGTCTGGATGATCTTGATTCCAAAAGACTATAAATTCTTGCACATGAACACTCTAACTGCTTTTAGACAACTTGGGCTTTATTTGTAATAAATCTAGTGAATAAAATTTCAGCTATAGGTTCCCAGTTTATATTAATTATGTATATATAACCATGTGGTAGTTATACAGATCTAAGCAAGAGATTATGGCTTTCAGTTTAGAAAAAGACTAGGAAACTAAGAGGATATCATTGAACTATTAAGTCCTTGGGTTAAAAGAATTTCCCTGTTTATCAAAAGGCACTTGAAGATATCAGGAAAATACAATGGCATCAATGATTGTCAAATTCAATAATATTGCAATCTCAAATGTATACCCTGGATATACCGATGTTCTCATCAGCACAGGTAATGCAAGCTGTATTATATTGTAATTTTTAAATGAAATACAGATTCAAAAGGATATTTCTAATATAGATAGATGTAGCTTCCTTTCTAATAAACTGTTTTACTATTTATACCCAATAGATAATATTTGAAGGTTAAGTCACAATTTGTTTTAAATAAATTATTTAACAAATTTTAAAGTTTAGATAAATGTACAACATGAATTTTAAGATATTCATTGTATCAAAAACAAATTTTGCATTTTAAAGCCCCTCTTAGAAATTATGCCCTATACCTTAAAAACAATACATGTTGGTGATATGCCACTAAATAACCTTTCAAGTAGAACTGTTAAGCCATGTTATTTTGATTATTGGCCATATGTTTATCCCCTCCAAATTTGTGTGTGTGTCTGTTTTGTACCTAACAGGATGCCACAGGCCAAACTATCATTTCTTTCTTTTTAGATATTTAAACATTAAGTGTTTAAAAATAAAATATATTTTTGAAGTTAATTTTTGGAAACAGCATACAATCAGTGACAATTTGAATACTGAGGCAGTGTAAGAAAGCTCTGTGAGCTCCTTGGAGTTGGAGATGCTTGGTCTACGTGTTTAGACCTAGAATCTACGCAACCAAAAATCTACCCTTCCCTCTGGTGACAGCAGAATAACACAGTAAAAAAAATTATTTTAAATACTGGTTCTTTTTTGAGATTCTCCCTTCCAGTGTACGAAGGCCACTTGAATTTTATAGATATGGCTTTCTCATGAACAGCATCAGTTTACAATGCAAAAACCACCTCCCTGACTTATAGATGTTTGATTCTCTATTGCCGATGCTTTCTTTTGAACTGCAAGTTGCTTCCTCAAAACATGCTGAAATACACAAACACTTTGATTTTAAAAGAATGTTTTGAATACAATATACAGGAAAGAGTGCTATGAAACAATCTCAGAGAAGAAAGTCTAGGACTTGTCAAGCACATACTCTTCTTCAAGGGTGTCTTCTAATTTTTTAACTTGCTCCTTGATTGACTTGGCCTGCTGCTGAAGCAGCTGCTTATTCTTGGGCCCAAGTGGGATCTCTGAAGCTTCCTTCACAAGATTCTCAGCCTGGACTGCAATACCTTCTGTTCGTTTAGAAAAATCCTAAAAAAAGATATTATAATTGTAAAGGCAGCCTCTTCTATTAAACTCTGCCCTCAAATAAACTGAATATACAGTCTCATCAGAATAGATGGAGTTGAATAGATAGATTCAAACATGTATGAATACTGGCATATGATACTTTTAGCAATAAAACAGACATTTTCGTTATGGCCAAAATAGACACGTTGTTAAATTATTTTCCTTTTATATAAGTGAAACCACACCAGACCTTCATAGTTAGAGAACTACTTTCATATTTATCCAACAATTCTCCAAAAAATGTTGACTCAATGGTCACCTGGTTTGTGTTTATTGTTTAAAATTCTTAGCTGCATGATAATAATTAACTTGTGCATGCCTATATCAGCTTATTGCAGGCTAGTTAGGCAATGGTCAACAGTGACTGGAGAAGGCAATGGCACCACACTCCAGTACTCTTGCCTGGAAAATCCCATGGATGGAGGAGCCTGGTAGGCTGCAGTCCATGGGGTCAGGAAGAGTCGGACAAGACTGAGCAACTTCACTTGCACTTTTCACTTTCATGCACTGGAGAAGGAAATGGCAACCCACTCCAGTGTTCTTGCTGGAGAATCCCAGGGACGGGACAGCCTGGTGGGCTGCCGTCTATGGGGTCACACAGAGTTGGACACGATTGAAGAGACTTAGCAGCAGCAGCAGCAGCAACAGTGATTGTTTTTTTTTTCAGTCATAAAGATAACAGACTTCTAGACCAGTGCCTATAAATACTTGTTTATTTAATTGAAGGATATTTTGGTCAATACAGAGTATCATTGATCTTTAAAGAAACATTTTGTTAACTAGCTTTCTGAAAAGAGTTATAAACTGATCTTGATGCTGTTAAATCTTATCTACCATATATCCATATACTACACAAAGGAAAGAAGAAAAATTTTGAACCAGTCAAACCTGAACTAGGATTCTGGATTTGCTAATTACTAGTTGTTTGACAAATTATTTTTCAGGCTCTTTTATATAAAATGCAGATAGTAAAACTGTTCTCACTAAGGTCACTGTTAGCATTTCACTAGTAACTTCATTTTTAAGTACCCGGCACTCTGACAATGGTACTTATCATTTTTTTATGTCCATCACATAAAATTGAGGACAAAATCATTTATGAAGTTCACACACTGATTTTCAATAATAGTGAACTACCTTAATTCAAAAATTAACTTAGTATATTTGAGGTATAAGGAAATTTTAGTTGTCTCAATTTTGCCTCGTAAATCTACTGAATACTGAATTAGGAAAGGTAAACCCAGAGACAATTTTGAGTAACTTAGCATCTCATTTCTTCTCCTGGATTATATCAGAGAAGGTTTACATTTTGATCATAAACTCCTCTCTCTTAAATAAGTAATGTAAATGATTTTGAAAAATCAAACTTCTGATAGTTGCCTTTTCTTACACATCTCTCAGAATTATTACATAATGCAATATAAGATAGTTACTACATAATACTATTGCATCTTCATGTTTGAAAGATTTAACGTCCTCATAGATTATCAACATTACTTCAGAGAGTACCCTGAAATTTGAAAGAATAAAAGATCAGTAAGTACAGCTTCCTTATGACAGAGAGATTTATAATATCCTAAAATACAGTATGTACTGTCAAAACATTAAATTCTGTGGTTATAAGCATCTATTAAATCATTAAATGCTATCACTATATGTTAAACTGCGAATAACAGCAGAACCCCATGAACAAAATCAGAAGTGTAAAATAGTGTTTTTTCCTCCTAGTATTTTTCAGAACCCAGAAAAAAATGGAGAAAGAAGAGTTATGTTTGAAAATGCTTAGATACATTGCAAAGAATTGATGCTTTCAACTTGTGATGCTGAAGACTTTCGAGAGTCCCTTGGACTACAAGGAGATCAAACCAGTCAATCCTAAAGGAAATCAAGTCTGAATATTCATTGGAAGGACTGATGCTGAAGCTGAAGCTTGAATATTTTGGCCACCTGATGCAAAGAGCTGACTCACTGGAAAAGATCATGTTGGGAAAGATTGAAGACAAAAGGAGAAGAGAGTGGCAAAGGATGAGATGGTTAGACATCATCATGAACTCAACAGACGTGAATTTGAGCAAATTCCAGGAGACAGTAAAAGACAGAGGAGACTGGCGTGCTGCAGTCCATGAGGTTTCAAAGAATCAGATAGGACTTAGCAGCTGAACAATAACAAAAATATACATTCAATCTAAGAGCATTTTGTGGGAGCCACATATGGGGAAAGCACAATGCAGAGGAATCCGAAGAACAGAATGATGCTGATAAAAACCAAATTAGATAAAACTAGAATACTGTAGGAAAAGGAGTACGTTAAGGTTGTATATTGTCACCCTGCTTATTTAACTTATATGCAGAGTACATCATGAGGAACGCTGGGCTGGAAGAAGCACAGGATGGAATCAAGATTTCCGGGAGAAATATCAATAACCTCAGATACGCAGATGACACCACCCTTATGGCAGAAAGTGAGGAGGAACTCAAAAGCCTCTTGATGAAAGTGAAAGAGGAGAGTGAAAAAGTTGGCTTGAAGCTCAACATTCAGAAAACTAAGATCATGGCATCTGGTCCCATCACTTCATGGGAAATAGATGGGGAAACAGTGGAAACAGTGTCAGACTTTATTTTTCGGGGCTCCAAAATCACTGCAGATGCTGATTGCAGCCATGAAATTAAAAGACGCTTGCTCCTTGGAAGGAAAGTTATGACCAACCTAGATAGCATGTTAAAAAGCAGAGACATTACTTTGCCAACCAAGGTCCGTCTAGTCAAGGCTATGGTTTTTCCTGTGGTCATGTATGGATGTGAGAGTTGGATTGTGAAGAAAGCTGATTGCCGAAGAATTGATGCTTTTGAATTGTGGTGTTGGAGAAGACTCTTGAGAGTCCCTTGGACTCCAAGGAGATCCAACCAGTCCATTCTAAAGGAGATCAGTCCTGGGTGTTCACTAGAAGGACTGATGTTAAGGCTGAAGCTCCAATACTTTGGCCACCTCATGTGACGAGTTGACTCACTGGAAAATACTCTGATGCTGGGAGGGATTGGGGGCAGGGGGAGAAGGGGATGACAGAGAATGAGATGGCTGGATGGCATCATCGACTCGATGGACTTGAATTTGAGTGAACTCCGGGAGTTGGTGGTGGACAGGGAGGCCTGGAGTGCTGTGATTCATGGGGTCGCAAAGAGTCAGACACGACTGAGAGACTGAACTGAACAGAACTGAGAATACTGTTATAAGGCTTTATCTCTAAATGCTAAGAAGACATGAGCGGTGGCAGGAAGCAGCAAGAGAGAATGGATTCTGACAGCCATATAACTTAGGTGTTTGAGCCACGTAACTCTGAATTCCCATTCCCTCATCAGTAAAACCTTGTTATGAACACTAAACATGACATTGCTATAAACACGCAGTGGCAGACAGAAAACCCTCAAGTTCCTCAGTATGGCCACTCAAGGATTACAACAGGCATGAAAGCTGTATTAACAATAAGTAAACAAAGAAAGAGAGAACAATTATTCCAGCTGTCATACGCATGTGCAGCAGCATATATAAACAACCAGTAAAGTAGCTCAGTTTTTTTTAATGAAAATATAATACAGTTATATGTGAGGTTATGGGCTCGAGACTCAGAGCTCTTGAGTTTGAATCCCCACCTCACCAATTAGTAATTCCAAGATCTAAGATAAATTCAGTAACAATTTTGTACCCTATATCTTCTCATTTATACAACGTGATTAATAATGGCATCTATCTCTAAGGACTATTTTGGTGATTAAAGAAAATGACAGCCATCAACTAATTAGACCAGCAAATAGTAAATGTGATGTTTCACATTTTGTTCATCTCCCTCTACTAACAGCTAACCCAATTTCCTGTCTTGCTACTATTATCTCTGTCAGGCTCAGAACCTTGGATATCATCCTCTCTTCCTTCATTCTGTCCCTTTTACATCTGTTCTTATATATCCATTGCCAACCCCATTACCCTAATTCACGTTCTTCTTCATGTACACAAGCAATGAATGACTTTATAATCAGAACCCATGACCAGACAGTTCTACACCAGCTTAAAAACTCATCTCCCTCATCTCCCCAAAGTACAGCTCTTCTGGTCATGTGACTCTTTCTTACAAAACTTTAAGGGTAGAGAGTAATGCTAGAGACCTTCAAGAGTCTTTGCCATGCAGTCCAAATTTCCTTTAAAACTTCACTTCTCTGTTTCTCCTTTACAACAGCGAATTCCCATTTCTCACACTTTAATACTTCACGGCGTTTCCTGTTACAGGAATGCTCGTTTTCTGCCCCAAACTCTGCTTTTCTGTGTCTTCTCTGCCCTTCAAGGTTTAGTTAAAAATATCACTGCCTTCAGAAAGAGGTTTTAGAACTTTATCCATCTACTAGGAAACTAATCATTTTCCACTTTAATGAAAACTTGCTCTTACATCTTGATGTTTAAATCTTATTTATGTTTTCATTCCCCAGAGTGACTTGACCAATGTATTGAAGAATGAACCATAAACAATAAGAATTGACTAAATGAATAATTACAATAATTAATGACATGATGAAGTAGAAACAGCTTTTCATGGGAATCAACGGTACCAAAGGACTATATGGTCTTGCCAATATACCTTTGTCTGTTCCAATTCTGAAGATAAGCTTTCCAAACTGCTAAAACTCAAGAAGCGCTCATGGCTGGAACCTGTTTGAAAAAGGTATCTGACCACTGTCTCTTTGTTTGTTTCAAATCTCTCCCATTTTCTTAATGTGACCTGAATTTGAAAAAACAACAATATATCATGTTATGAATGAATTCAATGCCTCACAAAATACAGTCACATTTTCATTCATTTGTTAGGCTGTGAACTTCCAGTTAACTCTCAGTTCCAATGTCAAACGACTATACTGACTAAAGATCATCCTTACATCTTCTATAAGAATTTCCCTTCTTGAGTCTCAGTTCACCTACAAAAAGGATATGTGGCCTAGGACTCAAAATTTTCTATCTGCTACAAAGCCCTATGAATCTAAGGATATTACTTAACTGTAGGTATGGGACAAGGGAAAGAAACCCTTCAATGTATCTCAAGAAAATAAAGGATTAAAGGGAAGAGAGAAGAGAGAGACAGAAGGAAGAAGGGAGACAGACTCCCATTTGAGCGGGCAGTCAGTAGGTGGAAATAAAAATCCAAGAACACATTAACTTGTATGCATTAAGGGCACAATAAATCATAAAGATGTGACTGTTGGACTGTCCAGAAAAGTGAAATTATCCAGCAACAAATTTCTGGATTTGTTGGAGTGGATTCAAACCCTAGCTTTACTATCGATTTTTAGGGAAAATCCTCAAACTCTATTTTTAAGCATCCACTCTCGGAAAACGTGCTAATTACAGTACCCATCTCACAAAGCTGATGCTATGATTAAAAGAGATCACTCATGGAGCGTTTAACAGAACGTTGGCACCTCGGAGGCAGGAAAAATAAGTATTTGCTCCCGCTAGTAGGAGAGGTAACTTGTGACCCGGAAGACAATGCAGCCTATGACGTAATATCCGGTCTCCCACCTGGATGCGGCGCTCCTGTTTCTCCCTACTGTGCTCCACGCTGTCCAGGGTGCTCTCCAGCTTCTGCAGCTCCTCTTGGACTCGCCCAGGCAGCCCACCTTCTCCCTGCTGAGCCTGCGCGATCTGCTGCTGCACGTCCTTCTTCTTTGCATTGATTCTCTTTGTCTTTTGCTGGAAGCATTTGTTCAACAGATGGATAGAAATGTTAACTCTCTTAAGCAACTAAGTAGGGACATAAACACCCACGCTATAATGGAGGTACAGAAAGGCAAAATCTCCTGAGCTGGGACCTAAATTGCATTTTAAACTTAAGATGGATAGTTAAGATGGTAATGAAGGCTCTGTGATAGTCAAATATGGGCATTAGTTATAAATATTTTATGTTTTTTAATGGGAAACAACATAATTTGGTCTGAGTGTTTTAACTGTGTGCAGAGCTAGACAACATATAATATTTTGTGCAATACCCCAGATGAAATCTGGCAAAACTATTCATTTGGCATAATTCTCCTTGAAGAACTATATTCTGCCTAGAAACACAAAGTCCCAATTCCAATTTTTAAAAATCAATCATGCTGTAAAAATGCTAATATTAAGAGATTTAAGTCCAGGGTATATTCAGTATTATTAATATGTTAAGATATCTGAGGAAAGGTGTGTTTTAAAATAAATATTTTATTGAAGTAGGATGTACAAGCAAAATCGGTACACAAATCTCAAAATACAACTTACGAATTTTCACAAAGTAAACACACCATATAACCAAGCAGTTGGTTCAAGAAATGAAGAGTTTTAATATTAATATATTACTGTGATAGCTATAATTTCATATTTCTCTGATTTAAAGTAAACTGAAACCCAAACAACATTTTTACCAGTGATTGAAACAATATAGCACTAAGCATTTTTTTGAAGTCTAAAGGCTGCTCTTTTACAACTACTTCAATGCAACTTCCATTTTGATATATTATTATATAGACAATTACTTAACATTTTCCTATACATTAAGTCGGCTAAAATTCTGCCATTAGATTAATTTGAATCATACTTTCACTTCTCTTGAATTTGACAAGTAAAGCTGATTAAAATTGCTAATTATCAATACATGTACCAGAGCTTCTTTAGTTTCAGTTTTAATCCTTTGTGGGAGCACATTCTTTAGAAAGGACTGGTACTGCATGTTAGTTATAATTTCCCAAAGCAAGATGTATTCAAAGTTGTAAACTGAAGATCAAAGATTGTAACATAATAAAAGAATAGTCATCTCAAATATGAGATAGTTTGTTTAGGCTTTCCCTCTCTATCAACAAAAGGATAATTTAGTGTTTTATGAAAGTTTTCATAGCTAAATCAATTTTCCTTCCACAATATTCCTTGAACATTTTGGTATCATCAAATCACACTGGCTAAGAATTTTTCTTTCAAGATATTCTGAAATATTTAATATTTAATAAAGAGAACCGAAGCGCCAAGTTCTTTTAACTATTCGACTGAGTTCCTTCCCAAGCTCCCCATCTTCCCCACTCAAGTCAGCGGAGAGTCTTACTCTTCCTCCATCTGGAACTCAGTAAATAGTAGACTTTGCAGAAATGCCCCAGAGTAAAGAGGCATTCTACCTGGTGATGAAGGAGTAGTTGTTGTGCTTCAAACAAATTTTCAGTGTCCAAGATCTTCTCGGCTTCTTCCTGGACTTCTTTAGAGCCAGTGATTAACTCTTCCAGGGAACTTTTGACTATTTCTTTGTACTGGACACAGTCTCCAAAGTTGCTTAACATCTTTTCAACCTAGATTTTCATGAAAATCAATCAAACTGTTAGATTAGGAACATCTATAGAGAATTTCAGATCTTTCAGAATCAGGGAACTATAAGTCAGCCAAATGATTATTTTTTTCTATCCAAGTTTATAAATGATTTCAAGAAATCCTGATAACTATTTGCTGTACTTTACATTCTTACATTATCTTCCCAAATACAAAGTCATCAGATTCGTAGGACAACTTGGTCAGTAAAAATATTCTTGCTAAGGGTAAACGTGGCCTTGTGCATGCATGCTAAGTTGCTTCAGTCATGTCTGACTTTGCGACCCTATGGACTGTACCCTGCCAGGCTCCACTGTACATGGGATTTTCCAGGGAAGAATGCTGGAGTGGGTTGCCATGCCCTCCTCCAGGGAACCTCCCTGACTCAGGGATCAAACCCACATCTCCTGAAGCTTCTGCATTGCCAGAGGATTCTTTACCGCTGAGCCACCAGAGAAGCCAAATGTGGCCTTACTAGAAATGAAATAGATGGTCTTGTGTAGTATACAAAGGACTATAAACATTGAAATGTATATAAAGAAGTTTAAAGTGAGTAGATCTTGCCTAAAAGAGATTTTACCAGCCTGCTGGCTCAACGTGAATGTGTTGCTCTTATTAGCTATCAGTTATTTGGGCTTCCCAGGTGGCTCAGTGCCAACGCAGGAGAGGCAAGAGATGCAGTTTCAATCCCTGGGACAAGAAGATCCCTTGAAGTAGGAAATGGCAACCTACTCAAGTATTCTTGTCTGGAAAATTCCCCGTACAGAGGAGCCTGGCGGGCTACAGTCCATGGGGTCACAAAGAGTCGGAGACGACTGAGCACAGCACAGCATCAGTTATTTACTCTGTTCTAGGCACTGTACAGGAGAAGGCAATGGCAAGCTACTCCAGTACTCTTGCCTAGAAAATCCCATGGATGGAGGAGCCTGGTAGGCTGCAGTCCATGGGGTCACTAAGGGTCGGACACGACTGAGTGACTTCACTTTCACTTTTCACTTTCACACATTGGAGAAGGAAATGGCAACCCACTCCAGTGTTCTTGCCTGGAGAATCCCAGGGAAGGGGGAGCCCAGTGGGCTTCCGTCTATGGGGTCACACAGAGTCGGACACGACTGAAGTGACTTAGCAGTAGCAGCACTGTACAGGATTCCCTTGTGGCTCAGCTGGTAAGGAATCTGCCTGCAATCAGGAGACCTGGTCCGATCCCGGGGTTGGGAAGATCCCCTGGAGAAGGGAAAGGCTACCCAAAACTCCAGTATTCTGGCCTGGAGAATTCCAGGGACTATAATCCATGGGGTTGCAGAGTTGGACACGTCTGAGCGAATTTCACTTCACTTCAGGCACTGTACTAAGTGCTTTACATACAGTATTGCATTCAATTCTTGAAGTTAACTTTTGGGGTATTTTTATCCATTTTAAGCTCATGGTTAACTAGGAGATGGGGTATCAGAGTTAAACTCTACCAGTGGGCTTGTCTGACTCTCAAACCTGGGTTCTTAAACTCTGTAATTTACCTGAAACTGACCATGAAATAATGCTTCTAGTAAAAGTATGGATTTAGAAGCTTTGCACTTTAAATATAGATGGTGAACCTGAACTATTAATAACATATCCAATAATGGCACAGACTACCAGAGCAAAGATTCTGCTCATCTTCCCCACCAATCTCCATATACATAAGTGTTTGTTATAACCATTCAGTTTAAACTATTAATACACATTTTAAATAAAATTATTTGTTAGAAACCCAAAGGAACCTTCCAGACTCTTCAGCCAGAGCTTCCATTTAGTGTGTGAATAAATAGTTTACCTCTGACAACAAAGTCCCGAGAGCCTTGAAAGAACTAGATAATTTTGCCAGCTCATCTCCTTGCTTTTGGGCTTCATCCTCAGAAGAAACTTCAATCAGAATTTTAAGCCTGGATTTCAGCCAGCCGAGAGTCTCCCCTTTTTTGGTAATACCACTTCTGATCTCCTGGAATGAAAGAACACTTTTGATGAGCAAAACAAAACTGTGAATCATAACTTTCCAGTAAGAAAGAACTCAAGCTAAGAAGGTTTGTAACACAGAGGTAGACGAGCCAGACATTCATTCACCAACACAGTGCCTACTTATTTCACTTTTTGTTCATGTCTTTAACCAAAGTCTATGAATGCTAGAAGGAACTGTTTTCCCAATGTCAAAACCCGATGTGTAAAATCAGTGTTCTCTATACCAAAAATTCCCTCTGTAACTAGATGTCTACATATTTACAGACATTTCCTTGATCACAACAAAGATGCTTCCAAAAGCACTGTAGAATATGTGACACAGAACTGGAAATTATAACATATACTTTTTCACCTTATTTTCTGTGAGTTGGAAGGAATACTGTATTTTTTTGGAAAAAAAAAAGGAAATTGACAGAGTCCTTTTTTAAATTAGTGGGTTTCTTTCATTGAAGAATTTAGTTGGTTAATATTATTATGGATGCTCTAAAGATTTATGGTGCTAGTGGTAAAGAATCCACTTGCCAGTGCAGAAGACACAAGAGATGCGGGTTCGATCCCTAGGTTGGCAAGACTCCCTGGAGTAGGAAATGGCACCCACTCCAGTATTCTTGCCTGAAAAGTGCCACTGACAGAGAACCCTGGTGGGATACAGTTCATGGGGCCGCAGAGTCAGACATGACTGAGCAGCTGAGCACAAAGATTTATTTTAAATTCATTCAGTTCAGTTCAATTCAGTCGCTCAGTCGTGTCCAACTCTTTGTGACCCCATGAATCATCATTAGCTCATATTTTATGTTTCACTTTGGTTGGTTTTTGGAAGTCAACACCCCAGATAGTAAGGTGCACAAACAGGAGCTCAGCTCTAATCCAGGAAGAGAAGACTAACTAGCTAAGATGATACCAGAAAGACCCTAGGCATCAGCCCTTGTAGGACTGCGGACCAGGGGAATGGTGCCTGGGGCTGCCTCTCCCTCCTGCATCTGCTTTGGGTAGCTGAGAGCTGTGGACTCCGACTGCTTGTGTTGTTACAAGAGGGTCTCACAGAGACAATACCTACAGAGGAAATAGTTGGTTTTAGAAGCAAATGCTTTCTTCATTTCAAGATACGAACTTTTTGGTACTACAAGAGCAACCAAGAGCAAACACAGACATCCGTCTATAGACGGAACTGGTATTGTTGAGTACTTCTAGCATGAAAGTGAAAGTGAAGCCGCTCAGTCGTGTCTGACTCTTTGTGATCCCGTGAACTATAGCCTACCAGGCTCCTCCTTCCATGGGATTCTCCAGGCAAGAATACTGGAGTGGGTTGCCATTTCCTTCTCCAAGGGATCTTCCCAATGCAAGGATCGAACCCTGGTCTCCCGCATTGCAGGCAGATGCTTTGACCTCTGAGTCACCAGGGAAGCCAAGGGATTACAAATTTAATAGGGAAAAAATGAAAATCAGAGGAGGGAACAGAAAGGAAATGCATTCTTATCAGGGATTCACTGGTGGCTCAGCAGTAAAGACCTGCCTGCCAATGCAGGAGACTCAGGTTCAATTCCTGGGTAGGGAAGATTCCCTGGAGAAGGAAATGGCAACCCACTCCAGTATTCTTGTGTTGGAAATCCCATGGATATAGAAGCCTGGTGGTCTAAGGTCCGTGAGGTCGCAAAAGAGTTAGATACAACTTAGCGACTAAACAACACAACATATTCTCATCAACAACTCTGTGACTTGCAGTGGTTCAAAATACTGAAAGATAAATAACATTCACAACAGTGTGTGTCTACAAAGGCAAGAGCCAAGATAAGAGGGAGAGGGTTGCTGTGTGCCATTCAC
Source organism: Moschus berezovskii (assembly GCF_049115385.1). Lineage (NCBI taxonomy): Eukaryota > Metazoa > Chordata > Mammalia > Artiodactyla > Moschidae > Moschus > Moschus berezovskii. Next base: position 96,514,844 of record NC_142469.1, read on the forward strand.
AGACTGCAAGCTGGATTCAGGCCTGAGGTTCTGTTGCCCTGGCTGGGTTTATCAGGCAGTACCCATGCTCGCAGGGACTGATCCAACCCAAGCTGCAAGTGACATAGAAACGATGCTTAGAGATTGTGCCCAGTTCTCTCATCTTCTGTAACCCAGCTTTTGAGTGGCTGAAAACGTACAAAGACCTTCAGTGTTCTTGTTTTCCAAGACTATTCTTGATATCCACTGTGTTGTATGCCCATGCATACAATTTTCCTCGCAATATTCCCCATTAGCTAAAGAGGAATTAGAGGCACCACTGAACATGACTAAATCTCAGAGCTAACAATGATTCCATAGAGAACACCCCTACAGTTCTCCACAGTAACAGGGGGAGGCTTATTTTAAGACAATTTTCAGGAAGTCAATTTTTTAATAGAAAGAAAACAAGACATCAGTTAGACTGTTGCCATTATTTTTTTTTATTATTTTCTAATAACAAAAAAAAAAGTGGCCCAGAACTTACCTCCAGAGCACGTTTAACTTCTCCTTGATTAGCAGTATCAATGGTCTCATTCTTAATCCCCTTTAACTGGGTCTCCTTTGCAGATATCCAAGAGGAGAACTCAGAAATTCTGAAATAACAGGTATTTTCTTATTAGGGAAAAAATATCCCCGGGGTTAGAATACATTTTCTATTTTGAATTTATGCATGGAAATTTGATAATCAACTGATGAGAAAATGGGTTAACACATTTCTTTCAACTCATTAGTAAACCGATTAACAAATTTCCTGGCAATGGTTCCTTCCACATGAAGCTCAAGGCAGGAGAGACTACCTCTGGGCTCAGTCACTTGAACCAAAGGAAAAGCAGAGCAGATGGAGCTCAGTGGTGGAGGAAGATGCGTTGCAGAGTCTGGGCACATGGAAGTTAGGAAGGTATGCTGTCTGTCCTCATGTGTCTCCACCAGGAACAGAAACCCAAAGAGGCAGAAGTCCCTTTTGCGGGGACATGAGGAAATCAGAGAGAAAGAGATTGCCGAATTCTGATTCAAAGGAACAACATCTGAGTCACCTGGAAGTAATGTGCTTCACTCGTTTCTGACTGAAAGTGAAAGTGAAAGTTGCTCAGTCGAGTCTGACTCTTTGCGACCCCTTGGACTGTATAGTCCACGGAATTCTCCAGGCCAGAATACTGGAGTGGGTAGCTGTTCCCTTCTCCAGGGGATCTTCCCAACCCAGGGATCAAACCCAGGTCTCCCACATTGCAGGTGGATTCTCTACCAGCTGAGCCACAGGGGAAGCCCAAGAATATTGGAGTGGGTAGCCTATCCCTTCTCCAGGGGAACTTCCTGACCCAGGAATCAAAATGGGGTCTCCTGCATTGCAGGCAGATTCTTTACCAGCTGAGTGACCAGGGAAGCCCTGTTTCAGTTTTGTAACTGAAACTCATTCTTTAAATTCAATGAAGCATTTTTGTACAAGAGCATGTACAAAATCATACCATCTGATTTTCTTCTTTGCGTAAGATGAAACGTATTTCATGATTTGTTTTGCAACGATGTTGGAATTAAAATAATTATGAAAGACCATGTCCTTCTCTGGGAGCCACCCACAACTACCTGCTCGTGTAGTCCTTCCATTTGTCTGGGTCTCCCACCAGCTTCACGTAGGTGCAGTCGATGGCAGCTCTGAGCTCCTTGAGGGTCACGTGACAGGCCTCAGGTGTGTTCCGGACTACGTCCCGGACTGGAAGTTTCAGACACAGTTCTTCAATGAGCTGTAACCTTCTCTCACAGAGATGGTGAGGGCCCTTGTCACTGAAGAAGATCTAGTGAGCAGTAAACATTTATATAATCTCTGTGAGAATCCGCACAAGACTGCCATATTTTCATGGCCTATTCCTATCTAGTCTAGCAGTATAAAGTAATTAAGCTATTGAGTGTTTTCAGACCCAAACGCAAGCATCAGTGATATACTTGAAGGGACACTGGGACTTCCTGGGACATACCCTGTGTTCTTTGATGATTTTTTCGCTGCCTTCCTGGGGCACCAGCTTGGTCTCTCGGTCCAGCTCAGCTTTGCACTCTTCCACAGAAGCTAAGAACCTCTTCTTCTCCACCTCAATCTTCAGATGAAGCAAATGATACGGAGCTTCTGCTTGAAGATCCTGCATGCCATAGGAAGAGTCCAGAAAATAGGATACCATTCCTGATCATGTACATTTCCCACTGAAGTGGCAGAAAATAATGAGATAGTTCCTCTTCCAGGGGATCTTCCCAACCCAGGGATTGAACCCGTTTCTCTGACCTTTCCTGCATTGGCAGGCATATTCTTAACCACTGAGCCACCTGGACAGCTTAGCCCAAATGTGACTTAATCCCTTATCATCAGCACTGAGACTCTGTGCTTTTCCAAGTACCAGGACCACAGCCAATCTTTTCAGCCTGCTGTGAGTTGGGTGTTTCCACAGTGATTATCCTATTTAACTTTAATAGCCCTATATGGTATTATTATTCCTATTTTAAAGATCAGGCCCTTGAGGCTCAAGGTTAAGTAGAAAAGCTGGATTTGATTCTAAATCACATACTGATTCCATACACCCTCTCCCTAGCATGTGTCCTTTTAAATTTTGTCAACAGCCCTATGATGTAGGAAGGACAGATATTATGCTCACTACACAGGGGCTGAGGGGGTGCACCTTATTGTGAAAAAGCCAGGATTAAGCAGCCCACGGCTTGACCACCTGTCACATCCTCTTTTCCTCAGAGCATACACTAAGAAAACAAGCAAGCCAGCACACAAACAGTGGCTCCCTGACAATGGGAAACTTTTTACATTCTTCTTTGATACCAGGATAAGCTTCATCATTCCCTTTAGTTGTACAATTTATTTTTAGCCTACTTGTCTCCTATGCCATTTAAAAGATTACCTTCAACATAAAACACTGAGATAATGGATGAGAAAAATGAGTTAAGGCTTTGGAAAGACTAGGACAGGTTATATCTCAGAGAGTTGAATGTATGTGTGTGTGTGTATGTAAAATAAAATACAGCCTTCAATTAGTCTCTATTGCACAGTACATTTTTGATAACGTTAAACCTCAAAGACATCTTTAAAAGCTTGGATTTCTGTAAGCATCTTTTTTTAAAAAAATTCAAATTTAGCAAATAAAAAGGTATTTCTTTTTTATTTTTATTGAAGCATAACTGATTTACAATGTCAGGTGTACAGCAAAGTGATTCAATTATTATACAAATATATAAAAATATATACACATATATATATTTTCAGATTATTTCCCTTATGGGTTATTACAAAATATTGATTATAGTTCCTTGTACTATATAGCAGGTTCTTGTTGGTTATCTATTTTAAAAGGTATTTCTTTAATTGTGTTTTTCTTATGCACAGGGCTGAAATTTTTAACCTATATTACTGAGGTTAGAAAAACAAAATCCAGAAAGTGACATAACCTGATGGAGAGTGTTCCAGCTGCCTATTTTCTGGATCTCATGACTCCTTCAGCTAAAACATATGAAATTCACCACTCAATATTCCCTTAGAGCATCACTTGGGAGTCTGCTGCTAGAGTAGCTTCCTCCAGTCTGCCCCAAGGATGATACCTTCAAAGGGCCCCGTCACCTACAGTTGCTTCCCCTGACATGCAGATTCTGAAGTCGGCTTCCATGCGACAAGCCCACGCAAGACACTCCAATCACAGTGAGCCTAGTGAAACCCGCATGCCCCTGGCACACCCTCCAGCTTGCTTTCTTCCTCCCTGCCTCCCCCAGATCTCTGCTGCTTCTTTAAGGTCCTAGCTCAAAACTAATTACCTGCCTTATTCTTTTCTGCCGTCCAAGTGGTCCACTTCTCTCTTTCAAAGCTTTCATCAATGTATTACTTATACTTTTTGGAACTTATTATATATTGTACTTTTATTATTTTGCAACTAATCATCTCCCTTACTGGACTCTAAGCTCTCTGGGGGAAAGAATTATGCTTTGTTCATCACTGAATCCTTAACCAATAAATTGTTTTCATTTATATGTTTCAGATCATAACAAGCTAAACCAGATGGCAAAATCCTTGAAAATCTCAAACATATAGGTGTATATATATATACATCTATATGTATATATAGCTATACATATATGTATATACCTATCTATCTCTATGTATATATATAGTACATAATTGCAGACTTTATATACAAATATGTATAATACATAGGACTTCACTGGTGGCTCAGCTACCATTCTTTACCATCGTAAAGAATCTGTCTGCAATGCAGGAGACCTGGGTTCTATCCCTGGGTTAGGAAGATCCCTTGGAGAAGGAAGTGGCTAACCACTTCAGTATTCTTGCCTGGAGAATTCCGTGGACAGAGGAGCCTGGTGGGCTTCAGTCCATGGGGTCAAAAAGAGTCAGACACGAGTGAGCAATAAACACTTTTACACTTTCATACATAATGTATATATATGATGCTTTCACATGAAATATGAATACAGAATATATATTCATATACATATGATGTATTTCATACACCATGCTACTGAAATTATAAGAAACATTTCTTGTCATTTCAATAGCACACCTAACATAACTAAGATGGGAAAAGTTTATGAAATGTCGCTAAAAAAGTTAAATGCCTTGATGTTCCCATCCCCAAAAATAATCAGGAAAAGAAAGCATACTCTTAAGTAATATAATGAAATTGATGACACTTAAAAATAGGAAAAGCAGGACTTCCCTGGTGGTCCAGTGGTTAAAGACTTTGCCTGCCAATGCAGGGGATATGGGTTCAATCCCTGGTCCAGAGGATCCCCCGTGCCACTAGGCAACTAAGCTCGTGTGCCACAATTACTGAGCCAGAGTGCCCTAGTGCCTGAGCACTTCAACAAGAGAAGCTGCTGCAGCGAGAAGCGCATGCACTGCCAGCTAGAGAGTAGCCCCTGCTCACCGCAACTTGGGAAAGCCCACATGCAGCAAAGAAGATCCAGTGCAACCACACATAAAATAAATTTAAAAAAATCTTTAAGAAAACAGGAAAAGCAAAATTCTATCATAGTTTATCCTGTTTTATTCAAGCTCAGCTTTTTCAGTGGGAAAGGTATTACAAACTATGACAACACTCCCTGGTTCCTAAATTTCTCTGACCATTGAACCCTCACACCCTCACGTTCTCCTCCCTCACCTCCCGTGTGGTCCTGACTCACCTTCCACTGTTTGTGGAGCTTTCTGACAGCTTCCTGCAGGCCCCGCTGCTCTTGCTCAGGGAGGATGTCAGTGAGCTCGTCACACGCTTTCAGGAAAGCATTGAGCACCCTCTGGTCCAGCTGACTGAAAAACTCCTGACATGGAGAACGGGGAGAGTGGTCACGAGTGTCAGGCAGAAGAAAAGGCAGCATCAGAAACCAGACAGTGAAGTAGTCACGCCTCTAAACAAGCCTCTTAGCCAGCTGCTGCCCTCTTCAAACCTTCCGGGTGACTACCATTTTGTTTTCAGGAACAAAATGTAATTATCCACAGTGATGAATCAGAAGCCGTTCAATCTGAAATTCAACTAGGACTTTTTTATTTTTTAGAAAAAAAGTCTTTTCAGTTTTCAGATTTGATGGAATATTCTAGACAGCCAATGGGAGATCCTAAAAACTTGATCCCACAGGGACAGAGTAGTTCCTCTTTGGTAAAAGCCAGAAGAGCTGAGTGGAAGCCAGGATTAAACCTCACGATCCCTCGCTCCCTAACTGCAGTGTGTTCCAGGCCTTGCTGGTTCATTATGAGCCATTTTTGCATTCACACCAAGCACATAAACTGTGGACTGAATTGTGTTGCCCCCTCCCCACCGTCCCATCCTATCAAAGTCATATGTTGAAGCCCTAACCTGCAGTGTGATGATATCTAAGGGTGGGCCTCTTATGAAGGAATTAGTGCCCTTTTTCAAGAGGAGACATTGAAGATCTTCCCCTCTACCTATCTCTGGAATGTGAGGACACAGTGAGGTAACCAACTACATATCAGGAAGAGTCCTCACCAGAATCCAGCCAGGCTACTCCCCTATCTCAGACTTAGTTTTCAGAACTGAGAAAATAAATTCCTATTGCTTAAGCCACTAAACCAGTGTTTTTTTTTTTCTTTTTTTTTAATGGTAGCCTGGGCAGATGAATGCAATGACTGCACAAATATACATGGTTAAGTCTCACAAAGTCTTAGGATTATGTATGCTGGGAAGCCACAGTGATTCAAAAGAAAGAACAGCAGAGTAGGGATGCATAAATTTGAATGAGATGTTGGATGGTCATAGACATCAAACCTAAATCCATCAGCTGCATCACAAATGCATTGCATTCATCATTTGAGAGTGTGGCTTACATAAATATCCACTGAAATTTCAGGAAAAAAGTATACACTGTCAGAGGGAATCATCTCCATATGCTGTTTAACAGATTACTCATATTCTCAATACTGATATAATTTAAATGGGTATGATTAACAGGCAGATGGCTTCACAATACTGTCTCAAGTTGTAGATCAGCTGTCAAACTTCAAGTGACATGGCACCTATACCATGTGTGAGATGGCAGAGTTTGATATAAATACAAAGACTTCGCCATCCCCCTAAACTTCTCTCTTAGAAAGCATATGTTGGTCATGAAAGAGTGTTTCAGCTAAACAATGAATTAGTAGTTTGGAGAGTCTGAATTCTCTCTCCTATGGTTCTCTGCTACTCCAGGGGTTCAAGAATGGCCAGTTATAGGGCAGCTTATCAACTGCTTCTGAGGTTCTTTTTGCTGTCATTTCCTCGGGACTCGTATAACAAGTTCCTGCTCCTGACTCATTTCTCCCTCTCCCCTCCCTTCCTTCCTCCCTTCCTCTCCTCCCCCTCCATTTTCTTTTTCTTCCCTCTCTCTCTGTCTCTCTCTCCTTCTCTGTATTAGATCATTACGCTCTTTTTATTTTTCACCCACGATGGCTTGCTCATGTCCTCACGTCCTCACGGGCCCACGTGGGATGCACTCACGGTGTGTCTCTTCAGCAGGTCTTCCGGGTCCCCCTTTTCCTCCAGGCCCTCCTGAGCGACCCTGAGCACCTTTTCCAACTCGGCTCGAGACTCCTCAAACTTTTTCATCAAGCGGCTGTTGGTTTCCACATGTTTCTTCCAGTCTCCAGTTTTCTTTACCATATTCTTGATTAAAAAAATAATAATAACCATAATGGGATATTGATCTCTAGTCACTGAAAATGTCATTTGTTAAAGAATACTGTTTCTTTCAAAAAACACTTGGAAGGAATATATGTCATTATGATGAGAATAGTCAACCCTTCTAAATATTAATACCAGAGAAAGAAGAAGTAAAATGACTGGTTTCCAAACACCAGTAGATGAGCTGTTTGTCAAGAGTGAAGACGTAAAATGTGGTAATTACAAGTCTTTCTTCTTGGAATTTTCCTCATTCACATCTCTAAAGCAGGCAGTGAACTTACCTGAAAAGCAACATGCATATCTGCAATCTTTCTCTGTAGCTTCGTCTGATCAAAACGCTTTAACACGTTGCTCAAGGTCACAAACTTCTGAACACTCTGACTGCCTTTCTCAATTTGAGTCATGGCTTTCTTACAGCTTTCTTGACAAGCCAATAGTTCCTACAAGGAAAGGGAACTCACAACAATAGTATTTAACAGGGCAAGAAAGAATGAGAGTAACCGTTACAAAACATTAACAGCATTATATAGCTTTTAGGCTTTTAATCAGCAATAAGTGAAACCGAAAGTATGGAGAGGTGGTGCTTTTCAGAAGAGCACAGTTTTAAGCAATCACGGAAGTCAGTGCCTTTTATATAAGGCATTTAAGTGTCACGCTGAGGTTTCTGAAATCTTTTACGTTTCACTCCTACCTTATTAATATCAAGAGAATGACAGAGCATCAAAATTGTTATTCTGCCTGGTGCATGCCTTCCTTCTACCAACCAACAGGTCCATAATTTATTGTAAAAGCAATAATGAAACCAATCTACATATCAGGCTATAATCTGCCTCAGTAAATTTAATACCAGTGCATATTATACTTTACTGAGTTAGTTGAAGCAGTATATATAATTTGTATATCCTAAAATATACAACATTTGAATTCTTAAGGTTCACAAACTATCAACCTCATTAATAAAACGGTGAACCCCAGGTTGGTTGGTGGATTATGTCTGACTCTTGCATGGACTGTAGCCTACCAGGCTCCTCTGTCCACGGGATTTCCCAGGCAAGAATACTGGAGTGAGTTGCCGTTTCCTTCTCCAAGGCATCTTCTCAACTCAGGGGTCGAACCCAGGTCTTCTGCATTGTAGGCAGACTCTTGCATTATAGGTGGATTCTTTACCAACTGAGCTACCCAGTGGACCCCAGATTCTAACACAAAAGGCAGCAGACTAGTGGGCCTGGGAATACTTGGCAGTTGTCACACATTTGCAGATGAGAAGCAATGGTGACTCACAGGCCTTTTATGCCTGACTGGATCCTGGGATCCTGGCAATTTCTTCTGCCTTAGACAGCATGGAAATTATTCAGCTCCATGGCAAGCAGTCATTTTTTTGACTTGAATCCACACCATTTGCACTTCAGCATCCTTGATTACTTTGAAAAAATAGTTCAAACTGTGGATAACAGTTTGGGTAACTTAGATGCAAATATTAAGAGAAAGATTTCTGTTTTATTTGGGGAAGACAGAGTAAGGATATACTCGTTCTTTTTGAACATTTAGGAAGTAAAAGAGTAACATATTTTAGAAAAATCTTGAAGTGAAAGTGAAAGTCGGGCAGTTGTGTTTGATTCTTTGTGACCCTGTGTTCTATACAGTCCATGGAATTCTCCAGGCCAGAATACTGGAGTGGGTACCTTTTCCCTTCTCCAGGGGATCTTCCCAACCCAGGGATCAAACCCAGGTCTCCCACATTGCAGACAGATTCTTTACCAGGTGAGCCACCAGGGAAGCCCAAGAATACCGGAGTGGGTAGCCTATCCCTTCTCCAGCGGATCTTCCCGACCCAGGAATCAAACCAGGGCCTCCTGCTTTACAGGTGGATTCTTTACCAACTGAGCTATCAGGCAAGCCCTAGAAAAATCTTACTCATATTTTATCATTAAAAATACTAAATACAATTTTAATTGTGAAGGATTATTTGATGGAGACATATAGCAATTTGGGAACATAGGAAATGGCACTATGATTTCAAAATGAAAGACAGTCTTTAATCAATATGATCAGAGCCCATTAGAATAAGGTTTGGTGGTTCAATCACTGTGTGTGTGCTCAGTCGTGTCTGACTCTGCAACCCCACGGACTGCAGCCCACCAGGCTTCTCTGTCCATGTAACTTTCCAGGCAAGAACACTGGAGTGGGTTGCCATTTCATCTCCAGGGGAATCTTCCTGGATCAAGAATTGAATCCATGTCTCTTGCATCTCCTGCATTGGCATCATTGTTGTGACTTATCATTAATGATAATAATAAGGTTAATTGCTACCAGTTATAGAGTATGTGCCCTAATGTGTTAGTCATACTGTAGAATAGTTAATGTAATCTCTACAACAAGTTCTCAACTTAGGTACCACCACTCCCATTTCAACGTGAGAAAATAAAGCTAATCGAGGCTTTGTAATTTGCTGTATCAGATCTGAATACCTGTCTGACTCACTTCAGATGTTCTCTGCTCTTTCTGCTAAGTGACGCTGCCTTCCTTCCATGAGTCTATTTTGATGAATACAGTGGCAAACCTTTTGCCCATCAGTTTCACCCTCTGTTGCTTAAGTTCATTTATAATAAAACAACTAAATAAGACAATTAACTGTCACACTCAGTAGGAGGCTGTTCTGCATACAGATTTGCTTACTAAAACTGAGACAAAGAAGAACGATTCTCACTCCTTTCCAGAATGCTATGGTCATGTTGATTGGTCTAATCCTAGAGGCATGAAAAAAATCTCATAAGACAGACGATAGACAGTGGACAGAAATGGAATGCAATTATTTATTTCTGTACATAGCTAAATATATACAATTTAAAATTTATCTATACAATTTTTATCTACATAAATATGCAGGTATGCCTAAGTCACTTCAGTTGTGTCTGACCCTCTGCTACCCATGGACTGTAGCCTGCTAGGCTCCTCTGTCCATGGAATTCTCCAGTCAAGAATACTGGAGTGGGTTGCCATGCCCTCCTCCAGGGGATCTTCCCAAATCAGGGATCGAACCCATATCTCCTTGGCTTCTGCACTGGCAGGTGGATTCTTTACCACTGAGCCACTAGGGAAGCCCCTATGTAAATACACTGATATATATAAATATATAGAGAGATATAACATTTTTTTATTCTATTGTGCATACAGTTTTCAACTTTGGCCATGAGTTTTTGTTTTGAGTTGCCAGTACTATTCTATTAAAAGTTTTCTTCTCCTATCACTGAATGTCTATCGTTATATGCACCTCAGTGTTACCGCCTATGCATTCAATTAACCAGGTCTCCTGAAAGAAAAATTTCCTTACCTGATGTTTCTGTTTAAAAAGAGGACTAGATTGTGCCTCGTGTTCAAGAACTGTCATAATCTCATCGATTTTCCCAAGTGAGTCATAAAAGGCTGTCATCTGCTTTTCTAATTCCTCCAACGGTACCAACAGCTGCTGAGACTCAGAAAGGAGTGGGGAGTAACAGTCTTTGACCTTTAAAAAAACAAAGACACAAATTCCATCGAAGGCCATGAAAGACCATAAGCTCAGGGCACTATTCATAGCTCTCAGGAATGTTTTCTTCATTATAGGGTCGTTCTGTGCTTCCAGATCTCCAGAGATACTCTTTAATGATATTTCTTGTGTATTGTTAAATTTTGATGCAAAAAAAAAAAAAAAAAGCACTACTATTGTACCACTGAGACAAGTAAATGCTATGGATCTTTCTCATGAAAATACACCTCAATCATCCACCTGGATAGGTCTTGCTCATCTAAATCATGTCAGTGAGCCAGATGGCATCAAATTCCATTTTATGAACTCTGCAACCCATCTTCACGTTGGGCTCAAAATCTGACCTAAGACAGTCACGAATGACCATTATCTAAGCCGACCTGGACTTTCCAACTTCATTTCTAAGAACTCCACTACTTGACCCCTTAACTCTAGACAAACTTACAAACTTGTTGATGCATTCCTCCCAGGGAGGTCCTGTGCCTCTCCTAACCTCCTCCAAGCTCCATGCTTAGCCACTCTTTCCCCATCGATATCCCACTCACGCCAAGCACTCATGTCATATACAAATTTATTCACAAAGGTTCTCATGCTGGTTCTCCCTCATCTAGATTGGCCCAGATCTCATCTGTTACTTCTCTTTTTAAAAGATGTTATTAATTCACACATCTGCATTGCGTTTATCTTCACGATGAACTCCTGAAGATGAAGATCTCCATCAAGTTTCTGCTTTGTCATATTTGTTGGAATCCAGGAACTCATATAATCTTGCAAGAACTTCCTGCCCCACCTTGTTTTATTTAGAGTTGCTCTAAATATTGCTCTAAATACTCTAGTTGCTCTAGAGTATTATGGGTTGACCAAAATATCCATTTGCATTTTCCCTAAGGTGGTATGAAAAAAACCCAAATGGACTTTTTGGTCAACCCAATGCTTTTGGAAACCAAGGAGGGGAAATTAAGTATCTGCCAGTAGATCATTTATTTTTTTCTTTACCTTGTAATTATTCTCATGCTCTTGGATATACCGAATGAAGGAGAAACTCATAGAAAGCAAGCCACTGTTAAAATGTTAAATTTTAACTGTTAAATGCCACAGGGCTCTGTTTAAATTACTGAACAAAATAAAGAGAATCTGCTGACATGCATAATAATTGGTATGTTTCTAAATCTTCTCAGGACACAAAAGGAATCTTACCAAGATGCTCTACATCTAACACAGCAGTTAAGAAAGTGTGATGACTTAACTGTGTCTAAAGGAGCAATTTGCTTTCTCAGAAGTTGTCCTAAATCACTAAACCCAACCTAGGCTGAGATGTGCCAGCCCAAGACACAGCTCTAAAGGCTGCTTGAAGGTTATCCAATTGATAATGCTGACTCCAAATTGTACCAGATCCTTATAAATAATCTTGAATATTTGAAAGGATTTAAAATTAGCATTCTCGTATATACCAGTTTGACAAAACTTTCTCTTCTTTCCATGGCCTTGATTCTTCCTATTTCTACCTGCCTCATTTATTCCTTTTTTAAATGAATTTTCCACAGTTGATTTAATATTTTCATATTGGTCTTTCTCTTTCTAAATTTCCTTTCCTAATTAACAGCGTTTTCTGTTTTATTTCCCTTTGTTTTCCAATTCTTCATTACAAAATTTTCTCTTCACTTATATAATCACTCCTTTTTTTTAAAGGAAAAAACCAGGCATTAATTACCCAGTTTAAATGGACTTTGAGAACAATATCATCTTTATAAAATGCAACTTTAGATGGATAAAACATCCTAATGACACTTCCAAAGCTGTTAAGGAAAACCCCTCAATAGAACAGAAATGACTTATCGGTCATTTGGTATTCTTTGAGTTTCCTACACAGAAGTGACATAAATGTATGCATCTTAAGTCCAAAGTGAGCTCTGTGAGATGAAAGAGGGCGGAATTTCACTATTTTGTGGTTGTGCAAGTGAAGAGAAATGGTGTAATAAAGAACATGTAAGTATGTCCAATATCAATACACCCCAATCCAAGAGTATGCTGGAATTTTCTCACTTAAATATATGATGTCTTCCTCCTCCTCTTCTCCCCTTGCTTTCCATTTCATCACTTCTAACTGGTCCTCTGTTCTTCCAGAGGAGGCTTATCTTCCTATTAAAGTACACCTACTAGTACTTCTACATTAAAGAGGCAAGGTTTAGTTAGCATCTCCATAGTTCCATTTTTTAAAGTTCATGACAAAGTTACTAGATGAAGAATCCCAATAAGAAATATACAGGATCTGCTAACAAGTGAATGAGTTGCCTGCGGTGACAGAATAGTAAGACAAGCTGAAAGTGATGTTGGTCCTGAATGGAGTTTCATGCTTTGAAAGTATTTTCTCACCTTGGTTAGTTGCTCTTTGAGCCCAGACATGGTTGCAAACATTTCATTAGCTTCTTCTTGAGAGATCTCTTTGGTAATGAGGTGTGCTGTCTTTGTTATCATCTTATACTGAGCATCCATCACAGGCACCCTCTGTTCAATATCCTACATGAATCATTGAAACAGCTATCTTAACACATGATACATTTACTCTTAATTTCAAGATTTCACAAATGGATACAAATCAGTATGTACTGAATAAAACTCTATACTTGTAATAATATTTTGGAGAGTCCAATGATTACTTTCCTTCATTACTAATATATGATATATTGATATAAGAAAATAAATAGAAATAAATATAAGAAAATAAAAAAATGAATAGAATTTAACAAATAAATTTCCTTAAATATCACCATAAATCCTTAGGTTAACATAAAGATAAGCAGAAGTAATCTTTACACTTTCAAAATACATATTAATGTAATCTGTAAACATTATATCAGGTAAATGCATGTTAACAATTTGGGGCAATTATGATTTTAAAAATGAAACAACTTCTTTAAAATAAGTAACACATTGTCACTGCAGAAATTTATAAATTAGAGATAATAATTAAAATTTAATACAGTCTTCTCACACCAAAGCCAACACCCCTACTACCACAAGGCTCTGCTAAAATTACTTAAACAAAATTAATATTTTTCCTGTGTGTATTTACTCCTATTTTTTATTTTTACAAAAAAAAGGATGATGCTTTGTTTTGCTTTTCTTACTTAATGATATATTGGAAAAGTCTTTCCGTATCATTAAATATTCTTCCACTGCTTCATTTTTGAGAGCTGCAGGGTATTCAAAATTTATAAATAGCATAATTCATTTAGTAAATCTTTTATTGTTGGAGGCATTTATGTAGAGGTATCTCCAGACATCTGTTTTTCCCTGCTGCTGCTGCTGCTAAGTCACTTCAGTCGTATCCGACTCTGTGTGACCCCATAGACGGCAGCCCACCAGGCTCCCCCGTCCCTGGGATTCTCCAGGCAAGAACACTGGAGTGGGTTGCCATTTCCTTCTCCAATGTGTGAAAGTGAAAAGTGAAAGTGAAGTCACTCGGTCATATCTGACTCGTAGTGACCCCACGGACTGCAGCCTACCAGGCTCCTCCGTCCATGGGATTTTCTAGGCAAGAGTACTATAAATTGGTTGTAGAAAATGAAAATTTCTATTAAAAAACTATTTTGAAGTTACCCTATGGTCAATACACATCTTAAAAAATTTAGATAGCTTTTAATGAAAGGCAGAAATCAGGACATGCATACATGTCTCAGTGATGCCAAGCAGACACAGAAACAATTCTTGTAATGACCTAAGTAACTCCACTGATCTTTCTTTACACAATAGAATAGGTTTTTCACTTTGTGTTTCAAAAAACCAGCTCACCTCCAAGTCTTGAATTAATAACTTGACATTAATAAAAGAGACTTCTAAGGGCTCTGAAAGTTTCCTATGGGCTTCGGTTGCAAAATCAGACAAGATAGTAACACAATCGTTGTATTCTTTCTTCATTCTGTCCAACTCATCAGCTCGAGCATACTGTTCAGAAAAGGGAGTGGGGCAACACAGAAAACGATTAAGCCAAGACTCAGGAAGCTTGTAACTTTCATTTCTACATACTATCTGGAATTGTTAGGTGGTAGGAAAGACTCTGATTCCTGATTCTTATTTTAGATATACTTGAAGTTAGTCAAATTACTGTGAAAAGAAGAAAGGAGCCAGCATAGAAGCAACGAATTACAATTTAAAGCATGAATCATTCCATGTAAGTAAGCTCCATATGTCAACATAATCCTTATTCAAACTACACATTTCTGTCATGTTCCTCCATTACAAATTGGAAAGAATAAAGGACCAAACAGAAACATAACAGTTCTAAACACATCTGTACTCTGCCTTAATAAGCCCATGCTATAACAATAAAGAGTCTCTAAACAGACTGTTTATCACAACATTTATGACACATCCATGTTCTAAGCATAAACATATTTGAAAAACATACTTGCTTGACTTCCATAAACAACTCCCTCCATCGCCCATTTAGCAATAGTAATTGCTGTTTGAGATCACGGGAAACCATCTCATCACATGTTTCGATTAAAAAATTGCCAGCATCATTCATGGCAGTGTGCTGCTGTATCCAATGAGGCAAATTTCGGAAAAAATCCTAAACAAGAAACAATGCATACTATTGTAAATCATAAACCAATGTTAATAAGTGATATGAAAGTAACCAGACCATGAGAAATACCTTGGTTCTAAAATTTGTGCAGATTTTAAGGGGAATTTTAACTCTCTTTTCAAAATGGAAATTTTTAACAAAAAACTTAAAAAATGTGAACTAGAAATTGTGCCTGTTCACAAGAACACGTATGCCACATATTTTGCTGAAAACAAAACAAAACATGATGACCATATTCTGTTATTCCTATTTTACAGATGAAAAAGCTGAATTTCTGTGAATGTAAGGGACTTGTGTCTCTATTCTTCAGGCTAGTAAATACCAGTGCCAGAGTCATATAAAAGGTATAATATTTTAGGGAATATATAGCTTTAGGGAATATATGTATCTTTCTCAAGCACATTTTACTGATTACTTTTGATATTAAAATCAAATTTTAAAATCTGAATATAGTCCATGAAGATAATTAACAATCATGAAGATAAACTCTTCAAGGAAAATTTAAAAAAGTAATTATCTGGGGCAAGAATACATAATACAATGACATCCTTCCTTATTTAAGGTTACACATTTGATGATGGAGCAGCTTCCACCGGATTTCAAATTGCGTGCCTCTGTACACACACACATATGCACCATGGTAAAAACCAAGAACACCATAATTCAAAATCGATTTCACAAGTCATGTGTGGGAGGACTTCCTACATAAACTGATGAGAACAATTCTGCTTCTGGTGGTTATATCCCCTTGGATGAAATTAACACATAGGACATCTGCTAGGGTACTGCCAGTCTAATCAGAAAAGCCAAAATCTGTGTGGGTTACAGTTGCTCAGGTACACGAAAGTACTTAATCTGTGTGACATATAGAATGGGAAACATATATAAATTATGCATCTGCTTGTATAACATAATAATCAAAGAACCAATTTTGAATGGCAAGCAGTAATTCTAATATAAGTGCTATACCTCTTAATGGGGATCTGGCATTTTAATGTTTTACATATAAGTTGTTTCTCCATGAGAAAATACCAGACTCCCACTGAGAAGTATATATACAGAAATCAGTCCATTTCATGTGATAGTTTAATGTAAGTGATATTAAAGACAGCAATTCTTGCACACACCTGTAACTGGAGGAAAGAAAATCACTCCTACCAGAAGAAGACCTGACAGTTGATAAAATCCAAAAACAAACTTCCAGAGAGACAAAAATGTGGTGACCCATCTGTTGAATCTGTATAATGCCATCACACAGATTTAGGGCTATGTTAGCCAAAATTGTTTTAAATGATCAGCATTCAGTCGCTCGGTCTGAATGAAGAGTATCTGACTCTTTCTGACCCCATGGACTGTAGCCCACCAGGCTCCTCTGTCCATGGAATTTTCCAGGAAAGAATACT
This sequence comes from Moschus berezovskii, assembly GCF_049115385.1. Taxonomy (NCBI): domain Eukaryota; kingdom Metazoa; phylum Chordata; class Mammalia; order Artiodactyla; family Moschidae; genus Moschus; species Moschus berezovskii. The sequence goes on from NC_142469.1 coordinate 96,531,548, forward strand.
GGAGTGGCTTGCCATTTCTTCCTCTAGAGGATCTTCCTGACTCAGGGATCGACCCCATGTCTCCTGCGTCTCCTGCCTTAGCAGGTGGATTCCTGGGAAGCCCAAAGTTTTTTTCATCCTCTCTTAAATTAGGAAATCCACAGAGGCTGAGCCCTTTAAGTCAGACCTTATTGTGTGTATAGCGCCCTCTGCTGCCCACTGGGTTTGGCTGCCCCTCCATCAGTTATGGCGCTCTGAATGCAAAAGTCCAATACTGTCTTAACGTTAAGCTTTAAAAAGCAGAACACTTCTTGGTCTAAAATAATTTACTAACCTGAAAGTGCAGCGTTTAAGGCAAACTCGGGATTTGTATGACACATATGCAAACACATAACATTCCCTAGAGAACTTTGCTGTTGCTTGTTTCCTATTGTAAGTAGCAGTCTTACCTTTTTGGCATGTTCTGACTGATTTAGCATTTTCTCAGCATCCTCGAGCCAAGCCTGAAGACTAGCCACGGTATTGCCGTATCGGTCCCAGTTGGCGATGACTTCCTCCAGCATGCTCCGCACGCTCCTGACTTCCACCGAGAGGTTCCTCCACTGGGCAGTGGTTTCATTCATGAATTTCATCACATTCTCAGCTTCTTCCACTGAAACAGATATTATAATCCTTGTTTTATATTTTAAATCCACCACACCTTTTTTCTAGGGTCTACTGAAGGGCATTCATGATTCTTCTTAGGATTTTAAATTTAACAGATGTAACGTCAGAATCACATTCAGCTAATGTTGGGGATACAGTATATCTTATTCATAGATATTTATAGATTAAAGACAATGAATATTTAAAATTTCTGATAAATGGTATATAGTAATAATAGATGGCATATATTTGTTTACATTTTATATGCATTCAGATATACACATATACAGTACAATCATAAATGCTATAGTTCATTTTCAGCAAATATGAGAAATATATCTGCAAAATGAAACAGACATATTTTACAATTGTGTCTTTCCACGAACTTAAGTTTTCATTTATTTTATTATAATATTCAGGTTGGTCCAATTTTGCCTTTAACCATTGGAATTTAAAATAGGTTTGACCATTACAATTTAGAAAATGAAAACTTATTTTCCTTTCTCTTAGAAAATCACACACTCACATACACACACGCAGGACAGGCATAACACAAAGTCAAGGAAACTGAATCCAGTATGACCTTTCAGGCCAATGGCATGGTCACACAAAGATTCTGCAGAGAAAAACTGACTTAATCATACAGAAACATGTAGGTTCTAAATTCTACTGTATTCAATACTACAACAAATTCTGTCTTGTGTTTTACCTGAACCATCAGCTTTGACATACATCTCAGCTGTCTGTTTCAAGATCTGGTATGTCACTTCATATTGTTCAAAGAACTTGCTATTTTCTATAAAAGACTAGAAAAAAGAGGGAACAGTTAGATGATAACTGATATAGGCTTATGCATACATGCCAAAGTCAGACTTCTGCAGTGCAGGGATGCGGATATGTTACCTAGATTTACCAACCTCACTTTTCTTCAAAACATCGACTTGATTCAACTGCCATAAATAACCTGATTATTTCTGAGAATTTAACTTTATTCCCCACTTTTGCTTCTAATTCACCCCTAGACTGAGAAAACATTACACTTCTTCTCCACCCAAGGGTTTGTTTTTAGAAGAGACATAAGCTTCTCCAGAGTATGTGGGGCTAACATTTAGAAAGCACTAAATTTGGAGCAACATTTGAAAGTGTCCCACTGGGTCTTAGCTGTGGAATTCTGTTGCTCTTTGAACAATAATTCTGGTGGATGATGATTCTGAGGTATTTCAGAGTAAAAATAACTGGCACAGGCACACTTCCTTAAAAAGCAAATACAAAAATATTTCCAAGTAGAAAATTGCTAAATAATCATACATTCTATCCATGTTATCCATGTTCTCATATGTCTATTAACCTAGTAGAAAAATTAAAGATTAGATACAACTATATCTAACACGGTGGTTTAGTTGCTAAGTCATGTCCAACTATTGCAACACTGTGGACTCTAGCCCGCTAGGCTCCTCTGTCCATGGGATTCTCCAGGCAAGAATCCTGGACTGTGTTCCCATTTTCTTCTCCGGGGATCTTCCCAACATAGGTACTGAACCCACGTCTCCTGCATTGCAGGTGGATTCTTTACCACTGAGCTACCGGGGAGCCCCTATATCTAATATGCCTGTATGCAATTTACGTATGCATCAGAGTTACTATAAGCAAATGGAGACTAATATGGAGGACACACAGGTGACTTTTATTATTGCTAACTCCAGGAAATATGAAATAATTCCTGTTTCAAAAATTATTCCTACTTTTCTAAAAGTAGAAAATTAAAGCAATTACAGATAACAACATATTACCAAAAGCTTCTTAATTCCTTTTAATAGTGTAATTAGTTCCTATGATTTAAACTCAGTAAAATACTTTGTGTCACTATTATAAAACATAAAATTGGTCTTCAAAAACTAGCTGAAGTTCTGAATAGGATGCTGATGAATGCTTAATATGGAGATGCAAAATGCTTGTGTGCAGATGCAAAACTATTCATATAACAATTTCATAGGCGTCCCTAGATTTTATTAATAGAAATTTATAGCATTTCATGACTATATTTAAAAAGTTACATATAATACATTTCATACCATTTTATGTTTGCATTTACTACATAGCAACTATTCTTCATGGATATATTGAATAAAGCTCTGAATTATCTGGAATGAGGGATTTCCTGATGAATACCTTATCCAATAAGTGAAATAGGCTTTCTTATTTTTGATGAGAATTGGTTAGCTCATTATTTAGCCTTATGTCCTATTCCCTTAACCTCTGCCTGCTCCCCAAATGGAGAAAGAGTAACTTAATGCAATTTAAATTTTGAACAATTTCACAAATAAGTAGGTCCTGATTTCAACAAACGTGGATGATTACACCTAATTTTCAGGACCTTGTAAGAAATTGAAGAAACAAATACATTCAGCAAAGTTTTTAAAATAGTGTCCATTTAGTTTGGACACAGTTTCAAGGAGCTAATGGGAAAACAATTGCTCAAAGTGTCAAATAAATGGAAAACAGTGCCTACATCGGACATTAAAACATACACATGCTTTAGACAGAGTGATTTACAAATTCATTATAAATGAACAAGAGAGAAAAGTTATTTCCAGTTTCATTTTTGGTATGGGTGGGGAGAAGAATGTTTTAAGAATATTATAAATGTAGAAATTCATTAAAGTACTTTTGAGTTTTCCTATGAGGGCAAATACATCACTTTGCTGACAAAGGTCTGTATGGTCAAAGCTATAGTCTCTCCAGTAGTACGGATGTGAGAATTTGACCATAAAGAAGGCTGAGCAGTGATGAATTAATGTTTCTGAAGACTCTTGAGAATCCCTTGGACAGCAAGGAGATCACACCAGTCAGTCCTAAAGGAAATCAACCCTGAATATTCACTGGAAGGACTGATGCTGAAGTTGAAGCTCCAACACTTTGGCCACCTGATGTGAAGAGTCAACTCATTGGAAAAGACTCTGATGCTGGGAAAAATTGAAGGCGGGAGGAGAAGGCGACAACAGAGGATGAGGTGGTTGGATGGCATCACCGACTCAATGGACATGAATTTGAGCAAACTCTGGGAGATAGTGAAGGACAGAGAAGCCTGGCATGCTGCAGTCCATGAGGTTGCAAAGAGTTGGACATGACTTAGCGACTGAACGAGGAAAACTAAATAATAAATTTTTGAAGGAAGAAGCCTTATTTGTTATTTTAGTTTTTAAATTGTTTCATACATTTTTGCCCTTTCTTTCTGAGTCCTGAGTAACTCCATTTAGTAACATGAATTATTTTGTCTATTAGAATCACTTCAGCAGGAGGACTGCTAATTTCCTTTTTCGCTGTGAGCCATCTAGATGGTCTCTCAGAAGAATGCAAAATTAAGCACAAATATATGTTTAAAATACCAGTGATGGGGTTAGTTTATTTCTTTTAAAATACAGCTTGCATTTGGAAATCAAGTTCAACAAATAAGCGGTGTTGGTCAAGGGACTTTTAAAGTTGATGGCATTTCAAGAAAAGGAAGCTATTTCTTTATGCTACAAAATTGAAAGTATTGGAAGGGAGTAAATTTCTACTCTGAAAAGAGAAATATAATAAATACAAAGCTCATTAATTTCACTCAAAGAGAGCTAAACCAGACACTTTAAGATTTTAAAAAATCAACTGAGATGTGAGAAGTACTTTCATTAGACCTGCCTATTGACTTTAATAAAATCATTACAAATATTAGACTAAATGTTCATACTACATATGCTGCATTCACTTTATCTACACTTCCAAGAGCTTCTCTTCTATGTGAAAGAATGAAATACTGTCTCATTTCTTCCACTATAAAATTGGAGCATGTGTTAAGTAACACGGTTATGTCACGAACAGTTCTGACATCAAGAACCAAACCAATCATCTTCTTATTTACATTATAGTATGTAATTTCTTACCAGGATCCTGTGGCCTAATTTAATCAACAAGCATTCGTGAAGTATTAATATTTTCTAAGAATTCCTTGAGCACTTAGGGGCTGTGTACCTAAGTGCCTCTTAAAAGAGTTAAGGAGGAAACACATTCTTTAGTTTCCCAACTCTTAAAAAAAGTATCTTTTTTTTTCTTGTAGATAAATAGAATAGAATTGAGAATTCAGATGAAGGAAAAGATAATTATGGAACTCTTATATCTCAAATATTACTTTGCTTATTTGATGATGTAGCAGCATATGGCTCATTACAATAATGTTTTTTTAGAAACCAAGTAAAGAATTATATTTAAGAAACTGATTTTATGTGTTTTTTTTTTTAATCTTCATGCACTTTGAAACAGTCTCTTCTAAAGAGAATGATTTTCCCGAAAACTCCAGAAGAATGAGAGAAGCCTTGTGGCGTGTGAGATAGAAGGAAAACAATGAAGTGTCTGTCTTTGTTCCTTAGAAGAATGCTTATTATTGTTAAAATTTTGGAAAAGATTATGTCTTCTAGACATTAAGTTATGTATAAGGTCACATAGGTAGTGAAGAGCTGAGTCCTGATTCAATACATTCCTATGTCACCGGTGGCCACATAGAATAATCCCAATAATGTGTGCCAATAATCTCCCCAAGAATCCAACCACACCCTGCCCCAATACCATGCTGCCTATAATAACATAAGAGTAACTAATAGGCAGCAGCATGGAAATGTAAAATACTGTCAATTATGGACCAACATTAAATGGAACTGTTTATGTGAATGGCATTCTTTAGTTCACTGAGCTACAGAATATCATTTCAATTATTTGGACTTTTCAGTTTAAAAAAAAAATTTTTTTTCCCAGCCAGTTTTGTTAGAGATTAAAGTTCAGTGCATGCTAAGTCACTTCAGTCATGTCTGACTCTCTGTGACCCTAAGGACTGTAGTCAACCAGGCTCCTCTGTCTGTGGGATTCTCCAGGCGAGAATACTAGAGGGGGTTGCCATGCCCTCCTCCAGGGGATCCTCCCGACTCAGGGCTTGAACCCACACCTCTTATGTCTCTTGCACTGGCAGGCGCGTTCTTTACCACTAGTGTCACCTGGGAATTCCCATAAAATTCATAAACACAAAGGCTTTCGATGCAGAAAGATGTGGATTCTAATCCAGATTCCACTTCTTATTAACTATGCCACTTGGAACATGTGACTTGAACATTCAAAAGGCCCATTTCATCAATGAAACAATGTGAAAATACCCAGCCCATAGGGCCGTCATTGAGATGCAAGATGACACATGTGAAATACTAGGCACATGGAAAATATCCCACATCCTCTAACTATTAAAACTATCAAAATATAACTATCTTAAACCTCTTTTGGAATAGAAGTTTAGGTGATAAATATACATCTTTCATCAGGGAACAAGAATATCAGGAAATATTAATTAAAGCCCGCTATATTTATAGAGCTATTAGCAATCTTACAAATAATTTTGCGAGTCACATTACAAAACAGTTTAAAATTACCAGCTCAGTGAATGTCTATTTATGAAGTAGGTAAAAAGTACTGACTTTTTATCATTAATAATAATTCTTTGGCTGCTGCTGCTGCGTCACTTCAGTCGTGTCCAACTCTGTGCGACCCCATAGACAGAAGCCCACCAGGCTCCCCCGTCCCTGGGATTCTCCAGGCAAGAACACTGGAGTGGGTTGCCATTTCCTTCTCCAATGTGTTAAAGTGAAAAGTGAAAGTGAAGTCGCTCAGTCATGTCCGACGCTTAGCGACCCCACGGACTGCAGCCTACCAGGCTCCTCCATCCATGGGATTTTCTAGGCAAGGCTTTATGTGAGAAGTTCAAAGAATTATTAACATCTTTGTGTTGGAACATTAACCTGGTGAAACAGTCTCATTAGGCATTTCAATCTAATTGGCTGTCCTTAAATAGCAAGAACAAAGACGGATCCTGAATAATTACCTACTGAGCTCAGAGTGTATCATTTGACATGACTAAATCTGAAAATATACATGCATATCTGTATTTAATATTTGTAGGACTAATGTAAATGCTCAAAGTTAAAAAAAAAATCAGATTTCTCATTACTTTCCAAAATCATTCAAAATGAATACGGGAACAACATATTGTCACATATTTCACATTTTTGGACAAATGTCTCCTAGAAAATTATAGTAAATCTAGAGAAATATTTTTATTGCAAACTTGTTAAATTTTTTTAAATGCATGTTATTCATTTAGCATGTAGAAAATAACATTAAAATGTAGCAAAATATATTATGGTTCTAGGATGCTTCAGTAAAAATGTGATTTCAATAAATATTCAGTCATGTTGGTAACAGAACCACTGACACTAGTCAGGTTAGAAATGGGCTTATATTTTAAATGAATTAATTTATCGGTTAGAACTTCTGAATAAATACAAATGAAACAAAGAACTGAGATGTTTATTAATTTTGTGAGCATATCTGTATTGCTAATTAATTGAGGAGCATGTTTAACTAAGAGAAATAAACTACTTTTAATAATTATAACTCTCTGATTACATGTAAATGGAAACTGCTAGCTACAGTAGGACCTACTTCCCTCATTAATGCAGGGCTACTAGTCTATGTACATATAGGATTATCTATACTGATAGCCCAAAGTAGAAAATACTCTTCAAAAATTAAGTTCTTACAGGTTCACAGACAGAATTTTACTTTTCCTAGGCGCACATAGGAAGTAATGAAACTCACAGAATGGCCATAAACAAGGCATGCTTGAACTAATCTAAAAAAAAAACAAATAGTTCCCACTGAATAACTGAGAATTGTCCTAAACTACTCATGACTGGATTTTAGAAAGCTTAAAATAATGTTTATTTTAAGTCAACTTCAGTGGTGAGCGCACAATCAGTTGTATGCAATACAAAAACTTTTTTAAGCAAGAAAGCTTATCAAAATTAGTTCAATAGGATTAATGCTGTAAAACATTTTATACTCCAAAGAATACAGGTGTATATTTCAGATTGCTGTGAAAAGCTCACAGATTTACATTAAACCCATTTTACACACTGGTAACTTGAGGTTTAAATTCAAGATAAAAGTAACAATGTCCAATAAACTAGAAGGTATTAGATACTAAACCCAGGGGTCCTCTGACCTCTGTCAGAGCCGCAGGGAGACTTACGATGTAGTTTTGCAGAAGTAGCTCCACTGAATCTCTACCCCCATACTTGATGATCCAAGACTTCAGCTTTGACTCTGCAAGAACCAGCAGTGACAGCAGACGGTACTTTAACTCTAGAAATTCCATTTTCATTAAGTGTAGCTCTGACGTGGAGGAAACAAAATGAAACCTAGGAACAAACACAGAGAATTTACAGAATGCAACTAATAGTAACAGAACGGGCTTACTTAACCTGTTACATGTCAGTATTAAATAAAATGCAGGCACAAGGTCTTCTAAACTCTGGCTGATCAGTCACTCTCAGGAAAGCTGGTTCAGCTTCTAGCTCTGGGTTTAAAGGCAAATCACGATTGATTGAAGTCTTTGATTTAGTTCTTCCTCCTGCCAAGATCGCGCTCATCTGTTTCTTTTAGAAGCTGTTTTTGCAATATTACATAATGTTCCTCACAGTACTGAATAAAAATACAGCCTCTGAAGAAACCATTTCTGTGATTTTCAGGCTGTGGGTACATGCAGGTTTATTCTTTTCAACTAATCATGTATTAGAACGTTAGCATTCTTAGCATGTGCTATGGGAACCCAGTTTTTATGTACCAAATGCAAGCATCTACGTAAAAAAAAAAAAAAAATTAATTCAGAAAGAAAAGACATGGGAAAAAAGCATCCACCGAGCCTTTTAACTACACTTCATTCAAAATCAGACATTCTCTTACCTCTCGGCCATGTCCTCTAATTGATCAGGTGGCACTGGGATCCCGTTCACAGACCTGGTTCGGTAGATTTCATGGAATGCTCTTTTGTGGGCATCTGTGTTTTGAAGCAGATCCTAAGATACAATTTAAAAAAAAAATTAAAAATGAGGAAACATGTTCACAGGAAGCTAAGAAGCATAATTTTCAGCCTGCACGGATGAGTCAATGTATTCAACAATTTTATGGTGCTGCCACAGCCATACACGGCTTGGTGCCAAGCACAGGCTTTTACCTTGTACAGGAGCCTGAGTGCTTGTCCATAAGGTCCTGTGCTAGAGCTGTAGCTAATAATTATGGCATCTTTTAAACACACATGACACTTGCACAGCAATGCATTCAGACATTTTAAAGGCACATGGTCCAAAGGAAGATGTAGTTAGTGCTATAAATGATAAATGTTAGCATTTTTCTCTTTCCCTGATTTTGAATCTATTGGTTTTCCAAAGCTTAAAACTAGGTACAAGTAGTTTAACCCTTTAAAGTTAAAACTAAAAATATTAAATTCTCTATTTTATTCTGAGTGTGTGCAGGCTACTGTAAAAGTCATGCTTGCTTGCCATCTTAAAGTAAATCAATTACATTACAACATATTAAGAAAACACCCTTATGGTTAGACGATTTCAAATAAGCACAAGGAATGTCCCATAGATATCACAGCAGGAAGACTAAATGTGATGTTTATAAACATTCTGTCTAGATTGTACAGAACTCCAAAAACTTTTAATAATTTATTTAGATTTGTTTTCTGAGTTTGTCATTGTCAGAAGACATATGAAGATTCACAAGTCCTTCACAATTCCTAGCTAATTTCTCACATAAAAGCAAAGAAGGAGAGAGGTGAAAGCAGATTCATGCTGTATTTTCTAGAGCTTAGGTGGTTTCTCAACAGCAGAGTAAATAGCCAACAGATTGTCACTCATTGAAAAATAAGATACATTAACCTACCAGAGTGAATTAGAAAAATCAACACTCTATTTGGGCTTCCCTGCTAAGAAGTGGCTAAGAGTCTGCAACCCAATACAGAGGGCCTGGGTTCAATCCCTGGTCAGAGAACTAGATCCCACATGCCACAACTAAAGGTCCTGCATATCACACCAGAGACCAAAGATCCTATGTGTTGCAACGAAGACCTCATGTGCCAAATAAAAATGTATATTTTTTCATTAATTAATAGTGTTTCACACTAAGATTTAGTAGATTAATCAGAGAAAAACAGAAGGAAGAAAACAGCCTAAAACATAAGAAAGACACTTGACAGACAGGTACAAATGAAGGCTTTCATATATAAATTAAGATGCTAAAGTCATATGTGTTTGTTAACGTAAGGGATTAATTTTCTTTTAGTTCAGAGGATGTTGTTACATTGTAGAAAAAAGTTCAAGCCCCAAACTATTTCTATCTTGATATGTATTTGCTATTATCACCTTCTGATGTGCTTTGAGTCTGTAGGTAATGGCACAGACATTCACAAGTTCCCTGTTCCCAGTGGGAGGGCACCACAGGCATCTCAGAGCTGATTACAGAGAACAGAGGACCATCCTAGAGTAGCTATTGCCTTGAGTATTTCAGTCACTTGTCTGCCTCCTTCTTAACCTGTAGACACAGTTCTATAGCTTATATCTTGACCGAAACTCCCCCAAATGACTTCAGGACAAGTTTAGAGCCACCACCACTCCCACCTCTTATTTGTTCTGTGTGACTACATGTTAATGATATGGGTGGGGATCTGTGACTGCTGGATTTCCAAATGTCCAGTTGTCTTCCAAGAAGTTCTGCCTGTTGTAGTTTTCTATATCTAATGACTTGAAAGAAATCTTGACAAGAAATCAAAACAAACAAAAACATTTTTAAACATGACAAATGAATACAGATGCTGTGATACTGCTGGGTCCTCTGAAAGGCCGTCTCACTACAAAGCAACCAGATGCTGAGCACAGCGTATGACTTTAGCTCACTAGTACTCTCACAGGAAGTAAGTGAAACCTTTAAGTCTCCCATTTTCAGAAAACATGACCCCAAACTGAATCACAGACCTATGAACAAAATCACTGAAAAAGCTGATTGTCCCAGACAAATATCAATACCATGCAAGTCTTGGGACTTGAATAATGTGAGAAATATTGAAAGTGAGAACTCAACATTTAGCCAGAACCCTCAAAGAGAGCTGATGTGTCCCTGGCTGATAGCAAACGCAAACACAAAAGGAAGAATGCAAATATCGCCAAACACAGGAGACACGCTACCATGAGTGAGAACCAGCAGAAACAATACATTCACAGTGTTAGAAAAATGTAAGCAATTTAATACTTGACAATAACAGTTTGAAAGTTAGAAGAGTAGGACCTGGTTAAAGTGTTCTTAATTCCTTATATAGATTAAGAGGAGGCCAAGACACTGATTTTCAATTTCATTAAGTACCTATGGTATAATTTCAAGGACAATCACATTACACAACTACAGTTTATAACTTGAAGACAGTTTGAGGGAAAACATGGAATAAGATAAACAGGCAAACAAATCAACAACAACAACAAAACCCCTCAATCAAACATTTTAAAGCAATTTTCCTCCAATTAAAAAATTAAAAAAAAACCTTCAATCAACTTATAAACAGGAAGAATGCAGGGGAAAAAGAAAGAAAAAGTAGAGCAAATAGAAACGAATGGTAGAAACAAATTCAGATATATCAGTAATTATAAATAAATATGAATGGAATATATATTTCCTTATCGAAAGGCAGAGAATGTCAGATTAGACAAACAGAACTATCTGCTTTTTAAAAGAGATATTCCTAAACATTAAGAACAAGGATGGGTTGAAATTAACACAATAGAAAACAACAAGCCAGGCAAATTCTAATAAAAGAAGTCTCATATGTGTGCATCAATATCAGACAAATAGACTCCAGAACAGAAGTCTTTACAAGTTATTAACTGCTTAATTAATTATTGTTTCCTTGGGCTCCAAAATCACTGTGGATCACTGTAGCCATGAAATTAAAAGATGCTTGCTACTTGAAAGAAAAGCTATGACAAACCTAGACAGCATACTAAAAAGCAGAGCCAACAATTTTGTTCTAATATTAATTGTATATCCTGGAATTTGGTTCTAAAATTAATTGTATATCCTAACAAGTATATGTTGAATGGAATTGGACTTCCCATACATCTATTGAAAATTTGAGCATCCATTCAGTTCATTTCAGTTGCTCAGTTGTGTCTGACTCTTTGTGACCCCATGGACTGCAGAACGCCAGGCCTCCCTGTCCATCACCAATTCCCAGAGTTTACTCAAACTCATATCCATTGAGTCGGTGATGCCATCCAACCATCTCATCCTCTGTCATCCCCTTCTCCTCCCGCCTTCAACCTTTCCCAGCATCAGGGTCATTTCAAATGAGTCAGTTCTTCCCATCAGGTGGCCAAAATATTGGAGTTTCAGCTTCAACATCAGTCCTTCCAAGGAATATTCAGGACTGATTTCCTTTAAGAGGGACTGGTTGGATCTCCTTGCAGTCCAAAGGACTCTCAAGAGTCTTCTCCAATACCACAGTTCAAAAGCATCAATTCTTCGGCGATCAGTTCTTTTTATAGTCCAACTCTCACATCCATACATGACTACTGGAAAAACCATAGCTTTGACCAGACAGACATTTGTTGGCAAAGTAATGTCTCTGCTTTGTAATAAGCTGTCTAGGTTGGTCATAGTTTTTCTTCCAAGGAGCAAGCATCTTTTAATTTCATGTCTGTAGTCTCCATCTGCCGTGACTTTGGAGCCCAAAAAATAAAGTCTGTCACTGTTTCCACTGTTCCCCCAGCTATTTGCCATGAAGTGATGGGACCAGATGTCATGATCTTTGTTTTCTGAATGTTGAGTTTTAAGCCAACTTTTTCACTCTCCTCTTTCACTTTCAAGAAGAGGCTCTTTAGTTCTTCTTTGCTTTCTGCCATAAGGGTGGTGTCATCTGCATACCTGAGGTTCCTGGCAAACTTCATTCCAACTTGTGCTTCATCCAGCCCAGTGTTTCTTATGCTGTACTCTGCATAGAAGTTAAATAAGCAGGGTGACAATATACAGCCTTGACATACTCCTTTCCTGATTTGGAACCAGTCTGTTGTTCCATGTCCAGTTCTAACTGTTGCTTCTTGACCTGCATACAGATTTCTCAAGAGGCAGGTCAGGTGGTCTGGTATTTCCATCTCTTTCAGAATTTTCCACAGTTTATTGTGATCCACACAGTCAAAGGATTTGGCATAGTCAGTAAGCAGAAGTAGATGTTTTTCTGGAACTCTTTCATTTTTCTATGATCCAACGGATGCTGGTTATTTGATCTCTGGTTCCTCTGCCTTTTCTAAATCCAGCTTGAACATCTGGAAGTTCACGGTTCACGCACTGTTGAAGCCTGGCTTGCAGAATTGTGAGCATGACTTTGCTACTGTGCGAGATGAGTGCAATTGTGCGGTAGTTTGAGCATTCTTTGGCATTGCTTTTCTTTGGGATTGGAATGCAAACTGACTTTTTTCCAGGCCTGTGGCCAACTGCTGAGTTTTCCCAATTTGCTGGCATATTGAGTTCAGCACTTTCAGCATCATCTTTTAGGACTGGAAATAGCTCAAATGGAATTCCATCACTTCCACTAGCTTTGTTCGTAGTGATACTTTCTAAGGCCCACTTGACTTCTCATTCAAGGATGTCTGGCTCTAGGTGAGTGATCACACCATCGTGATTATCTGTGTCGTGAAGATCTTTTTTGTATGGTTCTTCTGTGTATTCTTGCCACCTCTTCTTAATATCTTCTGCTTCTGTTAGGTCCATCCCATTTCTGTCCTTTATTGTGCCCATCTTTGCATGAAATGTTCCCTTGGTATCTCTAATTTTCCTGAAGAGATCTCTAGTCTTTTCCATTCTATTGCTTTCCTCTATTTCTTTGCATTGATTGCTGATGAAGGCTTTCTTATCTCTCCTTGCTAGTCTTTGGAACTCTGCATTCAAATGGGTATATCTTTCCTTTTCTCCTTTGCCTTTCACTTTTCTTCTTTCATAGATGTTTGTAAGGCCTCCTCAGACAACCATTTTGCCTTTTTGCATTTCTGTTTCATGGGGATGGTCTTGATCACTGCCTCCTGTACAATGTCATGAACCTTCATCCATAGATCTTCAGGCACTCTTGTCTATCAGATCTAATCCCTTGAATCTGTCACTTCCACTGTATAGTCATAATGGATTTGATTTAGATCATACCCGAATGGTCTAGTTGTTTTCCCTACTTTCTTCAATTTAAATCTGAATTTGGCAATAAGGAGTTCATGATCTGAGCCACAGTCAGCTCCTGGTCTTTTTTTTGCTGACTATGTAGAGTTTCTCCATCTTTGGCTGCAAAGAATATAATCAATCTGATTATGGTGTTGACCATCTGGTGATGTCCATGTGTTAAGTCTTCTCTTATGTTGTTGGAAGAGGGTATTTGCTATAACCAGTGCATTCTCTTGGCAAAACTTTGTTAGCCTTTGCCCTGCTTCATACTGTACTCCAAGGCCAAATTTGCCCATTACTCCAGGTATTTCTTGACTTCCTACTTTTTCATTCCAGTGCTCTATAATGAAAGGGACATTTTTTGGGGTGTTAATTCTAGAAGTCTTGTAGGTCTTCACAGAACCATTTAACTTCAGCATCTTCAGCATTATTGGTCAGGGCATAGATTTGGATTACTGTGATACTGAATAGTTTGCCTTGGAAATGAACAGAGATCATTAACACAGAAAAGCATCCCACTATGCTTCTTTATATTGCTAATCTAGATACTGTTAAGTATCCTATCACTTCATAGCAAATAGATGGGGAAAAGTGGAAACTGTGACAGGTTTTATTTTCTTGGGCTCCAAAATCACTGCAGATGGTGACTGCAGCCATGAAATTAAAAGACATTTGCTTGTTGGAAGAAAAGCTATGACAAACATAAACAGTGTATTAAAAAGCAGAGATATCACTTTACTGACAAAGGTCCATATAGTCAAATGTATGCTTTTTTCATTACTCATGTGTGGATGTGAGAGCTGAACCATCAAGAAGGCCGAGAACCAAAGAACTGATGCTTTCCATCTGTGTTGCTGGATAAGAATCTTGAGAGTCCCTTGGACTGCAAGGAGGTCAAACTAGTCAATCTTAAAGGATATCAACGCTGAATATTCATTGGAAGGACTGATGCTAAAAGTGAAGCTCCAATACTTTGGCCACCTTATGCAAAGAGTTGATTTACTGGAAAAGACCCTGATGCTGGGAAAGATAGAGGGCAAGAGGAGACAGGGACAACAGAGGATAAGATGGTCGAATGGCATCACTGACTCAGTGGACACGAGTTTGAGCAAGCTCTGGGAGATGGTGAAGGACAGGGAAGCCTGCCGTGCTGCAGTTTATGTGGTCACAGAGAGTCGGACCTGACTTGGTGACTGAACAGCAACAACGATAAGCACTGAAGCTTACTTGATACCGGGTTCCCTCAGGGCTCAGCTCTTGACTAATTTTCTGTCTATACTTACTTATTTAATCTAAGTCTCCAAGCTTTTAACACCCCTTTATATACCAAGGACTCTGAATATTTGGCCCCCTCCTGTCTCTTATCTCCTGCTACCCACTCCGCATATTTGCTGGGGTGTGAAACAGTCTCATACTTACCTTCCCCCAGACTGAACTCCATCTTTCCTCCCAAATCTGCTTCATTGCCCTTCCATCTCAACTGATGGAAACTCCATTTTTCCAACTGCTTGGTTGAAAAATCATAGTGTCATTTATGACTCCCCTTCCTTCATAATCAATATCTAATGCTAAAAATTATCTTTGTTCTGCCCTTGAAATATACTCAGAATCCATTTCTTACCATCTCTATAGCTACAACCTTTGTTCAAGCCACTCTCCCCGGATCACTGAAATGATTTCTCTGACTTATCCCCTCTATGACCAGTCTAGCCATATCCTCACACAGCACCAGAATGATGCTGTTAAAAGAGTGATTCTGTCATTCCTCTGGTAAGAAAGTAGATGGGAAAAGACCATTAGGATATAACAGAGAAAATTAAGGATGCTAAAAGTGCATTTAAGGAATGTGACAAAGTGCAAAGAAACAAAACTGGGAAAAAATGGAGGCTTAACTACAGGCACAAGAATATTTTGAATAATTTTATGCCAATAATTTTGAAAACTTACTCAAAGGAACAAGTTCTCAGAAAGTATGATTAGCATTATTGACCCAATTATAATTTTGAAAGCCTGACTATTTCTTAAACCATTTTTGCTTCTGCTGCTGCTGCTAAGTCACTTCAGTCGTGTCCGACTCTGTGTGACCCCATAGACGGAAGCTCACCAGGCTCCCCCGTCCCTGGGATTCTCCAGGCAAGAACACTGGGGTGGGTTGCCATTTCCTTCTCCAATGTGTGAAAGTGAAAAGTGAAAGTCGCTCAGTCGTGTCCGGCCCCTAGCGACCCCATGGAGGGAGGCTGTTTTTTTTTTTTTTTAACAAGAGTAAAAAACAAACAATAATGATTGCTCTTACAGAGTTGAGATTATACTACAGGAGATCAAGCAATAAATAAGATAAATAATTAAATTAGCATTTGAGATGAAGATAATGCTAAAGAGAAAAACTGAATAGGGAAAGGGAAAAGGATGTTGTCCTTTCAAAGAGGGGCCGAGAAAGGATTGACTAAAAGGTGACTTTTCAGTAAAGGCCCATGGAGATGAGGAAGAATGCCTGGAAAATATTTCAGGCAAAGAGACAAGAACATTCCAGAAATGTTGGCAAGGGCAAAGGCCTTCGAGTAGGAACACGCTTGCATATTTGAGATTCTCTTTTCAGTGTGGATTCACTGACTCCCCTGCTTAAAATTGCAACACCACCTTATCTTCCTTGTCCTTCCATCTTCTATTCTAATATAAAATGCCTTTATTTATCATATTTATTATTTCTTAACTGCCTCCTCCTATGAAAAGGCAAGTTATATTAGGGTAGAGGTTTTGTCTGTTTTGCTTATGGGTATATCACAAATGCCTGGAACACTACTTTGCAAATAGAAACAGCTCAATAAATATTTGTTGAAAGAGAGAGAAAAAATCATTTCAGGACCATATGGTCCTGTTCAAAATTACCATAAAATATCCAGTTTATGCCAAAAGGTCCTTGATAATTGGTTATATTTGGTCCTATCCAAAATGCCCATGGAGATATTTGGTCCACATCAAAAGGTCCTTGATATTTGGCCCTGTCCAAAACTATTTGTCCCATAAACAAATATACTCATGGACATTTTGGACCAAATGTGGGCTAACTGCAAACACTGGAAAGAACAGAAAAAAATTAAGAAACCAAATGGATAAAGTAGTTCAGAGTCTAAAATGCTTCCAATAAAGGTAAAATGAGGACTGAGAACTGATGACTGAGTAAGAATCAAAAAGCACCCTCATGAACCTGCCACGGACAGACGGTCCAGGGAAAACTTGACTGGAAGGGGTTCTAGAAAGAATGGGAGAAGTACAGAACCAAAGGAGATTTCAGATAGCACTTTCAGAGAACTTCACTTTTGTCAAAGAAAGAAAAAAGTGGACAGTAGCTCACTGTATACATTATCCAGGACACTGAAACAACCTAAACGTCCATCAACAGAGGAATAGATAAAGAAGATGTGGTACATATATACGATGGAATATTACGCTGCCTCTGCCATGAAAAGGAACAAAACTGGGTCATTTGTAGAGACGTAGGGGGACCTAAAAACTGTCATACAGACTGAAGAAAGCCAAAAAGAGAAAAACAAATATCGTATATTAATGCATATATGTAGAATCTGAAAAAATTGGTATAGATGATCTTATCTACAAAGCAGAAAACAAAGATACAGATGTAAAGAGCAAACATGTAGATACCAAGGGGGAAGGGAAGGAATGGAATGAATTGGGAGATTGTGATTGACATAAATACACTATTGAGCCTATGTATAAAATTGATAACTAATGAGAACCTACTGTATAGCACAGGGAACTCTACCCATTGGTCTGTGATGACCCAAGTGGGAAGGAAATCTAAAAAAAGGGGGATACATGCATGTATAGCAGATTCACTTTGCTGTACAGAAACTAACACAACATTATAAAGCAACTATACCCCAGTAAAATTTTTTTTTTTAATGGATAATAGCTGAAAGGAGGGGTAAGGTTAAGAAAGAGGCTATTAAGAATAATGACACTATATTTCATGTGGGTGGGGAAAATCCAGCAGAGAAAGAGAGAGAAAAAATAAAGAAGTAAAGTACTAGAGGAATTATCTTCTGGAACAGAGCTGGGAGGATGGGATCCACTGTACATGCGGAGGGGCTGGCCTCAGCTTGGAGCACAGATGGTTCATCCATAGTAACAGGAGAGGAGACGAAGTATTCGGTCACAGATGCATGTAGGTGGGTTGATGTGGTCGTGGGAGCTTGCGGAAATTCTTTTTCGACTGCTTCTATTTTCTCAGAGAAATAGGAAGCGGTGTCATCAGCTAAGAGTAAGGATGAAGGAGGAGGTGTGGAAGGTTTGAGGAGAAAAGGTATAAAATAGTTGTCCCAGAAATGCAGAGGGAAGAGAGTCCAAAAATGCCTTTGGAGTGCCAGGGAGCATTAAGGGCCCACTTGGGTTAGTCAGAGTGCCTGGGGGTGTGTTTATCTCTAACCACACTCAACTCCACGAACGTGGGCAGGAGCTAGGCTGAGAGCTGGCTTTAACCAAAAAGTCACCTGGTGGATCAGATGTTAAAGAATCTGCCTGCAATGCAGGAGACTTGGGTTCAATCCCTGGCTCTGGAAATCCCCTGGAGAAGGGAATGGCAACCCATATTCTTGCCTGGAGAATTCCATGGACAGAGGAGCCTGATGGGCTACAGTCCCCTGGGGTTGCCAAGAGTTGAACATGATTGAGCAACTAACACTTTTCACTTTTTCTTGTTTAACCAGGAGAGAAGAACAAAGTGAGACCTGGTTGTTGGTTTATTTTCCACATATACAGTTAACCCCCACCATGACTCAGTAAATGAGATACACAAATTCAACTGCACAAGATGCAGGGTTGCATCAGTGAGATGTTAGTGAAAAAAACAGCATTTTAAGTTAGGACTGTATTATCACAAGACGCAGAGGAAGAGTGTTAGAACTTACACAAAGCACAACAAAACATGAATTGAGAAAATAAAGTCTCAAATGGCTAAGAGATCATCAAGGCCTAATCCCACCACTTTTGAAGGCTACTAGTAAGCCCTCCCCTCACCCTGATCCTCACTTCTTAAGCACCAGGACGTAAGAACTTGGTGACTTGGTTTGCCTTCCTATGAGAATGGAGGTGGAAAAGAGGTCTGGAGCCAATGGCCAATCCCACTATTATGTAAATACACACTGTCTACAGCCTTATATTTTCGAAGACAACAATATAGCAAAAGAAATAACAAAAGTAAATGCAGATGAAAAAATAACACAGAGCTATCGGAAAACAACTTGGGAAATGAATCTACTGAGATTGTCATAACAAGTACAGAAGAGGGAAATGCAAATCAAAGAATTTCTAGGAAAATGGGACATCTCTGAACCAGAATGAATGGGTGCCTGGGTCAGCACAAGTTCCAGACTATACTAGTGAAACAAGGGTATTATGAGTTAGCTGTTAATAAATAATAAATTGTAACCTGCTGAAGCTCCAATACCCTGACCACCTGATGCAAAGAGCTGACTCACTGGAAAAGACCCTGATACTTGGAAAGATTGAGGATAAGAGAAGGGGGTGACAGAGGACAAGATGATTGGATGGCATCATTGATTCAATGGAGATGGTGAAGGACAGGGAAGCCTGGCATGCTGTAGACCGTGGAGTCACAGATTCAGACACAACTTAGCAACTGAACAACAACAATCTACCTTCATTGATCAGGTTTGCTTTAATAAAATTTGTAGGTCCTCCCAGTATGACACAACCTTAACAAAACCTCCCAGTATCACACAACCTTAACAAAAAGATGTTGGCCAAGCTGAATTTAGGAACTTGGAGTCAGCTGTGTCCCGTTTGAGCTCCAGCTGGTTAAGACTGGTTAGGTCCACTGACCTTCCATCTGACCATGGGCGAATGTCCGCATGGGGACCTTGTGATGTCAGAGGGCCCAAAACTCCACTCTCTCATCACACTAGTGCCACACTTCCTGAACATGGGGCCCATGAAGAGGTCTGTGCCTTAATCGCATCTGCACAGAACGAGGATCACCTTATCTCCAGTGACCCTTCCCACGCTCAGCTTTATCCCATAAATACTCAGAACGCCTCACCTTCAGGGAGATGGATCTGAAATTTGTTCTCTCATCTCCTCAATTGGCTGCCTTGTGAATAAACCCTTTCTCTGCTGCAAATCTTAGTGTCTCAACCTTTGACTTGCTGAGTAATGGGCAAACACACCTGATTTGGTAACACTAGAACCGTTACGCTGGAAGGTTTTCCAGCCAGAGTATTTACCTTGTGTTGCTCACGTTTCCGTTGTATTGTGTTTGCTGTTTCCTCGTGAACCTGCTGAATGGTTATTTCCTCTTTTAGGGCCACCTCTGCTCTGTATAACCAGGCCCCTATTGTGCCCAGAGGTGCAGGAAGAGACTTATCAAGTTGTATATGCCAATCGAAGAGCTGAAATACAAAGTAGAAAGACAGTGTCTTAACACAAAAGACAATTCCTAAAATTCCCCCAAATGATTTAAAAGCCTACAAAATGCTCTAAGTTATTAATTTTGGGTTAATTTAATAAATACCAAGTAAGAAAATATCTGTGTCCTAATCTAATGTTTTGAAAAGTTCAGAACACAGATACTTTCCTTCAAAATCTCCTACATAATGAGAACAGGTCCAGAAAAATCAGGGTCATCTAGACATTTCGGCAGGAAAATGAGAATTCAGGATTCTTTCTACAAAAATGTAATTCTCTAATGATTTCATCATTTCTCCCACTTATCTGATTCTCAGGTACTGCTTCACAGCTTACTGGAATGATGCAGGGGATGGGTTGGGATCTAACTTATTCTTTAATAGAGTTTAATGGAAAAAGTTGGATTATAAAAATGAAAAAGGAATAAGTACGAGGCAAATATTCCCACGAGGGAGAGAAGTTTCAGAGGTTTTGAAATTTCGGACTTAATGTTTGAAAAATATTAAAATGAAAGTTACAGAGCAATTTTCCTTCAAGTTCTAGACCAGATAAGAACATAAGCTTAAATTAAATAATATAAAAATAAAGGTGAATACAGGAAGATAATTAACTGTTGATGAAATCTTGTTACAGAACTTGGAGAAATTGAGGCCTCACTTGTGGGGAGGTACTTCTAAACAACCCAGGATTCAATTGGATGAAAGGAGAGATGGTCTTTCAGGATTTCAGTGGGTCAACGGTGATATTACAATAAGACAGGCAAAGCAGGGAAAGAGCGGTTAAACAGGCACTTCCACTAACTTGAAGGGAAATGACAAGGGAACCAAGACCATCCCACTGGTGAAACTTCCCACCACAGCCAGAGCATGAGGACCTGATGGAACATCACGGTGAAGAAAGAGATGATAGAAATACTCCTGACTAACTTGAGTCCCAGTGAAACGGATTATCGGAGGACTTACCCTGGAGGACGCTCTGTCCCAGGCCTGTTTAACCAATGCTTGGTCAAGTGACAATTTACCATCTCTATGTAATGGCTGTAATAAGGGTTCAATCTGTTTCCTCTTCATTTCATATTGAACTCTGAAATGCTTAAATGACTAAAAGAGGAAAAACAGCAAGAACATGGCAGTCAGTCAAAAAAAGCAAAAGCAAAGGAAACCATGTTTCCTAAATAACAATCCTTTATATTTGGATAACGTTCAATAAATGTTGCTGATAATAAATAACGACAATCATGATACAGCCAGCATTCATCTAGCCCTGAGGATGACCCTGGCCCCTTGCTAAGTGCCTCCTGCACATTATCGTCTCTGGCTTCCCATCACACTACAAGCTAGACAAGCCCCAGTATCACTACCACAGTAAGCCCAGGGGCGACTTGGCAAACACAAGCAGTAGAGACAGCACTCAAGGCTAGGATTTCTCATTCCTCGGTAAATAATCTACAAACCAGTCCCTGCTCATGAAGAAATAATAAACAAGAGTATAAAGCTATGTTCATAATCAAAATTGTTGTTTTACTTTAAAGTACCAGTTTACAAATAGAAATTGCATACATCAAAAAAAAAAAATACAGAATTAGTGGAATCCTAATTTGTATTTAAGCAAATTTGTATAAAGAGGTTTACTTTCTGTAATAACCCTTTGCTTTAATTTTATGATGTTAAAATACTAAATGTTATATCTTTCTTTCGTCACAGTATGGTTAACATAAATTTGTAACATGTAGACTTAACTGTAAGTCTAATATTAATATAACCTAAGAAAGGTTAGTGACTTTAATGAAACCCCTGCATTTTATATCATATTAACCCACCCTAAAATATGTTTCAAAGTCTACATATGAATTGACAATGTCATTGAATGTGCATTTAATGTCTTTAATATTAAAAATAATAAGGAACATGAGAATAGCTCCCATAGAAATCTAACAGATAGTACATTTGAAAGAACTTCTAAATCACTAAGTACACAAACATGTAAATTCACGTGAAGAACACTTGGGGGAGATGGTGAATAAATATTTTACCACAAATTTTACCTACCATTCACTATAACTTAATGTAATTTTAAAGTACCAAAACATATAGTCAGTCTTAAATTTTATTCTACAGAATTCTACCTACAGAAAAACTGGAAAAAACACTATTAATTGATAAGTACAAACATTAGATTCTGATTACATAATCAACATACAAATGAAAGAAAATATTCCCTATGTGGTCTAACCCTGTTTAAGATACTGATCTGAAAGGAATGTTTCTGTTTTATACTTTTCTGATACTTAGATTTCCTCTTATAAATTAACTTCTGTACAATGGTAACTTTATAACTTGGAATTTATTTTTTGACAATTTATGCTAAAACTGAAACTCACTAATGGACTAAAAAAGGACATTCATTCTGTTCTTGCTTTCGTAGCCTCAATTTACTGATTTAATCATTTTAATGTTCCCAGAAAATTATCTTTTTTGAGAAAAATTATAATGAGCTTCAGCAAAAGGAACACACATATAAGAATGTACTTATTGCATTTCCAAGTCCATCAAATATAATACTGATGAAACCATCCATCTAAATTCAGGCACACTTTATAGATATGATTATATAAAATCACACACTAATTCTAACAGCTAAATCTTTTATCATCTGCCGTTTCACATCTCTTACATCATTCACCTTTTTTTTGTAGCAAAAATTGTCAAAATACATTGTAAATTAGAATATACCATAGTTTTGCCACTGAAACGCAATGATATTTTAAGCAGGAGAAAATGTCAGTGCTACACAGAGTACGTCACAATTTAATGGAAAAAAACCAAAACTTCTTAGAGGATTTTGGAAGTGGAAATTGGAAGCTGAAATCTAATTAATGACAGTGTGATGAAACTGGGAGAAAAAGCAACCACAACAGCAGCAACACTGGACTCAGGCTGAATGCAGCAGTGTTGAGTGAGGCAGGTAGCAGGAGAAACTGATCTTACTAACGGACCTACTCCAACTCTTTATTTGCAATTTCTATTTAATTCAGCTTATCCTATAGAAATTTTCAATTTGCCACTGAAGTCACATTTTGGTGGAATTTCTTATGAGGTAACATTTGTAAGGTCATGTGTTATATAAAAACAATGGCTAGATTTGTGTTTTAGATCGTCTACAAGACTGAGTTCTGGGAAAGTTATGAAGCCTCAGAACTCTACATAACGTGACACATATAATTTAACACTACCAACTCCAGCTCTGGGTGTATATCCAAAGCAAATGAAAACAAAGTATCAAAGGGACACACATGCACTCTCACATTTATAGGAGCACTGTTACCACAGTCAATTGATAGAAACAATCTAAGTGCCCATTAACAGAAGAACTGGCAAAGAAGATGCGGTGTATATATACAATGGCATAGTATTCAGCCATGAGAAAAAAGGAAGTGACAACATGGGTGAAACTTAAAGATGCTGTACTAAGCAAGATAAGGTAGAGAAAAACAAAGATTGTATAATATCATTTATATATGGAATCTAAAAAGTCAAACTCCTAAAAACAGAGAGCAAAATGATGGTTACCAGAGATTGGGGGTGGAGGGGACAGGATGGATATTTAAGTATACAGACTGGAAAGGTTTAGGGTATATGAGTCCTAGATTCCAAATGCACAGTACAGTGAATATGAACAATAGTATTATAATCCGTTCCGTTCCGTTCCGTCGCTCAGTCGTGTCCGACTCTTTGCGACCCCGTGGACTGTAGCCTAACCAGGCTTCTCCATCCATGGGATTCTCCAGGCAAGAATTTCATCAAAATTGCTAAGAGACTGGAACTTAAACATCTCATCCACTAAAAATAAACGATAATAATGTCACAAAATAGAGGTGCTAATTATTGTTATAACGGCAAACATATTACAATACATAAATGCATTAAATTTAAAACTACGTATTTACATAGAAATATGATTTAATTATATGGAGAAGACTCTTGAGAGTCCCTTGGACTGCAAGGAGGTCCAACCAGTCTATTCTCAAGGAGATCAGTCCTGGGTGTTCATTGGAAGGACTGATGCTAAAACTGAAACTGCAATACTTTGGCTACCTCATGCGACGAGGTGACTCACTGGAAAAGACCCTGATGCTGGGAGGGATTGGGGGCAGGAGGAGACGGGGACGACAGAGAATGAGATGGCTGGATGGCATCACCGCCTCGATGGACATGAGTTTGAGTGAACTCCGGGAGCTGTTGATGGACAGGGACGCCTGGTGTGCTGTGATTCATGGGGTCGCAAAGAGTCGGACACGACTGAGCGACTGAACTGAACTGAAACTTAAGATAATGTATATTATTTTTAAAAGACATTTCTCATTAACATCACTTGAAAGATTAAACATAGATTAAATGATATATGTGGCTCTTACTCATGAAAGGCTTTTAAGAAAAGTGAAATATCTCTTCCATACATTACCTGATATTCATCCTGCAAACTTGAGTCTGTCATCTGTGCCCTTGTCAAATCTCTTTCAAATTGTTCTATCCAAACTTTCATCTCCTTCAAAATTAGCCTGTCTTCTCTCTAGAAACCAGCAGACATTACAATTTTATTAGTAACTGTGCATTTACTTAATTGCTGATTAATGCCTGACTGATCCTGGAATACACTGAATATTTAATAAGCTCCAAATGTCTCTGAAAAACTTTCTCCTTCCCTGCCCTCACCTCTTCCGGAGAATAAGAAGCAAAAATTAATTCTATAAAAAATCTTAATTATCATAGTGAATACCAAAATTGTCTACCTCCATTGTTCTTCTCAAGAAACATTAATTTAATTAAGAAAATATTCTCCCAAGGAAATGTGGTAAGCCCAAAAATACTCAGAAAAAGCAGTGGCTGGAATGGGAGTGGAAATAGGCCTGTGGTTGCGTCTTGATAATCCAGAGGACTGATCAAGATAAGATTAATTTTGACTGAATTAAAGGAGTTACACTCAGAGTAACATTGGATTACTTGTGTACATTATGTTTAAAAACATTATGCGATAACATAAGCCCCATGAGGGCAGAAAGCACATCTATCTTGCTCAATATGGCATTCCCAAACCCTGGCAACATGAAACCTATAAGATATTTACCAGATCATCCGCTGAATGAATGCATACAAGCTACCTCTCACATCTCAAAAATGAAAAGGAACTGGAGAGTTACATACTTGTTTCCACAAATAGTAGTAGCTAGTCTAGCACTGATGTAGTGAAAATATCCTAAATTGTCGTTAAGACTTCTTATCAGGTAAGAATGCCAGAGTAATCACAGACACATTTAACATGACTTTTTGGCACTTAACTCTCCGTTACAACATCTCATCTGATGATCACAGCCCTACGACAGATTGAAATGGCTGTCTGCTGACAGGTGAAATGGCAGAGGAGAAAGTGCTGGCTATGGAGGCAGGCGAAACTGGTTTCAAACTCTGGTCCTGATGTGTGTTAGCTCTGTGAATTCAGATATAATTTTTTAAAATCCTCTGTTCTGTTGCACCATCATCTGGGTAGTCATGGCACCCCCTTCACATGGTTTTGAGGCGAATTAGAGATTCTTTGTCAACACATCCAGAGCAGAGGTTGCCACAAGTGCTATCGTGATCTGCATCCTCTTTCACTTCCTGGTGTTACAAAGACAACCCTCTTCTGCCTGGAACAATTTCCCCTGGGTGATGACTTCCTCAGAGCTCAGCTCAGGTGCACCCTTCTCTAAGAAGCTTTTTTCTGATCCACAGATCTGAGTTATGAGTTTCTGTTTTGCCAGTGGTGCTCAAACTTTAGTGAACACTAGAGTCACCTGGAGAGCTTGCGAAGGAGAGGACTGGGCACACCAGTCAGGTTTTCTGGCTTAGTGTATCTTGAGAATGTATATTTATTACAAGTTTCCAGGTGAACCTGATGCTGCTGGCTTAGGGACCACACGTTGAGAACATTTTTCTATGATCTTGCAACAATCTGATCTCAAATATTCACCCCAAATACATTGTATTTCATTGTCCCTCCTCCATCCTCCATTCAGCATTCCAAACCACATATGTATCTTTTTTTCTTCAGACTAAATAGCAGTCTGGCACCTGGTGCCACTCAATAGATAATTGTGGAATAAATTTGATTGGTAACATAGTCAGAGGACAAAATGGAATAGGAGGACTCCAAAGTCTCAGCACTTCCCATGATGGCTCTTCTGAATGAATAAGGCAATGGTATCAAGGCGCATGTTCTGTTATTGGTTGACTTTCATGCGCACAACAGCATTAATGACATATTTTCTGAGCTCAGAGGAACACAAAGCTCTTGTTCTACCTTCAAGGAACCTGAGCTCAATATGACCACTGGTGGAGCTTATCAAAGTGAGCATGCGGCTTTGACTCTCCAAAGACAGGCTCATCATAAGCTTTTCTTCACCAATTGAAATTATTTCACAAAATCATCTGAGAGAAAAAAAATGTGTTCTTAAGATAACTTTATTAGAGTATGTTCAACAAATGACTTTTTATTCTGGTGTGGAAGTGCAAATTGCAATAAGGTTAAAAAGCATGCAGCTCTGTATACACTTAGCATTCTCCTTTTAAAGGAAAATGAAAGATTTAGACTTAGATTTCAAAACTCATTTAGTTGAGTGGTTTTTCTTCAATTGGTAACTTCCACACACATTCAGAGACATGGAGGTCTGTTTGCCTAGAGACCATCTAAATGCCAAATAACCAAACTGTTAGCATTCTCACTACTTTTTCTTTTCTCTCTCACTCACTCACTGAAATGCATACATTATATGCTTTGTAGTGCACTTATATATACTTAAAATCATGCTTCATGAAGCATGAAATAAAATTTTTACTTCTAATTTTTTATTCCAGTGTTGGCACAAAGTCTATTGTGTTGATAAATCCTTAACTTCAGGCCTAAGTAGAAAAACGGAAGTAACTTGGACATGGGAAAGAATTCTTAATCATGAATTCCACAAATATTTTTTGAGCACTTACCATGTTCCATGAACTTTACTAAACCATGCTACTCGATATTGAGCAGAAGAGTTGTGATGAAACTCAAGCTAATTGAAAACTTACCTTTTTCAATTAATTATTTCCTATTAATACTTTAAAATGAAAAAATAAAGTTTTAACTTAATTTTTATTTTCCAAGTCACACATAAAGAAATAATAGTTATTTTAATTTTTCCTTTTGTTAGTGCTATTATTATTAAAAAGAAATTAATTAATGCCATCTTATAATTAAAGATTAGTGGGAAAGTCCATGGGAGTAGCTTAGGCTGTAACTAATATTTAAGAATACATATGTTATTTTTCTACTAGAAAGGAAAAGGAAATAACAGAATAAAGGTATTAAAATAAATGTGTATATAAAGACAAATACATGCAAAGGGATGGCTAACAAGCTATATAGAATGCAGAATGTCTGAAAGAAGTCACTAATTCAAGATGACTTAAATCTTACCTTAAGAATTTGGATAGAATTTGTGAAAGATGGGAAACTTGGAAATATTTCCTAACAACATGAAAAGATAACATATAGAAAAATAACATAAATCATGGACAAAAAGTATATAGGAAACACAAAAAATGAAGAGGCATCTGTCTATATAAATAGGCAACAATTGGAAGGGTAGGGTTATTTTAAGATATTTTCACAACTTTTGAAAGTATCAAACTGAATCAAGTAAGGCAACGTAGAATTCTGGCATTTGATGGTTTTGCTTTAATTTTTAATAGTAATATGTGACTATATATATATAACACACATGTCTTAAAAGAGTAAATATTTTGAAGGGAGAACAATGTAAAGAAAAGGTATACGGATTCATATTTTTCTCTATACTGTCATGACATACATCCGTGTATTCCTATACAACTCAGACTGAGCTGTGGTTCTGAAAACAGTAAAATTTATTGAGATTGGGGAAGGAATGAGTGAATAAATAATTGAAAGTTTGAGAAATGAGAGCGAAAAACCAGTGGGTCTATTGCATTTATTAATAATTTAGCACTAATTATCCAAGGAATACTTTTAAGGAAAAAGTTCTTTATCAATTTTACTGACTGAAGTAAGACAAACATGGCACTATCTATTTCCAATCAGAAAATCAGATTTAAAATAGTATCTATAAAATAACTAATTTAAATAAATTCATTAAGGGGAAATAAGGAAGAAAAAGAAGGAAAAATGAAAGCCTGATAGATGTATTGAGGCCAGTATTTTCAAAAATGAATTTAAAAAACTATTTACTAAAACTTGAGTACAAAAGTAATGAGGACTTCAAGGGGATGACATCAACCCTACTTTGTATAGTCTATAAAATCAAGGTTCATTACATAGAATGAGAGGGCCATTAAGTTGCTTTAAACAAAAATAAGTCATACATCATAAAAAATCTTTTTTCTATTTAAAATATTCATATTTAGATGTTCATACTCTACATTATCCATCATTTTAAAAAGGGTAACACTTATAACACACTTTCCTCAAAATTATTTTTTGAACTCTCCTGAAGCAGCCTTCTTTTAGGAAAGAGATGGAAGCTTTTAAAAGAAAAATCAGAATTTATTTTCTAGAGAATGAGATTAATTGCTTAACAATAAAGCTCTTTAGTCAAGTATATTAACAAGTTTAAAGCAGGTGTGTATTTCAAATCTCTGAGGATTTTTACATTAAATCCTTGCTCATGAGCATTAACATAAGTATCTCCCTTTATTTCTCAGACATTACCAGCCACCATGTTTACTGATCTGGAGAGATGATTAATGTCAGAGAAATTAAAACAGTACAAGCTTAGACATCAGGTCAGAAATAAATCCAACTGGCCAACATAAGAACTTTAGATATGACAATCAGATGGAAAACTGGTTTTCTCTGTGCCCTATGAGGGAGTTCGAATAGACCTCCATACAGTTTCTTATTCACAGAGCACCATCCATACCCAATCACATTCTCAAAACCCAGAAACCACCAAATGAATACCATGCACACGACTCAGTCCACACTGGAGTTTGCAAGGAGAGTCTTTTGTTTTCAGTGGTGCTTCTTAGAAACATTATTTTGCCTATTGTAGAATAAGTTACTCTGGTGATCAATACTTGTTCCTTCCAAGCTGGGCAAGGAACAAAGAAAACAGTTTTTTGAAACCACAGTTTTTAAAATAACTAACATAGTTCTATCAAATACCAGATTAACTTCATCCAAGTTACCTAGGAAATACCAGTTACCGTTGTTTCATTTAATTCTTTTAGAAAGATTTCTATTACTGCAAAACCTTTTCCTACTTGAAAACGTTGTTTCCTTCCTTAGATCTGTTTCTAAGAAACACAGTGCATTTTTTCATTTGTTTGTTTTTCTTGCTTCTCTTCATTATAATCTCAAACCTCTCTGAAAACTATAGTTAAGACCTGAACAGTAAACCCTGGTTGAGACCTGAATCGTAAAGACAGAGTGATTGTTTTTAACATGTCTTGAGAATTCATTTATTACTTTCCCTGATGTCATTTTGCCTAATAAATAATTTTAAATTCAGTAGCAAATCCACCTCTCTCTCTAAAAACAAAAAAATCCCAAAACCTAATAGAGTACTTTTAAAAAATAGGAGAATGTAACATCCATTGTTGTTGACAGAATATAGGCATTCTGGTGTGCTGGCTAGAGCGTAAAATGAGACATCCTCCTGAAAGGATCTGACAAAACTGCATGCTCTTTAGTCTAGGAATTCCTCTTTAAGAAAGAGTTGTAGAACAGTTCTTATTACAAAATTGTTCATGGAAGTATGTTTATGATAGCAAAAAATCAGAAATTTTCAACAATTAATATTGGATAAATTACCGTCCATCTTTATGTTCTAGAGAGAATGGCATGAGAAAGGTTTTGTATCACAGAAAAAATAAAATTGTATATATACTACGATTCTATGTTCTAAATTTTTATTTATTTATTTACTTATTTTTTTACTGTACTGGGTCTTCGCTGCTGTGCGGGGTTTTCTTTAGTCGTGGAGAGTAGGGACTGCTCCCTAGTTGAGATGTGTGGGCTTCTCACTGTGGTGGCTTCTCTGGTTGCCGAGCACAGGCTCTAGGCAATCCCGGCTTCAGTAGCTGTGGCATGAGGGCTCAGCAGCTTCCCAGACTCTACGGCGCAGACTTGATAGTTGTGCCGCATGGGCTTACCACCACCATGCAAGTTGCTACTCACTGTAAACATATGGAAGTCACATGGGGGTCTTCTCAGACCAGGGACTGAACCTGTGTCTCTTGCATTGGCCAGCAGATTCTTTATCACTGAGCTACCAGGAAAGTCCCACGACTCTACTTTTGTTAAAATATTTTATATGTTTACATTTACAGGGAACTCACACCAAAGTATTAATTTTTTTAAAAATAGATTCTCTACAGAAGGTTAAGTACAAATAATTTTCTTTTCCTTTTCCCCCCCAATTTTTGTTTTTCTTTATTTATGACAACAAACATGTCATTTGAGTAGTATGAAAAATATGTTATTTAAACTACTGAGTGGCTGAAAAATCTAAGCACAGTGAATAATTAGAACTTTCATAAGTCTGCCTGACTTCCATATGTTTACACTGAGTAGCAACTTACATGGTGGTGGTGGTTTAGTCACTAAGTCATATCCGACTCTTTGCGATCCCATGGACTGTAGCCCACCAGGCTCCTCTGCCTATGGAACTCTCCAGGCAAGAACACTGGAGTGGGTTGCCATTCCCTTCTCCAAGCAACTTACATAATAAATCTAAAAGTCAAAATTGGGTTTTATCAGATTGAACAGAAGAAGGAAACTCAGGATGTAAATGCATAAATAATATGATGATATAAAATTAGTTCACTGGTCAAATTGCTAAAATAAAGTTTCTCGACACTCTTATCTTTCCTAGATTTCAGTTAATATTATACGTATTATACATCCAGCAGTTATTATTAACGATGATTTCTCTGATATAGCCAACACATCGGAGAAAGTTTTCCCTCTAATTTCCTCCCAAGTGTGGGTGATACTGGTCTTCATTCACTTGCTCTCATATTAACATGCATTTGGTTTAATGTTCTGAACACAGCATGATTAAAATCCCGACTCACTGAGTGTGTTACCAATGCTCAAAGAAAAACAGATACTTACATCATTCTCTTGCCCATCAGAGCCTGTACTGTGGATGTCAGGATACTGCTTCAGAAACTGGGCTACATAGGTCATAATAGACTTCTCATCTGGTTTATCCACATCAACATCTGAAAAGAACCAAACCCAAATATGAGAAATTAATAAGCATTTTAAAAGATTTTAATAATACAAACTTTGAAATCTAGCTAATATACCAAAAGACAGTGTCCTAAATGCAGAAGAAAAACAGAATACTATTTCGAGATGGAGAGAGGGAAAACCAGTTTAGTCTGGATAATATACAATGGAAATTTGATGACTCAGAAAGCTGACACATTTTAGCCAAGAGCTGTTAGGAAAGTAGTATGTGTTTCATTTAAATAATTTCAACACTCATCAGAAATATGAGATATACATGTAATTATTCATACATTTTGTCTAGTTACTAAAATACCAATAATATGTACATTACAGAATCAGAGTAAACCGGTAGTATAACAAGTTACAGTCACAGCACTGAATGATAAATGACTATATAGTTTGTATACTATATATGGTCATGTATTAATTTATTTGAGAAAAGAAGGAGATGCCTTATGTCCAAGTCCTTACATAGCTTCTCCATTGTGAAGCCTTCTGTCTAAGCCACTGTACGTTGAACAATGAGTACTTAATTTGAGAGCTGAAAAGATCTCAATCACTGTCATTTTTAAGTATATAGATGTTCATCTAAAAAATAGTAAAAATCAGGCAAGGATATTTATACAAATTTAATAATTACAAAATCAGGGTAAGACTGGATACATTTGGAGATTACAAATACGATATATACACTTATAGAGCAACTACAGCAAAAGAAACTGAACAAACAGAAACCATGAAAATCAAGATATAAAACGTCCCTAATATTTTGTATTGTTTCCTGTGATTTGAAATATAATTTATAGGGATTATCAGTGTAGGCTTTAAGAAGTGGTACAACTCAAAAGACTTAAACAAAGATAATGTATTCTGGAATTCATGAGATGATTCAAAGGGGATTTTAGAAATAATAAGATCACTGATGTGGACAGTGCATGTGAAGAGTACAACTTTCATAACATGTAAACGTGGAAAGAAAGCAACAGTCAATGTATGATTCACTGCAGTACGTGTTTTCAGTATACACGGGACTAAATCATAAAACAATTGCTATTGACTGATATTGGTATTTGGTCTATTAAATCTGTATTCCTACAAGTTTATACATTCAAATTGGCTAAAAATTTTGGAGGGGGAGAGTTCTCATTAAGAAAATTATTACTTTATATCTGGGTTAAGCTTGCATTTGGGCAAACTCAATTTCTGATCTGAGGTTATTGATATTTCTCCCGGCAATCTTGATTCCAGCTTGTGCTTCTTCCAGCCCAGCGTTCCTCATGATGTACTCTGCATATAAGTTAAATAAGCAGGGTGACAATATACAGCCTTGACGTACTCCTTTTCCTATTTGGAACAGTCTGTTGTTCCATGTCCAGTTCTAACTGTTGCTTCCTGACCTGCATACAGGTTTCTCAAGAGGCAGGTCAGGTGGTCTGGTATTCCCATCTCTTTCAGAATTTTCCACAGTTTATTGTGATCCACAAGGCGATGACAGAGAATGAGATGGCAGGATGGCATCACTGACTTGATGGACATGAGTTTGAGTGAACTCCGGGAGTTGGTGATGGACAGGGAGGCCTGGCGTGCTGTGATTCATGGGGTCGCAAAGAGTCGGACACGACTGAGCGACTGAACTGAACTGAACTGAACTGAATTTCTGATCATCAAAGAAAATATTAAGACCTAGTGAATCTGAAAGAACCATTTATATCCTTCTACTCTACTATAGGAAGAAGTTCAGCTCGGATGTATTCTCTGAAGCTGAGGGCTAGGATGTTTGTGGTCTTTCCCCTTGAACTGAGGTGTGCCCTGGATACTAGTGGCTTGTACATGTGCGTGCGTGTGTGCGTGTGTGTGTGTGTGTGTACAGAAACAAGGAACACAGTGGAAACTGGTAGGGGAACAGGCAAGGAGGGGAAACAAGGTCACTAAAATGGCAAGGGATCTCCATGCTGGCCATCATCACATGGAAGCCAAGCAGGCACAGTGTTTTGAGAGCTAGAAATATTCATTCTGAAACCTCATCAAACAGCCACCTTGGTGGCTCAGTGGTAAAGAATCCACCTGCCAGTGCAGGAGGCCTCAGTTCAATCCCTGGGTCAGGAACATCCCCTGGAGAAGGGAATGGCACCCCACTCCAGTATTAATGCCCAGGAAAGCCCAAGGACAGAGGAGCCTGGTGGGCTATAGTCCATGGGGTCGTAAAGAGCTGGACACAACACAGCGACACAGATTACTCCAAAAGAAAATCTGTGCAGAAAGATACCGTTCCTCTCACTTCCCAAAATTTTCTGAGCTCTCGGACGTGTCTGTAATTTCTGGGTTTAAGACAGAGCCCTCCTGAGTTGAGGGACACAAGCGCCAGAATCACTCTACATGCCTTCGGGGTCCAGGAGCCGTGGGATCCCCAGTTCCATTTCAGCAATGGTGAAAGCCTCCTCCAGGTTTTCCCGGTTAGGCCTTCCTTGCACCTTCTCCAAGTCCACTAGCTCCGGCCGAATAGCGTGGATGACACAATGAAAGGCCACTCCACTTCTCCAACTCCGGCCGAAGTCTTTTACTTCTATTCCACTTTGCCTTTAAAAAAAAAAAATGACAATGTCACTTTCTAAACAGGTAATACACACTTCCTCAAAGACTCAATCTAGCCTCCTCCACAATGGGTGACGTACGGTCAGCTATAGCAGTTAACTGGTCTTGAGGAAAAATAAGCAAAACAAAATTTTTAGCAGGAAATTCTGGTTCCCTATTTAAGAGTTTTCTGATTTCTGATATAGCTCTATATCAGTTAACTGGTTTTGAGAAAAAATAATCAAAATTTTTAGCGGGTAACAAGATGTGTGTGTGTCCAACTCTTTGCAAACCCATGGATTGCCACATGGAAACAAGATGTAGAAATTCTGGTTCTATACTTAAGAGTTTTCTGGATTAGAGCTTTCAGGCATTTGAAAGCCTCAATGTAAAGCACATTTTTCAACTGAGAGAAAAAAATACCTAACAAAGTAAAAAAAGGAACATTTTAAAAAACACCCCAATTGATAATAATTCACCTCTGTGTATTTTTTTAAGAAGCCTCTAACACATTTCTAATGACAATGACAAGCAGCCTGTGTTTATATGCACAGATCATATCAGACAAATATAATGTGGCTGAACCACATTAAGTGTCGTAGAATGAACAAAATGCAGAGAGATGTGGTCATCTCTCTAAATTAGTCACAAAAAAGCCTGAACTGCACACAAGTACCAGCAAGATTAATTTACCCTACCAATCAAACTGTTTGATCAAATTGTGTTTTAAATTCTTCTTTTTAGAATTGCCTTGAGGACAAAGCACTGGTGACAAATCTTTGCTCTTTCATAGTGGGTTTAATTCAAAGTCAGTTATTATAATTAAGAAAAGATTCAAGTTGGTGGTAATATTTTGTTGAAACAGAAGCGAGGCAAGCTCAAAATGAATAATTTTTTTTCTACATGTAACTTATCAACTATAAAGACACTTTCAAAAATGTTGCAAATATGTCTTTGAACAACATTTTTTATTAAGTCTAGAGCCTTTAAAGGTGATCAGTGAATTAAGTAACATTCAATAGATAAATACTCTGGTAATTTCTTTTTAGAAAATTAGCCTTATTATATGTTTCTAAATAAAGCAGGAATAATACCACTCAATTCTTTTTATTTACTATATTCTCAAAATTTCCACAAATTATAAAATACCATGTATCTTACTGAAACATTAATATAAAAAGTTGGTAAATGCCCTTAAATTTTTTCTCTGCAAAATTTAAAGTTCACTTAAAACCTTGTTTTACCAGCACACACTCAGCTTGCATAATTAAATGCCATGTGGATCAACAGACAACAGACTATCATACTGACGTTACTGCAAAGTTTTATCATGATAGCATCATGATATATGTCACAGCATATATGTGATCAACATCCTCTCCTGCCCAGCACCTTTCTACTCCCTGTTCCATTAAGCTTAAAATAGATCAGTGATGCCCACTGTGGGTGGAATGTAAAGAGCATGCCAACGATGTAGGAAGGGCTTTCCATTTCATCCCTACTAGAGTCCCAAGAGCCACAAAGCTTCGCTTTCAGAAATATTTTTGATTGCAACTTGAATCATCAAAATATACCCCCAATTAGAAAACAACCAACACACTTGAAAATTTAAACAAAACTATATAAATTAGTAACACTAATTATATCTTCTCTATGTTTATTTTTTTGCTCCTTATTTTTGCTCTTCAAATGCTTTAAAAATAGAACTCCCTACGTTTAGTGCCTCAGTGTTTCATTATGATAAGTACTTGTTTACAACTATTTTCCAGAAGTAGAGCATTAAATTCAGATTAGATTTAGGCATGCAAAGCAAAATAGAAACTGAGTCAACTTTACATTTCATTAGAAAAATCTTACAAAAACACAACTTCTATGTGAATAGACCTTATTACTGACCACATCTGACTGCAAAATGTTTGTATGATCAATTGAAAAATCTACTGAAATTGCTATGAGAAGGTACTTTTAATATCCAGTAGGAATATTTATATCCAGGAATTTTATATCCAGTATTAATGCATATGGCCTTCCTGGTAGCTCAGCGGAAAAGAATCTTCCTGCAATGCAGAAGATGCAGGTTTGATTCCTGGAGAAGGAAATAGCTACTCACGCCAGTATTCTTGACTGTGAAATCCCATGGACAGAGGAGGCTGGCAGGCTATAGTCCATGGGGTCACCAAAGAATTGGACACAACTTAGTGACTAAACAATAACAACATTATCACATATATGCACACACATGTAAATTTATTACGCTCTGAAAGAGGAGAGTGAAAAGGTTGGCTTGAAACTCAACATTCAGAAAACAAAGATCATGGCATCTGGTCCCATCACTTCATGGGAAATAGATGGAAAAACAGTGGAAACAGTGTCAGACTTTATTTTTTTGGGCTCCAAAATCACTGCGGATGCTGAGCGAAGCCATGAAATTAAAAGACGCTTACTCCTTGGAAGGAAAGTTATGACCAACCTTCAAATATATTAAAAAGCAGAGACATTACTTTGCCAACAAAGGTCCGTCTAGTCAAGGCTATGGTTTTTCCAGTGGTCATGTATGGATGTGAGAGTTGGACTGTGAAGAAAGCTGATCGCTGAAGAATTGATGCTTTTGAACTGTGGTGCTGGAGAAGACTCTTGAGAGTCCCTTGGACTGCAAGGAGATCCAACCAGTCCATTCTAAAGGAGATCAATCCTGGGTGTTCATTGGAAGGACTGATGCTAAAGCTGAAACTGCAATACTTTGGCCACCTCATGCGACGAGTTGACTCACTGGAAAAGACTCTGATGCTGGGAAGGATTGGGGGCGGGAGGAGACGGGGACGACAGAGAATGAGATGGCTGGATGGCATCACCGACTCTATGGACATGAGTTTGAGTGAACCCCGGGAGTTGGCGATGGACAGGGAGGCCTGGCGTGCTGTGATTCATGGGGTCGCAAAGAGTCGGACACGACTGAGCAATTGAACTGAACTGAGGCAAACAAAACTAGAAGCAAATTCCCAGTCCATAAGCTGGAATTGACAAAATAATCTACATTCCAGACAAAAGATGAGATCAAAGGAAACAATGAAAAATAAAATTGCTGGCAAGTTTTAGGACATAAAAACAAATTATAATTATTTGAGAATGTGGACCTTAGTTCATAATATTATTGAATAGCATGTAGTAGTCTCATGAAGAGATAATCATGTTTAAACCTCTAATTTATTTGTGGAAAGATTATTTAATAGCAGCAGAAAATCCAAACAATGACCTAAATAGAATTAGTCCTCATGCTAATCAGAGTGTAGGGATTAAACACCTTAATCGGGTCCCATCACACGAGTGAAGGAATTA
This sequence comes from Moschus berezovskii, assembly GCF_049115385.1. Lineage (NCBI taxonomy): Eukaryota > Metazoa > Chordata > Mammalia > Artiodactyla > Moschidae > Moschus > Moschus berezovskii. The sequence continues at coordinate 96,568,919 of NC_142469.1, forward strand.
GTTTTATTAGAGCATTTTTCTAGAGTATCAGGGGTGATTTCTGTCTACATTTTAACTCAAGACAAGAGTGAAAGGAGACCTGAAGCAAAGCCATTCATTCATATGTCTCCACAAATTTTACAGCCACTGCAATGAGTACTCAGTCATAAACTAACTTCAATTTTCCAAGGGTTTCTTTAAACAAGCTCCTGCCAGGAACTTACTTGGTGACTGTGAACTGGACCCACTTCAGTAGCGCCTTCTTAGCGTTTCCTTGGATCTTGGGGGCCACCTTCCGTTTGCTCGGGGGGCTGGCGGTCTCAGAGCTGACCACGCTGTCCACGGAGGATGTGCTGCTGGACAGAGCCTGCAGCTGAGGCAGGTTGCTGGTCAACTCCTCGATCTGTGTGTGCATCAAGTCAGCAAAAATATCAACATTATCCCGATTCTCTCATCAGATGTTTTACTTTTCCAACTTGATTGATCTTAACATCCTTAACACGCCCAGACCACGTAGGCTCTTAAAGAGCACGATTGGTGTCTTACTCCTCTGTCTACTTCCTACCACATCTAAAATGGGACCTTGGACCCAGTAATGAACACTTGTCAAATACACACATGAATGAATAAAAAAAAACCTAATGGTTTTGCAAACTCATAGAATGTACACCTCAAGAGTGAACTCTGTGGTTTTAGATTGATGTATATGCAATGTTAAGTGCAAAATAGCTAGCTAGTGGGAAGCTTCTGTATAGTACAGGGAGCTCAGTTCGGTGTTCTGCGATGACCTCAATGGGCGGGATATGGGAGTGAGAGGAAAGCCTAAAAGGGAGGGGACATATGTATACATATGGCTGATTCGCTTCATTGTGCAGCAAAACTAACACAACATTGTAAAGCAACTATACTCCAACTTAGAAAAAGAATGAACCCTCATGGAAACTATGAACCTTGAAATGATAGTGATGTGTCCACAGAGGTTCATTAATTGTAACCAAAGTATTATTCCACTCTGAAGAGGGGTGCTTGTTAAGGGGGAGGCTATCTATGCATGTTGTGGGTGCAGGGGGTACAAGGGAAATCTCTGTCCTCTTTGCTCAATTTTTATGTGAACCTAAAACTACTCTAAAAAATAAAGTGCTTTTCTTTAAAAACTAACCTACTGGCTAAAAGAAATATCCTGGATAGATTAGCAAGTTAATTCCTCCCTTCAATATTTAAAAGGAGTATAGAACCTCTTCCTTCCAGAGGACAAAGTAAAATTTCCTGAAGTCTTTCTATACCAATATTTCATCTCCATCATGTCCTGAGCACTTTTCAGATCGGGTATCTAGGCCAGAGTTCTTTGGGGACTTCCATATATAACACTTAAACAGAGGATAAAGGACCTTTTCCTGCTCACAAGAAAAATAATATGTATGTGAAGGTCACGTTTCTGCTCATTTGAGGATTAATCACCGAAGTATGGAAAATGAGGGTATCTTCATGATGGAAATGTCCACCACTACTTCCATCCATGACATTCTATCAACTGAAAAGGGAGCTGAAGTACAGTACCTGGAAATACAGGATAATGGTCCACATCAATCCGAGAACAATGGAGGGTCGACCATCAGCTATATCAGTGGAGTTAATGTTGACTAATTTAATCTGTTCAAAAAGAAAAACTGTACTAGTAATGTACTAGAAGATTACAGACCATTTCATTATGCAATAAGGAGCACTTTATTAGACATCAATAACATCTGGTCATGCCTGTGCAGTGGTACACAAGAGTAAGTGAGGTGAGCCATAAAAAACAAACAAGCACATGGTTTCAGTGGAAATTCCAGGGCATTCATTAGGTGCACACAACCAACACAACTACAGAATGAATTTCAAAAACTAGTTTGAAGTTGAAAAAAATTATGACATCATGCAAGGAACTACTAACAAAATACCAGACAGGAAAAAAAAGAGGTTATTCTTTACATTCAGAGGTTGACTGGAACATAAAAGAAACTGTGAGGGGTATTTTAAGAAGATGCACTTACTTTGAATTTTGTTACCAAATAGCATGAAACTTATGTTCTCTTTTACCTATAAAAGTCAGGAGTTAAAAATTCTAAAGTTTGTACTAACCGGTGATCCTCTGTACATGGACTGACATGAAAAACAAAGGAAGAAGATGATACATATACATAAATAGTCTTTCAAAATCCACGTTATTTGTTCAAAGGGGGTAAAAACTGTGGGTGGTGAAGGTAGAGCATAATCTGAAGAACACATTTTAAAGACAAAGGAAAGCCAACAAAGAGTAAAGCAGAAAGTGATTGCGGGACTCAGTTTCCTACTTTGGGGCACTGACAACGGAAAAGCATTCAGGATTAATCTGCCTACAGTGGTCCTCACTTATTCATTTCAATGACTTCCCAACTACAAGAAATGTGACTTCCTAAGTCTCGGGAAAATGGACTCGTATGGTAGGTCCAGCTTAGTCAGTCTCTACAGAACACAATTGACAACTGCTCCTCGTCCTCTTCACAACCACTGAACAAATTAGGAAAAAATAAATCACTCCTTAGATTCCAGTTCAATAATTCTCAGCAGGATTTAATACGGTGTGGTCTTAATGATAAAGTTCAGGAGTCTGTAAATGGTTTACCTTTTTAAACTATCAGAGGCAAAAATATCCCACAAATGCTTTACTCTTGAGTAATTAAAGGTACTAGTTAGATATCAGAAGAATAAAGTAAAAGCTAGCATCAAAGTCACTGTAAATAGAGACATACCCATGGGATTTTTTTCACTAGTGAAGTTCATTCATCAAGTTCAGAAACAAAAAAACAAAAAAAGAGAATTCCCATAGATTACAAGCTTAGGTGTTTATTTCTTTAAAACTTAGCACATGAGATATGTAATACTTTTTTGTTGTATTAATAATAATAAAAGATTAAAGTATAAATCACATTTCTTTAATCTTTTATGGCAGAACCTACTGCAATCTCTTATATTCATTTTAATTGTTCTGTTTTACACCCTCTCCAGAATTTTCTCCACATCCATTTTAGTATCTGTGGGCCACAAATTTATAATATATGCTAATAACCACAAGATTAATGGATTTAATAGAAGACAAATTTTTTCTCTTTTCTTATATATCATTCTTTTTAAAATGCAATTGAATATATAAGTTGTATTTCCTACCTCAACCCAGTTCCAATTATACAATGAAGTTTACATATTCAGCTTAGTGTAGAATCTAAAGATCTTTTGCTCAACTTGTGAAGAAAAAAATGTTTTTCAGAATTATTTTCTCTCTTAAAAACTGTTACATAATGGGTTTGAGGAGCACAGGTTTATGTTTGTTTTACCTCCTCTACCTTGCAAAATCCTATGAAATGTACAATAAACTTAATAATCTAAGATTGTAGGACAGGCAACAGAGAGACATCCAAAGAGACTCAAGAATTCCAGAGACCAGAAAGGATGAATCACATAAATGACCCCTCAATGGAGAAAAACCCATGGAAAGTAGTGATGAATCTATTCATCAGTCATACAAGTCTTATTAAATACTAACATATCCCTTTTTATGTAAACTAGTGGAAAATAAACAGAACGGTAGGGTTTTCTTCACTAAAACTTGAATATTGTATTTGTTATTCTGTAAATCAAGCTAGAAGCCAAGTACTAAACAAATCTATCACGTAAGAAAAATAATCTAAATGGGGAACAAAGCAAATATAAACATTAAAGAAAAATTCTTGAAAATATGTTTGAGATATAATTATAAAGAACAAAAATAAACAGTAAGAGAGAGGGAACCAAAGAGTTCTCAAAAACTCCTTCTATCTCATAGTCATTTATTTTGTGAGCCAATGGGGTAAATAAATACAAGAAAAAGAAGCCCAAACCATGTATTTCAGGTAGATTTTTAACAGGTTTTGAGATTTGTGGAGACAGAAAATACTTGGGATTTTTGTCCTAAGACTCAAATGTATTACTTTTTGCCCTTAACAAATATAATATTTAAAATCTGAATTCTCTACTTTCTAAAATTTACTTAGGTTTGTTCTATGAAAATGGAGATGTTACAAAGAAGTTTTCTGTGAAAATAAGGCTTTTTGGTCCTCTTTACAAATGATGCCTTTCATAGCGAAAGTGAAAGTCACTCAGTCGTGTCAGACTCTGCGACCCCATGGACTGTAGTCCATGGAATTCTCCAGACCAGAACATTGGAGTGGGTAGCCTTTCCCTTCTCCAGGGGATCTTCCCAACCCAGGGGTCCAACCCAGGCCTCCTGCATTGCAGGCAGATTCTTTAACCAGCTGAGCCACAAGGGAAGCCTAAGAATACTGGAGTGGGTAGCCTATCCCTTCTTCGATGGATCTTCCCTGACCCAGGAATCAAACCAGGGTCTACTGCATTTTTCTCCAAGCCATTAATTAGTTAAAAAACAATTTTGTTTCATATTCTAGTAAATTAATACACATCAGAACGAGAAGAGCAGATACGTTTGCCCCATCAATGAATACACACCAGAACAAAGAAGGACACTATTGTTATATCAGTGAAATAGAAGTCAGGATGATTTGGAAAACTCTAACTATTCTGTTAAATAAGGCTTTGTTCAGCTTTCCATGAAAAACTCATTGAGCAAGAGAAGGAAGAAGAGAAACACTCCATTAGGATGATGTTAGAGTGACCTGGAAATAATGTCCAGTCTTCTATAAGAAACTAAGAATGTTTTTTTACACACTGCAGTGCCTAGACTCTCTGTTTGGCATGAAGTTAGCACACCTGACTGAGCTTTATCCTGACTCACCGCACTATCAACTCATCAAAATGTAAATTATTTAAGAGCCAGAATACAGTTTTCTTTAATTTTGTATTTTTCCAGAGTTCCTATTTTACAAAAAGTATTCAATGATGCACTTGTGGAGTAAATGAATTAATTTAGTGCATAAAGATAGAGAAGTAAATAATTGAATTATTCTTTTTTCCAGAAGTATTTGATATCATTCATAAAGCTGATTTTGGTACTGCTAAACACAGACTTCTTGAATTTCCACAAGTTAGAAAAGGCTAAATCTAAAAGTAGTAGTGCAACCCTTTTGGAGGGAAATATGTCAACACCTAACAAAACAAAATATACACTTACGTTTTGATCCAGCAATCATACTTCTAAAAATTTACCCAGAAGATGCACTTCCCATAATATGAAAGTACTTATGCACAGTTATTAACAGCATCATTGTTTCTGTTTGAAAAATGCTAGAAACAAGCTAAATGCTCGTTCATAAAAGAGTGGTTGAATGAACTCTGCCATATCCAGACAATGGAACAGTATGTAGCTGTGAAAATGAATGAGGAAGATCTCTAAGAATTAATTTGAGTGATTTCCAGGGCATAATGTAAAACGAAAATGGTAAAGTACAATTGGTTTATCTCTAGAATGCTACCCTCATGTAAGGAAGAAGGTGGTATATGAAAGTATACCTGCTCATTCTTGCAAAAGAAATATAGAGAAGACAAATCAGAAACTAGAGAGACTGGTGAATAAGAGGTAAGGAAAGAAGCAAAAGGAAGGGGAGTGGGTATGGAGAAGTAGGGATGAGGAGGAGATGCCACTTCTCTAAGTATAACTTTTACCTTGAATCATAGTAATGTCTCATTCTCTAAAATAAAAACGTCAACTAGGGTGTGTGTGTGGTGATTACCCAAAGTGGAATATGACTCTATTAGTGAAGTGAAAGCTGCTCAGTCATGTTTGACTCTTTGTGTCCCCATGGACTATACCGTCCACGGAATTCTCCAGGCCAGAATACTGGAGTGGATTGCTGTTCCCTTCTCCAGGGGATCTTCCCAATCCAGGAATTGAACCCAGGTCTCCCACATCGCAGGCGGATTCTTTACCAGCCGAGCCACCAGGGAAGCATAACTCTATCACATAATTCTATTACAAATTAATAACATAATCACACTGAAAGGGATGTGCAGAACAGAAGTCATCTAAGGAAATTTGGACAACAGTCTTTTGATTGGATACTGTAACACCGAAGATGGAAAGAACTGTACACAAGTACTCAACAGTTAGTAGATCTGTTATTTATACAATTTGGGTTAACAAAAGTAGTTCTGGAACTACTTTGTGTATACATATTAGGGGTGAAAAAGAAAAGAATATATTGTAGATGAGAGCCAGGTTTCTCACTGTCAGAGAAAGCAGAAAAGAATCAGCATGAAATGGATCTTGAGGTGTTGGACTGAAATCAGAAGTGTCAGTTTGAAGTAATGGTTTACACACATCTACAACAGGAAAAACAAGAGACCTCTTCAAGAAAATTAGAGATTCCAAGGGAACATTTCATGCAAAGATGGGCTCGATAAAGGACAGAAATGGTATGGACCTAACAGAAGCAGAAGATATTAAGAAGAGGTGGCAAGAATACACAGAAGAACTGTACAAAAAAGATCTTCACGACCAAGATAGTCATGATAACGTGATCACTGACCTAGAGCCAGACATCTTGGAATGTGAAGTCAAGTGGGCCTTAGAAAGCATCACTACGAACAAAGCTAGTGGAGGTGATGGAATTCCAGTTGAGCTATTTCAAGTCTTGAAAGATGATGCTGTGAAAGTGCTGCACTCAATATGCCAGCAGATTTGGAAAACTCAGCGCTGGCCACAGGACTGGAAAAGGTCAGTCTTCATTCCAATCCCAAAGAAAGGCAATGCCAAAGAATGCTCACACTACTGCACAATTGCACTCATCTCACATGCTAGTAAAGTCATGCTCAAAATTCTCCAAGCCAGGCTTCAGCAGTATGTAAACCATGAACTCCCAGATGTTCAAGCAGGTTTTAGAAAAGGCAGAGGCACCAGAGATCAAATTGCCAACATCGGCTGGATCATGGAGAAAGCAAGAGAGTTTCAGAAAAACATCTATTTCTGCTTCATTGACTATGCCAAAGCCTTTGACTGTGTCGATCACAATAAACTGTGGAACATTCTGAAAGAGATGGGAATACCAGACCACCTGACCTGCCTCTTGAGAAACCTGTATGCAGGTCAGGAAGCAACAGTTAGAACTGGACATGTAACAACAGACTGGTTCCAAATAGGAAAAGGTATACGTCAAGGTTGTATATTGTCACCTTGCTTATTTAACTTATATGCAGAGTACATCATGAGGAACGCTGGGCTGGAAGAAGCACAAGCTGGAATCAAGATTGCTGGGAGAAATATCAATAACCTCAGATATGCAGATGACACCACCCTTATGGCAGAAAGTGAAGAGGAACTCAAAAGCCTCTTGATGAAAGTGAAAGAGGAGAGTGAAAAGGTTGGCTTGAAGCTCAACATTCAGAAAACAAAGATCATGGCATCTGGTCCCATCACTTCATGGGAAATAGATGGAAAAACAGTGGAAACAGTGTCAGACTTTATTTTTTTGGGCTCCAAAATCACTGCAGATGCTGATTGCAGCCATGAAATTAAAAGACGCTTGCTCCTTGGAAGGAAAGTTATGACCAACCTTGATAGTATATTAAAAAGCAGAGACATTACTTTGCCAACCAAGGTCCGTCTAGTCAAGGCAATGGTTTTTCCCATGGTCATGTATGGATGTGAGAGTTGGACTGTGAAGAAAGCTGATCGCCGAAGAATCGATGCTTTTGAACTGTGGTGTTGGAGAAGACTCTTGAGAGTCCCTTATACTGCAAGGAGATCCAACCAGTCCATTCTAGAGGAGATCAATCCTGGATGTTCATTGGAGGGACTGATGCTAAAGCTGAAACTGCAATACTTTGGCCACCTCATGCGACGAGTTGACTCACTGGAAAAGACTCTGATGCTGGGAAAGGTTGGGGGCGGGAGGAGAAGGGGACGATGGAGAATGAGATGTGTGGATGGCATCACCGACTCTGTGGACATGAGCTTGAGTGTACTCCGGGAGTTGGTGATGGACAGGGAGGCCTGGCATGCTGTGATTCATGGGGTCGCGGAGAGTCGGACACGACTGAGCAACTGAACTGAACTGAACAACAGGACAGACTAAACACACAGAGAGAAACGTAGATATCTGTGTATACCCAGATCCGTAAACACACACATCTCCAGATCTGCATGTGGGCTATAAAAGAATGGGTCCATGTCAAAAGAGTACAGGAGTCAGCATGAAGGAACTCTTAATGGCCAAAGGTAGAAAAATTTGAGCAACAAAATAATAATAACATCAACAATAATAGTACTCATATTGGATTAAAACTATAGAATAAAATAAATATACATGAGTCCACAATGACGTAAATAAGCAATTGAACAAATAAACGGGGAAGAAGAAAGTTTGTCTTTTTCTTACCTAACAATTCCAATTAATAAGTATAAAAGAAATGAGGGAAAAACAAAATCATCATCAGGTGAACAGCACAGAAGTATTACTGAAGGCAGCTGATACTAAAACCAGTGAGCAAAATTTGAGGAGAAGCAGAATATTAGCATAATCTCAATTATCTTCCCTAAGTTATTTCTCAATTATAAATGGAAAAGTAGTTGGTTTTACCATTAAAAAAACTCAGTTGGTGACTTTATCAAGTAGTTGAGGGCAGCATCACCAGTAATAAGACATGATAGAATCCTGTCCCTTCTAACATGATATACTGAGAAAAATATATCATTTCCTTGGAATTCTTGTCAAAAATGAATAACCTCAATCTAATCATGAGAAAATATCATACAAACCAAACTGAAGACATTCTGAAAAATAACTGCCTAGCAGTTATCATCAAGATCATGAGAGACACAGAAAGACAGGGCGGCAGAATGGAAAAGACAAAGGAGCAACAATTGAAGACAAATGTGTTACTGGATTGTACGCTGGAATAGAAATGAGACACTGGAGGGAAAAATGATGAAGTGAGATTAGTGTCTGTGCTTCACTTGACAGTATCATTTCAATTTTAATTTTCTTATTTGATAGCTTTACTATGTTACGTATATGCTACATATATGTTATACATATTACATATACGCATAAGTGACCAGTGTTCCTCTGTACTGCGTGTGTGTGTGTGCTCAGTCATGTCTGACTCTTTGAGACCCCATGGACTCTTCATGTCCCTGCTAGGCTCTTCTTGTCCATGGAATTTTTCCAGGCAAGAATACTGGAGTGGGTTGCCATTTCCTCCTCCAGAGGATCGTCCTGACCCAGGGATTGAACCTGAGTCTCTTGATTCTCTTGCATTGGAGGCCAATTCTTTAACACTGCGCCACCTGGGAAACCCTACATATATGTACCACATATATAAATAAGTTTTCACATTAGAGAAAGCTGACAAAAGTACAGACATGACATCTCTGTGCCTTTTTTTGGCCACTTCTGCAAATCTAAAATGATTTTACAATAGTACCACACTTTTATGTTATATAGATTGCATGCAGTATTTTTACCCCCAAAATCAACATTGAAAATATTGGTATGCCCACACCTTCTTCGTCTCTGTTCCTCTTACCTTCCTTCCTTCAAGGAACTTCAGTGCTGTGCCAATGTTCGCCACAGCATGAATTCTCTTCATCCGGCGTCCTTGTTCACATGGCTATGAAAGGGAGACAGACAAGAATAAATAAAAATGCACACATTAAAATTATAGTTATAAAAAGCTATTTAAATGGATTCAAAACATACTTGAAGAATGTTTGAGAACAGCCAACATTACTCAATTTCTCTAAAGGTTAGCCAATACCTACAGGAGCATTATCCCCACAGCACTTGGAAGGTGTATAATTGACTCAATGAATAAACATTCACTCTCAGCTTATGAATGCACCTTAAGGTTTCTGTATTAAAAAGCAGAGACATTACTTTGCCAACAAAGGTCCATCTAGTCAAAGCTATGGTTTTTCCCGTGGTCATGTATGGATGTGAGAGTTGGACTGTGAAGAAAGCTGATCGCCGAAGAATTGATGCTTTTGAACTGTGGTGTTGGAGAAGACTCTTGAGAGTCCCTTGGACTGCAAGGAGATCCAACCAGTCCATTCTAAAAGAGATCAATCCTGGGTGTTCATTGGAAGGACTTATGCCAAAGCTGAAACTCCAATACTTTGGCCACCTCATGCGACGAGTTGACTCACTGGAAAAAACTCTGATGCTGGGAGGGATTGGGTGTAGGAGGAGACGGGGACGGCAGAGAATGAGATGGGTGGATGGCATCACCGACTCGATGGACATGAGTTTGAGTGAACTCCGGGAGTTGGTGATGGACAGGGAGGCCTGGCATGCTGTGATTCATGGGGTCGCAAAGAGTCAGACACGACTGAGCGACTGAACTGAAGGTTAGAAATTCACAAAATTCCTATGCTGTCTGTTGAGACTGTTCCCCCTGTAAGTTAGGAAGTATTTTCATGAGAAGTCCTCTTGGTGCATGTAAGGGGGCAGGAGAAACATGGGAAATCTCTCTCCTTTCCTCTCAATTTTGTCATAAACCTAAAACTGCTCTGAAAAATAAAGTCTTAACAAAAGTACTACTGGTCACTCACATTTTTTTTCAGTTATATCAACATGAAAGTTACCGACAGCGTTAGTGATATTTCTCAGTTTGAACAACCAAATGCCTGGTGCATATGCCTGCATGTCAAGTCACTTCAGTCATGCCTGACTCTTTGCAACCCTACGGACTGTAGCCCACCAGGCTCCTCTGTCCATGGGATTCTGCACAAAAGAATACTAGACTGGGCTGCCATTTCCTACTCTAGGGGAGCTTCCCAACCCAGGAATTGAACCCACGTCTCTTATGTCTCCTGCATTGGCAGGTAGGTTCTTTACCGCTAGCGCCACCTGGGAAGCCCACATGGTTTATATGAGCCAAGGTTAAAAAGAAGGAATGCGAGAAAGAAAATGTTCTGCACAATACAGTACGATCTGGTACAAGGATACTAAGTTACTTGCATTTAACTTAGCAAAATGTAATAAATTAATACATATTTTAATAAATATAATAAAATACTAAGTGACTTCTATGTGCCACACTGTTCATTTTAAAACTCAAAATAATTTCAATGAAGTCAGTAGCATTACATTTACAGGGCCTGAGAGGATAGCAAGTCCATGATTGCAGAGCTGATAGACTGGTCTCTTCTCTGTGACACCAGAACTCTATAAACAATTTCCTGTTAGAGCTCAAAACCAAGTATCTTTTCATTTCCAATTAGTAACAGGTGATTTCTATGATATGATTTCAAACAAATATTTAGATAGAAAATATACTTAACTTTTTAAAATTTATTCTTTTCTTGCATGGCTCACTTAGTTATTTAATTAATTATCTTTTAAAATGTAAAAAGCATCTAGGAACCTGCAACTAAAGTCAAGTCAGGACCCAGAAATTAAGAATGAAAGCCAGATCACCCAACATAACCCTTCATCTCATCCTCCTGCCTTCCTACACCATGGCAACTATCTCATATTTGCATCAATTTTAACACAATTGACCTGCCATTAACTAACACAATGATCCTCCCTACCAGGCTACAAGCTTTTTGAGGGCACCAACCATACCTCATCTATCTTTGTTCTCCTTAGAGGGCAAAAGGCAGTGTCTTATCCATTAATAGCGACTCCAGATATGCTAGCTGAACGTCAATAGATTAATGCTAAACCCAGTTACACACAAGTTTCACTATAAATATATGATTGATGCTTAACAAAGTCACCTGATGGATGCACAGGAGCCTGTGATGATCCCAATTTCCTAAGAATGCCCACTGTGTACTTTTAAGTGGCTTTTTAGACTCTTCTTGAATGCAGAGTGTTAAGGAGTCTTTAAAAGCACTGTACAGAAGATTAACAAAATAGATAAGAAATAAATTTCTCTGTAGTCCTTAAGCTTTATTCATATTGCTTCTACTATTTTAAATTTTTCGATGGCAATTCCTCACATTCTTTAAAAAACCCTAAGTATAAAATTAAATTTAGTATTCCTATCTTTATGTGTGATTAAAGATATATAATCATGGATCCATTCAAAGAGTAAATGTTCTACAAATAATAATCAAGTGATGTAGAGAAATCCAAGGATAATAATTCCACAACATTTAAATTCCCTAGTACCTGAAATAAAATCACAGATAAGAGAGTCACAGTAGGTTATTAAAAGAAACTAAGATATTGAGATTTTTCTCTTACATTGAGATGCTGATGATAAGAGAATATTAAGGTATTTGGCTGCATTTCCCAGAAGATCATGGTCAAAGCCAGAGTCCTAGGCTATGTGAATCATGATGTTAAGTATAGTGTTCTTAATAGAGTTCTACGTATGAGATAATTATAGAGTTCCTAAATTCTGCTAACATTCCTGAGGGAAATGCTTTTGTTCACATTCTCCTTTTGAAAGCTCTACAAGAATGCCTCAGACACTCAGTCCCTTAAATGATGCTTTTCATCTTAACGTGATCCTGGATCAAAATGCCCACATGTACAAAATTTAAATAATGATCACCAAGATTTATTTATAATTTCAGAGTAATTTCCTTGTATGCCATTCAGAATTTTGAAGGGTTTAATAAAAATAAATAATGAAAGGGACTTCCCTGGAAGTCCAGTGGTTAAGACACCACGCTTTCACTGCAGGGGACATGGATTTTATCCCTAGTCTGGGATCTAAGATCCTGCATGCTGCATGGCACAGCCAAAAAAATTAATTAATTAATTAATTTTGTTGTTGTTCAGTCACTAAGTCATGTCCTACTCTTTGCGACCCCATGCCCTGCAGCATGCCAGGCTTCCCTGTCCTTCACTATCATCTCCAAGAGTCTGCTCAGACTCATGTCCACTGAGTCAGTAGTGCCATCCAACCATCTCATCCTCTGTTGTCCCTTTCTCCTCTTCCTCTCAATCTTTCCCAGCAACAGGGTCTTTTCTAATGATTTGGCTCTTCGCATCAGGTGGCCAAAGTATTGGAGCTTCAGCTTCTGCAACAGTCCTTCCAATGAATATTCAGGGTTGATTTCCTTTAGGATTGGCTGGTTTGATCTCCTTGCAGTCCAAGGGACTCTCAAGAGTCTTCTCTAGCAGCACAGTTTGAAAGTATCAATTGTTCAGCGCTCAGCCTTCTTTATTGTCCAACTCTCGTACCCATACATGACTACTAGAAAAACTATAGCTTTGACTAGATGGACCTCTGTGGTCAAAGTGATGTGTCTGCTTTTTAATACACTGTCTAGGTTTGTCACAGCTATTGTTCCAAGGAGCAAGCGACTTTTTAATTTCATGGCTGCAGTCACTGTCTGCAGTGATTTTAGAGTCCAAGAAAATGAAATGTGACATTGTTTCCACATTTTCCCCATCTATCTGCCATGAAGTGATAGGACTGGATGCCATGAACTTTTTTTGCATGTTGAAATTTAAAACAGAAACTGTATTTCTATGTCCCAGTTTCCTCTATGTTAAATAAGAATGCTGAGATTGTTTCTGAAATTGCTTCTAGCTTCAAGATTCTAAAATTCTTACCATGGCACTTACCAGGGCACTTAAACAGAAAGAATTATTATGTCAAAATGTATGCTTTCTCTAGATTCATTTAGCTTGGAAGTTAGTGCCCATCAAGGTTTCTGTATACTGTTGGCCAAGTAGAGTGGCACAATTATAATGACACTTTGAATGAGACACTTCTTAAATTTTGTTTGAATTATAATGAAGTTTCCTTCATGTAAGTAAATAGCTTAATTCAGGAGGATACATGAAGATGGCTAGTTACACCTGACCATCAAGGAGGTAAATGTTTCAGTTCGATGACTCTCACATCCTAATGCTAATCCAGTTTATTTAGCTCATGCATACATCTACTCATTCCAAATTGGATTGTCACATGTGTCTTGTTTGATTTCTCCCAAAGCGGAGCCTGAGATAAGAACATGGGTGCATGCATTGACTAGGGAGATGATCCCAGGTAGCAAGAATGAGGATGTATGGAGATTGAGAGAAAGAAGGAAGAAAAACTAATTAACAACAATCTATAATAGTTCCGTGTGCTGTTGAGGGTCTCCTCAGTGGGCAAATGGGGCTCGGATCTGCTGAGGATCCAAGGGAGCACTCCCTGATGTGTGAAATAAGCCTTGAAATTGTCCCTCCTACAAATGCCAGGCTGGAGTTTTTACTCACAGACTCCCATCCCCTTTGAAACCACTAACTTTCCCACACTTCAGGGCTGCCTTGTGCAAACGGTGGCTTTGATAAAAGCCCTAGGGGCAGAAATTCAGACATCCGTTGCCAGACCTTGAGTTGAGATGCTGATGGAGGGTGTGGGTCGTGTCCACCTCTGCCATGGCTAGATCAGAGGTGAGCTGAAAAGCCTCTGCTGTTATATGAATGCAAATAGATAAGGACTTACACAAAAATCATCAGTTTGTATGTTCCAACAAACTATCTTATGTTTATAAAAGCTGTGTTGAAGACTCCTCCATGAAATTAACTGGAATTTTATGACCAGGCAAAAACATTTTAAAAATCTCAATTATCCAAGTAATAATGATCGAGCAGCTCTTTGTCAAGATGCAACAGATTAAGAAAAAATGAGTACATCTAATTTTAGACACTGCATCTAGTGTGTTATACAATATTCTGAAGATTATTTCCTAAGCGCCTTTGAAAAATTGTGGGAAATGTCACATAAATAATTTATGTTTGCAAACTACTCACTTTTCTACTATTCCAAAATGAAAAAAAAAAAAACGTAAGCCAGAAAGAACTAAATATTTTATTATTTTAGTAATGAAGAAAAAGACATTTTATAGGTCAGTGGCAATTTGTTTTTCACTCTGCTAGTTCTGCTGAACATAAAATCAAATGATTCTGAACACGTTGTTCCCATTACAAATGACCGATGATGGAGAATGTCCACCAATAGATGAAAAATGTCATGTTGCTTTCAAGCTTAATTTTCAATACTATGGAAACAACTGGACCAAAAATCCTTTCCAAATGGAAAGCAAGCACTTAAAATGTGTTAGATATTAATTTCCAACTTATCTTCCTGGATACCGCACAGATGCAGCAGTTAACCGGGACTGATTATTGATGAAGCTCTTTACCTTTACTTGTAAGTTGCTACTACTATACATAATGTTTTAAAGCTACTTCAGGTGTCCAGGAACAAGAAAGAAAATTTATTCCTTGCTCCCAGAAGTGACCGATAGACTAGCATTTCCTATGTATTACCAACTACAAAAGAGAAAAACTTTTACATGGGTAGCACTCTTTATACTCCCCAACCTATACTCCCCAAATTCCAAATGGGAACAATTTGACAAATCTGGTCATAGAAAACATCCTTACCAGTTTCTGCCCAGACAGGACTTCCAGCAGAGCAAGTAGCTTCACACCATCTTTCATGTCTTCAAAAAGATCATCTACCACCATTGGAGGTTTCCGCTATAAAATTTAAAAAATGAGTTAATGCAAAAAATGCTTTTCTCACTCTCTGACAGACATTTGGTACTCACTGTGGTGAAATCTGGTGAAAAACATCTAAATGTCAAAGTCCTTTATGAAGGATGTGATTGGCAATCCATTTTGATAGATGCAAAGAGAAAAATGACCCTTTGGAGATAAACTTAACATTCAAAAAACCTCCTGTTTGGGTTTTTACATACATACCAATGTTGTTAGAAAGGGAGTACTTTTTAAATTTTTCTTCCTTTCATTCTTTATTTATTTTTGGCTGCTCCGGAACTTGGTTGCTGCTCCATGGGCTCTTTCTAGTTACTGCGAGCAGGGGCTACTCTCTAGTTGCTGGGCTTCCAATTGTGGTGGCTTCTCTTGTTGCAGAGCAGGGCTCTAGGGTGCTTGGGCTTCAGCAGTTGTGGCCCCATGGGCTTAGCTGCTCTGCACCGTGTGGAATCTTCCAAGACCAGGGATCAAACCTGTCTCTGCTGCATTGGCAGGTGGATTCTTAACCACTGGACCACCACAGGAAGTCCATAGAGAGGGAGTGTTGACAAGCAAGAGATGGTGTGGGATAAAGGAGGAAAAGAGGGTGCTATTACCATAAAAGATAAGAGAGGGGTTAAAACAGGATGTAAAAGGGAACAGGAGGTACCCCAGATAAACTGGAGCAACCTCCTTACCTGAGTGAGCACACTGCTGGACTGAGGCAGGTGCCAAGTTTCTACGAATATTCTCTCCAAGGTAGCCTCGTTAGCTCAGGGACCTGCTGTGGGGACACTGTTAGCTCAGCCAGGGTGGCAGATTGACTCTCCTGTGGGTTAGCTGGCCACAACCATTCTGTTTCACAAGTTGGCAAATCCTGCAAACCTTCTCTCACTGTGTGGCATTGAACCCAAAGGATCGTAAGCTCAAGAGTACAGCCTGATCAGGGCAAATCTACGCCACTACTGGAAAAATGAGCCCATACTTAATTCATGGGGAATTTTTATTATTTTACAAAGGTTATCGTAATACCTGGACTTCCCTGATGGCTCATATGATAAAGAATCTGCCTGCAATGCAGGAGACCTAGGTTTGATCCCTGAGTCAAGATCTCCCGAAGGAGGGCACAGCAACTCATTCCAGTATTCTTGCCTGGAGAATCTCATGGACAGAGGAGCCTGGAGGGCTTCAGTCCACAGGGTCGCAAAGAGTTGGACACAAGTGAAGTGATTTAGCACACACACATATACTAGAGATTATGAAATCTTGGATTAAGGTATCTTTTGGCTCAGAAGGAAGCAAAAAAAGTGATGCTTAAAGTTGATGGTCAACAGAAGTTATGTGACCTCAGATTTCTCACAGAAGATGAATTTTTAAGAAGTCTATAGCTGATTCATGCTCTGTAATTTTCTAATTCTCCCTGATCATGTTAAAAGCCTAATGCTGTATACCTGACTTTCAATTGTCTTTCTTTCTTTTTCTAGAAAGAAAGTTTTTTTCAGAGATATATAATCACCAAATGTTTTATTGAAACATGATTTTTTCTCTGCCCACTGATAATGGCACATTTATATTTCTCTTATGACTGCATGAATTACTGTCTCTGAATGGTACAATTCTAATTTTAAATGCATTTTTCTCTTTATAAAATGAATAGCTGAATACATTATGTTCTCATGCTGTGAAATACATGTTCAAAAATGACAGAGTTTTAATTTTCAAGCTTTGTCTTTTAAATTCCACTATTCACACTGCTTACTATTTATACAGCAAAAACGTAATAGTGACTTAAATGCTAAGCATTTAAATAAAATTATTAGGAATAAAATGAACCTTTCTTAATGAAAAATATTCAATATGATAACAGTCAAAATTGTGGAGCTGGTGATGGACAGGGAGGCCTAGCCTGCTGCAGTTCATGGGGTCGCAAAGAGTTGGACATGACTGAGTGACTGAACTGAACTGATATATCATCCTTAAAAATATGGTCTATTTGTCTTTTGAAATGTCCTTTTGTATCCTAATAATAACAGTGAAATAATGAGGGGGAAAGTTAATAAATACATGATACATTCGCAAGCAAATACAAATGGGGGTTTTCATACATTGTGTTAACTGGAAACATATTTTAAAAATTAAACAAGGCAGGGAATTTTCACAAAATAATAACGATTCCAAGAAATTGGACACCAAAAATAAAAGATAAATTGCATCCATCCATTACGCCTTTAAACATACACAGGTGGTGGCTCAGGCGGTAATGCATCTACCTGCAATGCGGGAGACCTGGGTTTGATCCCTGGATTGGGAAGATCCCCTGGAGAAGGAAATGGCAACGCACTCCAGTACTCTTGCCTAGAAAATTACATGGATGGAGGAGCCTGGTGGGCTACATTCCATGGGGTTGCAAAGAGTCAGACACGACTGAGCGACTTCACTTTCTGTCACCTTGAAGAACATTTCCTTTTTTTGCCATGTCACGAGACATGTAAGATCTTAGTTCCCCAACCAGGATTTGAACTCGGGCCCCCTGTAGTGGATGTGTGGAGTCCTAACCACTGAGCCACCAGCGAAGTCCCTGAAGAACACTTTGTCTTCACCCAACCTCTGCCCCTCATTTGTGTTCTGCATCCCTATCTGTCCTCCACACGCTCCCTGCACCTTTCGTCTCTCCTAGAAGTGGCCTCCAGACCAGCGCTGACCTCTGAACAAGCAGTGATGCCTCATCCCACTGCACTGGGCCTTGTTGGCACCAGCAGTGGTGGTGGTTGAGGCCGTGTTGGCCTCTCCTCGAGCTGCTTCTCCCCAAGCCCTTTTGATCAGCCTGCCTGGTCCACAGGCCTCTTCTACTTCTCTCTCGCTCTTTCTTCCTGACTGTGGCCATTCACCAAACCCAATCCCAGCTCCTCTGTTGTTTAAAAAATTGTCTGGACAGACATGATTCTTGAATCCTTCCTTCCAGGTAAGCGTTCTCTACTAAGCATTGCCGAACACAAGGCAGGCACTCAACAAATATTGCTGGCTGACTGACTGACTGAATGAATGCAGGTTTCTTAAACATTGCTCTTTGCCCTATGCACATACTAATGATTCTTAAAATGATGTGCATATATGATGAGTAAAGAAAAATGATCTCCAGGTTCTTGGCAATCCCAGACTACAAGGCAGTGCATAGAAGCATCTTGTTTCTGAGTGTCTTATTCACAGTAGGAACTCATTAAAAACTTGTTGAAGAAATGAATGAAATTTCTAGTCTGCACATGGGGAAAAAAAAAGAAAAAAAGCAGGTAGTTTTTATTGCAAGAACATAGATACCTAGAATAATCTCACTTTCCTACTTTCCCATTTAGCAAATTCCTGGTCAGTTTTATGACACAGTCTTACATTTATCTTTTCCAGTTTTCCAACTGGAATTAAATCACTTTTGTGTTAGTGCATGGTTCAGATTATAATAATCATACTGCATTACAGTTAGTTATTCACAAGTTTGTCTCCTCAGGAATTCAGATCATGGACTTCTGGAGGAGAAGGAAGTTGAATATATGTTTATATACATAATACCAAGAACAGTGCCTCACCCATAGATAGATATCTCAACAGAGATATGTGATGCTTATCTGCAAGTTACCTTTTGGAATCTTGGAGAGATAACGATATGAAGCAAAATAAGGACATGAAGCAAAATTTTCTTTTTTTTATAGGAAGTATAAGTTGCTTCTGAAATTTTTTTCACCAAAGCTTCCTACACAAAGTAAAGAGATGCAGTCTGATGACTATTAGCAGACTAATTAGAAACTGGACAAAATATTTTTCTTTAAAACAAAAATGTTTATGTAATTTATAATATGCAACTATTATATTTTCAATACACAGAATTATAGAACCTAGTATGTAATAATTTCTTGACTTAATATCTCAACCAGTAAAAGAGGAAGAAAACAAACCTTTGACTGCAAAGGCCTCGCAAAAATGAATCCCAGAAAATGATCTCCATATTTCTACAAGTTCTATCCAATTTTACATAATGCACATGCTGTGTAAGATCACTTTATTTATCAAAAGATGTTATCAAAGATTATACTAAAATAAGAAGTCCTAGCAATTACTGGACAAGTTTTGCTCTCCCATTTTGTATGAAGTACCATTTATCTGTAGCAAGTGGTCAACTAGAGGGGACCTTTACTATCATGACAACAGTGTATTTACTTTTTGAAACAATCTTTTAATAGAAAACCTCTCATCTAAAATGCCTCTCTTGTCATATATATAAGTATTCACAGCATCAATCTGATTTCTTTGTAGGATTCAGGTCATGGTGCTAGAGGCCAAAAAGAAGAGATAGAAATGAGGGTAATTCACTGGAGTCTGACTTAATGGAAAATAGAGATAATGTGGTTTATTCTGACGGCTTGACAATGTACAGCTTCAAGCACTAGGCAGAAATCTACCAGGCACATTTTAAAACCATAACTATCTATTTTTCATTAAGATAAAATTACAATAAGCTCTTAGTTTTTGCAGTGTTTGGAAATACTATACTCTTTGCTCTGGAAATCACATTTAGATATTCTACAGATAGCTCATGATGAATCTGAGGTTCACGGTGAATCTGACTGAGGGGAGAGGGAGGTGGAGAAAACACAAAAGGGAAAGGTACTTGGCTTCCGTGGCTACTCCCTTCTAGAAGCTCTCCCCAAACTAGACTTAAGCCCTAAGTGTTGGCTGTCAGAGGATTATCTAAAGTCTCTGAAACTCCGGAAAAGGCACATCCTGGCTGTGCCCTCGGTAGTTAACTCATGAGCGGAACAGACCTCACAGAGTATTTTTCTCTAATTTTTTCTCCTCCTCCTTTATTTTTGTGGCCCCTTTAATGTCATACAGTGAGATCTATTCCTTTACTCTTAGAACTTAAAAAAGGAGACCAAATATTTCTCCTTCAACTTTATGAAATCTGAGAAAACACAGGGATCTTTGGCATAACTTTTACTGAGCATTGCCTATATTGGGGAAAAATAATCTACTCCCTGTCATTGTGTGTATGAGAATAACGTGTGACCATTTACTAGTCTATAAGTGCTGCTGCTGCTGCTAAGTCGCTTCAGTCGTGTCCGACTCTGTGCGACCCCATAGACGGCAGCCCACCAGGCTCCCCCGTCCCTGGGATTCTCCAGGCAAGAACACTGGAGTGGGTTGCCATTTCCTTCTCCACTATAAGGGCTGCTGCTGCTGCTGCTAAGTCACTTCAGTCGTGTCCGACTCTGTGTGACCCCATAGACGGCAGCCCACCAGACTCCCCCGTCCCTGGGATTCTCCAGGCAAGAACACTGGAGTGGGTTGCCATTTCCTTCTCCAATGTGTGAAAGTGAAAAGGGAAAGTGAAGTTGCTCAGTCGTGTCCGACTCTTAGCGACCCCATGGACTGCAGCCTACTAGGCTCCTCCATCCATGGGATTTTCTAGGCAAGAGTACTGGAGTGGCTTGCCATTGCCTTCTCTAGTATATGTTTAATCCTTATCGACCATTACTTTCATATTTTCACTCACATAGGAAGATCATATTTGCTATGCCACATGTTGATTTTATGTCCCTAGAAAATTGCCTTGGGTTCGATCCCTGGGTTGGGAAGATCCCCTGGAGAAGGGAAAGGTTATCCACTCCAATATTCTGGTCTGGAGAATTCCATGGACTGTATAGTCCATGGGGTTGCAGAGTCAGACATGACTGAGTGACTTTCACTTTCAGAAAGTTGCAATACTCAGGAGAAAAAGGAACATGAAATAATTTTGAGGAAAAAAGGCATAACTACTTGTTGTGAAACGGAAATTTAAGGAATTCTCACATTTTAAAAACTATATAGAAATCATCATTCTGACAGGTGTGAGGTGATATTTCATCATTGTTTTGATTTGCATTTCCTTGATGATTAGAATGTTGAGCATCTTTTCTCGTGCCTGTTGGCAATTCGTATGTCTTCTTAGGGAAACATCTATTCAGATCCTCTGCCCATTTTTCAATCATGTTGTTTTTTGGATATTGAGTTGTATGAATTCTTTGTATATTTTGGATATTAATCCCCTCTCAGATATGTCATTTGCAAGTATCTTCTCCCATTTAGTAGTTGATCTTTTCATTTTGTTGATCATTTCCTTCATTATACAAAAGATTTTTAGTTTGATATGGTCCTGTTTGTTTACTTTTGCTTTTGTCTCCCTTGTCCAAGGAGACATATCAAAAAAAAAAAAAAAATACTAAGAATGATGTCAGTGAGTGGATTGCCTATGTTTTCTTCTAGAAATCTTATGATTTCAAGTTTTACATTTAGGCTTTTAATCCATTTTGTATTTATTTACATGTATGACATGAGAAAGTTGTCCAATTTGATATTTTTACATATAGCTGTCCAGTTTTCTCAAAACTATTTATTGAAGTAGCTGTCATTCTTCCATTGTATATCCTTACTTCCTTTATCATAATTTAATTTCCTATAGAAGTGTGCGTTCATTTATGGGCTCTGTGTGTGTGTGTGTTCAATTGCTAGGTCATGTCCAACTCTTTGCTACCCTGTGGACTGCAGCATGCCAGCCTTCCCTGTCCTTCGCTATCTCCTAGAGTTTGCTCAAATTCATGGGCTGTTTATTCTGTTCTATTAATCTATGTGTCTGTTTTTGTGTCAGTACCATACTGTTTTGATTACTGTAGCTTTGTAGTATAGTTTGAAATCAGAGCGTATGATTGATGCCTCAAGTTTTGTTCTTTCTCAGGATTGTTTGGACTATTCAGAGTCTTTTGTCTTTTAATACACATCCTAGAATTTTATTCTAGTTTGTGCCCATCAAGAGATGAATTAAGATGTGGTAAATATACAATGGAATGTTTCTCAGTCATAAAAAAATAATGATTTTTTTTTCCATTTAGGACAACATGGATGGATCCAGAGAGTATCATGTTGAGTGAAATAAATCACAGAAAGACAGATACTGTATGATTTCGCTTATAAGTGAAATCTAAAAAAAATAAAAACAAAACAAATGAACAAACAACAAAACAGAAACAGATTCAAGATATACAGAACAAACAGGTGGTTGCAAGAAGAAAGGGGGGTTTTGGAAGGAGAAAAATAGGTGAGGGAGCATAGAGGTACAAACTTCTATTTACAAAATAAATGAGTCATAGGTGTGAAATGTACAGTGTGAGGAAAATAGTTGATAACTGTGTAATGTCTTTTTATGGTAACAATAACTAGATTATTGCAGTGATCATTTTGAAATGTATAGAAATACTGAAATAGACACAAATCAGTCATATACATTGGAATAGACACAAATAGGCCCCACTCACACCATGTCCCCCTGTGGCCATGTCCGTGCATTTAATAATATAAAACTTATAGCATTTTACTTTAAATTGCTAAATACATATCTCAAGCTTTAAAATTCGTGATTTCTACATAACTAGCGATGCCAATAAAACTGAACTGGAAAAGACCTAAAGGAAAGTCTGGAGCACAGATAATGCTTCACTCCAGTTGAAACACACATGCTGTCGGGCACGATCAGGCTTGCTGACCATGATGTGTAATCACGGCCTGAGATAGTCCCCAGATGGCCTTCTGTGCAGTATATAAAGACGTCTAAAAAAAAAGGCTGGATCTCAAGGTGTATTTTGTGTACCTCGACACTTCTGTTTACACAAAGGCCTCTCACTTCTAGAGTGAGTGAGACGAATCACTCCTGCCTCTGGTTTACGTGAGTTCCAGGGGGGAGCTATATGAGGCTGAGAAACAGGACATGGGGAGACATCCCATCCCAGGACCAGTCGAGCATGTCCACACGCTCTGCCGGTTATCTGATGGGCAGGAACAATAAACCAAACAACAGGGGCAGAGAGGAGAGTGGGAAGGGAAGTGAGGTTGACCTGCAAATATGGAACAAGTCACCCCCCAACGGCTGGCAAGAAGCCCACCACACAAAACTGCTAAAAACACCGAAACAGCTGGACTAGATGAGTAAAACTGCGATTATAACCACTGACAGGAGCCAGAGAAAATTAATTCAACATCTAAGAGGTTCTGTCATCTTATTCAGAAAATCTAATCAGACATTACCAATATCTCCAGAAACAAAGCGAAGTAATTTTAAAAAATGCTATGCATAATCTGTTTATCCTTCTCTCCCTTGATAACAGCACTATTGTGATTATTTTCCACCTCCGTTTGGCAAAAATGAGAAGAGAGTTCCCATTCTTTACTGCTTCCTATGACAGATAGCATAAGTATTTCCATTTCCTTAATTATTTAATTCAATTTGGAATAAATATCCGAAACGCAGTAACTTTCCCCTCCGGCTTAACTTTTAATCTGCTTGAAAAACTGCTCTTAACAACTTTCACGTGTAATCGTTCTTTTTCATTATATAGTTTAAAAGAAGCATACTCCTCAAGTTATTTGTTTTATTCAGGATGAAGCTGGAGGTATCCTTTACCCATCTCTGTTCATACTCCACAGCTGATCCATCAACAAATTGTTGACTTTATTTTCAAAATTCACCCAGAATCCAGCCATTTCTTACCACCTCCACAGCTATGACCTTGGTCCAAGCCAGTCCTCTCTCACCTGAATGACCCAACAATCTCCTACCTTATCTCCTTCCTTCATCCTGTGTCCTCTTCAGTCTATTCTCAACAGAGGAGCTATTTTCTTTCTCTCCTGTCCATCTCTCCAAATGGGATAAAAGCATCATAGTGAAAGGGTTACTCCTCCTGTTTTGTTCACTGTTGGAGTCTCAGTATCCAAAATCTTGCTGCTGCTGCTGCTAAGTCGCTTCAGTCGTGTCCGACTCAAACATTTAAAAACATTTGTCAAATAAATGTATTAAGAAAAAATATTTCTAAAAGAGGGAACTTTGATAAACATTATCAAAACGTTTGGCAATCTGCATAAACTTTGCTATGTCTACATCTCTGTTATTAACAAGTCATTGTTAATGTTAGTTGCTCAGTCGTGTCCGATTCTTTGCAATCCCATGAACTGTAGCCCTCCAGGCTCCTCTGTCCATGGAATTCTCCAAGCAAGAATATTGGAGTGGGTTGCCATTCCCTTCTCCAGGGGATCTTCCCAACCCAGGGATCGAACCCTGGGCTTCCACATTGCAGACAGATTCTTTACTGTCTGAGCCACTGGGGAAGCCCAAAATGTTGGTTGCTCAGTCATGTCCAACTCTTAATAAATGCCATTTACTTTGAAATGACGATTCTCTTTTAATCTTTTAGTTGCGTATTTGGAAACAATTTATCAGTATGCTTAGGATTACCAAACTAGTTTTACAAAATCAACTAAAGAATTGTTTCTGGGGTGTATTATTACATTTACTTTTTTCTCTTTGCCTCGTTAATCTCCTCATTTTAGTTCATTAATAATCCCACCAAAGTGAGTACAAGAAACCGAAGGATCAAATTTCAATTTTGAACATTTCCATGTTATCTTTTAATACCAGTGGTGGAAAGACAATTGAAGAAGAACAAAAGCAGCCACCAAAGTGATATTTTATGTCTGTGAGGATGTCGATCAAAGTCATTACTAGTATGGGTTATTAAAAAGCATGGAGTGTCAAGTGTTCCTTTTAAAGGAGTCTATGTATTTGACTTAGTCTCAAAATGTGCTCTTAATAGAACCTATTATGGGTTGAACTCTGTGCTCCCTCCATGATACATGGAAGTCTAAACTCCAGGTACCTTGGGATGTGGTCTTATTTGGAAGTGGGATCTTTAGAGAAGTGATCAAGATAAAATGAGGTCACGGGGGGGGGGGTCCTAATCTAATATGACCAATGTCCTTATAGAAAGGGGAGATTTGGACACAGTCTCACACAGGCACGGGGGCAGAGATTGGACTAATGCAGCTGCAAACTAAGGAATCTCATATACTCCAGGCCCCCACCTGAGGCGAAGAAGAGTCAAAGAATCCTGCCCAGAGTCTCAGAGGGCGGCATGGCTGCCTAACCTTGAGGACGGTGAGATAGCAAATTTCTCATTTGAAGGTACCCAGTCTGTTGCACTTGGTTATGGAAAACTCACACAGAATGTAAATAATGCTAATGGTGCTTTTGTTTCCAGCTCATCTGAAAAGCGAGGAGATGCTCGTGACTGAGGTCATCTGAGAGTCAGTACTTACAGTGCTCAGTTCCTATTCTTCACAGCCCCCTAGATCTGAGGCTGGCAGAGGTGGAGTGGGTTGCTTATTGCATCCTGAAAGAGATGCTCCTTTTATAGAAACACTAAACAATGGCTGTTTCAGACCTATCTTTTTTCCCAAAGGACTTAGTGTCAAACCATATATTTATTTCAAAGCCATGTATCATAAAGAATGAACCCAAGGTATTTAAATACAGATATAACATTCTATTCCATTTGGCAAATTTACAGAAAAGTGAAACTATTAACATTTGATAACAGAGTGTCCGTTCCGTTCCGTCGCTCAGTCGTGTCCGACTCTTTGCGACCCCGTGGACTGTAGCCTACCAGGCTTCTCCATCCATGGGATTCTCCAGGCAAGAATACTGGAGTGGGTTACCATTTCCTTCTCCAGGGGATCTTCCCGACCCAGGGATCGAACCCAGGTCTCCCGCATTGGAGGCAGACACTTTAACCTCTGAGCCACCAGGGGTAGTCAATGTTAATTTTAAGATTATTTATACTATCCTTTTCTAATTAAAAGTCAAACTTAGGGGCAGATATTTTTGGAAAACACATCTCTAAACTGGTATCTTTCGGGGCCAACGTGACACTATACAATAGCCTTTGAATCTTGCTTAAAATTTAGAAATTTGCCATGATAGATACATTTCAAAATGTGAAAGAACACATTTATTTAGGTTTTTTTAAATTTATTTTTAATCAGAGGATAACTGCTTTACAATATCGTGCTGGCTTCTGCCATACATTAACATGAATCTGCCATAAGTTTACATATGCCCCTTCCCTTTTAAACCTCCCTCATTCCACCCTTCTAGGTTGTCACAGAGCACCAAGTTGAACTCCCTGTGCTATACAGCAACTTCCCATTATATACGATAATGTGTATGTATATGTAATGATAATGTATATGCTTCAGTGCTACTCTCTCAGTCCTTCCCATCCTCTCCTTCCCCCGCTGTGTCCGAAGTCTGTTCTCTGCATGTGTCTCTATTCCCACTCTGCAAATAGGTTCATCAGTACAGTTTTTCCAGATTCCATATACATGCGTTAATATATGATATCTGTTTTTCTTTGTCTGACTTACTTCACTCTGTACAGCACATTTTAACTGTTGGTTTAAAAAATGTTTTTCATAAATTTGTCTGCTCAGAAAGGTAGACTATTGTGTTAGACCTAAAAAACCTGCATGCAGTCTTCAGGTGGGAATCCCCTCAATTTCAAGTCCACCCCACTCTGTGATTTTCTCTCCCCCATCTCAAACTTGGGCACACCCACATCTTCCTTCCCATCACCACTCTGGCCTCAGAGATGGTGGAAGTATTCTTTATCTCTGTGCAAATATCCACCCTCTACCTATGCTCCAGATTTTCTCCCCACCTTGCCTCCTCAGGAGACTTCTGTCTTAAAATAATCTTGTTGTCTTTCTTTATCAGCCTATCCCCACCAGTTTTGAGCTTCCCCTTCCATAAACACACACTTAGGACCACTCTTTATCGAAACAGCTCTTACCAGACCCTATGTTCTACTTTAGCTAATACTCCTGAACATGTAATACACTCTCAAATCCTAGCATCTTTCCCTCTCATTTACTCATCAATTTGCCAGAGTCGGTTTTCTGCCATGACTTGGTCACTCCCAGTGATGGCTAATGACTTCCGAATTGCCAGATCAAATGGGTCCATCTCTACCAAGTTAATTTCTCCATCTGTGGTTGAACCCGTTAGCTTTCCCCCAAAGTGTCTTACATTCTGTCTTTGTGAATGACCCTAATCATTTGTTCAAGACAGAAATTTAGAAGTCATTCTTGACTCCTTCTCCCCCGACCTTCCCAGGAATGACTCAGTTGTATCAAATCCACCTCTGGATAACACTTTGCAATCTATCCACTTTTCTCCCCACCTCCCCCCAGCACTGTTTCAGTCCAGAGTATCCTCACCTATCATCTGACTCAATGCAAGTTCACTACAACTTCACTTTTACTTGTTTATGTGAGAGGGTGTGGGGAGATGAGAAAGGGGGCGGGAGAGAGAGATGAGAGGGAGAAAAAGGAGGGAGGGAGGGAGACAGCACGAGACCGAGAGAGGGGTTTAGTCCAGCGTGACCGTTTCTTTTTCCTAAGAGTCTTTAATGTGTCCCAGCGCCCATAACATGGCATCCGAACACGTTTAATGGCTGACCTTCAATTGAGTCTCGGTTCTCTCTGTTGCCAGCCCATTTCTGGAACCTGTATTTCCAGGTATTCTGAGCTTCCTCCATTTCCTTTACTGTACCAAGTTCTTTCTTACCCTTCAACTTTTGAAAGCATTAGCTCCTTTACCTATCCAATCTCAAGACATTTCTCAGGTCCCAGATGTTTCTTCCTCCGAAAACCTAATGACCTCCACCAGGTTACTTGAGTGGTTGGTTGCAATTGCCCTGTGCTCCCTAACACCCTTGACTTCCCCACTCCTGGAATTTTCCACACACACATACACACACATGTCTGTAATTGCTGTCTCTTCTGCTACACTGTCAGTTCCATGATAGCATGGACTATAGCTGTTTTTGTTCACCATAGTACCCACAATCCCTAGCACGTAAGAGGTGCTTGAAAAGTATTTGCTAGATGAATAGTTCATCAAATGAAGCATGGGCATATAACACAGTGATTAGTGCCCAAATTTTGTGGTCCTGGGACTGAAATCTAGTTTTCTACCTACTTGTTATATGACCTTGAGCTTATTAACTAACTCTAAGTTTTGGGTTCACAATCTATAAAATGGTGAAAATGATACTTCTATTTGATTGCTGTTGTGAGATTTAAATAAAAGATAAAGCAGCTAAGGCACAGTAATTGGCACATGGTAAGAGTCCAATGAACAGCAGCCCTGGAATTTAGAAAGATATTTAGCAATGAGTAGTGACAGCTAGCGCTGAATCAGGATCTAACTCTGAAAAACTATTACATGAATCAATACTGGGCTAATTAAAAACAAATACCCTACCTTCTTTCACTGACAGAGTAAACAAAACAAAGAGTCAGGTTTCTTCTTAAAAAGGAAGAAAATTATAGGGTCTACATTTAAATATGAAACTCCCTTCCTGGAAAGGAACTACCAGGTATATGAAATAAACAGAATTCACTACCTTTTGTTAACGTTATACCACATTGTATCGACAATTTGTGGTTCACAATGTTTAGCATAATTATAGAAGCATAGATTGTTCAATTTGAAAACAGTGAATATTTTAAAAAACTGATAATTGTATCCACAAGTTTGAACAATCTACAGAAAATTCTCAGGCTTTTTTCTTATTTTTAACAAAACTTTTGTTTTGAGCAAAGCATGGTTTTTGAAAACAGATTGCTCTCTCATTTGCACCCTATCACTTCATACTCTTGTCAAAATATTTATAAAGAACTGTTTCAATTGAATAAAATGTCATCCATGAAAGAGTTTATTCTTTTATTTAATTAGCAGCAATTACTTTACTTATTTGCAACTGAGAAAAGCAGTCTAGAACAAAACTGAAATAAAAAGCCTGCCCAAATTCATGTCCATGAAATATCTTTTGAACATCTCTCAGTGCAGCCAAGACTAAATGACCATAGGACAGAATAGGAAATTTTCTTGCTTCTCAATTCAACATTGCAGCTCTTAAACCTGTCACCACCTGTTTTTGGAAAAGGTCAATTTCTAAAAAAGACTTTGAGAAAACAGTTACAATCGTTTTCTTCCAATTTGTTGAAATATAATTGACACACAAAGGTTTCTGTCTAAATAAGAAGTCTTGTAAATTTTCTTTAAAATAAAAGCTTTATTTATTTTTGTTTAGCTTGCTTAAACAAACTATAAAATTTTGCCTTTAAAGAAGGCACTAAGTAGTAAGACATTATCACAGAATCTAGGGTGAGATGGTATATCATCCTAGGTTGAAACCATAAAAATCCTCATGACTTGTATACAATCTCTCAGGCAATAGAGATCCTTCAAAATATTTACAATTTGCATTCTAGAAAAAAGTTGAAACATTTCTTTTTCCTGCCAATTTAGCACCTTTCTCTTATCTCATTTTTAGAGAACTGGGAACCGAATCAGTCGACACATTGATCTTGAACTTCCCAGTCTCCAGAATTTCAAGAAATAAATTTGCCTTCTTTAAGTCACATAGTCTATGGCCACAGTTGACTAATACCAGGTCTAAGCTGGCTGCATATTTACTGGACAAAGTAAATGAAGACAAACAATACACCAAGCCGGACTCAGTCTGACCCAACAAATTACAAAACACCAGGTCGTTTCAAGGCTGACAGCAATTAGGGCTCCCTCCGTGGAACAGACTGTCAGTTACAGGACAAACCACTGGCCTTCGGTATTTAATAAGTAAGAAGGAAGAGGAAAAGTTGGCTCCTGAATCTCTAGAGGATAAGAAAAGACCCTGAGGCAGATCAAATTGCCTCTCTGTGGTTCCTTCTCTAATGAGAAACATTTTTATTCTAAGTATGGTTTGGGACTTGCTCTATGACTGAAAAGTAGAGGCTAAGGGAGATATCTATATCTTTGAAAAGTAAAACAGATAGCTATGGGAACCTGCCGTATAGCAAAGGGAGATTAGCTCGGTGCTCTGTGACCTAGATGGATGGGGTGTGAGGAACAGGGGAGGAGATCCAAAGGGAGGAGGGTCTATGTAAGCATGTGGTTGATTCACTTCGTTGTACAGCAGAAATTAGCACAACACTGTAAAGTAACTATACCCCAATTTAAAAAAAAATAAGGGAGGAAAAAAAGGTAACTAGGAGCTGAGGACCAAAAATCTAAGAAGCTGCTTTCACAAGAGACTTACTAAGACTCTGGGCATGACACATGCTTCTGTGGAACCCAGGTAACTCAATGTGTGTGTGTCTGTGTGTCTGTACAGGCGTGAGCTGTCCACACCTGGGGTGGCAGACTGACGGACACACTCCAGCATCACACAATGGCTTTGGGAGCAAGCCTTCTCACAGAGACAGCAGGAAAAGTGACGCAATGTCCAGAAAGTGAAAGTGAAAGCTGCTTAGTAGTGTCTAAGTCTTTGCCACCCCATGGACTATACAGTCCATGGGATTCTCTAGGCCAGAATACTGGTGTGGGTAGCCTTTCTCTTCTCCAGGGGATCTTCCCAACCCAAGGACTGAACCCAGGTCTCCCGCATTGCAGGCGGATTCTTTATGGGCTGAGCCACCAGGGAAGCCCTATAATGTCCAGAGGCCAGATCAAAGATATGAACCTGATCCTGCTTCTGTTGCAAGAAAGGCCTTAGTCTCAGAAGCAAGTGAGCGCATTGCATTGGGGAAGGAAGTGTGTGCTCCCACTTAAATTTGGGTGGATATGTAAATGTGATTTCAACCATACTATGAAGCCTAGGATGTATAGGTTGCATTTTTTTTTTTTTTACAAAGAAGGGATACAGAGAGAAATAGAGATGGAAATGGGGATAAAGCAGGGATGGGGGATTGAGATACAGACGGAAGGGAGTTGGGTGGATGTGCAATGGAGGAGATAGGGTGGGAGAGATGGAGGTGACACAGGAATGGGAGCAGGGTGGGAGGATGAGCGAGAAACAAGGCTGGAATAGGAAACTCAGGTAGGACGAAACTCAGATAGGGATAGAGGTGAGCAGAGGGTGGGGACGAGAGAGAGGGGAACAAGGAACCACGGGATCAGCTGCCAAGACAGTCACAGTCATAAACATGCATCTGTAGCTCTCCTAAAACTCCCAAGTGTCAAAGCAGGGTCATAGGATCAGATCTGATTTTCAAAATGTTTTCCAACTATGAGCGAATCAGAAAAAGGAACATACTTTCCAAAGAAGTTGTGGTTTTGGCAAGATACTACGATGTCACTATAGATAAGTTCTGGATAACAAGTATCGGCATCACTGTTTCAGTTGTCAAGAGACAGGAAAACAAATAATAAGTACAGAGGAGAAAACACCACCAACAAAATCTCTATGGCAGTAAGGTTCTAATGGAGCAGTTGCAGAGGCAGCAACTTTCTGGGTCTTTCAAAATGATACCATCAACATAAAATGGTGTAAAGTAGGGAAACCAAGTGGACTTCAGGCTTACATCTGCATTAAAACTTCAGCAGCACCAATGACCCCGGGGTATGATGAAGTTCGCTATAAAATAACCTGGGTTAAGCACCTAGCACAGTGCCAGAAATTAATCGTTGTTTTTTCTCATGTGATTGATGTCTTTACTAGTCTCATAAAGTAAGCAAAGATAAAGACTGTTTGCTGTTGCTGTTTTATTAAGCAAATGGTGCTTAGTGTTGTGCCCAGAGCTATTACGGTTTCTTTTTTTAATGTGAATAACTTGCTTTACAATGTTGTGTTAGCTTCTGCTGTACAACAAAGTGTATCAGTTATATGTATACATATATCCCCTCCTTCCTAAACCTCCCTCCCACCTCACCCTCATGCCATCCCTCGAGGTCACCACGGAGCACCGAGTTGAGCTCGCTGGGCTATACAGCAGCTTCCCACTAGCTATTTTACTTACAGGTGATAGTGTATATACGTCAATCCCAATCTCCCAGTTCACCCATCCCTCCTCCCCCTCCCTGTGTCCACATGTCCGTTTTCTATGTCTGCATTTCTATTCCTGCCTTGCAAATGGGTTCATCTGTACCATTTTTCTAGATTCCACATACATGCATTAATATATAATATTTATTTTTCTGTTTCTGTTACTCTGTATGACCTGTATACTCTAGGTCCATCCACACCTCTACCAATGACTTCAACGTGTTTCTTTTTATGGCTAAGTAATATTCCACTGTGAATTCCAATAATTAGCACGTCTTAAAGATTTCACAGCGTTATTGGGAAGGTGAGATATGAAATAGTATGAAATCGCTTAAGACATGCTGAACTTCTCCACCTGCTGCAGGTTCTGGAGGAGTGATGAGATTTCAGATTATACCAAACCAGAGGCAGGAATAACAGACAAGACAGGGGGATGGTGCTGGGGGATGACTGCCAGGGAAACTGCTTATATTCTGGAGCATTTGCTGGGGCCTGGTTCACTGTTTCACGTGTGGTCAGAAATGA
Organism: Moschus berezovskii; assembly: GCF_049115385.1. Lineage (NCBI taxonomy): Eukaryota > Metazoa > Chordata > Mammalia > Artiodactyla > Moschidae > Moschus > Moschus berezovskii. The sequence continues at coordinate 96,601,566 of NC_142469.1, forward strand.
CTTTACGAATGAGAAAGGTAGGACTTAGATATTTAGACAGGAAATAGCAGGAGCGAGGTCTCCTAGCAGGACTAAGAAAAAGAATGGAAAAGGATACACACTGGTATTCCAATACCCATTTAACACAAAAATATGCAAAGCAATTTGAAACAATGAAAAAATGGTGATAAAAGTAAAGTAGAAAATGAGCTCCTGGCCTACAATCTCTCCACAAAGGCCTTTGTATACTGTGTGCCATGGCACACATTCTGATTTTAACTTCTTTTTAAGAATTCAGTATGTAAATAAGTATATCCCAGGAATTCTGCTTTAAAATCTCCCAGAAAGATATTCAACTTCATTAAAAAATAAATATGAAAATAATTTAAAACCTTTTCACCACTCACATTTAAAAATACTGCTAATCTTAAAGATTATTAATAGTGTGAGGAAAGAGGCATTCTTATAAGTTCTTGGTTATTTATTAAAATTATAAATGTGCATGTGCTGTGCTGTACTCAGTCATGTCAGATTCTTTGCAACACCATGGACTGTGGCCCTCCAGGCTCCTCTGTCCGTGGAGATTCTCCAGGTAAGAATATTGGAGTGGGTTGCTATGCCCTCCTCCAAGGGATCTTCCCAACCCAGGTACCAAACCCAATTTTCCCATATTGCAGGCGGATTCTTTACCGTCTGAGCCATGAGGGACGCCCATGAATACAGCAGTGGGGAGCCCATCCCTTTTCCAGGGGACCTTCCCAATCTAGTTATCGAACCCAGTTCTCCCATATTGCAGGCAGATTCTTTACTGTCTGAGCCATGAGGGATGCCCATGAATACTAGAGTGGGGAGCCCATCCCTTCTCCAGGATATCTTCCCAATCCAGGAATTGAATAAGGGTCTCCTGCATGGCAGGCAGATTCTTCACCAGCTGAGCTACCAGGGAAGCCCATAAATGTGTATGCTTGTGGACTATCCACCTACTTCTAGAAATTTATTCTAAATAGAAACAAATAACACAAGGGTACAGATATATACATGTCCAAGGGCTTTCACTGTGGTATTTTATATAATATTAACCAATTGGAAACAACCTAAGTAATCATTAATAAGCAACTATTATAGCTAATTTGTAATTATAATTTTATTATATTTATAATAAAAATGTTATTCAGCCATTAAAATGTTTCTATGACTCTGTATCTATTGACATGGGAGGATGTGCTGAGTGAAGTCAAGCATACAGAACAGTATCCTTTAGAGGCATTTACATGATATTGTGCATTGTCCATGTGAAGGGAAACAGTGAACAATACTTCATAATGGTTGCATCAGGATTGTGGGATTTAAGGTGATTTTTACTTTCATTGGGCTTCCCTGGTAGCTTAGACGGTAAAGAGTTCACTGGCAGTGCAGGAGACTCGGGTTCGATCACTGGGTTGGGAAGGTCCCCTGGAGAAGGGAATGGCTACCCATTCCAGTATTCCTACCATTTCACAATATGAAAAAACAATAACTCTATTTTTATTTTGGAAAAGCAAGAATTCTGCAAAAGATGACCAGTCTCTAGTGTAAGTAGTGGCCATGGAGAGATGGCACCCTCCTAAGCCTGAGAAAATGGGCCTCAAAGTCCTTCAATGCCTTGTCACAGGACCGGTTCTGGGTGCAGCCACTGGGCCAGAGAATTCCCATCTTACGAAGAGGTTTTTGGAGATATATCCTAGAAAAGACAATCCTATTGAATCCTGTATCTACACATGTTATGCTAGTCTCCAGTTTTTGCTGAACTGTGAGCTTCCCAAGGCCTGGGAAAGTGTTTTACAATCTTCTTTCCTGTCTCCAAAGCCTAGTGAAGACACACAGTAAGCAGTAAATGTGTACCATACCACTGAAATTAGTTGTTGTGTTTTGCTTCTGAATGATAAAAGAAGCTTTGGGGGAAGTCCCCAGTCAAAAATAGCTCATGTTAGTAGGATTATACCTTGAACACTACAGGCAGCACCTCAGCAAAGATCCTCTAACTGAATACAGAAAATCATTGTATCATCAACATTATTTTTACAAATGCAATGTTTTTTGGTTCACAGTTGTTCATCAGCATTATAAGAGATTAATTTTATTGTAATGTACCTAGCTTGGAATTTGTTTTACATTAGTATTTATGTTCAACATAATTACAATGAATGACTACATAGTCTCCTGACACCACCCAACACCAGTATGCATAACCTCAGAATGATCAGTCTTTGTAGTGTCCTGACCCCACAGCTACTTTTCTATAAAAGCACTTGAGAGGGGAGTCTAGACACCATCACAATCTCTTCAGATAAAATTCTCTGCTCAGGGTAGACCATCCATTGTTTCTTTCTGTTCCAAACAGAAACAAATACAAACAAAAATCTAGCATGAATTCCCCTTCTGGTATGGCACACAGGTTAGTACAGAAGAAAGAAGTGGATGAAATAGTCCATTAGGATTCATGGAACTGAAGTGAAGTAACTGCTCTTTACTCTGGTTATCTGTTGATTATCTAAAGGCAAGGTTAGCAAATGCCACACTTAGGTGACAATCAAGAGTGACAATGATTGTGGTAGTGCTATTTTATACTGTGAATTTAATGATTTATTGGCTCAAACTAAATAAACAAAGAACTCTGTGGAGTTTTCTTTACCTTGGCCAGATGAGAGTTGATCCATTTTGTGAAAGTACGTTTTTGTACTATTTCTTGCTCATCTAGAAGAAAAATAATTATCTGGTTAGATAACAAGTCAGGAAATTGTATCATGAAAAAATTCACAGTCACACAATTCTAGAAATGATTATTATATATAATATATATGCTATATATAAGGCAGATTCTTTACCAACTGAGCTACCAGGGAAGCCCTAATTATCTGTAATAATATATATAGATTATTATATCTTGTAATTCATCTTGCCAATTATTATCTTGAAGGAAAAATCAATAAAGCTCCAAATATATTAAGCAATTTGACAATTTTTTAAAGAAATCATCAGCAAATGCTTTAAAATTTGTGAAATTTTAGCCATATGTTTATTTTTATTCATTTACTGAAAACTCATTGAATAATTAAACTCAGTAAGCTGTTTTTTTAAAAAAAAAAATAGTTCACAGAGACCAACTAACTTCTATGGGATGCAGACAGATAAACAGGACATGGTCTCTACCACAATGACTCTAAAGGTAAATATCCAGAAGACAACATAGGCAGTGTGCTCTTTGGCACTGGTCTTAGTAACATATTTTTAATACTCATCCTCAGGCAAGGGAAGCAAAAGCGAACAAATGGGACTATATCAAACTGAAGAATTTTTGCACAGTGAAGGAAACTATCAACAAAACAAAAAGGCTGTCTACAGAATGGGAGAAGATATTTGCAAATGATGTATCTCGTAAGATGTTAATATCTAAAATATACAAAGAACTCATATCACTCAACATCAAAAAAAAAAATCTAGCTGAAAAGTGTGCTGCTGCTGCTGCTGCTGCTAAGTCACTTCAGTCGTGTCCGACTCTGTGTGACCCCATAGATGGAAGCCCACCAGGCTCCCCTGTCCCTGGGATTCTCCAGGCAAGAACACTGGAGTGGGTTGCCATTGCCTTCTCCAATGTGTGAAAGTGGAAAGTGAAAAGTGAAAGTGAAGTCGCTCAGTCGTGTCCGACCCTTAGCGACCCCATGGACTGCAGCCCACCAGGCTCCTCCATCCGTGGGATTTTCTAGGCAAGAGTACTGGAGTGGCTTGCCAATGCCTTCTCCGTCGAAAAGTGTGCAGAGGATCTGAATACATATTTTTCCAAAGAAGACATATACATGGCCAACAGGTATGTGACAAGATGCTCAACATCACTAATTATCAGGGAAACACAATTCAAACCACAACGAGATATTATCTCACACCTATTATTACAAAAAAAAAACAAACAACAAATAACAAGTGTTGAAGAAAATAACAAGGATGCAGAGAAAACGAAACCCTATGCACTATTAGAAGGAATATAAATTAGTGCAGCTACTATGGAAAACAATATAGAGATTCCTCAAAGAATTTAAAAACAGAACTACTATACAATTCAGTAATTCTGCTCCTGGATGTTTAGAAAATGAAAACACCATTTAGAAAAGATACATGCAGCCCTATATTCACTATGGCATCATTTACAATACCCAAGCTATGGAAACAAGCTAAGTGCCGTAGATGAATGGATAAAAAAACAAAGAACACGATGTAGTATAAATCCATATTTATAAAGTGGAATATTAGTAAGCCATTAAAAAGAATGAAATCTTGTCATCTGCAACAACATGGATGGATCCAGAGGGTATTATGCTAAATGGAATAAGTGAGAAAGAAAAAGATAAATACTGTATGATTTACTTATATCTGAAATCTAAAAATAAAAAAAAATCCTAGATACAGAGAACAAACAGGTGATTGCTTAGAGGCTTTGAGGGGAGGAAAGAACTAGAGTGAGATTAAGAGGTACAAACTTTCAGTTGCAAAATAAATGAGTCACAGGTATGAAATGTACAGGGTGGGGAATATAGTTAATTTCTATGCAATATCTTTGTATGGTGACTGTTGGTAACTAGACTTATCATGGGGATCACTTCAAAGTGCATGGAAATAGTGAATCACTGTGTTGTGTAATAGGAACTATCATAGTATTTATATTTTTCAATTATACTTCAAAAACAAAGAAACTCATAGAACAAGAAATCAGATTTGTGGTTAGCAGAAGTGGTGGTAGGGGGGAAACTGGATGAAGGTGGTCAAAAGGTGCGACTTCCAGTTAAAAGATAAATTAAGTACTTTATTGTTGCTACAACGCAACGAACACCACACTACAGTAATATACAACATGATAAACACAATTGACACTGCTATGTGGTTTTAAGACCATAAATCCTGAGTTCTCATCACAAGGAAAACAATTTTCTTTTTCTATTTCTTTAACTTTGTATCTATATGACATGAGGGATATTCACTAAACTTACTGTGATAATCATTTCATGGTGTGTGTAAGTCAAATCATTACACTCTACACCTTAAACTCATATGGCGCTTCATGTCAATTATGTCTCAATAAAACTGGAAGAAAAAGGTAGGCAAGTCAAAATAGAAAAAAAATTACAATAAAAGTAAATATTTAGAGGTAGAGAGAAATAAGAAAGGGAAAGTATGTAGTGGAGGGTACAGTAATATAATAAGATAGAAGCATCACGGGGACTTCATCCCACTGGGGAGTCTGGGGAACATACTATAGGGTAACCTCCAAAAATTCCCACATCCTAGAGTCCACAACCTTTGTGTGGACAACTGCAGCCAGAACCTGTGAATTGCTTCTAATCAACAGAAGACAGCAAAGGTGATGACATGCCATACCCATGAACGTGTTACTTCATGTAAGACTCCTTGTGAGCTGACTGGAGTAAGAGATTCTTCTTTTCGCTTAAACAACCAAACTGCCAAGATGTGACCAATCCCTGGAGAGGGTCCTGGAGCAGAGAACTGCAGGCTGCCTCTGGAAGTAGTGGGTGAGGGGGGCAGCCTCCAGCCAAGAGCCCGGAAGAAGCTCCATCACACACCAGGAAATGAATTCTGGATGAGTTTGAAAGTGGATTCTTCCTTATTCAGGCTCTGGACGAGAGTGCAGCCCAGCTAGCACCCTGACTGTGGACTCATGAGACCATGAGCAAAGGGCACAGCTATCTGCATGAACTCCTGACCCACAAGAATCTGGAGATAATAAATGAACATTGTTTTAAACTGCTACCAGGCTCCTCCATCCATGGGATTCTCCAGGCAAGAATACTGGAGTGGGTTGCCATGTCCTTCTCCAGGGGATCTTCCCCACCTAGGGATCAAACCCGGGTCTCCCACACTGCAGACAGATGCTTTACCCTCTGAGCCACCAGGGAAGCCCAATATATAAAGAAAAACAGGTCTGCTTCAAGAAGGCTTTAATTAGAGATATAAAGAGATGAAGGCCAGGGAACTTCCCTGGTGGAAGTCCACCTGGTTCCCATTGGCTGGGAGTCAGCCTTCCAATATAGGGGGCATAGGTTCATTTCCTGTTCGGGGAACTAGGATCCCCCATGCCAGTGGCAACTGAACCTACACACTTCAATTACAGAGCCCACATGCTCTGGAGGCCTTGGGCTGCAATGAAAGATGCCACAGCTAAGAACTGATGCAGCCCAAAATATTAAATAAAATAGATAAAATAGTTTTTAAATGATTGAAATGGTAAAACCACTTTCAAGGAAAAGTTGAATTCTACTCTCTACACCATACATCTATTGAGTGTCAACTGTTTGCTATATAAACTGATCGTTATAAGGATCACAGATGAAAAAGATATCACTTCAATTCCTCATCTTTGAAAGGTGATGCTCAAAGAAATGTAACTTCAACTTTCTAAACTAAAAAACAAACAAACAAAAAAACCTTTTGGCTGAAGTCTAAATAAGCTCTAGAGAGGTAGATTTCATCTCTGGAGCTGACCTCTCCTGGACTTCAGGTCAGAATTCTGGACTGCCTGGTAGAATATAGACACCCGAGGACAGTAACTTTGTTCCCAATGCCTACAAATGTGACATATAAATCCTACTGAATGAATGACGAAAATACACAGCAAGTCTTTAAATTTAAAGAAAATTTGGATATATTCGTAAAATTTAAAGAACACCATATATGTAATCACATTAAACATGCACTTTTAACTTTCAAGCACCTACCAGAAACAAACCCAAATAATAATAATGGTCAAGTCTTCCTATGTATCAGGCACTTGTTTCCCTATTTATTTATAGATCACATTATATTTAAATTGATTAATTATTACATCTTGTGTAATAAATATTTCCCAGCTCACTGAACCCTTATAACAAATCTACAAGCAGGAACTACTTTAATGTCCATTTTACAAATAAGAAAACTGGGGGAATTCCCTGGTGATCCAGTTGTTAAAAGTCCACACTTCCATGACAGGCAGCGCAGGTCTGCAAGCCGCTGGTGTGACCAAAAACCAAAAAGAAAGAAAAGCAAAGTACACAGAGGGCAAACATTTTCACCAAGGCCACTCAGTGGCAGTGCCAAGTTTTGTGGGGTGCCAAGACTCCACAAGTTTCTGAAATAGGAAGAGAAAGGGAGGGAGGGAGGGAGGGAAAGGAGCAAGGAGGGAGGAAAAAAGGAGCAGGTTGGAGAGGGAAGATGACGAGGATGCATGCCCACTGCAAAGGCATCATGAAATATCTGGATGGAACAGCAGCATCAGCACGGAGGAGAGATGAGATGAGAAGATTAGGAGGTGGGTGTCCCCCTGACAGGAACAAGCAGTGGGCTCTGCTTCAAGACCAAGTTTTGGTCCAGGTGAAGGTTACTGGGCAGATGCAGCTCAAAATCCCCTCTCCTAGAGCTTGGACTTGATTCCTTTCTAAAAGCCACACTGTAAAGACAAAAAAAAAAAATAACCCACAAAACTAGTTATGAAAATTCTCTAGGTCCTTCAACCCTGCGGCTTCTATCACTGCCTCTGTTTCAATAATAGTTGGTCCTGCAGACCTCAGGGCTTAGAGGGATGTCTACTTAGGAAGGCTGCTGGCTGCACACGGCCCTGGGTAATGTCGTTATGTGTGATAATCCCCCAATCCCACGGCAATATCCCTCTAAAAAATGAGTGAAAAATAAAGACAGCTAGCTCTCATATTCAGCTTCTGTATTTCTTGGCCCCGTCTATATATTTCCTCAGTACTCTGCCACTTCAGGGCAAGATCATGACACGTGCAGACATGGGCCAAATGCAGCAAAGGTGATTACATCTGACGATTCAGAAACTGCCACCTGACTACAGTCAATAGCTTTTTTCCCGATGAGTCATAGTAACAAACACTGGCTGATTTCTCACAACCATGGTTTGTCCTAAGTGACTTGCACACACGCCTGGAAGCCCAGAGACCACAGGAAAAGGTGACCTGGGTTATTGAGAGACTCTGCAATCAATCACGAAAAATTTGCTGCCTAGAAGTGTGTTAACTGTATTTTCATTTTACGATATTAATAAATTTATGCTGTATAAATGTTATGTAAAATTGTGACACAGAACCCAACCATCAGCAGCTGTTAACTAGCATTACTAAATTTTAAAAAAATTAACATAAAACCCAATATCCTCTTAACAGATGGTATCTTTTAAAATGTTAGCAGTAATTAAAATTAGCATATTTCAATATATTTAACAAATTTGTCCATAAGAATTTATTTCTGAGATACACAGCATTGCATTCATGGGTATGCACATAAACATGAACATTTTTATCACAGTTATGAACAATCACAAACAGCAAAATACTGGATTTCTAGGTATATCCATTCTTAATCAATGTCATCTTTAATAGAGAAATACCAAGAAGAAAGACTGTTTAAATAGATAACAGTTGTTAAGTCTGACACTGCCATCTCTGACAAAAACATTAGGGTATCATATATTAATACATTCACAGTTTGTAATAAGTTATGATTAACTTTTTTAGTTTTTGCAGACTCTAATTATACTCTTTGGATGCTTTAATGACAATGATGTCTAAGTCTCCTAAGAGTAAATATGTTAATTTAAAACAAACCAAATATTTAAAATAATATTGTTCTTAATTGCAACTAATAAAGTTTTTTCATCATTTCTGATGCAGATATATCCACCTCAAAAAAGCTGGAAATCAATTTATAAATAGAAATAAGCAGGTTGAATTTCTCAACACAATCAAATGTGGCTATAAAGGAAAAAACAACAAAAAGATATGATGGCAATATAACCATTATCCATTAAATAAAAGCCTCAATTCAGTAATCTAAATTAAAATTTTAGTTGTTTCGGGATCAAAATTACATGATCCAAATTGTTGATTTATAGTTACTAAAATCATCTCTAGTTTTGTTATATAATACAGGTAGGGTCTAAGGTATATCGAATATTTCAACAGAATGAAACAGCTTAACATTACCCAATGTTTAGATTTTAAATTAAACATACACATGAAAAGGGGCTTCCCTGGTATCTCAACTGGGAAAGAATCCATCTGCAACACAGGAGACCTCAGTTCAATTCCTGGGCTGGGAAGATCCACTGGAGATGGGAACGGCTAAACACTCCAGTATTCTGACCTGGAGAATTTCATAGACTGTATAGTGCATGGAGTCACAAAGAGTTGGACATGACTGAGCAACTTTCACTTCACTTTCACTTATACATGAAAAAAATTACAGGACCAGGCTATAGCTGATTACAAAATATGTCCACAAATCCCTGCCACTCTGGTCAGCACACCCTTTGCAACGTGGTTTTGCTGTTCCTCCTATCAGGATAGAGAGACAGCTTCCCCCACCCCAAGGGAGTCTGGCTGGGCTTCCCTGGTGGCTCAGTGGTAAAGAACCCACCTACCAAAGAGGAGATGTGGGACTGATCCCTAGGTCAGGAAGATCCCCTGGAGAAGGAAATGGCAACCCGCTCCAGTATTCTTGCCTGGGAAAACCCATGAACAGAGAAGCCTGGTGGGCTACAGTCCATGGTGTTACAAAAGAGTCAGACACTGCTTAGCAACTCAACAACAACAGGGTCTGGGCTGGGCCTTCAGACTTGCTTTGATCAATAACATGGCTGAAGTGATTTTATCCAACATCAGAGGCTGGGCTTTACAAGGTCTTGAGGATCCATCGTGGCTCTCTATGAACTCTGTCCTGGTGGTGGGACAGCATCCTAGAGGAACAAACACACTTGGAAGAGACCTAAAGCACCCAGGGTGACAGCCAGAACCAGCTGCCAGACACGTGAACACAGGGACTTGCCAGCCCTGCAGATCCTCCTGCTGAATGTAGCCAAGTGAATGTTCCCAGGCACAGTCAACAGAGGAAACGCCTAGCCCACCCACGGGACTAGCAGGAACCATATGTATTATTGCGTTAACTCTCTAAGTCCTGATGGTGGTTTAGCAAAGGCTAATTGAAACAGAAATTGCTACTGGGGGTCAGTGCTGCTTTAAATGAAATAAACAACATGTGGCCTTGGCCTTGGGATGAGGTGGGGAAGGAGGCTGAAGGTCACAAAGAGACTGTTGGTCAAGGCTGAAAGAACAGTGAGGAAACTGCCAACCGGGACTAGAAAGAGAACTACACATATTTTATGCGTTATCCATTCTGTCATTGGAAGTAACTTGAACTTTTGCAACTGGCTAGGGGGATTTTCCTGTAGAAAGCTGTCAATTGACTTTTTTTTAACTGCACATTATAAGGTCCTGGGGTTGTAAAGAGTCAGACATGACTGAGCAACTGAACTGAACTGATAAGGTCCCGGAAGAACAGGAGATGAACCAAAGGAGAAACTATTAAGTTTGCAAACAGAATTTAGAGGAACCATAGAAAGCCTTTGATATGGTGCAGTGGAAAAATTCCTTGTTCTGTCATTGTCAGTCTCTCATGGAATAAGATTTGCAAAGCAAAAAACAGCTTCAGGATAACAGTACATCAAGAATGTGACTGTAAGACCATTGTGAAGAACTTGGAAAGATTTAAAGCAGAGCTTGGTTGATGATCCCAACCAGACAAACCAGCTTCTGAGAAACTTAAGGGCACTGCCAACTGCAGCCTCGCCTGTGATGCAAAGTTTAATTCAGACTTTGGGTTTGGAGGGCACAGGATAAACGCCAAGCAGATTTAGGGAGAGCCAACAAATCTTTTAAGCAAAAATGCCACCCATTGGAACTAAAGGGACCGGATAATTCAAAGTGAGAAGATTTTGGAACCACAAATTTATATGGCTAAGAAGAAGCTAAGAAGACTATCAGCCACAAACATGAGCCACTTCTTATCAAAAAGACAGGGAATGACCCTTGTTCTTAAATGAAAGGGACGGGCCACCTGTGCCTGGCTGGATTTCAGGATAACTTCAGAGCATGATTGCCATCTCCTTTCCACTCTTCCCTTTTCTGAACAGAAGCATCTGTTGCAATGGTCCTTCCGTCTCAAGACTGCATGTAGGATGAATGGGAAGCAGTAACCTCTCTTTTTAGTTTCCAGGCCTAGGGATTGAGAGGAATTGCACCTGAGGAGCCTCACCTGTGTCTGGACCAGATGAAGATCACACGACACTGGAGTTGGAGCTTGCTGACATAATTCAATGACATTTTTGATTTCTTGAGAGGGCATGAGTGCATTCTGATGTAGAAAGAATATAAATCATAGTGACCAGAGCACAGATTTTAAATTATGGACACAAACGCCTCCAGTTCCAAAATACGTCCTCTTTTGCAATGTGGCTTTGTCCTTCGTCCCTTCAAGGGTAGAATTGATTTCCTCTCTCCTTGAATCTGATCTTGCATTGTATTGACTTTGATCAATAATGCAGCATAAATGACTTTACATCATCTGATTCTAGGGCTTAAGAAGTCTTATAGTTTCTATTTTAGCTGTCTTGTATCTCTGTCCTAAAGTCACCAGCAAAGCAAGTGGTCTATATGGGAGGATGAGAGTCCAGGTGGAGAAGAATTGAAATGCCCTATCCAATAGCCAGAACCAACTGCCAGACATGGGGTGAAGCCATCTTGGACCTTCTAGTTTGGCCAACTCTGCAGATGAACACAGGCCAGGTGAAACCAGCAAACTGAGACCTATCTAAGGCTTCAGAGTTGATGCATCTGTTAACTCCTCCTTCCCACACCCCCAAACATACCTGCTTACAAAGTCATCCCAGGAAGAAAGCGTTTCCCCATCACTGTATCTCTAGAAAGTAACCCACTGCCTAGCACATTGTCTCACATATGCACTCCTCAGAAAACCATTCATTTTTAAAGTATAAACTAACCAGCCAACCCACAGATCATGAGAAATGATGAATTATGACTGTGCAAGCCACAAAGTTTTGGAGTGGTTTGTAACACAGCAGAAGCATTTACTTGTGTGACAGACACACACACACACACACACACACACACACACACACACACACACACACACATACACACACAACTTCTTCAGAAGACCCTTCTGTCTTCTGTAATAAAAAGAGTCTAGACTTGCTTGATTGGCTCCATCTGCTGGGTCTTTGGTTTTCTGATCAGATGAGCCATGCAGAGAAAAGAGGCAAGGAACAAGGGCATCCAAAGTTACTCTGCACAAGTTCAGCAAAGACAAAAAGGGACAGAGAAGTAGAGGAGAAGAGAGCTAATGAAAGAGTGAGATTGAGGAAAACGACGAGTATGGGAAATTTTTAAGGATCTTTGCTTCTACTGAGTGCTCTAATCACTGGTTCAATTTTTTTCGAGCACATGTTGGTAAAGATAAATTGCTCTGAAGATTTCTGGAAGTGGAGCTGTATGTCAAATATATGTAAAAGCAGTGACTAGATTAAAAGAGCCCATTTTATTAAAGTTACATTTGCAAAATTTAGTATCATCTCAGTTTAAATCTAAGGCACAACGGATGAGAATAGTATAATTATCTTGTTTCCCAAATTAGAAATTCCTCAGCCTCTACACTATTGACAGTTGGGCAGGATAATTACTTGTTCTGAGAGGCTGTCCCATGCATTATAGGATGTTTAGCAGCATCCTTTGGCTCTACTCATTAGTTGCCAAGAGCACGCCTCTCTCTCCCCACCCAACAAGTTGTGACAATAAAAAACGTCTTCACATTGTCAAAACTCTACTGGGGAAAAATTACCCCAGTTGAGAATCACTGGCCTAAGCTGTGTCCTTTGCATTTATGTGTATGAAGTCACATGAACATTTGAAAATTTTATATTGGTTTCAATTGAATTATTATTGTCCAATTAACTCCACCCAAAAGTCATGGTCATAATGGGTTATTCCCACGGTTTATACATTTATTTAGACAAAAATTAACCCTGAGATATACTTAAGAAATGGCAGAGTGCAGTAAGTCTAGCATATTTGCTAAAAGGATTACATGATTTTTCCAATATGAATACAATATCCTACTATGCCTGTGGTACTAACATTCAAATCTGGAAAATCTGGTCATACGTGATGGGGAGTGGGTGTGTATATATCCTGATATTGTGTTTGATTTATTTAACTTTTCTAAACCTTCTGGTGTGCTGTGATTATTCATAGGGTCGCAAAGAGTCAGACACGACTGAGCAACTGAACTGAACTAAACTGAAACCTTTTAAAGTTTTTTTTTTTTCAGAAATGTAGAAAACAACACAAAATGAAAGGTAATTTTTCAGCTTCAGTTGATTTTTGTTAGTTAAAAATATAGTCTGAAACATTCATTATATCATTTTAATTTTATCACTGTCAGGCAAGGAAAAGCATAGCATATGTCAGTCAGCAATTAGAAAAACATTTAAATATTTAGAGAATTTTCATATATTTGTTTCAGAGGCAGTTACATAAATTTTCCAAGGACCCCTAGGTCAGACAGTGTGCCAGGCAGCAGCCCAGGCAATGGGTTAGTCTCTAAGCACAAGCAACCGGGAAAGGAAATGCATTCTTACCATGAGGAATTTTAATTAGGTATGTATGGAGGTTTGAGGGAGAGAAGGTAACAGATACATCAGCTTTGAACCCTTAAAGAGGCCTCCATTTCAAATATTTTTAGTAAAAATCATTTGGTGGGGAAGAAAAAACCATCAAGAAAGGCTGTTTATAATCTTTGTTTATCCTACTTAATGTTAAAATTCATACTTTCCCTTGCATAAATATTAATGTCTCTGATTACCAAGTGTCATAGTCCCTGATTGGGGATGATACACACTGGGTAGCGTGCCTACCATATTACATTTCTAAACTCCAAAAGATTCTGAATTTGAAAACAACAAAGCTTAGACTTCTGCACAAAGGACCGTACAATGATAGCGATGTATCCTATAGAGGAGTAATGATAATATTAAAGAGAACATAAGCAATAGATATAATAAGAGATTGAAAGCAACAAAATTCATATGGCCATTCATGCTGGGGCTTCCTTCCATATCTTCTAGTTCCAAACAAAGACAATAGATGTGAATAGTTCTGGCAGAAATTTGGTGCCTTTCTCTACCATTTTTCTTCTTCTGTTTGTGGGTATAAACATTGCAGAAGAAGATAATCACATGGCAAATTAATAAAAAATACCTTATAGTTTTACAACTTGAATTTTACTCTTGTTTTCCTGTATACTTCTCATTTAAATTCACACAAGTAGCCTGGCCACACAGACAGAGGAGGTATCATTAGTTCGAAGGAAATAGGCATTGAACCATGGTGGGGTTAAGAAATATGCCAGAAATCTAGAAACTAGAATGTGGGCAAGAAAGTTTCAGAAGCATGGCCAGAGTTTATGAAGACTGACTCCTAATTTTGATCCTCACTGACGGTTTGGTTCATGTATTTAATAAATGTCAGTATGCCCCTCTTGTGTACCAGCATCCACCTCTGACCAACTATGGGTGCAATCAGAGAGGATGGATGTGGCTGTGGTTCCTTACGGTCCAGGAACGAGGACACCATTCAAAAGGAAGTACATCACAGCCCAAGTTCGGTACATACAGCGCAAAGTAAGAACGGGCATGGAATATGCGAGTGGATAAAAAAAGACCACAGTGAAGGAAATTTAAGGCAACATGAATGTGGAAAAAATAAAAGCCAGTCCTTACAGTTTGCAACTAATGGGAAAATTCTGCTTCTATATCTAAGATGTTTCCTGATAAGTGACATATAAAGGAAAGTGACAAAGCAAAGTAAGGACAAGTGATCACGATGAAGCCTTATTTCCAATTAGCACAGGAACTGTGAAAAGACCTTCAAGTTGGCCCTGGATGAACTCCCTACTGTAAAAAGGGGCCTGTCTCCTGGTTTTGCAAGAACATTACCATAACTTTGCAATCTTATCCTGTTGTGAGCGCTTAGCAACACCAGCACAGTAGAAGAAAAGTGAATATTGAAAAATGTCCTGAAGTATTATCTTCAGACAAACACTTTACTTCAACATTAAATTGTACTACTGTTTCAATCAAAACGCAGTGTTTAATTTTGAGTAGGGAATAGTAGTTGACCAAAGTGTTCGTATATTTTACATCTAATATTTAGTCTAGGCTTTTAAAAAAACATATCACTCTCCCAAATATATATGACTTTTCCCCAAGATAGTGCCTTCAAAGTCTGCTTGCTTGTTTTCCATTAAATTACTACCCTTCGGAGAGTCGGATACGACTGAGCAACTGAACTGAACTGAACTGAAGGGTTACAATCACATACTTTGAGACTTTTACTTTAAACACTACTAATTTTATTTTCTTTTCACCCTGTGATCTAAATTTTCTTTTCCTTTTATTTTCAATCTAAGCACAGACACAAACATTTGACACAACCACATTTATCTTCCACTTTATACTGCATGTCTTCTTAAAAAGCCATGCAGAGAGCTACAAGTTTAACGAGAAAATCCCTAAACTTGAAAAGGAGATGAAATGATTTAAAATAGGAGCTGAAAAGAGTAAAATTGAAAAAGAAGATCAAAGCACAGAGTTTGAGGAGCAGATGCTAGAAATTCAACCCCCACATAATGAGCCCTTGGGAAGATGTGCAATTCAGTGTTCAGTCACACACAGAACACCAGATGGTGCTGGGACTTTCTGTTGCTTCCAGACCAGGGTGACACCAGTGACCTTCACCGTAGAGGAAGATTCCCCATCACAGAACCTGTGACCACCCTGCCAGTATCAGGGGCGTCTATGTGAGACAGCAGCTGGTGAGTGTCAAAAGCGGGTTCTGGGTGTCAGCCCAACCTCACATGTTCAAGTCTATTTTTATAGCAAGCTATATTTTTTCCAGTAGTCATGTATGCATGTGAGAGATGGACCATAAAGAAGGCTGAGCGCTGAAGAATTGATGCTTTTGAACTGTGGTGCTGGAGAAGATTCTTGAGAGTCCCTTGGACTGCAAGGAGATCCAACCAGTCCATCCTAAAGGAGACCAGTCCTGGGTATTCATTGGAAGGACTGATACTGAAACTGAAGTTCCAATACTCTGGCCACTTGATGCGAAGAGCCGGCTCACTGGAAAAGACCCTGATCCTACAAATGATTTCCGTTCCCCATCTGTATATTTGTATCTGCTGCAATATGATCATTTATCAGGGTCAGGATAACAGGGAAAACAGACTCTGGAAGGATTTTTGTCAGTTAGAAGGTGCTTTGGGGGATGTACTCTAAAAAACACCTTGAAGGTGTGGGGGAAGCAGAATTGGGCAGAGAGAGATGCTGACCTGAGATGCAGAGAGCTGAGGTAGTCCTTCAAGGATGCCCTACATGGAGGCAAGGGCAGCGACCCTGTACCCATTGGCTGGGTATGAGCTACCCTGAGCAGGGGCACAACTCAGGTGAGGCAAATCCCTGGGACTGAGGACATATCCTGCTTGGGGACTGAGCCTTCCGTGGGTAGCACTCTGGGCAGCTGGGGGAATCAGGGCCCCAGAACTGAAGAGCAGTGCCCAGGCTGCTCCTGACAGCTTGTGCTATTAATATATCAGCTACACGGTTAGCTACTAAGTCTCCAGAACCGCTGCTTTCAAACAACCAAGAGAATAAAGCTCCCATCAGCTCTGTTTCGTGGCAGACACAATGAATACAGAGGGAGGGAACATTTGCTTTCATATCTGTTTGACACCAGAGTCAAACTCTTTATCGCTATGAGATGCTGCTTTCTCCATTTGTCTCTAAATGAACACCGTTTGCAGTCCCACTGTCGAACTTTTCTAAGGACTGAATTAGAAGGGTGGCAGCAATGAGAACTGTGCAAAGACAGGGAAAGGGCCACACCTCTCATGATACAGCCAGTTACATGGAGGTCTCTAAACCATCTCAGATGTCTGTTTTTCTAACAGTGTGAATGGTTGCTCAACGATCCCAATGGTTTCTCTAGCCAACCAATCAAGGCTGGTTCCGCCTTTCTCCCCTCTAAGTCTGCCTGCCTGCCTAGGTACCTTTTCTACTTCTCTGACCAGACAACTCCAACAACTAGTCCTGGCCTGAGTCTGACCCTGGATCACTGTCCAACCTGTCTGATTCCCTCTTCCACAGATAATCTCTTTCCCAGCTCTTAAACCCAGCACTGACCAGGAGCCAGCTGAATGGGTAAAGAAGATGTGGTACATACATATAATAGAATATTATTCAGCCATAAAGAAGAATGAAATAATGCCATTTGCAGCAGCAGGGATGAACCTAGAGATTATCACACTCAGTGAAGTAAGCCAGATAAAGACAAGTGTCATATGATATCACTTATATGTGGAATCTAAAAAAAAAATAAGTGATACAAATGAACTTATATACAAAATAGAAATAGACTCACAGATATAGAAAACAAACTTATGGTTACCAAAGGGGAAAGGTGGGGGTGGGGGGATAAATTAGTAGTTTGGGATTAAAATATATAGACTACTATATTTAGATGACCAAAAAGGACCTACTATATAGCACAGGGAGCCATAATCAATATTTTATAATAAGCTATAGGGGAAAAAAATCTGAAAAAGAATATATATATATGTATATATACCTTAATCACTTCTATATATCTGAAACTAACACATTGTAAATTTACTATATTTCAATTTCTTAAAAAAAGGAGTTGCCAAATAGTGGCATGTGGGCAAGAATCTGGGCTGAAAATCGGTTTTCTTTCACCAGCAATATTCTAAGAAAACATTTTAATTTGAATGCTTTTTTAGGTGTGACTTAACATTTCCTAGTTTCCCACAGATTTATTACTCTAGATTTCCTTAAACCAGCCATATCTCAAATCACCTGAAGGTAAATGAGTTTAAAACATCTAGAAAAGAGAAAGACTTGACTTCCATATACTCACAGATGGGAAGGGAGGTAAGGAGTGAACCCGATGAGAAATCACAGGAAGAGGTAATAAGCAGAATAAAGACTCTCCCAATTTAAAAAGAAGCTATTGAGTTTTCTGATTTGGTTATTTTAATTATATTCTTGGGGAAAGTAGAAGAGGTTTCTATTCACTTTTTCTACCCCACCATCCAGTATTTTAAATTAGTATAAATTTAAATAAGTTTACTATTTCAACTGAACTATTTCAAGGAAACTCAGAGCAATCAGAACTAAATAAAAGTTATTTGTTAGCAATGTAAAGATATAAATACAAGAAATGTATATTTTGATACATGTATATGAAGTCTAAAATTTTGGTGTTTTTATATATAACCAAGCACCGGATCCCAAGTTTCAATCAGCTATAAAACCTCCTGGTACATTTGATATAAAAGTTTGGAAATCACCAAAGCACATATCAACAACAATTAATTGGTATATTTCATGTAGCCAAGTATTAGCATAAGACTTGCCATTGTATCTACATTTGTTTCCTAGTAAGTAAAATGGCTCAGCTAACTAAGTATGTTTTTGAGGGTCACCACGTAGGAACAGTTGCTGGGAGTCCAGAAGCAAAGTTGGGTGCATATTTGGTTATCATCCTTGAGAATCTATACACAATGTTTCAAAAGGAGGTGAAATTTTGAGTCATCCTCATATTTTATAAGAAGTCTGAAAACAATAAAATTAAAAATAAGATGAAAAAACTCCATTAGGTTCAGATAAAAACATGAAATGTCAGGGACTTCAAAACTTAGAATTAAAAGACAATAACTGGAAGTTAAAAAAAATTAAGTCATAACAGAGTATGACAAATTTTTGACCTGAAAGCTTCAAGAATAACTTTTGTTCATGAATTTGAGAAAGATATTTATCTCTGTCATAAATGGCACTTATGACACTGATGTCTTAACTTTCAAGAAGCATAAAAATACTTACCTATAAATCATCTACATTTCTATTTTAAAATTTGGCTTATATCTCAGTATTCCTAGAAAATTTGCACAGTTCAGACTTTCACTATAAATAATGGTTTTAAGTGTTCCAAAATCATAAGCATAAGTCAGTAGTATTCATTTTACTTCTTTGATTTTCAGGTTCAGATAAGATAGGAAGGAAAAAATGCTTAATTTAGAGTTGCTTTAAAATCTACTTTATATAACCCCAATATTCTATGCCAATTCTATTTCAAGACTGAAATATGATTAAAAGAAAAAGTGCACACACACACACACACACACACACACACACAGAAAGACAACAACAAAAAGTACCTTTTATCGCACCCGGAGTCTTGAAGGTTGTCTTTATCATATTCCACTTTTTATGGTGGCTTTTGGGAGTTGTCCTAATTCAATCAGTATCTAAACTAAACACAGCTTTCACCAAGGGAACTTCCAGCTCCCCCAGAAGCTCTCCCCTCAAGTATCCCTGTAGCAACCCCTCTATAAAAGCATATTATTCTCCTTTCATTCTTCGGCCTCACCCCCTGCTTACTGACCAAATGCACCGCTCCCTAATGCCAACATTTCAACAAAGACAGTTTTCACATGGATTAATAAAAAGTGCTTCAGATGCATTTTCAAGGGGAAAAAATGACACCTTTTTCAGTCAGTGTTTAGAATTCAGGCATTCTTATTATGTGGAAAAAAAATTAAATGCATTCAAAGTCCCCAGTTTTAACCTTGGATATATGTGTAAAGTTTTAATTTCAGAATTTGAGAGGTAGAAATTTGTAGACCAATACTACACTGGCATTTAATTTCTCATATTCATATTTACATAGCATATAAACTGATTTATTTCTAATCTGTTCTTTGAATTTGCTGGATTTTTTCCAAGTGTCATTGTGGGACACATATTAAAAGTTATAATCACAATATTAGAAATATACCTTATAGCCAATTACCAAGGGAATCACACTGGTTTTTAAAAAAAATATATATGTAAATAATACTGGAGAGATTTTACATTATCTTACACAAATATCAGTTAAAGAAAAAGCCATTCCAGAAAAAAAGACTATATATATATAAGTGCAAGAATCCACAAAGAGTATTTTAAAAATTCCATGTTATGCTTCCTAAGGCAATTAGATCCCCAAGCAATAAATGTTTACAGACTTATGTATCTCTACAGGCTAAAGTAAAATCATTCTTTGACTGAGGATTTTAAGGCAAAATAGAATCAGTTGCAGCCATACTCATGCCCATTAAACAACACTACAAAATTATTAATAATAACACTGTCTTCATATTTCTATATTGTTTAGAGTAAGGAACCTTTACTGTGAGATAAAACTTAATCCCCAAAATTTGTTTATATAGAATGCTGACTATTTCCATGACTTATAGAAAAAAAAAATCCTTGTAGTTCAGTAGAGGCAAAATGGAATGATTAATTTTCCCAGAAGTCAACTTTGGACTCTGGAAGTGAAACAGACCTGGTTTGGATTCCTAAGATCAACATTTACTGTGAGACCTTAAAAAGGTGACTTGGCCAATTTATGCCTCAGTTGACTTACATATGTTAGTTGCTCAGTTGTGTCTGACTCTTTGTGACCCCATGAATCACAGCACTCCAGGCCTCCCTGTCCATCAACTCCCGGAGTTCACTCAAACTCATGTCCATTGAGCTGGTGATGCCATCCAGCCATCTCATTCTCTGTCGTCCCCGGCTCCTCCCGCCCCCAATCCCTCCCAGCATCAGGGTCTTTTCCAGTGAGTCAACTCTTCACATGAGGTGGTCGAAGTATTGGAGTTTCAGCTTTAGCATCAGTCCTTCCAATGAACACCCAGGACTGATCTCCTTTAGGATGGACTGGTTGGATCTCCTTGCAGTCCAAGGGACTCTCAAGAGTCTTCTCCAGCACCACAGTTCAAAAGCATCAATTCTTCATCCTTACTCATACATAAATTGAGGATAAAAATAGTAACACAAACCCCACAGAATCACTGTAATGATTTAACTGCACACATGATTTACTGCACACAAATTACGTGCAAGGCAATGACTAGGTATATTCATGACTTTGGGAGGTGAAGGTGAGGCAAAGGCAGCCAAGGAGAACTTGTAAACTTAGCCCCTTCATATCCCATAAAAGCATTTCCCCCTCCCAACAGCAAGGCTGTGTCTATGTGCATGTATGTAAGGGGAAGAAACATCATGCAAACACAGTAACCTCCATTTAGTTTATTGCTCCAAAAGCTTGAATCTGTGGTGCGCGTGCAAAGAGTTAAGCAACTAAGCCCACTGAAATAAGAGCAAAAAGGCACTTCAGTTGCTACAGCCTAAGGGTCCATCTGAAAATAAATGGCTAAAGAACGGGAAACTAGCAGGCTACAGTCCCTAGGGTCTCAAAGAGCTGGACACAACTGAAGCAACTTAGCATACACACACCCAGGGGAGATGGAAGGAGGGAGGGTCAGTACAGGGGTAGGGGAGTAAGAGGAACAAACTATTAGGTATAAAGTGAGCTACAAAGACACACTGTACAACACAGAGATTATAGCCGATATTGCAGAATAACTATAAATGTACTACAACCTTTAAAATTATGAATCACTATATTGCACACCTGTAACTTATATGATATTGTATATCAACTATGCTTAGATTTTAAAAAAATTATTTAACAGAGGGAAAAGCAACAGTCAAAGCTGAGGGCAAGATAAAGATGCTGGTTTGTTTGAGAATAATGTGTTCTCTCTGCTCACTCTGGAGCAAGCAAGGAGCATGACCTTCCCTTTTATTGTAAGTTTGCACTCTCAAGGGAAATTTTGCTTCTTTTCAGGAAGAAACGATATCAACATGGAGAAAAAAAAATATCCACATTAAAAAATAGCAACAACAGAGAAGTTCTGATAGGAAGGAGGTGAGAAAGGGTCAGAGGAACACAGAGCAGGAATATATAGATTCAAAGGTAATTTGAGTCCAATCCACCACTTTTCAAATTATATTAAAAGCATGGTTGAAATAGCATTTTTGGCAGTACATTTCCAATTCACGACACTCTAGGATAAGGCTTAGTGGAATTATCAAGAGTGTGGATGCCAAATGGACATCAGGCAGGAAGAGAAACCACAGGCTCATTTTCAGCAAGGTGTCCTTACAGCATCACATCATGTAGAGCTTGGCCTGACTCAAATATTAATTTCACAAACAAAAGCAGCTATAAGAGAGACTCTTCATCATTTAAGGTTATAATCTCAGTGGTAGAAAACCAATCTCTTGGATTTCTGTGGCACTATAAAGTAACCTGTGGTTTACTACACATTATTTTAAATATTAACCAAACCGTGCTAACTCTTTTTGCCTTTTCATTGTGTTCACTGTGTTCATGGACACGAATCTGAGCAAACTCCGGGAGATAGTGAAGGACAGGGAAGCCTGGCGTGCTGCAGTTCAAGGGACTGCCAAGAGTCAGACACGACTGAGCGACAGAAAAAAAATGTTAAGTCTTCATCAATGGAATAGATTTTTCCTTTCTTATAATAAGATAAAAGTGTACATTCTTTTGTTGTCTTAAAACTCATAGTTTTCTTTAATACTGAGGACCTTTATCAGCGGATTGTTCTACAAGCCTTGCTGAAGTATATACAACAGGTACTTTGAATGCGTCTGTTGAATTCTCTGTCTCCCGTTTTACCATTCCCCGAAGCAGAAGCAACAGAGAAGAATAAAAGAATATTTTTTCACTGGTCATGATCTTTAGTCTAAAATCTCCTGTTATCCCAGTGTCAAACAGTTATTATAACAGTTGCCTTGAATATATAGATATTTCTGCAAAATCCAAGACTTTAGATGTCTTTACTGAATGGCCAAGAAACAGCTTCCTTCCTGCTTTCTGAAAAAAAAAAAAAAAGAAAAAAGGAGGGAGATCTGACTCCTTTACAAAGATAACCTTGGTTATAGAAAAGAAACATAATGATGAGGAAAGCAGAAGATTTATCTTACCAAGTATTAAAATAAAATAAATAGCTAAATTAATTAAAACATTGTGATACCAGAGAAGGAACAAACCACAAATGGAATGGAATACATAATCCTGAAAGACACTCTAGGCTCATTTAAAAATGAGAATGATTACCTAGCCTTCAGGAATGATTACTTAGGTTAAGGGAAAAGTAGACGGCAGGGACAGGGGAGCCTGGTGGGCTTCCGTCTATGGGGTCACACAGAGTCGGACACGACTGAAGTGATTTAGCAGCAGCAGCAGCAGCAACAGAAGGCAAATTAAACAGAAAAATCCACTTACACCCCACTTTGCCCCCAGAAATTTACAAATGGGTTAGGGAATTAAAGAAAATAAAATAACTATAATAATTACCTATTAGTATCTATGTTTACCAAATGAAGAAACATATTCTAG